>NC_141697.1:361679918-362320262 GCF_964263255.1 Lissotriton vulgaris
TCCTTACCTTGGCCCATGAGATTCCCTTAGCAGGTCACTTAGGCCAGACAAAGACTTGGGACAGACTTGTCTCACACTTTCACTGGCCTCACATGAATGAGGATACCAAGGAGTTTTGTCGCTCCTGTGTCACTTGCCAAGCCAGTGGTAAGTCAGGTGGCACAACAAAGGCCCCCCTTATACCAATGCCTGTGGTGGGGGTGCCCTTTGAAAGAGTGGGGATTGACATTGTTGGTCCAATGGAACCCCAGACAGCATCAGGGCACAAGTTTATACTGGTGGTAGTGGATCATGCCACCAGGTATCCTGAAGCTATTCCACTTAGGACCACTACAGCACCTGTAGTGGCAAGGGCCCTAGTTGGAGTGTTCTCCAGAGTGGGCTTCCCTAAGGAGGTTGTCTCTGACAGAGGTGCAAACTTCATGTCAAGCTACTTAACTGCTATGTGGAAGGAATGTGGTGTCAACTACAAGTTCACTACACGCTATCATCCACAATGCAATGGGCTTGTTGAAAGGTTCAACAGGACCCTAAAAGGGATGATTCATGGACTACCTGAAAAGCTCAGGCGTAGATGGGATGTCCTGATACCCTGCCTTCTGTTTGCTTACAGAGAGGTCCCACAAAATGGGGTTGGCTACAGCCCTTTTGAACTTTTGTATGGCATCCTGTGAGAGGCCCCCTGTGTTTGGTGAAGGAAGGATGGGAGAGACCTCTCAAAAAGCCTGCAACCAACATAGTGGACTATGTACTTGGTCTCCGCTCCAGGATGGCTGAGTACATGGAGAAGGCATCTGAAAACCTTAAGGCCAGTCAAGAACTTCAAAAAGCTTGGCATGACCAAAAGGCTGTCCTGACTGTTTACCAGCCTGGACAGAAGGTGTGGGTGTTGGAGCCAGTGGCCCCGGCAGCACTCAAAGACAAATGGTCTGGGCCCCACACAATCCTTGAGCAAAAGGGAGAGGTCACCTACCTGGTGGACCTTGGAACTCCCAGGAGTCCCCACAGGGTACTCCATGTCAACAGGCTCAAAGCATATGTCGACAGGAAGGACATGAGCTTGTCCATGGCCATTGATGAGGGACAGGAGGAAGAGAGTGACCCTCTCCCAGACCTGCTCACTCAGAATCCTGATGATGGGTCAGTAGATGGTGTTGTCTTTTGTGGCAGCCTCTCTGAGCATCAACAGAAAGACTGTAAACAGGTTCTTCAGTCTTTCAGACATATGTTCTCTCTGACACCCAGTCAGACCAATTGGTGTACCCATGAGGTCGACACTGGTGACAGCCTGCCAGTTAAGAGTAAAATCTACAGGCAGCCTGATCATGTTAGAGACTGCATCAAAACTGAAGTGCAGAAAATGTTGGAGTTGGGAGTCATTGAACCCTCAGATAGCCCTTGGGCTAGTCCAGTAGTTCTAGTGCCAAAACCTCACACCCAGGGTGGTAAGAAAGAGATGAGGTTCTGCGTAGACTACAGGGGTCTCAATGCAGTCACTAAGACTGATGCCCACCCAATACCAAGGGCAGATGAACTTATAGATAGATTGGCTTCTGCCAACTACTTAAGTACATTTGACCTGACAGCTGGGTATTGGCAAATCAGGTTAGCTGAGGATGCCAAGCCCAAGACAGCATTTTCAACCCCTGGTGGGCATTATCAATTTGTGGTAATGCCCTTTGGTCTGAAAAATGCACCTGCCACCTTCCAAAGGTTGGTGAATCATGTTCTCACTGGGCTGGATGACTTCTGTGCAGCATATCTAGATGATATTGCTGTCTTTAGCTCCACCTGGGAGGATCACCTGGTCCACCTGAGGAAAGTGTTAGAGGCTCTGCAAGCAGCAGGCCTCACTATCAAGGCCACCAAGTGCCAGATAAGGCAGACACAGGTTGTATACCTGGGCCACCTTGTAGGTGGAGGCCAGGTTCAGCCACTGGAGAGCAAAATACAGTCAATCAGGGACTGGGCTCCTCCAACCACCCAGACTCAGGTTCAAGCTTTCTTGGGCCTGACTGGTTACTACAGAAAGTTTGTCGGGAACTATGGATCCATTGTGACTCCATTAAATGAACTGACAAGTAAGAAAATGCCAAAAAAGGTTCAGTGGACAGCAGGCTGTCAAAAAGCATTCGATGACCTAAAGCAGGCCATGTGCACAGCACCTATCCTTAAGAGTCCAGACTACTCCAAACCATTCATTGTCCAAACAGATGCTTCTGAGTTGGGTGTGGGAGCTGTTCTATCTCAACTGAATTTTGATGGTCAAGACCAGCCCATTGCTTTTATAAGCAGAAGGCTGACCCCCAGAGAGAAGAATTGGTCAGCTATTGAGAGGGAGGCCTTTGCTGTGGTTTGGGCCCTGAAGAAGCTGAGGCCATACTTGTTTGGCACTCACTTCAAGATTCAGACCGACCATAAGCCCCTCTTGTGGCTAAATCAGATGAAGGGTGAAAACCCCAAACTGCTTAGGTGGTCCATTTCCCTACAGGGGATGGACTTTACAGTGGAACATAGACCTGGTACTGATCATGGCAATGCCGATGGGCTCTCCAGATATTTCCACTTAGAACAAGAAGACTCTCCTGGTCAAGGTTAGCTTATTGTTCCAAAGTTGGGGGGGGGGGGGGGGGGTCATGTAGGAGAGTAGGGTCTGCAATCCTATGATCACCCAGATTTTTTGCTTTTGTTTCACTGGTTTACGACTTTCTCTGGCTGTGGGCCTGCCAATCAGACCCACAGCCTGGCTGTTCTCTCTCTAAATTACCACATGTACCCTAGGTGCATTTACCAATTGGTACTGGGCCACCTTATCAGACCCTGTAACTCAGGGCATAGGTGTACCCAGGGCCTACCAGGGGCTGAAGCATGTATTATGCCACCCCTGGCTGGCCTCCTAAATTTGACACAACTGGCTGCATGACAGCTGGGGCAAAGTTGTGTAATCACCCTTTGCTGTAGATATAGTATAACTATATCTAACCCTAAAAATGGACACACAGATTCCTATCAGTCACTCCTATGGCAGGCCTTGACAATCCTGAAGGCAGAGTGCTTGGAATCATGTGAGATGGTGCTCTGTCATGAGCTGAGCCTGTCTGCAGCTGGCGGAACCAAGTCCTAATAGCTGTTCCATGATATCGCATACCATATACTCTTAAGTGCATTATAATCCTCGCGGTTAAATGCTAACTTTGGTATTGCTTTATCAAAACATGTCGAGTAAGGTGTCATACGAATTGGAATACTAACCCCTCGCCAATTCTGGCGACGGGGTTAGCATTCCACCCTTCTAGAGGGACACGACATGTATGTAACTGTGAACCCCGGTTAAAGTTAAACGAAGCCCCAGCTCCACAAAATGGATGCTGCCACCACAGACACGAGTCTGACCCCCTGTAGCTGGGAGTCCTTCCAGCGAGGGGAGCCTGGACAAAGGGTTTCCTGTCGAGGGCGGTGCTAGCACCGTCCCAGACAGGGTTTTGTGTATCCTGGGTAGGCAGGGCTTTACAGGAAGGTGACTGCTGAGTGGCACCCCGGTGCTCACTACGCATAGGCCAGTCAGAACCAGTTCCAGGGGCACACCAGCCCCTGGCCTGGGGAAAGTCCGGCATGGGAGAGGGGTGTAACCACCCCCCTCCTAGTCCCACCCATAGGCAGGACCTAGTCACCGGGTCAGCCCCCTTTTTTAGTATAAAGATAGGAGCGGGCCCCCTGTTCAAATTAGATCATCTTTGGAATCAAGACACGACTTTCTGCGAAAGGACATCAAGATTTCTTCTTCAAGATTCTCCCTTGTGGCTAAGGAGTAGTCACCCTGCATCAAGCGGGCACCATCCTAAGAACACTGCGGTCTGCTGCAAGTCCTTCCTCCGGAATCCGACTGCCGAGCTCGACGAGACCCGGCTTCCCTGGCACCTCTGACCTCTACTCACCTCTACAGCAAAGCTGAGAACCGTGAGTGCGACGAGACCTCGAGGGACCGACGATCGCCAAGACTGCACGACTTCTTTGCAACAAGCCCACCGTGTGCTCCACTGGTGAGTGCTTTGGGGTCCGGGAAGCCCCAACCCTGAGCAGCTCCAGCACCGAAGATCAGCCCTCCAGCATCTCCACGATCTGCGTGGGGCCCTTCTGCTGTTTGCTGTGCACCGCGTTGTTTGGCTACTAGCCGGCTGGCTTGTGGCCTTCTTCACGACACCCGACGACATCACTGCTGCTGGTCTGGTTGCTCCAGACTGGCCCTTGCTTCCTTCTTCAAGAGAGGCACCCCGGACCCTCCTGGTCCACTCCAGACGCCATTTTGGGTCCACCGCGTGGGCTTGAATTTGCCAAGGCTTTGTTGCCCAATCCTGGGTCCAGCGACGCCGACAGCTTCATCCATCGTGGGACAGCTCGCTCCTCCATCCTGGTCGCCGACAACGCCTCCTGGTCCGTGAGATCTGCGAGCACAGCGTCACCCACTCACCTAGTCGAGGTGGCTACCATCCGGTGCCCTCCTGGTGCCCACTGACTACTGGCTAGTATCACGAACTTGGTCCCCTCTGCTTTCAGGTGTCATCTGTCTTCAAGATCCAGGCTTGGATCACTTCGAACTCTCTTCACTGGTCGCCTGCCAGCATCTTCCTTCCAGGCTCCTGGTCCGTCAACGAGGATTCCCGACGTCTTTTGAGACCTATGCAGCTGCAGCCCCTGGGCTAGGTAACTTCGGCATTTCGGTGCCCCAGCATAGCCTCACTATCCAAGGGTCAGAATCCACTTTCGTTTTCCTCCTACCAGGTCGGGTTCGCCCGAGAACACTAACTCTGTGAAATCTAGCTACCATAGACTTTGTCCCGCATCACGCGTGAGAGTGCACACTCTGCACCCGAGTCCCCTGGGTCTCCTAGAAGTAATCTGAAGATTCTATAGTCAAGATCTAGCGATTCCAAAGCCTATTAGTACTGTACTTACCTGCTAGTAATTTCGCATTCCACTTCCAGAGTATATGGTTTTCCGTGCCCCTCGGGCATTTGTATATACTGTGCTAACTTAAGTATTTTCGTAAGAGTTTTGTTTTGTGCTTAGTACCCTGTCCTCATAAAGAGTACAGGGCTGTTGTGATTTTAATAAATACACTGTTTATTTTCATAACACTTGTGTGGTGTCCTTTCACTTGGTGTTCAAGGGATATATGTGTGGTATAACAGCTGGCTTAACACGCCCTCTCGAGTCTTTAGCCTTAGACTGCTCGTATCCACGCTACTAGGATAGCTGGTCTATAAGGTTGACTTACAACCAATCATCAATAAGGGTTGCTGGACTGATACATAGTGTTCACTAGAATAGTGAGCACTGCATATCAGGCCACCTTCTCACACTTGCCTCCCTGTGACAGAGGGAAGGCCCATCTTATCCAGAATGGCATCAATGAAAGGAAGCTTCTGCAAAGGAGTCAGGAGCAGCTTGATAGTGAATCGCAATATATCTGAAGGTTTGCCATCATATGGATGTGGTCTATGACCGACTATGGTGAGGCCAGCTTTAACAGCAAGTCATCGAGGTAGTGGAAAATTGGAATTCCTAACCTCTGAATACATGCTGCAACCATCACCATTCCTTTCGTGAACACCAGAGAAATACTGAGACCGAAGAGGGGCACAGCAAGTTGAAAGTGCTTCTGGCCTACCCTGTACCACAAGTAATGTCTGTGGGACTGCAGGATGGGCACATGAAAGATGTCATGCAGGTTTAAAGCCACCATCAAGTCACCTGAACATAGGACAGTCAGAATTTGGGTCAATGTGAGCATCTTGAGTTAGTCCTTCCACAAGACGGGTTTTAAAGGGCACGGATTTAAAACAGGACAAAGGCCTTTTTTGGCATGGGGAAATAACAGGATGGCTTAATTTGCCAAAAGGGCCTACATATCTTGAAGAAAGATGGACAGATGCTCTTTTAAAAGCAACTTTCATGTGCAGAAGATAGGGCGGTCAGAAAGGAATGGTAGGGCACAGCCTCAGTGAGGGTTGTGAAGTGCCCATCTGTCAAATGTTATATTTTGTCACCCTAGGAGAAAATGTCTGATCCTATCTCTCACAGGTTGACTGTGTGCCACTAAAGGCAAAATAACTCAGTTTCGAGGCCACTGCTGTAGAAGTGGGGGACTGGGAAGATCATTGGCCCTGGTAGTCTAGCCATTGTCTGCTTGATCCCCATCCCTAACCACAAAAGAACTGGGGTGCCTGTTGCGGGGGTGGTGATCCTTGGTGCTGCTGGTATGCCACTTCGAGAGTTGCCCTGAAACGTTTTTAGGAAATTGTATGGCAAGAGTAGAAATGCCTAAAGGACAATTCATGGGCTGGCTCTATTTAAAGAGGTCCAGGCCATAATAAGCTTTTCTGCCAAACAGAACAAACCTGTCGAAAGGCATATCCACAAGTGCTGACTGCACGTCTCCAGAGAGGCCTGTGGATCTCATCCATTTATGTCAAAGCACCATGTTAGTTCCAACTTCTCTGCCCAAGCATTCATTAGTGTCCAGTTCGGATCATGACATATTTGTCCGCATCCTTATCGTCCTGGATGCTTTGAGCCAAGAAGTCCCTAAATTCTTTAGGAATTGCCAGCAAGATCTTGCAGACCATTTGACAGGATGCGAAGGAATAGCATCCTATTAACAATTGTTGAACACTGACCGGTCGCAGGGCTAGGCTTGCCAATGAAAACCTTTGTTCCTAAATTCTCCAATGCTCTTTGACTGTCTGGGGACATTGTAATGGTTTACACCCTGCTGATGGAAGCTTGGACAACCTTTTTGTGGAGTGGAGATTTACATTAAAAAAAAGTTGCCTTGTAGTGTTATATGGCTACTTGTCTGTTCACTAGTGGGACATACTAAGCCAAGGTTGCCCAGTAATGTCTTGGTCAGGGACTTACTAAAGGTAGTAGAGATTCAGAGTAAGAATGTCCAGGCTATAAAACCTCAGTTAGACCACTACCCGAGTTGTGCTTTCGTATTGCCACAGTAAAGCAAATATGATCTTGCTTTGATGGCCTAATAGGTTAAACAAAACCAGTATCAGGGAACTATCCAAGCCAATGGCCTGTAAACCTATGTAAAGTTTGTCATCATCATAGTTTGGGGGTAAATCATCCCAATCATCTCCATTGTCATCGCCGAAGGCTGGTTGACCCTGGTCAGAGTCAGAACAAAAATGCTGCTGGAGGGAATCAGAATGTATGGGACCGGATGTATTGGGGAAGATTCGGTATGTAACCTCTGTTGGGGCCGAGATTAGTTCAGCTCGGAGTCGGACATGGCTCCGAGCTGGCCTCAATGTTAAAGGGAAGTTAGAGTGCTAAAAATACACAACATTAAAAGTCTCAATCTGCTGCAATGACTAAGATTGGCCAAGAAACTCAGTGTATCGGGATCTACCATGCAACCGCCTCCTTAGTAGGGGAGTGAGACAGAGAGGCACCCTGATGTCCTCAAGACTTGTCTGGCAGTGAGTAATCATACGGGGACAAATTCTGCTTAAAATTCTTGTGCTTCTGCTTGAGCTTACTGGACGACTTGCCCACAACAAGAACCTGTCCTGGGACTGATCCAGGGAGTAGGATCGTGCTGTTGACTTCAAATGAATGAATGAATGACTACACATTTGTATAGCACATGGCTACCTGTGAGTATCCCAGCGCTTCAGATAAACCCAGTCAGTCCTCAACAGCTTATGAGAACACAAATGTTTTCAGCAGCTTTCTAAACTTCAGATTTATTTATTTATTAAATTTGTATAGCGCGTTATAACCACCGGGGTCTCTAAGCGCTGATTGTCCAGGTTACATAGTGGGGCTTGGCATTTTACTTGATCTTAGCAGTGCACCTAGTGGCTGCTCCATGCTTGCTTGAACAAAACAATTTTTAACTTTTTTCTGAAGGCTAACAAATTACATTCCTTCCTTAGTTCTGGGGCCAGTTTGTTCCACAGAGCTGGGAGTGTTTTAGAAAAAGCACGTCCCCCCACCGTGGCCAATTTAAACCGGGATTGGGATAAGAGAGTAGCATCTGATGAGCGCAAAGTCCTGCTCGGCGTATATAGAGATAGGCGGGATTTCAGATATCTTGGTGCGTTCCCGTACAGCGCCTTGTGTACAATACACAGTCCTTTGAATACAACTCTCTGCCGAATCGGGAGCCAATGTAGCTCCTGCATCAGAGGGGACGAGTGGGCTGTCCTGGGTTTCTTGTAAATCAGCCTGGCTGCGTCATTCATAACCCCCTGTAACTTATCCAGCAGCCGCTGGGGTAGCCCTATATACAGAGAGTTTCCATAATCCAGCCTAGCCAGGATTATAGCTGAAACCACATGTTTCAGGGTGGAAAAAGAAAGTAGTGCAGAAATTTTTCTCAGTTGTCGCTTCTCACAGATGATTCACTTCCAGACGCAAGGAGTCAGGAAGCTGGAAGCTGGTTCCAAAATGTTGCTGTTTGTAGGGAGAATCGTCTGCCACCTGAGCAGGTTCTTTTTATCTTAGGTACCATAAGAAGATTTCTACTGCTGGACCTTAAGGTCATCGGGGTCTGGTAGGGTTGGAACAGGGGTTGCAATACGATAGGTCCAGATGTTATCATCGCGTTGTGTGCAATCGTCATTGCCTTGAACCATATTCTTTGTTGCATGGGTAACCAATGCAGTTGGCGTGCTGCCGCTTTAGCAGAGCTCCTCCGGGGCAAGTCCAGCAGCAGCCCAACCGTGCAGTTTTCAACCGTTTGCAAGATCTTAATCGTTCCCTGTGGAGCCCCCAGGTAGATTGCATTTGCATAATCTCGCCGGGATAAGACAAAGCCTGCACCAAGAGGCGCCTGACTTCGAATGGGAGGAGCTTGAGAAGGGGGCCCAGGATGATTGTTTACATGGATAAGATCTAAGGGCTCAATTTTTGTATGAAGGTGAGCCCGACCTCCTCTTTCACCAGCATCCTGGTTTACAGACATCCTGACTGCAGTCCTGGTATACTGTTGGATTTTTGTAATTTTGTGGTTCAAAAATAAATGTTTTCTAATTATACAGTTCTGGGGGACTTTAACCTCCATATAGACTATGGCAAGTGCACCCAGGCTTGGCAACTTGTGTCTTCTCTTACAGGGGCTAACTTAATTCAACATGTCATGGCTCCCACACAAAGCTGGACATACCCTTGATTTGGTATTCTCTAATATCCAGAATTTAAACATGGATACCCCCCAAAGCAGATGGCTTGGTTAGACCACTGCCTCATACTTTCTCCTTTAGCTTAGGAAGATTATTGGCACATGCAAATACCCATTCATTTTTAAAACGGAACTGGAAACATATGACTGAGGAGTTTTTAGGGCCTACCTTGCAGACTACCCAACCTGAACTATCAGAGGATCCCAATGCTGATGTCCTGGTTTTTCATGAGTGGATAGCTTCTCACACCCAGTTTGGGCATTACAAAGATCTCGCAATGCTCTTTAGATTGTGTAATGTACTGTCAACTTTGCAACATTATCTTAACGTTTTGAAGATATTTTGAGAAGTTTATCATCATTTATCTGGGTGGTGAATAAACCTCGTGGACTAGCTTTACATAACATCAAAGACGTGCAATTAGTATTGAAAAGATTGTAGAGCGATCTATGCAAAATTTGAATAAAATTATAACAATTAAAAAGTTGACTACTGAGGATATCGATTTACTCACAAAGGAATTGCAGTTGATAAGAAAGTCCACTACATCTTCCGATGAAGAGCTCCTACAAACCTAAACGAATGTAAGTGCATTCTAGATCTTGTAAACCTTTATAGTAAATATACACATAATTTCTCATAATTAGTCCTGCTCTTACTAAATCGTATGACAACAAAAAAAGATAACGAACTCCATCCTTTCAGTTAATTTTCTCGTTATTGTATTACAGCTCAGATTATTGATACCATTTTGGATAAAGAACTATTAGCCTTTCACAATGCTTTCATAAACTGGATATATTTGTAGAAGAAACTCCACAAACTATTCGGGTAATTTCAAATCAAACAATTCATACGAGTGCAAACACTACGATGCATCAAATCTTTGCCGGTAGTCATTAACCTTCCCCAGTTCTGATTTTAAAGCATCTTATGCACCAGGACAAAAGAATGTCGAAGATAATGCTTTCTCGAAAGAAAAAAACACTTTATTGAAACCACAAGTAATAGTACAATCCTGCAAATTAATATAAATAATTCCAGAAAATTATTAAACGATTCAGAAATCAACACAGAAAGAGCCATCAATTTTGACAAAATTCATATACTAATATCTACAAGTACATTATGGAAAAACGTTATACAATGATGTAGTGATAATCCCAGTGCTGGACATTTGGACTTTAAGAAAAGTCTTATGGTCAAGTGGTACAAATAACTCGGGCATTCCACTTTCATTTGGTTCTCGGTCGGTCCACCAGTAGGTGGAAGCCTCAGGATAAACCACATAAAGTGTGTCCATTATCAATCAAAGATAACATAAGGTAATTAAGGCTGCTCCCATTGACCCCAACTTAAAAAAATAGGTGTCTTTTTCCTGGTGAGGATCTTGGTCACCAGTGCTATTAGTCGCCAGCATGCACCATAGAACCCCTACGCTCTCCCCTGCTTTGGACTACCACAACAGACACAGAAAATTCATATTCGTATGGCGATTGTCCTGTATAGTCCTTCTGCCTTTCTGGGCTGCAGGGTGTAAGCAGAGTCTCTTGAGAGGTTTTATCTTCCCTTAATCACTATCACCACTTCCTGGAATCTACTTCGCCTTGATTCCTCTGCCTCATTCGTCCACTCGGTCTCGCTATCCTCAAGCTCCTGACCTTTGTTTTCCGTGTTCTCCTTCTCTCTTGTCTATCCCACTGGTGCTTTCCCAGCACTTTTTATGGCTGCCTCTCCTCTGTTGTGATAGGCAGCTAGTGCGCATTCCTTTTCTTTCCCGAGGGAAATGGTGGCTATGTTGGATTCCTTGGAGTCTACCGACTCGTGACAAGTATATGGCTACTTTTGGCGGCCCCCTGATAAGTTCTGATGAAATACCTGCCGGGCCAGGTCCTCTCTGAACCCGAACACAAGCAACCTAAGACTGGTTTCACCCTTGGTAGGGTTCTTGAGTCAGGTATAGCTTGGTGACAGTTTACATGGGACCCACATCTGGGCATACCTGTCCTACTTAGGGCAACATACCAATGTTTATAAGAAAAAATTATGGAAGGAATGCTTTAATTAATAGTCACTGACAATTACCTTGGTCGTATCCCAGTCCATCATTATGTTGCAAACCATGCAACCTCAGTTTGGACCTAGCCATATGCAAATCAGTCTTGGCCCTGCTCTGATAGAACAGTCCAGCCTGAATACCACACACCAGTTGACTCCATCAGATTAAATTACTACAATTACAGATGCCATACAGATGGTTCCTTTTATAACAATGCCAAACAATCCGAAAGGAAAGATCCTCAACAAATTATTCTAGGAAAAGGTTTAATAAATTACATGGATTACCAATCAAAATAATCAATTAAAGAGATCCTCAATTTACATCAAAATATTGGAAAGAAATAGCAATTAGAATTGTAATCCGCATTTTCCACAGCATATCACAGACAAACTGTTTGGCAACCAAAAAATCAGAATACAATATTGAAACAATACCTTCATTGCTTAGCTCAAGATCATGAAGAAACGTGGCATCAGTTTCTCGCCTTAATCAAATTTGCTTACAATAACATGGAACACAGTCCCAAAAGTAAAAAATCAATGTCACTGTGCTTCAGCAATTTATCAAAGATTCCACAGAGTATGGCAAGAGACTCATTGTTGTCTCTTAGGGGCACAAGAAACACACTCCAAGTGGGCTAAGAAACACCACCAAAATAAATAACACTATCAAGTGGAAGATAAGATTAGGGTTTCCACATAAAAATCTACAATTCTAACAAAGAAATGAGAAAATGAATCTTAAAATTTCGGCTCCAAGTCCAGAACCCATGCTAGGATCCTTGGAATAATTATCGACAGAAAACAGTACATGACTGCACAAGTCAATGCCATAACTGCATCCTGCTTCCACACCCTAAATGTACTGAGGAAATGTTTCAAATAGCTCCCAAGCAACACTAGAAAAACTGTCACTGGCCCTAGTCACCAGCAAGTTGGACTATGGGAATACTTGAAGCCGTTATCACCAAGCAACTCATTAGAAGACTACAAACAATCCCAAACTCGGGAGCCAGACTCATCCTCCTCCTCCCACACAGAACTCACATCACACCTCAGGGAAATACACTGGCTCCCAATACACAAAAATGTGCAAGTCAAACTCCTCACACATGCCAGACCATACACACCTGCTCAGCGGCTGGATACCCTTGCGGGTGATAGTGCACATTACAAATACACATAACAAAGTTTCGGGACCTTTTCAAATTGTATTAATTCTGTGGCTGTAAAGTACGAGTTACTTACCTTCAGTAACAATGTATCTGGTAGAGACGATTCTAGCCGCAGATTCCTTAACGTAGAATTATTCCCAGGCGCAAGACTGGATCCAGAAATGTTTCTTTACCACTGCATCTCTGCGTGCCGGGGAGCGGTAACACATGATTCCACCCTGACATCGTCCGTGGGCGTGATGTCAGCAAGGTCACATAAGCCCTACCCGGGTGCGCTGACATCAGTTTTCTGCTGAGAACTTTTCCGCACCACAACGCAGAGCCATCACAAACAAAAACTGTGAGAGTATAGAAACAGTGTGCGAAAAAATTAGATAAACAGAAAGGAAAAAGCAAACTGTGAGGAACAGCACCATTCAGGAGAGTGCCAGGCACTGTGGCACCTAAAGTCATAGAAGGGAAGAGCAGAGCACAGCTACTGCGATGCAACCCTGCAAGCAAATACGACATCCTCCCTGGGGGCAGAAAAGTATGTGAAAAATGTCACAGTAGATGAAGAGGCCTGCAACCTCAGTCCATAAACAGTGAAGGACAACAAGGCCAGAACAGAAGAGTAACGACAAAATACCCCAAGACAACACCAGCAAGGAGTGGCGCATCCCCTGAAAGAGCTAAGGGCCGAGGCACAGCCAAGAGACCCCAACTCAGAGGACTACAGAGGAGTCAGAAATTTCAAGCAATGAAAAGGGGAGAGCGTGAGTTGCCCCCACATTGAAAGATCAGGGTGCAGGGACGCAGAAGTACCCAGGAACCCACCAAACAATCACCAGGAAGGAAGGAGTGGATCAAACAAACAGAACGAAGCATCCCACTAGGGAGGAAGTGAAAGAGGGTACTCGCAGAATGCAAAACCACCCGGAGGCAGGCGAGTGCAGAAGACCAAGCTGAAGGTACTCGCAGACCGGGGAGGAAGGGCGGGTCGTGAAGGAATCTGCGGCTAGAATCGTCTCTACCGGATACATCGTTATTATCTGCAGATTCCTTAACGTACAATAGATACCCTAGCCATACCCAGAAGGGAGGAGGGCCTGTGAGAGAGCCTCCCAGCAGTAAGAAACACAGGGCCCCAGCAGGGGATGTGTAATGGGGACAAGAAGGGCGGACCAGCCCCCACCAAGCAGAAGGAAGCAAGGACAAGGCAAAGGGAGGCCAGGATACCCCAAGCCCAGCCAAGGTACCAGGGACATCCGCCAGAAAGCCCCGGAGGGACAGACAACGGCAGAGGAGTGCAGAGGAAGAAAGAATCACCCCAAGACTCCAAGGAGAAGAGGTAAAAATGGAGGTAAAGCCCCCACAGGAAAACACACACAGTGAAAGGGACAGCTGAACCAGCCACAGCCTCGAGTCAGCGGACAAGGCAGAAGCGTCTCCAAAGTCAAGAAAGGCAGGCGTGAGAAGAAATATGTAGTCTCGCAAGGCTCCAGCAGAACAAGAGGCAGGCGCACAAGGGCCCACGCCAATGACCCCGGCCGTGGACCAGAAAGAGCAGGCGGGCGCAGCCGGCAAGCACCAAGTAGCCGAGCGCCCAGACCTAGCCGAGCGCCCAGACCAAGCCGAGCGCAAGATGAAGGCAAAGGCCAGGGAAATCCAGAACAACCCCTAAAAGGAGACTGTTCCGGACATAAACCGACCCACGATAAGAAGTGGGACCAACCAGAAGAGAAGAGGAGAAATACATAGGACGGACTAAAGTTGTCAACCAGCACACAGGAAAATACCAGGAATCCTATCCCCCCTGGAACACCAGACAGAGGACCAAGCCAAAACGCTGGACAAAAAAAGGGCCGAAACACCACAGCACAACGCCGCAGACGGCATGCCAAAGCTGGTCCAGCGATGCAGCAGATACTGAGAATGACAGAACCTGGAGCATAGCACGCTACACCCAGACAAGATCAAAGAAACCGCACCAGCGGTATACAGCGACGCCAGGAAAGGCGAGGAACCCGCAAAATGGAGTCCACACCCTCCCAGCGTAGGACAGAGCTACACAATAGCTACAAGTACCACACTTCCGGTATGACACGTCCCAAAGAAAACATGGGAACCACTCTTAGGGAGAGAGAGAGAGGGGGGGGAGAGAGAGAGAGAGAGAGAGGGGGGGAGAGAGAGAGAGGGGGAGGGAGAGAGAGAGAGAGAGAGAGAGAGAGAGAGAGAGAGGGGGAGGGTGAGGGTGAGGGTGAGGGTGAGGGAGAGGGAGAGGGAGCCACACAGAACATAAAACAGGCAACTCAAAACACCAGATTCCTGGAAGCAGGTAGGATAACGCCTCCCAGCAAGCCAGAGTATCAACAAGCCAGCCTACGGAGAGTGAGGAGGACGGAGCCCCGTAAGTAGACGCTGAATGGCGGAGTCCGCATGAGTGTTAAACAAAAGGACCCCATCAAAGGGCAGGCCAACCAGACTCTCCCTAATATTCTCAGGAAAAACAGTATCCCGCAGCCAAGCATGGCATCGGAGAGCCACACAACTTGTCATAGCACGGCCGAGAGCATCAGCAACATTCAAGGCCGCACGGAGAATAAACGCGGCCAGCTCTCGACCATCCAACACACGGTGTTGTAGATCAGCGCAGGCACCCTCATGGGAGAAATGAGAAAGAAGGGACTCCACAGAATCCCACAGGCTAGAGGTAGCCCTGGCCAACACAAAAAAAGTGTTGAGTGCCCGCAAAGCAGCACTGGATGAAGCGAAGATGTTACGCCCCCATGAATCCAACAAATGGGCCTCCCGAGACGGAGGAAACAACACCACAGGCAAGGACGGAAAAGCAGTCCGCAGAAGAGTGCCCCGTGTAGAAGGGTGGAAGGAAAGGCAGACTGGGTCATGTGGAGTAGGACGGTGGCGATGCAGGAGCGGCTGAGGCACTGGATCACCCATGGCAGGACGCCCCCAAGTCCCCAAAAGAGAGTTGTGGAGCGGCGCTTCAAAAAGGAAGGAACAGCTCCCGTGCACCAGAGTCCTGGTGGAGAACTTCCAAGAGATTATCCGTAAAGAATGGGGTGACTGGGTCACCCATTCGCAAAATGCCAAAGGCCGTGGAAATAGCCCAAACAAGGGCAACTCTGGCCTCCATAGGGCGCAGCGGGGGAGAAAGCAACTCCTCCGCGGGCGACAGCTGCAAACTGAGCCGTCCGTCCCCAAGTCCAGCTAGAGGGGGAAGTGGCCAGCTCCTGAATAGTTGAGGATCCACAGACGAGTGTGCAACCTGAGGGACCCCCGGGGAAGGCAGAGGAGCCGGTGGAGGAACCAACCGCGAGCTGCGGAAAAGAGGGTCGGAGGATTGAGGCTGCGGGGACCGCAAGGCGCCCTCCCTGGAAGACGCCTGTGAAAAAGCAACAATGCAGCGTCCTGTCTCCGGAGAGGAAGAGACCAGGAGATGACAAACCTCCGGAGAGGAAGGAACCTCTGGAGACGAATCAAGGAGCCGACGCAGGTACGGCGCCGCGGAGTCCGCCACAGGCGCCGGCTAGACGTCGATCGGCGCAGGAGTGGACATTGGCGGCACAGATTTGACCTCCACTACCACCTGCTCCCTAGGAGAATGGGGCGGGGTTGTGCCGGTTCGGCTTAGGCTCGACCTCACATGGGGCAGCCGCCCGCGCAGAGGGCCGAGAGGGACTCGGGAAAGCACCTCAGGCCCCGGCCTCCAATCGCGGCACCGCCAAGGCTGGGGGGGGGAAAGCCTTTATGGCCGAGGGGAACTCATGGACAAGCCCCAAGTCCCGGCGACCTCCTGCCACGCCACAGGGAGCCCCGAAGGTATTTGCGGTGAGGCAGGTACACCGTGGGTCGAAGAGGGGAGCCCCGCAGGACCACGGCCCTACAACACCACTCTCCTACAACCTGAAGCCGAACCCGTCGGCGACTCCGCAGAAGGCCCCGCGTGAGGCAAGTGATCC
This sequence comes from Lissotriton vulgaris, assembly GCF_964263255.1. NCBI lineage: Eukaryota > Metazoa > Chordata > Amphibia > Caudata > Salamandridae > Lissotriton > Lissotriton vulgaris. The sequence continues at coordinate 361,696,314 of NC_141697.1, forward strand.
GCAGGCATCTCAGGAGGAGGATGAGGGGCCAAAGAAGCCTGCAGAGCCGCAGTGCAGGCTTGCATTTGGGCCCTAGTCGCCCAGACGCCATGAAAAGGCGGGTAGGGTGGCGACTGGAGGGGGCGCATGTCCAGAGGGGAACCTGCGTCCTCCACCGAACGAGGAGATGGCCTCGAAGACAAGCTGCAGGACCTACAAGCTGGCGAGCGACGCCCTTGGGGCCATGGCGCAGGGCGATGCCACAGATAGAATCGGCGGTTCCTAGCTTCTGAGGTAGGGGACGGACGCTGGGACGACACCGACCTGGACAAGCATGCCGACAGCAATTTCATCCGGAGCTCCTGCCGGGTCTTCGGTTTGAGGTGCTGACAAGCTTCACAGTCCGTAGAGTCATGGTGCTCTCCCAAACACCACATGCAGATAGGGTGAGGGTCAGTCGCCGACATCTGATGTGCACAATCAGTACACGTCTTGAAGCCCGAAGGCATTCGCACACTGTTCCTTAAAGCAAAGCGTGAAAAGGAGGCCTGAAAACAGGCCAGGACACGATCCGGATCCGCGTGGCACACGGAAAAGAGAAAAAACGGACACTGGCGCGCCAGGGTGGGGCTTCTGTGACCGTGCTGACATCACACCCGCGGACGACGTCAGGGCGGAGTCACAAGGTACCGCCCCCGGCGCGCAGAGATGCTGTGGCAAAGAACATTTTCCGGATCCAGTCTTACACCTGGGGATAATTCTACATTAATGAATCTGCGGCAAATAGTTTTTATCAGATATTGTCAAACTGCATTATATTGTATTTGCAAATTATATTTTCAATAAAAATACTTTGAAATAAAAAAAATAAAAAAAAAGAATCTCCTTAATTATGGAAAACGTACCCAGTATTTCATCTTTCAATACTCAAAGAAGCACATCATTAAATGAGGAATCTTCATTCTCATCTTCCACCTCTTATTATTCATGGCAACTCAAATAGGAAGTTGCCAAAATATGTGGTTCATGTATACAACAATGAATTTTACAGTATTTGGTGGCCAGAAAGGCTACAGACTTGGGAACCTTCATCGATTTTTATGCTCCAGGTATCATACTTTCCTTCCATGGTCCGCTTGCATTTATTGTGTGCAGCTGGAGGGGAGTACCATCAAGCACAGACAGGTGACTCAAATCTCTCCGCAGATGCAACAACCAAATCCCACTACTCACCAGAGAGTGCAAGGATTATTGAAGAACACAGTGAATGTCCTCGATGGTATTCAGAGAATTTGGTTCTCATGTCCAACATGCTCACATGAATAATGGCTGCCCTGGGACCCAGACGCCTTCCGGAAACCTCGAGGAGGAAGATGGGAGGAGCTGAGGCTGGTCTCTTCAAATAGCAAGGAGCTTTCAAAAACCACCCACAACATAAGGAAGGAAGTCTTTACAAGATGCATTTGAGATCTTACATACACATGACAGAATAATAGGCATGCACTAAACTAGATACTTGAAGTCACAAACAGCCTATACAACCTGTGCTTGCCTTGCATTTGTGCTTTACAACGGACCTTCATGCTAAAGCCATTGAAGAAGTTAGGTACCTTCGGTCACACTCTTTCTGATAGACACTCACCGCAGATTCCTCACCTTTTGAAGCTTCCCCAGGTGTCAGACTAGATCTGGAAACTTTTGAGCAGTGGCTCTGCATGCTGGTAGGTAGTGCAAAGTGGCTCTGCACGGACACTGTTTTGGTCAGGAAAGGACATGCGGGGCACAATATAGGCATCACTTCTGCACAGTGAGTCAGTTGCCTTCATGACTGTCTGTGCCCTCTGATGCAGAGCTCCCACAACAATTTCGCTTTGACCAGTGTGTAGATTACTAGAATTGAGATCATATTATTGGAGAGTCCAATTCACAGAATAGAGAGGCCAGGCAGATAGGTGAGGAATCTGCGGTTAAAGTCGCTACCAGAGACCACTTCCTGATCGGGAGACTTCTAACCAATTCCTCTCCATTTGATCATTTACTAGAGTAGTATTTATAAGGAGGTAGGTAGGTGAAATAGCACAATCCAAAAGATAGTGTCGAATCGAGCTGGGGAAATGCCCCTCTCAGTGAGCCTAGCTATCGAGACCAGTATACTTTGTGAGAAGTGTGGCTCAATGGTTAGAGCGGCAGACCGGGATGCAGAGGTCTGGCCTGGGACCAGGGTTCAATTCCCGCCTCAGTGGTTCTTGGGCTCAATTTCCTCGGACCCGATAATTCTCGCCTCGGTGCCTAGTCTAATCATGGGTCCCACTCTGCAACTCTAGGTAATAGCTTGCTTAATCTCCACAACGGCCCCAACAGCGCTGGGGTGCCTGGCTTCACCTTGGTGGTGCCCAGGTGTGGACATTTCGCAGTGAAAAGCCAGGAAGGGTTCCACAGCGGTATGCGTACAGCGCCAGGAAACCCCGGTTGGGGTATAAGTGCGCTTTACAAGTACAGATTCATTTCACTCAAGAAGTACACGCATGTAGCAGACAGATGGATGTCCAGAACAGGCAATCTGCGTGATAGTAGTTTTGGCGCTGGTGGAGTGAACATCCAGTCCTTCCAGAGGTGCCATATGGCGAATGCATAGAAGATCTTGATGCAGAGTACAAACTTGGGAGGAGGGCCCTTTTTTACATGGCCTTGCCTGTTTTTTTCTTTTTGCACTACAGCTAACCCCACAGAAAGTGGATCGCCAACCCTGTGTTTTTTTGGCATGAAGTAAAAGCTCAGCGCTCTTTTGGGCTCCAAGCGATAGAGTGTCTCCTTGTCCTTAGAGAAGTGAGGCAGGGTATAGAACGCCGGCAGGATGATGGTTTGACCAACATGTAATGGCATCATAGATGCGCAGTACTGCAGAACCAGCTTGGGAAGAAGGTAAGGTATGGCAGAGAGAACCTACAGGTCACTCACTCGCAGAGCTAAAGTACTGAAGACAAGGAACACCGTCGTGAGGGTGAGAAGCCACTAAGGGCAGCTGTGAAGGGGGTCAAAGGGAGTGCGCATGAAATATGTGAGGAACAAGTTAAGGTATCACTGTGGCATGACAAAAAGAGGAGAGGGAGAAAAAATGCTGTAGGCCTTCAAAACAAAATAAAAAACATCACAACTGGGGATTTAAATACTTGAGGGCTGGTTCAGCAACCGTAAAAAGGCAAAAAGAACCGAAAGGTACCTTTTAACAGTGCCCAAAGAAAAGCCTTGTCGGGAAAAAGACTAAATCAACAGAATGTCATAGGGGTTCAATCTGCCATGTGCTGCACCAATTGGCTGCGGTGTAAGAGACATACCTGAGGAGCGTGATTTATGCTTTGAACCTCATCCAATGTATAGGATGAATTCTTTTTATTGGTGAGTGAGAAAAGTGTTTGGGTCACTTCAGAAACACATCACCTAGTTTCAACAAAAGGCTTTATTTTCAGTATAGATGACAGACTTATTCATTAGAGTAACCATCCTTTCACCGGTTTGAATCTGGTTTCGAGGACATAGTTTACTTGTTTAATTTGTGGAATGCGCAGGTGCAAATCCCTTGAAGGACTTTGGGCTCCTGTCATCAAAACATACCTAACTTTGCTTTAATCATGATGCAATCCCTAATAGATTGACAGATCAAGTCTTATCTGTGGGATATCTGGTTACAGTTCCCTGCTTGCTAAATCTACTTTGAAGTTGTTCCATGATATAGTGTTTGATACTCCTTTGATTGTGGGACTGTTTCCCCTATGTTTTGGACTCTCCTGTAAATATTTTTCCATCCTGATGAAACTGTTCTAAATAACTATGCGTAGGGGTCGAAACCCAACAAAAACATTTGTGGACTGCGTTCTTTTAAAATGTGATGGTGAATTTCGATATTCATATTATGGATGTTGGCTACAAACATCTTATTGTCCCTATCAGTCACATTGATATATTCTTGTACATAACATATTTTAGGAGCACCTTGTTTCTTGAAAAGTATAAATAGTGTGCTACACAGTTGAAATTCACTTTTGCATTATAAACTGGGATTTGGTAAATTAAATGCACTAAATGCATAACTAAAACTTACTAGTCTTTCTTTTTTTTAATTGCCGTGGAAGTCAAGGGTTACACTTCCCCCATAGGGACCACTTTGATAGTAAATGTGCATGACCAAAACGCAAATTTGTCCCAATGACAGTTTTTGTCAAGGGCTGCCTGGTAGCCAAGAGGACATCTAGCACCTGTGGAGGAAGGTCAAAGGTGTTCTGCTGTCGCAGCTCAATCTCCAAGCATGAAGGTGGAGACTGCCAAGGCCCGGGTGCAGAATCCTGCTCCATTGCGACAACAGCCGGTCCTCACCAAGGGGCAGCCTGTTCAAGCCTAGGAGCACTGGATACCATACAGGCCGGAGAACTTCTGGTACACCTAGGAGAACTTTGGCCGCTGTATCCCAAAAAGCTTGGGAATAGTGGCCCAGCAGGCAACTGGCAATTACTGATCCAAGGGCCTAACAAGTAAAAAAATAAATACTCTCTTCCCAAAGATCTCAACTCTTCTAGATTCCAAATTGGGGGAATCTAGATGGAAAAGTGTTGATGTTTGTCTGAGTACTTGATTCTTGCACCACTATGCTTTTGAAAGAGGGGTGTTGAGATACAAATGCAGGGTCGCCTGCACAAGACGGTGCAGACTGGCACTTTGTGATTTACTGGGCGACTGGAGCAAGGTTTGGCCAAGGCCTCTAAGAGAGCGTATCAGTGAGTCCCTCATGAAATGGAAGCAGGCACTCCAAAGTGCTTTGCCATGGGTGATGCACTTTGTTCAAGACATTGGTTTTGACATCTAAGGTAGGGAGATGGAGGTCAAGAATTTAAGCTATTCTCCGCATGACCACTCAAAAAAGTACTCTTAGTAGCAGGACCAGGTGGTATGAGTAGGCCATAATCAGAGAGAGGTATCTAAGCCACTAGAGTACTGGAGGTCACCATACCAATTCTTATCAGTGTAAGACCCAGAAATAGGGTGCTGAAACTTAACAATATGCACGTTCAGGATTTCAGCAGCCAAGCCAACAGGAGATATAAATACATCTGATTCCATCATATTGAGGTAAATGAGCATGTTCCAATTATTATTGGAGCGGTGGCACAGGAGAGATATGCACGAAAAAACATAGGGTGTTTTAATACTGTAAGCAGCAGGAGTCATCAATGTGAGCAGAAACTACAAACACCATCAGGCAAGGCGAGTGCCGGCTGGAAAATTCCAACGTGCAGAACTGCGGACATTGCGCGTTCTCGTCTGTGGCGAATAGATCTAACCAAGGCTCTCCTCACTGTTAAAAGAGACCTTGCACCATCTCAGAGTGAAGGCTCCATTTGTGATCCATCAGACACCGGCGGCTGGGTTCCTCCGCCCTGGCGTTCAAAGAACTCGCCTAGTGTTAAACCTCCTGACAGGGTCCACGACCCCCGCCCTGTTTGTTGCAATACGACATGGAGGTGGTGTTGTCCGTGAACACCTGCACTACCTTCCCCCTGACAGAGGGGAGGAATGCGTTCGGTGCAAGTATCATCGCCCGAAGCTTCAAAAGGTTGATATGGAGCCGGGACTCCGCTGGAGACCCGAGGCCTCTCCAATGTGGCCGCCCCATCCCAGGAGGGACGCATCCGTCACCATTGTGTGCTCCGGTTGGGGAAGGGAGAGGGATCTGCCACTGACCCAATGCTGATTTCTGAGCTACCACTGCAATTGTTGTGCAGTGCCCTCCGATTTTGGACAGGTTTCCAAGATGCTGCGCCCACTGGAACTTCAGGTCCCACTGCAGAGTCCGCATATGCCACCTGGCATGGTTGGTCAGCAGGACGCAGGAGGCCATGAGTCCCAGCAGCCTCAAGGTCGTCCTGACCGAAACCCAGGACAAGGGCTGAAAGATCGGAGTCATAGCCCGAATGTCCTGGACTCGCTGTTTGGGAGGATTAACCCGAAACAGCGCTGTGTCCAGAACCGCTCTGATGCAGAGGAGCTTCTGGGTGGGTATCAGGTGCGAAATTGGCACGTTGGTGGAAAACCCCAGCAAATGCAGGAGGTCAGCCGTAGTCTGGAGGTGGGAGAAGACCGTCTGGGGCGAGCCGGCCTTGAACAACCAGTCGTTGAGATAGGGGAAGACTGAAACCCCTGATCTGCGCAGATGAGTTGCGACCACCACCATCACTTTTGTGAACACCAGAGGGGCGCTGGTAAGGCCAAAGGGGAGCACGATGAACTGAAAATGCTCCTGGCCCCCGGTGAAACGCAGGTAACATCAATGGGCCGGCAGGACAGGAATATGAAAATAAGCGTCCTGCAGGTCCAGCGCCAACATCCAGTCTTGTGGGTCGAGAGCAGACAAGACCTGAGCCAGAGTGAGTATTTTGAACTTCTCCTTCCGGAGGAAGCGATTTACACTCCAAAGGTCCAAGATGGGACATAGACCCGTGTCCTTCTTCGGAACAAAGAAGCAGTGGGAGTAACAACCACGACCTACTTCTGGCGTCTGACGCGCTCAATGGCCCCCTTGGCCAAGAGGGCCTTAACTTACTGCTGGAGAAGTGCCAAATGATCCCCCGACATGCAGTGGCATGGCTGCGGGGGCAGACTCGAAAGGGAGGGGGTAGCCCCTTCAAACAATCTCCAGAACCCACCTGTCTGATGTAATGGTGCGCCAGTGGGGGAGGTAATGACGAATCCTGCCACCCACTGGTATATGGTGAGCCTGAAACACCGGACTAAGAAGGTGTGGAGGCACTGGCAGTGGGGGTGTTGGTGGACTGAACCGCACGCTGGGCCAGTGACCCGCCTCTGCGAGCCCCATGTCCGCGGCTGCGCTGGGACTGTTGCTGCGCAGGCTTGTTCTGAAATGAACGTGTTCGTACCCCCCCACCGGAGCTTCGAAAGGAACAAAAGTTAGAAGCGGAAGGAGTACGTGCGGCCGAAAGGCCTAAGGACTTGGCAGCGGCTTGAGAGTCCTTGAAAAGCTCCGATGTGGAATCCGTCTTATCACCAAAAAGACGAGTGCCATCGAAGGGCATGTCCAACAAAGTATTCTAGACATCAGCAGAAAAATCAATCGTCCTCAACCAGGCATGACGGCATAGCGCCACCGTTGTGGAAATCGCCCTACCCAGCGAATCAGCAGTATCAAGACCACAACATATAGTGAACTTGGCCTAATCTCTCCCTTCCATAAGAGCGCAGGAGAGAACTGTCCGGGCCCCCTCCAGACACTGAGGTAGCACCTGCTCAACGGCATCCCATACAGAATGGGAATAGTCTCCCAAGAAACAGGCAGTGTTCACAGACCACTGTCCAGAACTTGCTGAAGAATAAATCTTCGTCCCAAACTGCTCAGATTTATTGGATTCCTTGTCTGGTGGAGCAGAAGGAAATGCACTCGAGGACATTGAGGCCTGAGACACCAAACTGTGTGCGTAGGGTTCTGGGTGAGGAAGGCAGGGTCACCCGGGGCCGGGTGATGGCGTCGGCCCACACCCTTGTCCACTGGGGCCCCTGTGAAGTGCCGGGACCAAGTGCCCAGAAGCACATCAGTAAGTGCATCATTAAACGGCCTCAGCTACCCTACGTAGCACAGTGGAAAAGGTACCGCTCTCCTCCATAGTACCTGAAGGGGATGGTGAACCAGGCGCCGGAGTGTAATCTGGGCCACCGGCCTCCGCATCCTCATCCCAGTCGGGGAAAGACTCGCACTGTGCTGCTAAAGGGTCTTGAAACCATTCCCAGTCTCTGCCTTCCTCCACAAGTGGACGAGGGCATGGGTGAATAAAAGGGTAAAAGTCCCCCATCGGGAGACATCCTTCGAGCACCGTGCTGGTGTTGGAAAAGAAGTCGACGCAGGCGTCCGCCGCATCGGCGACGTCGGTGGGGGCTGTACGGGGTCCACCGGCAACAACGGGGAGCCACGGCTGGAGCCATGGAGGTCTCTGGGCGTTGATTACTTTGGGGCCGGAGCGATGTTGAGAAACGCGGAACAGAGCCACCCTTCACCCTGATTCAGGCAGGATGCTCTCCCACGCCGCACAGCACCACCTGGGCACCTGTGTCCCTTTGCTCTCTGCCACCGCCGTAGGTGCGAGGCCCCCTGCCTCACTCACTGTATTTATATCTTGCATTTGCTTCACTGTCTTGGTATTTAGTTTTTGTCCTCACTGTATTTGGCTTCCACTGTATTTTGTATTTAGAATTTGTGTCCCCACTGTATTTTGTTCCTTCCCTTCCTGTGCCCATTTTCGGCTGTTTTTCCCGCCGCTGCGTCCCCTGCGGCCCGTCCCCTGCTTGCCCATTCGCAGTCGGCTCCCGCCACCCAGCTGCTCCTCCCTCCCACCTCCCCTTTTAATGGCGGCTGCGCGCAGCGGGGGCACTAAAGGCAAGCCCGTCCGCACCTGGAACATGCCCAGCACTGGACCCCCTGGCCCCCGCGAACGCCACGACGCCCGACCGCTACTATGCCAGCACCCTCCACGCACTCAACACCGGACGATCACACGCCTGCTTCCTGGCCGCCCGAAAAGCACCCAAGGACCCTTCTCCTGCCGGAGCTGCAGCTTCACCAGCCTCCGAACCGCTAAACGGCCCTCCGAGAAAGGACGCAACCACCTCAGATGTATTCTACTCAACACCCACTCTGCTCGCAAACACGCCATTGAACTCTGGGACCTACTCGACTCCACCTCCCCAGACTTCACCTTCCTGACAGAGACCTGGATGAACCCCTCCTCAGCACCCAACATCGCCATAGCCATCCCTGACGGCTACAAGATCACCCGCAGGGACTGCACCAACGGAACAGGAATCGGCATCGTCCACCGGAACACCCTCAGAGTCTCGACCAGCACCGACACCCTCAGCACCGCCGAACACCTGCACTTCCAGATCCACACTGATCCCAAAACCACCCTCAGAGGAACCCTCGTCTACAGACCCCCGGGATCCAAGCCACAGTTCAGCGACTCCATCGCAGACTTAGTCAGTACGCCCGCCCTTGCCTCCACAGATTACATCCTCCTCGGAGACCTGAACTTCCACCTCGAGAACAACAATGACACCAACTCCACCACCCTGATTGACAACCTCGAACTCAGACAGCTGGTCACAACACCCACCCATTCTGCCAGTCATACACTTGACCCTTTCTTCTACGCAAGCTCCCACGTCACCTTCAGCCACACCACCGAACTCCACTGGACCGACCATCGCTGCATCCACATCACCTTCCGGAAACCCACCACGCACCACCACACTCAACAGATCCCCCGCCGCAGCTGGAGCAAAGTCACTGTAGACCAGCTACACAGCACCCTCGCCCGAAGCCCACCCATCAAATCCATCCACCACCCTCGCCCAAAGCCCCCCGTCGAATCCACTAACACCGCCGCCCGCAACCTCAGACAGCGGATCAAGAACTGCGCCAACACTCTCTCCCCGATCAAGAAACCCTCCAACAAGAAAGCCAGCTGTTTCACCGCGGACCTCCAGGCCACCAAGCAATCCTGCCAAAAACTAGAGAAGAAATGGCACCGCAAACAGACACCGGACAGATATGCAGCCCACAAGAACGCCATCCGCAGACACCATCACCTCATCAGATTTGCCAAAAGGGCCTCCTTCAAGGATCGCCTAAACAACAACGCGCACAACAGCAAAGAGCTCTTCAACATTGTGAAGGAACTCTCAATCCCCAGCGCCAACACCAACGACATCAGACTATCGAAAGACCTGTGCGACTCCCTTGCCACCTACTTCCGTCGCAAGATCGAAGACATCCACGAAAGCTTTAACAACCTGCCCGCCCTGACAGCCACCAAGACCTCTGATCTCACGACCACCACCCACATCGACGCCCTACTCACCTGGACCAGCATAAACGACGACAACACCATCAAAATCATCAACACCATCCACTCCGGCAGACCCATGCCCACACAACGTCTTCAACAAAGCCAGCGCCACTATCGCACTCCATCTCCGCAAGGCCATCAACATCTCCTTCGAGCCCGCGACCTTCGCAGAGAGCCAGAAGCGCGCCAAGATCAACGCCCTACTCAAAAAAACCAAAGCTGACCCGAAGGACCTCAAGAACTTCCGCCCCATGCCCCATCTCCCGTTCCCGGCAAAGGTAATCGAAAAAACCGTCAGACAACTGACTCATTACCTCGAGGAGAACAGCATCCTAGACCCATTCCAGTCTGGGTTACGCAGCAACCACAGTACTGAAACTGCCCTCATCGCCGCCATCGATGACATCAGAGCCCTGCTGGACAATGGCGAAACCGTAGCTCATCCTCCTGGACCTATCAGCCGCCTTCAACACTGTCTGCCACCGCACCCTGTGCACACGCCTCCACAACGCAGGGATCAGAGACAAGGCTCTGGAATGGACCACCTCCTTCATCTCCGGCAGAACCCAGAGCGTCCACCTCCCCCCTTTCCGATCCAAAGCCACCGAGATCTGCGGCGTACCCCAAGGATCATCTCTCAGCCCGACGTTGTTCAGCGTCTACATGGCACCGCTTGCTCACGTCCACCGACTGCACGACCTCAACATCATCTCTTACGCCGACACCCAGCTGATCCTCTTCCCTCACCAAGGACCCCCTCACCGCTAAAACCAACCTCCACAAAGGAATGAAATGCATCACCAAGTGGATGAAGAACAGCCGTCTAAAGCTGAACTTGGACAAGACAGAGGTCTTCATCCTCGGCTCCACCCCCTCAGCCTGGGACGACTCCTGGTGGCCGACCGCACTGGGAGCAGCGCCGACACCCACTGACCACGCACGCAACCTGGGGTTCATCCTCGATTCAACACTCTCCATGACAAAGCAAGTTAACGCCGTCTAGTCCTCCTTCTTCAACACCCTCCGAATTCTCCCCAAGATCTACAGGTGAATCCCCACCAAAACAAGAACGGTCCCCCAGGCCCTCGTCAACAGCAGGCTGGACAACAGAAACACCCTCTACGCAGGAGCCTCGGCCAAACTCCTGAAACGACTACAAAGCATACAGAACACCTATGCACGTTTGATGCTAGACATCCTACGCCACAGCCACATCACACCCCACCTAAGAGACCTGCACTGGCTTCCCGTCAACAAGAGGATCACCTTCAAGCTCCTCACCCATGCACACAAGGCATTCCAGAACACCGGACCGGCATACCTCAACAGACGACTGACCTTGTACACCCCGAACCGCCAGCTCTGCTGACCTCGCCCTCGCCACTGTACCCCGCATCCGAAGAGCGACCACCGAAGGCAGATCGTTCTCCCACCTCACTGCCAAAACCTGGAACACCCTCCCCATCCTCCTAAGGCAGACCCAGTACTGTCAGAGCTGCAGGGGCAGTGCCACCTACCCCCTCAGCTGTGTCCCGTGACCGACGCGGGGAGGACGAAGAGCGGTGATGCTTCTTCAACTTTTTGTGCTTCGCCTTACCTGACTCAGAGTGCGAAGATTTCAAATGATGGTGCTTGCTCTGCGACCGGGCCCATGACCTCCCACGGGACCAGGGCCTGGAGCAACGTGGGGCAGACTCCTGGGCCTCGAGCCACTTTCAGTACCGCTCCTGCAAAGTTTTCAGGGCCATGGCCCGGCAGTGGGAGCATGACTCTGTGTCGTGGTCACGCCCCAGGCAGAAGAGACACTCACGGTGCGAGTCCGTCAGCGACATCGTGCGCGGACAGGCTTCGCAAAGCTTGAAACCGGGCATCCCTATGCACCAGGAGTACAGTGTACTCCCAAATAATAACAAAAAAACACTTAGTGAACAAGTGACAGGGTACCGCTTTCTCCGGATCTGCGCTTGCTGGTGCTGAAAAAGAAAGAACTGACGTCAGCGGGCATGGGCGCAACTAAGTAGCTCCAGTGACGTCATCTCGGCGAACACGACGCTGATGCAAGTGGAGCCGTATTACGCCGCCTATCGACGCGCAGGGGTAATGCTGACGAAAGCTTTCTGGATGGTGTGACGCCTGGGGATATTCTAAGGTAAGAAACCTATCACTAAAGTGTCTCTTTCAGATTTCAGTATTTAAGGGCAACCCTAAACCTTCATCCTCAGATTTGACGGAGCAACAAAAAAGACAGAAGACCGCTGCCGGACCTGGAACTGAACCGCAGCCGACAGAACTCAGCAAGAACTCTGTCCCCTGTAACCGGTACGACAACTGGATCTGCTGTCCTTCCAGAAACCCTGCAAGGCCTCAAAGAAACCCCAGAGATCTTTCAGCCTTCTACAAACCACCAAGAACCTCCCTTTGGGCTGGAGGCTCTGGTCCCCGGCATCTGCTGCTACAAGAACCACAGCAGTTGAGGACAGACAGTCGTGTTGACATGACTCGCTACTGCAAACAAAACTTTAGACCGCAGTGGTAGAGCACAAACACTTGTGTCGACGAGACTCTGCCATGCCATAAGAAAGCACCGCAGCTGGATCCCCTACATGACCCAGAGGGACCCTCTCAGCCTAACGACCCAAGCTGCTCACAGCTCCGTTCTCGATAGCCTGAACCCTCCTGCAGGTGGCCCGGTTGGCGTCCTCCTGGCCCGTCTGCATGATCATGCGTCTACTTGACAGCCAGACGACAGTGGAATTCCTCCATCCTCTGCACATCTCTATCCCAATGACCACAACTGATGGGTTGGCGGTACCTCCATTCGAACGAAGGTAACTTAGTTACGACGATTGGGACAGTGGCGGTGCTGGCAGTTTACTAAATACTGTTGATCTCCATTGCTCTCGGGTGACCGCAAGGGTAAATGCACAAGTTACTACTTGTGTAACGATATATCTGTAAGAGACATCAGTTAGTGATAGATTCCTTGCCTTAGAATATCCCCAGGCGTCAGACTGGAACCGGAAAGTTTTGATTAGCAGTACCCCTGAGCGTCAATAGGTGGCGTCCTGCGGCTCCGCGCCCATCACTCGCGTCGTAAGCGCCGAGATGACGTCACAGAGACTACTTAGGCGCCACCCATGCGCGCTGACGTCAATTCTGTACACAACTTTCTGCCCCAGGAACGCAGAGCCATGCAAGATACTGACCATTGGTGAATAAAACTAGGGCCCTAAAAGGGGATGACCTTAACCCTTAGTAATCAGTTTGCAGAACGGGGAGGATGGGTGGGGCGATAAGGGATCTATCACTAACTAAAGTCTCTTACACAATGTCTGTTACACAAGTATTAACTTGTGCAAATGAAAGAGACACGTTAGTAATAGATTCCTTATCCTAGAATAGATACTCTAGCAATACCAACCCGGGAGGTGGGTCTGCGAAAAAAATTACACCAGTAAGTCACAGAGAACAGAACGGCCAAAGAAGCAGTCTCTCCGGTCTTGACTGTCAAAGCAGTAGTGCTTGGTAAACGTGTGCAGCGAGGCCCACGTAGATGCCTGAGAAATGTCCTGCAAGTGAACGCCGCGTCCCAAGGCAGTTGTGGCTGCAGTTGCCCTGGTCGGATGGGCACGAAGCCCAACAGGAGGCTCCTTCTTGGCCAAGGAGCAACATGCTTTGATGCACAGAACGACCCACCGGGAAATGGTCGGTTTGTCCACAACCCGACCTTCTTTGGCGACCACGTATCCAACAAAGAGCTGATTATCCTCCCGGAACTGTTGTGTATGCTGCAGATAGAATGCGAGCGCACGTTTTGGGTCCAGACGGTGGAGCCTCTCCTCTTCCCTGGAAGGATGCGGAGGCGGAAAGAAGGTGGGCAAAGTGATGGTCTGCCCGATGTGGAAGGGGGTGACAACCTTTGGCAAGAAAGAAGAACGGGTCCTTAGAACCACCTTGTCCGGATGAACTGAAAGGAAAGGAGGTTTGAAGAAAGCCTGGAGCTCACTCACTCTTCTGGCAGAGGTGATAACTACCAGTAAAGCCGTCTTTAGAGTGAGAAGACGTAAGAGACAGTTGTGAAGGGGCTCAAATGGAGCGCACATTAAGTAAGTCAAGACAAGATTCAAGTCCCACTGAGGCATTATGAAAGGCACAGGAGGAAAAGTGTGTGTAATGGCTTTGAGGAAACGGTTATCAACCGGGGACTTACAAAGAGAAGGCTGATCAGGAAGCCTTACAAAAGCCGGAGATGGCAGAAAGATAACCTTTGATAGTGCCCAGAGCAGAGCCCTGCAGGGCCAGAGATAGAAGGAACAGAAGGACCTCAGAAAGATGAGCAGAAAGGGGATCCACAGCCTTTGCTGTGCACCATGCCACAAAAGTGTACCACCTGCAGGCGTATACCATCTTAGTGGAGGGATGCCTGGCTGCCAGAATGACATCACAGACTTCGGAATGGAAGGTCGAAAGCTGTTAACTGTTGCAGCTGAAACTCCACACATGGAGGTGGAGACTGGACAGGTTCGGGTGCAGGATCGTCCCCTGCTGCTGCGACAGAAGATCCTCCCGGAGAGGCAGACGGATCGGGGGATTGACCGCCATGCTGAGTAGCTCGGGATACCAGTATCTACGTTCTCAGGCCGGAGCCACAAGGATAACTTGGCCCGGTCGCGCCTGATCTTCTTCAGCACTTTAGGCAGAAGTGGTATAGGCGGAATGGCATACAACAGACCGTAGCTCCACTTTCAACGAAAAGCGTCGCCGAGCGAGCGCCGCCTTGGAAATTCCAACACGCAGAACCGATGACATTGCGCGTTCTCTTCGGTGGCAAATCGATCTAACCAAGGCTCTCACCACTGCAGAAAGAGACCTTGTGCCACATCAGAGTTCAGAAGCCATTCGTGATCCATCATGCACCGGTAGCCGAGTTTGTCCGCCTTGGCATTCAGAGAACCTGCCTGGTGTAGTACCACCAAGGTAATTCCTTAATGTTCCAGCCATGTCCAGAGGCGCAGAGCTCCTGCTCATCTAGTTACCCTGCCAGGTTTGAATGCTGCTGCTATCAAATGTTTTTACTGTTTTTAAGACATCCATTTTTGGATTTGCCACTTTGGTTTTAGCCACATACTAGCTGCACCTACCACTAGTATGTCACAATGTCACTTTGTGCTCACGGTCACTACAGGGAATGCATTTTTTTCACTTACCTGTGGTAACGGTCCCTTTTGTCTCCCATTTAGGCAAGAGCAGGTGCTAAACAGGTAGTATAATTTGTGTGCTTTTTGTAAACTGACACTGTTACAGGTCATGTTTCTGTAGATAGTAGTTTTGATATATGTTAGGTCCTGAAGAATCACATGTCAATGAACTTGAAGCTAGAAACATGTTGACCACACCTTTCACATCTTAGTACTGTCTCGATTTTGGAAACTTAAGTTCCAGCGAGTACAGACTAATCTTTGTTTTATTTGCGGCAGAGGACCACCAGAATAAAATTGTTTTCCGGTACCTTGTGCCTCGTTTTATCCTCACCCACACGTCTACTTTTTTCCGGCCCCTCACCCACACTTCACTCATAGGCAGTTGGATAAAAGATCTCCGATAAAGAGCCCCTCATTGAGGTGTGCCCGTTGGGTATTGCACAGCCTACCCAACGAGGAGCATTGCCTATGATTAAGCATGACACTCGCAAGGGTGTGTGAGGCCATTGTATCCAACACAATGGATACCCAGGGTTAGTTCTACATTGAGCACTGCCCCTTACACCGTAGTGATCTTCCTTTCCTCCCTTTAGGAACAGCCCAGTCTCCTTTTTGTTGTCCATGTCCAGAGGCGCAGAGCCTCTTGACAAAGGGGCCACAACCCCACCCCGCCCTGTTTGTTGCAATACCACATGGCAGTGGTGTTGTCCGTGAACACCTGCACCACACCTCCCCGGACAGAGGGAAGGAATGCCTTCAGTGCAAGTCGGATCGCCCGCAGCTCCAAAAGGTTGATATGGAGCTGGGACTCCGCCGGAGACCAGAGGCCTCTGATCTTCGCCTCTCCCAAGTGGCCTCCCCATCCCAGGAGGGACGCATCTGTCACCACTGTGTGCTCCAGTTGGGTAAGGGAGAGGGATCTGCTACTGACCCAATCTTGATTCTTGAGCCACCACAGCAATTGTTGTGCAGTGCCCTCCGAGATCTGGACATGATCGGACAGGTTGCCCTGATGCTGCACCCACTGGAACTTCAGGACCCACTGCAGAGCCCGCATATGCCATCTGGCATGTTGCACTAGCAGGATGCAGGAGGCCATGAGGCCCAGGAGCCAGAGGGTTATCCTGACTGAAACCAAGGATAGAGGCCGAAAGATCGGCATCATAGCCTGAATATCTCGGACTCGCTGCTCAGGAGGATAGACCAGAAACAGCGTCAAATCCTGAACCGCTCCGATGATGGGGAGCTTCTGAAAGGGACTCCGGTGCGATTTCTGCACATTGATGGAGAACCCCAGCAGATGCAGGTCGACCGTAGTCTGAAGGTAGCAGACGACGTTTTGGGGCGAACCTGCCTTCAACAACCAGTCTTCGAGATAGAGGAAAACTGACACCCCAGACCTGCGCAGATGAGCCGCGACCACCGCCATCACTTTCGTGAACACCCAAGGGGCGGTGGTAAGGCCGAAGGGGAGCACGGCAAATTGAAAATGCTCCTGGCTCACCATGAACCGCAGGTAACGCCGGCAGGATGAGGATGTGAAAATAAGTATCCTGCAAGTCTATCGCTACCATCCAGTCTCCAGGGTCTTGCGAAGCCAGGACCTGAGCCAGAGTCAGCATTTTGAACTTCTCCTTCCGGAGGAAGCGATTGATGTCCCGGTGGTCCAAGATTAGGCGCAGGCCCCCCTTGTCCAGAAAGTAGTGGGAATAACAACCACTCCCAACTTCCTGCCCCGGAACGCACTCGATGGCCCCCTTGGCCTAGAGGGCCGTGACTTCCTGTTGGAGAAGAACCAAATTATCCCCGGACATGCGGTCGCACCGAGGTGTCATGGCTGGAGGGGAGGACAGA
This sequence comes from Lissotriton vulgaris, assembly GCF_964263255.1. Lineage (NCBI taxonomy): Eukaryota > Metazoa > Chordata > Amphibia > Caudata > Salamandridae > Lissotriton > Lissotriton vulgaris. Next base: position 361,713,253 of record NC_141697.1, read on the forward strand.
AAGGGAAGGGAGTAACCCTTGTGAATTAACTGCAGCACCCACTTGTCCAATGTGATATCACGCCAGTGGGGGAGGTGGTGGCGGATCCTACCACCGACCGGCATGGAGTGCTCCACGAAGCTCGGACTAGGAAGGTTTGGCGGTAGGAGCAGTGGGGGTGGAGGTGGACTGACCCGCATGCCGATTCCCAGACCCGCCTTTGCAGAAGCCACGACCAGAAGCTCGGAGGTTCGTTCTGCACAGGCTTGTTGAAGGAACGTGCCTGGGTGCTTCTGCCCTGGCCACGATTGGAACAAAAACCAGGAGTGGCCAGATTCTTTGCAGAAAGACCCAAGGACTTGGCCGTGGCCCGCGAGTCCTTAAAACGCTCCAACGCACTGTCAGCCTTATCGCCAATCAGGCAGGTGCCATCAAAGGGCATATCCATGAGCGAGCTGCCTAACGAGTCGGCGGTGTCCAAACCACACCGAATGGCGAACTTAGCCGCATCCTTGCCTGCAGCAATCACTTGAGAAAAGACAGCCTGGACCTCCTCAGGGCACTGAGGCAACACTGGAGCAATGGAATCCCACACTGCGTGAGAGTAGCAGCCCAACAAACAGGGGGTGTTCACCGACCTCAGCCCCAAGCTGGCAGAAGAGAACAACCGCTTACCAAACTGTTCCTTAGAGTCCTTGTCCGGGGAAGTCGCAGGAAAGGCACTCTGCAACGTCGAGGCCTGGATGACCAGTCTCTCAGGCGTCGGATGGGTGATTATAAAGGCCAGGTCACCAGGTGCCGGGCGGTGGCGTCTGGTGATGTTTTTTCCTACTAGGGCCCCCATGGCCAGCCGCGACCAAGTGTCTAATAGGACGTCATTGAAGGGAAGCAACGGCTCCGACGAAGGAGATGCCGATTGGGGCACCTCCGTGAGGAGGTTAGTTTTAAGGACCATCATGGTCGGGGGGGGGGGGGGGGTTGGGGGGGAGTTGAGGTTGAGGGCCTCAGCAGCCCGATGGAGCACCATCGTGTAGGAAGCGCCCTCCTCCATCGAAGGCGGGGGAAAGGCAAACCCCGGGTCAGAAGAGACATCGAGATCGTCAGCGTCTTCCAGATCGTCCACCCAATCCTGCTCGGAGTCATACTGCCGGGAGAGAGGGTTGTCGGATCCTTCCCAGTCCTCCTCTGCCTCTGGTGCCGGAGGGGCCCTTTGAGGCGGCAGGGCCGGAGCAGGAGAAGGAACAAATGGCATCGGAAATGCCACCTCCCAATGCAGAACCGAGGCCAGAACAAAATGGTCCTAGAACCGGGGCAAGGGTGGGATAACCGGCACCCAGTGTGGCGCCGGCACTGGCAATGCTGCACCTTGTGGTGCCGGGGCCGGAGCCAACGGCGTAGGATCCTGTGGCACCAGGGCTAGAGCCGCCGGACCAACAGGATCTGGACACGGGACCCGAAGGCGCGCCGGTGGGAGTCAGAGGCCTGAAAAGGTGGTCCACGGTAGCAAGAAACTCTTGCACCTGTTCGGGAGTCACTGACGGACCCGGGTAGGGGAAGTAGACTGTGGGACTTACAGGCTCCTGAGGAGCTGCCGGGGCGGAGCCCCTGTCCCCCTCCGAGGAGCGACAGTGGGACGTCAGAGAGCGAACACGCTTCTTGGATTTCTTTTTATGACGTCGCTTACCGAAATCAGAGGGTGAAGACTTGGAGCCCGAGGAGCGACAGCTCCGGTCCCGCGAGCGGGCCGGGTACGGTCCCTAGACCTGGAGCGGCAGTGAGAGGAATGCCGGACCTCCAGCAATTTGTGGCGCCGCTCCCGCAAGGCCTTCGGGGCCATGGCTCGACAGTCCCGGGAGTCGTGATCAGTCTCCAGGCAGTAGAGGCAAACATCGTGGGGGTCCGCTACCGACATATTACGGCAGCAGGTCCCACAAGACTTAAAGCCAGGCATACCTACGTGCACCAGGAGAAAAAAGGGGGGAGACAAAAGTCTCAAAATAGTAGTCAAAAAGTGACTAAGGTACTTGCTCAATCCGGATCTGCGCTTGCTGGTGCGGAAAAAGAATTAACTGATGTCAGCGCGCATGGGTGGCGCCTAAGTAGTCTCCGTGACGTCATTTCGGCGCTTACGACGCCAGTGACGGGCGCGGAGTCGCAGGACGCCACCTACTGACGCGCAGGGGTACTGCTAAGCAAAAGTTTCCAGATCCAGTCTGACGCCTGGGGATATTCTAAGATAAGGAATCTATCACTAACATGTCTCTTTCAGATATAATTGCCAGTATCGACTGCCGTGGATACTGAATTCTGCACTTTCTTAGGTGCCACCAGTCTGCATTGACTAACACTGAGCTCAGTGACCTCTGCACCCGGCAGCCCCAGTACCGCCGGTGGTGCTGTACCTACTTTAAACTGAACCTTGCCCAGTGTTGGTCTAAACCCTCGAAGACTTGAAGAGTAACTCAGATACTTACCTACTAATGCATAACACTGTTTTCCTTTCTTAGGATTGCATTGCATTCTATCTATTGCATACAACTGTATCTTTTCTGAGTATCTATTGTTACAGTTTCTGATTGACAATACAAATGTATTCCCAAGACTGTATACTATTCCCACTACATTTTGAAAAGTATTACTACATTGAAAACTGTTGTATACCTGCAACTGAGTATTTCTTGGTTCTAGAAATAAAATAACCAAATAACTTTTTAAACAAAGCAATTGGCCTGGATTCAGTCTTTGTGTGAGTGCTATCATTTCTTGCCTGAGTGTGTAGAACAAATGGTTAACACAACCCTCTGATAAGCCTAACTGCTCGACCAGACTACCACAAATAGATCTTTCAGTATTATCTACTTAAACCTCTATAAGCCTCTGCGATCCACTGGACTATGTGCACACTATACCTACGTCTTATAATTTTGCCATTTAACAGGGATTCTTCATAGAGTTCCTATGGCTTTTTACCATTACTAGTGGGTGATGTATGTGTTCTTTCCTCATAGCTACTGTAAAGAGATGTTCTTATGGTATTTTATGGAATAGATAAATAACACTCTTTCCCTTCCAGCAATTACAGAAAAGCGTTATTAGGAGAGTAATAGGACATGGACATATTACATATACGATTCCTCTAGTTCAAGGCTGAGATTTTTTGTTGTTGCAGTTAACACATTTGGTAAGATGTTATATGTATATATCTGAAAGGAAAGATACCACCGAAATGCTGATGTCTTTTACTTTTAAGGTCTCCTTCCTAGCTGTTCCCTTCCTTACCTTCCCTCACTCGATCACCTCAATCTTCTGTGCTATTAAAGCATTCAGAATTGAGGAGGTCGAGAGGTGGACCTTACTGAGCAATGAACTGACCTGGACGAATTTGTCTGGTTGACATAGTGTTGGCCAATTTTATTGCCCGCATTAAAATGATTGTCAGAATCAGTGACAAAGAATGCAATGGGTGGGGTATTCTTGTGGAAGTAGAATATCAAGAGGCGCAGGGTGTGGTCCGAAGGAAACTGAATTTGGTCTTGGCTTAAGGTCGCAGTGGCGGCCTTCTCAGTGTTGGAGAGCACAATAGGCACCTCCTTCAACGGTGTCAATGTAGAGAGCATCAGAAAGTGGTGTGGGTTGTGGAGCAAAGGCAGGGTCGGTATAGGCACCGGAAGCAGTCCGGTGATTGGCTCGGAAGGTCCAAATGGCACACAGGATAAACCTGTTGGCTGTATCCCAGATAGAGGGCCTTTTGGCTCTGTAGGGCCCAAAGACAGAGGGAGTCAGAAGGGAACCAAGGATTCCGAGCATGGTTTCGCGGAACTCTTGGATCTAAATCGGAGTCGCAGAAAACCCCAGAAACTCAGGTTGTGAAGGGACAAGTTGTGAAATGGGCACTGCTGTCAAACACTTTTGGAGCAAGATAGACAGTCATGGGACAGCCTGCGTACAATCTCAGGTGTTTCTCAGGTATTGCAGGGCGGCAGAGCCCTGTTTTTTTTATTTTTTTTTATGCCTCTTGTTTGACTTATCCGAAGATTTGGAACGCGAGGACGATCGACCTCGATTCAGCTACTAGACTGTGAATAGGACTGAGATCAAACCTTTGATTTGGACAGGTTACAACATGGAGCCTTCCCATGCTGGAGTCATACAGCTTCATCTTGCGATCCAGTAAGGCCTTCAGGTTCATCATTGCGCAGTTACTGCAGGCCTTGGAATCGTGGCTCAATCCCGGGCACCAAAGGCAAACCTGGAGAGGATTATCAGACATTTGCTTTTGACACTCTTACAGGGTCTAAAGACTGTTCTCTTGGGATGGGACATTTCCCTTGCACATTGAATTTATTAAGAGTTTTGGAGGTAATAATTAAGTTACCGAAGAGATGAGAAGTCGCTAAGGCTCCAAGTCCGATGGCGCAAAAAGAAAGGAAATGGCATCAGAGCGGGAAAGTGGCTCATATATTGGGTCCGCACGTCATTTCCAGAGCAGAATGGCGTCAGTGTGGAGCTCCATGACGCCACTTACTGGCATGCAGAGGTACTGCTCAAAAGTTTCCACATCCAGTCTGTGCCTTAGAAATATTGATAAAGTGAGTAATCTACCATTAGATGCCTTCAACAAAAGCTTCTGTTCTATAGCTACCTCAAACTTTGTTGGTTTCCCTTCAATTTCCTTCAACCTCTCTTTCCTGTCCTCCGGCTTAGCTTCTGATCAGTCTCCTCAATCCATCTATCTCCACTCGTTTCACTGCCTCTTTAATGGTATTCGGGAATTCATTTTTATGCAGCGTTTATTTTCCGTGGCACTTCTGGCACCTACCTATTTTGGTTTATGTATTCCAGCTCCAAGATCTACTATTATCATCATCTACCTGTAGACCTGGCTCTCTCCAATATTCTTCCAACCATATCCATCACCAGATTTTTCAAGTTGTCTACGATCTGTGCATCTGGCAGCCCCACAACATCACCATCCTCTACATCAAGAGATAATCAAAGAATACGTGGCTGCTTCTTCCTCAAGAATTCAGTAGTCGCTTAGATTTATTATCAAGAAAAACTTGAAGACAAGCTGTATGTTAGCAGTGTAATATACAAGCCTTATGTCAGCAGGGTGGAATACTGAATGCTGAAGAACATATAATGATCTATCTACATGTAGAATATTGCATTTAAAAAAATACACAATTGTTAACCAAGGTTGAAATTTGTTAAAGGCACTGCCAACTTTTGAGCATTTATTGTTTCATTTCATTGGAAGATCAAATGATTGGTTGAGTATACCATGTCATCCTTTTTTTCAGCACATTAAAATACACACAACACACAAAAGAAACAACCAAACCATAACTTTATTAGAGATGTACTTGGCTACAATTAATACAAAAACTATCAAAGGTAATTGTGATCCATAAGGTGCAGACTGCAGGTTTCTGCAGCATGATTACAGTATGAATGAATTACATTTTATGTCCTTTAGAGACAGATGCAGCATGTAACGGGGAATATTTTATTGTTCATTAAAATAATATTGAATACTCATGCTACCTGATTTTTACCCATATCTCAAATCAAACTATTTACAATAAAACACCGATCATTCTCAAACTAATTTCACAAATATCTGCTTTTGCTACATCATAACTTGCTGCCTAAACAAAAAATAGCTCGGTCTAAGAAACATTTTCATTGAACATGTGCTGGTAATATGACAAAATATTTTTATTTGAATTAATAACCCACATTTAAATTTTACAAATTGGTATTGCTAGAACGCAGATTCGTTCAGCTACCAGTGAATAGCTGAAGAATGACCTGTATGAATACTTTGCAACACTTATCTACTGTAAAAAAGCAATTATATAATTTACTCACTTCCATTTATTTTCTAAAAATGTAAGTTTTTTTTACTAGCCCATAGATGAAAAGCTAGTTTCAAGCATTCCATCAATCTAGTAGTGGAGATTAGTACACCAGTGTGATTACCACAGCTCTGAAGGAGCTATGATAATAGTCTGTACTGATGAGAAATGATACATAGTTTTGAGGTAAAGTGGTATCCACATTAATAGCCGAATCGAGTACAACTCGCAAAATGAATCATAATCACCTTAAGCTATACATGTTGCAAATTGCTGGTGCTGTTGCTGCTCATGACAGAAACAACAAATATATAATTTACTGCACAGTGGAAAGCATGTGTATGCCATTTTCTGTCGCCAGCATGTGTGCGCTTTTCCATGATAGGGGATTCCCAGGCGATTACAATGAGTAAAGAGTGCACACACATCCGAATACTGTGGCACAAACTGATATATTTTGGCAGAATTTAGTTACAAATAAAAAGTCTCACGATATTCTGATTTACAGGGTGCTGCCCTATGATGAAAACATCTACATTGGCATGATGATTTGCTTAATGTTGCAAAAGTAATCATGAAAGGCCTTTCTTTTACTTTACAATATTATTTGTGTAACTAAACAGACTGAATATTGAACCTGTAATTTGCCATACTTGTTTCCAGTAGAATGTGTGCTCAATTTCTACACAGACAAATCTATTTTGGTTGTGTAAGTAAACGATAAATCGCAGACATGCATAGACTTTTTTCCAATTTAGCGACTCAAAATAGCAGCAAAGCCACAACACATTAATCTTAACTGAGCATATTTTCTGTTGAAATGAGGTAAAGCATGGTACCAACGGCAATGCTTATTTGTGCTACATGGACAGAGCAAAACAAAGCCTTAAATACACAATTACAGCATAGTAAAAATTGCACTATGAAGTACAAAGTAGAAATTGAGAGAAAAAGGTTTAAGGTTCGTGAAAAAGAAATATAAACATGTACAGAAGTGCCATTCATTGAGTAATTTTCCTCTTTTACAGCCAGACAGCATTGCATATCCTCACCAAGTTTGAGCACAGTATTAAAATCGAGTCTAAGTGGCAGGCAGCACGATCTGGAGCCAAATGCTAATCCCGGGCAGACCAGGGTAGCAGGTAGGGGCTAAAATGAAATAAATTCATCTAGGGCCATGCACTTGGATCCTCTTTTTCCACAAACAGCAAAAGACAAGACATATACAAGGGCAGCACAAAGCAGCCGGGCTTTCAATATATGAAGAAATTATGTATTGAAAAGAGGCAATTTCACTTGCAATTCATTTATCGTGTAAATTTTTTCGATCGATTGTAAAGGATTCCCAAGCTTAAAACGGAAAGGAGCCTGTAGAAAGACACCTCTCCATAAAAAAAGAAACAGTCAGAAGTCATGTTCAATTGTTAGAATACCAGCAACATGGTTTCCAAACCTACGACATGAGACTACATCAAGGAAATTATTGTTGAGCTACCTTTGCTCAGTTTCAATGTTCCAACAGATCATACATAATGATGCTTTTCACATATCATGCAAAATGAAAACATTGAGCAGATAATACAGTTCAATTGGCACAGTTTCAACAAATATTGACAAACACCCCAAAAAAAAAAACCTCTTCAGTTTTTTCTTCACAGTAACTTCGTGCCCCCGCTTGGTACCCAATAGGTAAAGTTTGCCTTCCATGCATGAAGGACAAGAAACTGAAAAACACCAATACACACATGGGATCAGTGATAGCAGAATCCGAGGGCATATTAGGTAGAAAAGATATTTGGTTCTCAGCGCCATTATTTAAGTGAACATCATGCACAATAACCCATTAAACGGGATGAGGTGATCACAAACACATGTGGATGAAACAATGAATTGCAGCATAAGTATTTTTATAACAAGTGCATAGATCGTGCATTTTCTCTTACAGCTTTTAACCCCTGAAAAAGATACACAAGAAACCTACCTATCGAAAGGCATACATGAAACCTACCTTGAAGACTTTGAGAAGCAGAGTAACAAATTCTCCATAAATGCACATAAGACAAATAAATGAACAACAATTTTACCATGGAGAAAAAAATGTGTTGGCTTGTAAAATTTTAGTCAATGTTTTTCTAGAAGATATTATATATGTACATACTCCACCCCACACACAAATTTACAAAATGTAGAATTCATTAAAGAGGGATGAGAGAAAAGGAGGAAGTAAACCGTCCTCACAGTCATACCTGTGGGGAGATCTACAAATAGTAGCAGAAAGGTAAGCAAAGCCAACATGGCGTACCTACACAGGGAGACAGATTCCTATGATAGTTACTCAACAACATCGGGAACATGACCGAGCTACATGCAATGATCAGTTTCAGAAAAACACAAAATATCTAAGAGCCCTTTTCAATTTAGCTGTCACCTGAGCAAGCTCTATTAAATGCAGTCAAGCGCAACTGATCCCTAGATAAAGGAATCTGAAAAGAAAACCACATTTTTCGGGCTAACCAATTAAAAGGATTAATTATCCTGGGCTTCACACCAAACCCTAAAAAAAATGTTACATTTACCCACCGTATGGCACCATATGGCAAAGTTTCAGGGGCAGACCTATGCACAAACCGAATTTGAATAGATCAATTTACAGGAAAAGGTTCTGTGAAATACCCACACTGCATGTGATTTTTTGGAAGCTCCTGTACGGTCTCATACTGCAATACAATTCCCAAAATGATTGACAAGTGAAATGTAACAATTATTTAATACCAACCAGTACAAGGGCATAAGACTAAACTCTGGCCTTCAGCACCATCATTTAGGTGATTGGTATACTTCTCTCTGGTGTACCTTCCAGAGGAACAAAACAACCAAGCTAAGGGTAGTATCCCATCCCAACCCAATAAATGGAATGCAACCATTTGATTGGAAAGTTAATTGCTAAAATGAAAAAAGTCTTAACAAATATACCATTATATTTCACACAAGTGAATGTGGCATCTAGGGAGACCATTCACACAAGACTGATAGGTGTTGAACTCGATATTTTAACTACAAGAACTGATGCAATCACAAGAAGGCACATAAAAAAACGAGAACAAGTCTATTTTAAGGGCATGTATGAAAGTAAATAGAAAACAACTCTCCAGGATATTATTAAAGTAGGCTTTTTACCCTTCTTTCTAAAGGTGTCCAATTGGCTTGTTTGGAAACTTATTTTAAATATTATTTTGGTTGACGATTTGCACAACATAGCTATCTTAAAAAGAAAACCCAATATTCTTTGCCCTTCACCTTTCCACATAGTAAATACAAGGTCCTGTTCCAGGATTCCATCTTATGGCTTCAGTGAGCCACAGTGACAAAACAGCGATATCCCAGCAGTAGTTTAAAACCCCTTAACTGCTATATTTTCAACTTTAAAAAAAAGATAAACCATACACTAGAATATAGGTAGACTAAGCTAAAGTGTACATTTGATCCGTGACCAAATTGACAGGTTAGCTACTTTATGGTATGTGTATGCATTACAAATTGTGAAACACTTCCATTTTTTTATTAACAAACTAATATTTGGTCATTTTCCGCCAGAGTTTTCAAAAATATTTCTACCAGTCCCGCAGCCAAAATCATGTCCCCTCAGAAACACACAGCCTGGCAAAGTTTGAGATAGGTGTCAAAGTCAGAAGTTTGGAAGGGATACATAATGAATGATTTTTCAGTCTCATAAGAAAGTGCCATTTTAAAGTATGAGAATTGTTTTAGGCTCCAATTAGCAATATTATTTCCGGTAAGAACCTTTCATATTTCGAATGGTTTTGTTTTAAGCAAATTTCCTCAAAGAAACTGAGGTAAAGGAGAACTTTTCGAGGTGCAGCAAATCGGCTCATGAGTTTCAGTGGCGGCTCCTCCGCTAAGGCGGAGCAGTTTCGCCCCACTGCTGTTCGCACTGAAAAAAAAGGTACTTAAAATAGTATTTGTTCCTGCCGTGGCGTTTTGGATCTGCTCTGTTCACAGAGCAAGGGGAGGAGTGGTGGGCACTATGTAAGTGGGCATGAATGTTTGGCTGGACCTCCTGGGCACTTTTGTGTACCTTTTCATTTTCTCCACCCAGGATACATTACAGCCTGGGTGGAGAACATGCCCAGGCTCCCATTCCCTGGTTGAGCACCAAACCACGATGCTCAGACCAATCACAATGCTGCATTGCAACACTGTGATTGGCTATGGGCATCCTGAGTGCTTCCTGCTTCCTGTTTTCAGAGAAGAAGCCAGGAAAAGGACGGATGAGAGGTGGCGGCAGGTCAGCCAGCAAGTAAGTGATTTTTTCCTCCCTGCCCCACTGCTGCTTCCTGGGAGCAGCCACCACTGATTATTTTAACAAATGGGAATCACCATTAGTGATAGCTGAAATTCCAGGGCCCATATCAGGACTGCTACTCTTTCAGCTACTACTCACACATTCCACCAGAAAGAAATCTAAGGCAGACAGAACAGTAGTTTGGTGAAGTTCAATTACACTCTGTGTCAAAACCACTGTCTGTTGCATGTGTCTAAGACAGTGTACTTCAGTGAGGACAGGAACTTTTTGTTAATTACACCATGGACAGATGTCTTACTTCTTAAGGTTTCAAAGGCAAGTGTCCCTTGGGCTATATAGAGCGACACTTGTCAAGTCATCCTTTTCAAAGGCTGATATATAGAAATAGTGCCAAATCAATGTAACCATGGACATTAACACAAAAATAATCAAGATAGAAATTAGTTGGCCCCACAGCAGGACAGGCAATGGTTGAAGAGTGGGGAACTGTGTCTTAGGTATTTTTCTACAACCACAGAAAGGCATTCCTAAAGGTGGTCTTAGTTGATGGGGCATAGTATTTCTCTATGCCTCAGGATCTTTTTTGCTAACCCCTCTTCAGAAGCAGGTGAAAGAGGTCTCATTCTCAGCACACACCAGTCATTAAAGTTCATTTGTCAGTTGATTTAAGAAAGCAAGTACACCAGGGTATTCAGGTTGCCCTCCACCCAAAATAGGCTGTACAATCAGGCATTACTGAGAAAATAAATTATGGACAAGCGACTTAAAAGAAAGTAATCCCAAAGGTACCGGTAGAAGGCTTGTCCAAAATAAAAATGTATAAGATTCAATATAAATTGGATTTTTCTATGAAAGAAGTACACAAATCGCTTTCATGCCTGACCCATTCACTGTCCCTGGGAGTGGACTTTCCAATCAATAAATTAAAAAGCTTGCTTCATATGATAATGCCAACCCAAAACTTGGATAAAATATTTAGATCCAAAAGGCTGAGTTTCTAGACAACCTTTTCCCAAACTAATTAACGCAGATCTAAGGTTTGACACAATGCCCACAAACATGCACCACCAGCAAAACATTTAGGGAAAAATAAGATCTAATCAAAATCTGTCATGGAATCCAATAAAAAGTATGATGCATGAAATGACTAACTGCTATACTCGGGTGGCATACATTCAGATGTGATTATGGAGAAAGAAAATCAAGTACATACATTTCAGTTCACATTTCTTTAGATACTTTTCACAGCTGCGTCCTAGGAACTTTGACAAAAACTCAATTTGAGCCTAATCAGATTTACTCTTTAGCCCAATAGGGAGCACGTTCAGCACTGTGATTGTGTTGGTGTACTTCTTATTGCCCCTTGTGGAGGTGTTGAAAAACATTCTTTATATATAGCAAATATTTATACACCCTGATCTACTTTTCTGACACTAAAATCAAAAACTAATATACACACTTTCAGGTGGGACTACAGGGGTATAAAATCCCACTTTTTGTTTATAATTAACAATGCTCCAATGCCATACACAAAGTCTCCACATCTCTAGGCATGCATTGATAAACAAGAAGCTTTATAGGAGCAATGCCTACACATACAAGATAGAACTCCGATTGAAAAGCCTCAGATTATACCTGGAACACGCATCATATTCTAACTCAACACTGCAGAGACAATGACATTAGGACAGATATGGTAGGGCAGTGATTGAGCATTTATTGCATACCCAATCACCCTACCCACCAGCCTGAATATGTTATGGCATGCCTTTACCATTATACAAACCACAAGAATATGTTATTAGGAAAAATCTTGCCTGCCATTGTTTGTCTCTAAGTTTAGTACTGCACTTGTTTCATCAGTTCCTCACAACTATCTTTGTTTTGGTCAATGCAACCTTTTGGGTCATCCTTCGCGGTTAAATAAGCAGTTAATAGCAGTTTGGAATGGAGAAGGCTTTAGGGGTCTTAGGAAAACTGTAAAGCAAAATGTCACTCACTGAAGTCAGATCATTGCATCCATTTTGGTTTTTCTACTGGGATACTGCACCAAGGCAGCACATTGAATACAGTGACATGAATTAGGGTGAGATCTGTAGGTATGTTCAAGAAAGAAAATATCTAGATATCAAACACAGGCAATAAGAGCACTAGAAGGTCAGATATTTGGATTCTGAAACATGTCAATTTAAACCATAAAATAAAGAAGTATCAAAAGTTATAAAAATTGAAAACCACGTCCTCTCAAGAGGAATGTTATCCAGGGCAATAGAATCCTGCATCTATGATTGAAAGGTCCCAATATAAGAGAACTCAAAGTGTAGTATAGCTTCGGACACCCCTCTAACAACCATATGTGTGGTATAACTTGCTTCATAAACACACAATTGTACACACAAGGTCTGGTATACTGATTTACGGGAGGGGCTGATATCACTTGGTGCACAGAATCAATATTAGCAGGTGTATTTCAGTCTTGTTTAAGCAAACAACTGTGTAGGAAAGTTTGTTCCCATTAATGTGTTTCAACATTTGCAACAGGCCCTCCTGTGACCAGATTCATGATGCCTCTGAAATGTTCCTTAATCAAATGCTCACAATTCTTTCCTAAACACTAGAATCAAGATTTCTTGGACTGACAACATTGTAACCCTCGATATGAGAATAGCTTCTTTAAGTCAATATGTTAATAGATAATACAACATCAACAAATTCACAAACAATTATCTAAAATTGAAGAAGAAAATGAAAAATACTTCCTATCATAACAATTTAGCCCCCAAAGTTGGCATGTGTTCTGTTAATAAAATTGTCTCTGATTAACATGCAGAAGATTGACTCTGTAATATAAGTAGGCATATTGTTTTGCCTCATGTGTGCTACAACTGAATGACATATTATGGACAGCCTGCACAAATAACATTTTTCACAGAATAAGACTGAGCACACTATAATAAATATTTTGGGTTGCTTTGTTTCAGGCTGTATTTCCTTAAATAAGACTAAGGACATTCAAGCCTGATTAATTTTGATCACATAGAGAACTTACCCTCTTGCCCTTAGACATACATTCACTCCCACAATACCTCAATGATTGCTGCCTACTTCAGATCAACGACGAAGATCAAGAAGGATTAACTCTGCTAATGACACACTTAAAGCATGATTCTCGAGATTCAACACGACTATATAATGGGAGTAGTATCATTTTCTGGTATGAGAAAGCAGTTTGATTGCCAGAAGAATGTTTACCTATTGGTTGCCAAACCACGATTAATTGTAAAATTTCTACGTTTATGAAAGAAGAAGTTTCAATGGTGATTACTTGTTAGAGTAGTGGAAAGTAAATGTTTATAGACAAAGTAAATATTTTGCAGGTATATTATATTTCATACAATTTTCAATAGGGATTACAACCACAGCATCGAAATATAGTTCCTGAACAATAAATGCCAGCAACCCATTCAGGGCTCGAAAATTCCACTCAACCGCTCGCATAGTCGAGCTAAATTTAACAAGGTCGAGCTGTTTTTAGGTCCTACCTGCCCTTTCTGGCAAATAGGAAAACAAACCAACTTTTGTCCTCTGTCTGTGACAACGGAGCAAATGTGACAAGATAAGATTTGAAGGCATTTTTATTGCTCACAAAGTTAATGAGCAATAAAGATGCCTTTAAATCTTGTTATCTTGTCACATTTGCTCCGCTTTCACAGACTGAGGTCAAGTAGGTTGCAGTTAGGTCGAGGAAATTTTTAAGGTACTAGTCCTACATGACTAGTACAATTTTTTTGATTTTTCGAGCCTCCCATTTCAATACAAGTAGCCACACTTAAAACATGCTAATCTCAAGGTAAGTGCCTGGCTGAAACTTGACATAAATCGCAAAAGGAGGTGATTGAGTTAACAGTTCCCTAGTCAAACCTTAACTTCTTAGCCGCTATTTGAGCACCAAGAAGCTACCCATGAAAAACACTTGCTGACACAATCTTAAACATCCAATCAAGGCATACTGGCTACTTAGGCACTGACTTTATACCAACAATATGAAGTGCCAGAGACTGAACACTGTCCTGTACCCTTTATAAGTGCACTGTTTAATGTACAAGTCTGTGGATCCAACTGACAACTTAAATAATCTTAGTGTAAAGGTAGAATAAAAAAGTTTCCAAGATGCATGGTTTTGGCATTCCGAAACGAGTTGAATCAGTCTATTTCACACTGAAAGCTTTCATGTGCTTACAACAAAATGAGTGATTTCTCATTCTTCAAACTATTTTGACTTGGACACTCCAAGGAATACATTTCATGCTTTTTTCTCAAAATACATTTCAGCTTAATTGCCACAGATGGTTGAGAAATTGCCTTTATAACTTAAAATTATAAAACAACCACTCATCTCAAATCTCTCACACCAGAACACACAATCATACAAGCGGACTGCCTAACTATTTTAATCAAAGCACATTTAACAAAAAGAAAATATCAGCTATGCACAACGTTCGTCCGTTTTTGAGACTGTTTTAGTGGTAAAGTTATTTTAACATAAAAAATGCAATCAGATTAAAACCAAAACATATTAAACTGAAACATTTATTTGAAGAAAAGGCATACGGATTTTTACATAATCAAAGTAAATAATCTTTAAAAGAGAACACTTAAGATTCACAAAACAAAATGATACTATCCTAGGTGGTGCAAATATATATCTGAAACGTGTCAGATCAAGAGTAAAAAAATATAGGCAATTCTGTAAGCATTAGCAGCTCTAGCAAGTTGCATTTCGACCTCAGATACCCATTTTATTTTGAAGAGGACTTGCCTAACAAGAATGGAAAAAGCTGACGCAGTGACAAAGGATCATGTTAAAAAAATAAACTGGAAATAAGTTATATTTTATCAATACATGCAATGACAGATCCAATGTTCCACAATGTTAAATTCAGGGTCAAGCAAATACCAGGCATTCAAAAATCACAGCTTGAAGACCTTCACAGGAAATTAACTGTCATAGCAGATTGGTCCAGTGTTCTACAGTGGGCTGGGACAATACATTTCATATAAAATGTGGCTCTATATTGCATTCAGGATATAGATTCTTTAACCAATTATTTTAAACTAATCTTTGTAGAACTGTAGTTTTCTTGGGTTTCTATGGTGCAACATTATCAAGAAGAGTTTCTCAAATTCAAAGCTGGGGCGTGACCAAGTTAGGAGCTATCCACAGATTCCCTGTGACCCTTAGCAACACGTGTTTAACTATATAATGGAAGTAAAGTAATTACAGAACAAATCAACGTTATGTTTTCCTCTCCACTACCAAAGGTATTAATTAGCTCTGTGTTGATGTGAGTCAAACGGATATTTCTTTGTGTTTCTCTTTCGCAAAAATAAACTAAAGAATATATGTATTACTATATCTGAAACAAAGACTTAGTTGATACAATGATTGATAAAAAGAGAGCTTACAAACGAATATCTTTGCAGAAATAGTCAAGGCCCCTTTTTTCAAAAGGTTTATAAAATTGGACCTCACTGTATGTACTGCAGAAGGACAAGGTTAAAGGCGCACTGTAAGTACCACTAGTTAAACACATAAAACTGAGCATTAAAACCCATCAATTTCAGAATGACGTGCAGCAAAATAAAAAAAAAAACACCCTGCTTAGCTTTGTCAGACTTAAAGAATGATCAATGGGTAAAGAAAAAAATATTGCAGCACACCGCTAACAATGGTTATGTGGAACAAGAGTCTTGCCCACAGTTTTTTTGTTTTTAAAGTAAATTAAGAGGTATTATTATTACAGTGCAAAAAAAAGTTACTCACCCGTAGTAACACCACTACTATTCATCTGTAGGATGCCTCCCATTTATAGCTTATGAGAATCTTGTGGAAAACCAGAACCTGTGCCTTAACAGTTTAAAAAGCTTCAGGGCCTTTGAAACAGTGCATTGCTCAATGCCCTGCATTCCTCACCTCTTTATTTTAAACTTAAAAACCCATCTGGATGTAGCTTTGTGGCTGTATCTGTAAGAAAGGTGGTGGGTGCTTAGAAGGGAGTAGTTGCACTAAGACTACCATAAGTAACTTGTGCTTGCCTCTCAATTAGACTAGAACTCCTTCAAATTTACAAGTTGTGGCAAGAGATTGTGTGTATCGAAACCAGACCAGCTTGTGTAAGGCAACACAGTTTACAAATGAATGCCTAACTAAAGCATTTGATCTAAAGGAAGAATCAGCAGAGCAGTGGTCACAGTATGCGATAAGGTGGCACAAGGGCCTGTCCAGCAGGTGGTTAATATAAGGGTAAATGTATGAAAAACAACAGAAAAGTAATTTAAAATGGTGGAGTGCCAAACTCTGATATATTTCTAGGCATTGTGTTTTATGTCGTAATACTTAAAAGAGGACAAAGGAAAGTATGCTTTATAGCTATTAACTGCCAAATGTGAGTAAACAACCCTAATTCAGTAGTGAGGTCAACAAAGATGACCATGTACAGAAGGCTACTATGTTAATGGTTGTTAGCACAAGTTACTGCAAAAACCATATAGAGGACATGAATTACATGATCAAAGGCAACTACAATATAAAGAAAAATATATATTTTTAAACATTGGGGGTCAGTGTGGAAAAATCCCGCTCATTTTAATGACATCTTAAAATATGGGAGCTCACATTTAATTGAGTGGGAGTTAACATGGTTGAATTAGGGACTTATGAGTAACTGGATTTTGACAGAGTGCTACGACCACAGGAAACCATCTTACTCGGAATCCCTTTGGACATTTCTTATAGAATATAACTCATTTTGGAATAAGTCAAACTACCCAAATAGATTTATATCCTCTTCAGACAACTGGAGTACACTCAGGGAAATACGATTTACTACAGCCCTTAGTTGACTGAGGGAATTGCATGGAATCAGGGCCAGTACAAGGCATCTTTTTTTTTTAAAGTCTCCACGGTTTAAAAATCAACTCTGTGTTACTGTGCCCATTAAAGTAATGGTCTTAGGCAAGATGTGATTTCTAAGAGTGCACCATGCTATTTGAAGGCAGAACTGATAATATTGCATCTGCTACCAATGTTGCCACCAGCAGACGCTTACCTTTCACTTGAAGAGAGGATTTTTCTAAAAAGAATGCAGCCTCTAAGGTGCGGCATTCAAACTCCTTGGATGGGTAAAAATGCATACAAAAATGTCCTGTGCCCATAAAAATATTGCCTACATAAACATAGCATTTGGTTTACTGATGTTGTAGAAAGCTGGAGCCCAGTCAACACTGGTCAATAAGAAACAATAAGAATGGGTTGTTGTAAACTGATAAGGCACAGTCATTTCCAGTTCAGCCGCAAAGAGAGGTAAAACAACCACAAGATGGAAATGGAAGAAAGCTAGCTGCAAAAGTACTTACATTTCAAGCTTGATACACACAACAGCATCAAACCAAAAAATAGGCAATGCTTGAGATACAGAGGAAAATGAGAACTGAGGTATTCAAGTGAAGGATGCCGAAACAATGTAATTAAAAGAATTCAGGCATAGGCTAGCAACCTGATTTCTACTTAAAACACTGAAACAGAAGATTCTTAATGACAACAAATCACAAACATATCAAAAGTACGGCAGTTTCTTTCATTGAGATATTTCATGTCATATACCAGCACAACTTTGGTAGGTGACGCATGCAACATTATGAAAAGTACAGTAAGAAACTTGAGAAAACTCGGTGTAAAGGTGCTCCAAGTGTTAAATAAGTAATCAATTCATTATAAAATCTGCAGCATATTTTAAGAGTGATATGTAAGATTACAGTTAGCCTAACAGTTTATACAAGAACATTAACATCACCTAATGCTTCTAACACAGAAGCATTCTGCTCTCAAAATTGTTAAACTCGAAAATTAGTCAACAACTATTGCTAGCTTCTGGTTAAAAAAAATATATATATTACTTTAGACTGTAGACTATTACTGTAGATTATCAATATCTACTCTGTGTCAAAATATTGTTGTTGATTACTTCTGTAATACTATTGTAGTAATTTAAATCACAGTCAGCTTATTGTGCTGAAAATCCAGAGTTGATTTGCCAACACACAACAAAATGGAGGGAATGTAGAATGTCCTTTCTTATCAATTCTGTAATTGAAGAAATATTAGAGTTTGCTTTAAGGCAAAAAGCTATTTCATGGAAAACTGATTGGTGTAAAACTGAAACATATACCAGTATCATAAATGTAACTGATTTTCCCTACCATATAAGTGCAATAATGATTTGGTATGTCACCTTAATACAAAGATGACACAAAAACACAGTTCTGGCACACTCACTCTTATACCAGATTTTACAGTGCAATTCATTAACTGCTTTATGACTGGCACTAGTGCACAGATTGAGGAACTTAAATGTAGTATATATGCATACACATGTAAAAGTGTGTGTGTATGCGAGTGCATTTAGCTATGAGTACGTAACAGAGGATGATGTATTATCATTTATTTACAAAACTGATTAAGGAAAGGCAAGGACTCCCAGAAACATGCAAAGAATTCACTTCCATGAATTCGGCTCCTCGTGTATTTGTGTGCAAATGTGAAATTACAATGCTTCTTGATGCTAATTGTTCTGATGCCATATTGATCTACAAGGTGATCAAAGGTAGTGGTAAGATGTATTATAACAATTGGTCACAATAATATGTTTTATTAGGATCAATTGATTGTCACCTATTGCCAATATGGCATCAAACATATGTACATACACACACCAACACAAAAACATGATATAGATATATAAACCTAAAACCTGCTTTA
The DNA here is from genome assembly GCF_964263255.1 of Lissotriton vulgaris. NCBI lineage: Eukaryota > Metazoa > Chordata > Amphibia > Caudata > Salamandridae > Lissotriton > Lissotriton vulgaris. The sequence goes on from NC_141697.1 coordinate 361,732,235, forward strand.
GGCTACTACTCCTTTGCCATGTCACCCTAAGGTAGCAGGAACATAAAAAAGGTAAACATAAAAAGCACAACAACCTGATAGTTATTTCAGAAACATTTTGAAATGCAGTGAATAAAGCACTCTTGTGAAAACCAAAGCAGAAAAAAGTGAGGAAAGAAGACAAGATTGTGTTTGCGCAAACAACTATCAAATTGCCATTAATTTGAACACTTTTGTACATGTTACATTTTCTACTGTCACAATGATCTGCTTTCTAACACACATTAAGTTCAGTCTTCTATTCAGTTTGTTCCTCTCAACCTTTTTGCTGTCTAGGGGGCAATGAATCACCGCTTCAGCTGATTAAGACCGGAGGTTGATTTGCTTTGAGGCTACGAAGGGCTCGTCTTGCAGCGGCAGACTTGGCAATCCTGTAACTTCTTCCAACACCTTTGAATTTTCCTTTACCAACAACTTCCACAGTTACTCTGACCTTTCCGTCATACGTTCTTTCTGCAGGACTGTAGTACACAAACAAATGGAAATTAGGGGGAACAAAAGCAATAGGTTAGCACCTATATATACTCCATTTGACATTCAACCATATAACCCACATGTAATTTATTTTAAAGGACAGAACGGCTCTGAACTGAGACCATCAATACAGTATAAGTTACTGTTAATAATAACTTGTCCTCTAAAACCCCCTCTTCTTCAAACTTGTGTGCTTGGTAAAGAAGAATAAAACAGAACACTTCTGCACATGATACAGAAAAATCAATTTAGAAGCCCCTAAAACACACCGACTTCTCTTAATGGAAGTCTTTTAGGATCAGTCCATTGTTTTTCAAACTAAAAGGAAGAAAAATGTACAATATAAAACAGACTGGGAAACAACTGATTACTCCATGGTCAATCCCAAAACCTCCCCAACTATAGTTGTTCAATCTGGGTGCACGTTCTGGAACAAACAACAGACATATAATGCGGAGTTTAACGAATGTGAGTGTCTGGTCTTACTGCAGGAAAATAGCTCACAAATAAGAGTAAAACTCCCTCCTTAACCTATTCCACACTGCTCTATGTTCATCTTTTGACAAAGTCCAGTACATTCTGGCACCATCCGCTCTACCATTTGACCATCCGCTCTACCATTTGACCATCCGCTCTACCATTAAAGTCAACTGAACACATCCTTCAGCTGTTTGGAGGGTGTGTCCAAACCTTGTGTCCTTCCAACAAGCTCTCCTCTTCAATTGCAGCAGCATATGACTGGTAATGGTTTGTAGAATTCTCAGCGAAGGTGGGGAAGGGGTCCAGGACATGGCTTTCTAACACGCCATGCTTTTCTACCCTCTTCCTAGTGCTTTTGTGTGTGTAGCAGGTGCAGGCAGTGGACTAGTGTGAACTCTTAAACAAAGTCCCATGTGGTTGGTGCCCACTGGAGTATTTTATTTTATACGGAGACCGGTAACCCCCGAACATCTACACGTTATTCTTCAAAAGCAACCCATAGTCAAAATAAGTAATTTTAAGGTCTGCAAACAATGTGCCTTTTTTGAGTGCCCCTGCTATACTTCTGCCCACGCATTACCTTCACCATCTCCGGTCATTGTTCCCCCTTCCAGGATCTACTTAAAGGCATCTGCAGGGCAAACGTCTGCTCATTGCTGGCATACCAAAGGCAAGCCCATGTGCTTATGGATGGCACCCAGAGCCAGAAACCCTCATCTTCCATGACCCACCGCTGCCCCCGCATGTTTCTCCACACCATAAAACCCACCCACTCCTCCCTGCACTCCTACCATACAACATAGAAAGAGCTTTCACCAGCACTGTCTGACATCTGCTTGCACAGCAAAACTCAATATAATGCATGCTTGTCAACAACTGCCACAGAGATCTGGGACCTGCTGGACGGAGCTGCTCACCAAAACATGGCTTACCACGGACTCAACACCACATATAGCTGCAGCCATACCATCTGGTTACAAGATTGTCAAGCAAGACCGTCAACACAGACCCCCGGAGGAGGTAGCTTCATCGAATTCAAGGACTCCATCAGCAGCACCACCAACTTGGAAACAGAAATGGACTACCCGGAACACCTCAATTTCAAACTGCAAATTACAGCTAACTTTATCCTGGACAGCCCAGGACCACACGTCAACTTCACCAGAAACCTCCCGGACTTAGTCGCCACACTGATCGTTAACTCCACTACCTACATCCTCCTAGGAAACCTAAACTTTCACCTATAAGACTTCACCAACCCAAAGTCAACTACACTGCTGGAAAGCCTCAGAAACCTCATACTTATCCAAAACTTCTCACTCCTACCCACGCTGTCAGACACATCTCGGAGACAGTCTTTACCTTATTCAACGGTATCACAATAAACACTCTCCCTTCTGTGACCTGGACTGAGCATGCCATCGTCAGCTTCTCAAACTCCTTTCCCCACCACAGAAGAACCATCATGAAAGGGCCTGACTGCCAACACTGGAACACCATATCCGAGGTGGGTCAGGCTTCAGCATCCCACAAAAGCTAAACCAGAGCACAGAGGCCACCTATCAAGTGACATATACAATTTAACACTTGGATCCTTGCCTGTGCCAAAACCATGACCTTTTGGAAAAAAAGATAAGTAACAAGAGCGTGTATGCAGGCCTATTTCACTTTAAAGAAGCGGCCACCATTGTCCACCATTGTCCGGCATGAAATTGAAAGCGGGCATGGCGAGGAAAGCACGTTGTCCCTGCAGTAGGAGGAACCCATTAAAGAAAAGAGTGCTTACAGACTAAGTAAGACATACCGTGTTGCATCCAACGTAAAAGGGCCAGATGCCACGGGAGGTTACAAATGCAGGTAAGGCGGTACCAAGGGGGGGACTAACAACCCTAATAAAGATTTGCAAGCCATCTTTTACAAAGGACAATGACACAAGCCAATGAAAAATATGGGTGGAGAGTGGACGGAGCTTCTTTTCTATACCCAACAACAACAAGTCTCGCAGAGCAGCGCATGCACGCTGACTCAGGCTCGACCTAACAAACTAACAAGTTACTTCCCTTTGCTAACACTTTATTTGGTAGAGACTATCTAGCTGCAAATTCCTTACCTTTGAACAGCCGCAGCCATCGGATTGGATCTGGAAGACTTTCAAGCGGTACCTCTGAGCACAGGTAGGTGGCATAGTTCGGCTCTGTGTAGGCGTCGTCAGCACTGGAAGCGGCATGTGCGGTACCTATATAGGTGCCATCACAGCATGTTGAGGTCAGTTACTTTTGCAGTATTCCATGTCAGGAACATGGGGGTGGGAGGCCACGATGAGAACTGAACACTGGTATGAAAAAAACTAAGATCCTAAAAGGGTTTTCCTGTACATGAGCAGGGTTGCCGAGCTGGGATAAAGTAGACCCTTGGGATTAACTGTAGTACCCAACGATCTGTGGTTACTGACCGCAAATAGGGGAACCATGATGGTCTGATGGCGACTAAGTAGGTTTGGAGGCAGCAGCTGCCAGGGTTGGTGGGTGGACTGACCTGACCGCTGGGCGCCTGTCTCTCGTGGTCTGTGGGACCCGTGCCTTCTGCCACGAAAAGGCTGGGAAGCCAGCTGGCCATGGTGGCTGGGGAGGTATGGCTGTGTTTGGAGACCCCTTCCACAGCCACAAATGGAGTGGCAGGTGGATTGGGATTGACAAGGGGCAACAGAGAAGCCCAATGACGTGGCTGTAGCTCAGCTGTCCTTAAAGTGCTTCAGCTCTGAATCCGAATTGTCTCCAAATAGGCAAGAGCCATCAAAGGGCATGTCCATGAGGGAAGCCTAGACATCGCCTGAAAAAACAGATGTTCTCAGGCAGGCGTGGTGCCACAAGGCCACTGACTATAAAATCGCTCTACCTAGCGAGTCGGTCTTGTCAAGTCCACATATGATTGAGAACTTTGCTGCATTTCTCCGTCTGCAATTGCCTGAGAGAGTATGGCCCGTGCCTCCTCGGGGAATTCGGGTGGCAAAGTGAACTAAAGAACGATTATGGATTTAACCCAAATCTGTGAATGGGGGTGAGTGTCTGAAAAGTTTCAGCGCTCCATCCGTCATCTCCTTGTGTTTGCTTTGTTCGCTCTAATTTGGCAGGGTATGCCTAGACGTAGGTCCTTTGCTCACTTTGCCACTGGATTCAAGCTATCCTGGCTGATGAGGGCGGTTAGCCCGAAACCGGTCTCAGGATGCTTATTTCCGGTCCAGGGAAGACATGGCTTGGCAGTTCAGGCTGGACTGTTCCTATGAGGCACAGGGTCAAGACTGATTTGCAAATAGCTGTGTCTGAACTGGGGTGGCGAAGGGAGTTAAAGAACGATGATGTGTGACTGGGGGGGTGAGTGTCTGAAAAGATTCAGAGCTCCGTCCATCATCTCCCCGTGTTCACTTGGGTAGCATAGGCAGCACTTGCGCAACCGAATCCCATAGTGTACAGGAATAAAGGCCCAATAGGCATTCAGTGCCAGGCTGGTGGAAGGGAAAATTCTCTTAACAAAGGTGTCCAACTTCTTCGATTCTCTACCCGTTAGAGTGGTAGGGATCGCTCCAGGGTAAATGCAGGATGTTGAGGCTTGGACCACCAAGCACTCTGGAGTGGGTTGCTGTCTTGACCGCCACCAAGGGTGGCTGAAAGTCCATGGCCTCTGTCACACTGCACAAGCCCACAGCAAAAGAGACTTCCTCCTCTGTAACCTCAGTAGGAGGGAAATCCAGGCTAGTGTCAGATAATGTGTTAACCCATTGGCCTCACCCTGTTCCTCATACCAGTTGTCCTCTTCAACTGGGTATTTTCCATAAGGGTCCATAGACCCCTACCAAATGCCCTGCTCTCCAGGCCAATCCTGTAAATAAGGCATTGTCTCAGTTCGTGGAAGAATGTCCACGGTTGGGCACCGGATGCCCCCATCCTGCAACGTGTCCATGGGGATGGTGCCGCATAGGGGCGCCAGCATTGGAGTGGGTGCTGAGGAACTCCGCTCCGGATCCAGGGAGGGATCCTTGGGGCCCGAATGGTACGCAGGCCTTGCACCTCATTTGTGGACGGCCCAGCTCCTTTTAGGTGCCTCGGGACCCCACTAGAACGGGAGAGGCCCCCACTGGAACCATGCCAGTGGGGGCCTCTCCCGTGCTAGTGGGGTCCCAAAGCACTCAAAAGGAGCTGGGCCGTCCACAAATGAGGTGCAAGGCCTCATAAAATTCTTTCAGCAAGGCAGGGATCGTACTGGCTCCGGGAAAATCAGGAAAGTGCAAAACGGACCCAGGTTCAGAACCCACTGACTTGCGGGCCTGGAATGCCGATAATCCCTTTTAGATGACTTAAACAGACGCAGGGAAGTGGAAGAGTGTTTGAACTTTGACTTTTTGTGTTTAGTCTTACCCGACTTACCCTATGACTTTAAATGTGATGAGGAACGTCGGGAGAGGCACCCGCAAAGGGTCCTAGGAACTTCCATGTGAACAGGATCTCCAGTGTCGGGAGGTGACCAACATCAGGTAGCGACAGGCTTAAGGGATCCCTCCCTCAACGCCTTCTGGGGCACGGCATGGCAGTACTCATAAGCTTTGGAGTCATGCCCCAGGCACCACAAACACACCAAGTGCAGTTCTGTGACTGACATTTGCCTTTAACTGGCCCCCCATAGTTTGAAAACAGACAAAAAGTCGAAAAAGGCCAGTCAAAAAATAACTGAGGGGTAGTCCAATCTGGATCAGCACTATCTGGCACGGAAAGGAAAGAACGGACATCAGTGCGCTGAGGTGGTGCATATATAGTTACAGCACATGTCACTACCAGTGCCGGCGACGTTGAGCCAAACAATGCCACCTACCGGTGCTTCGATGTAATACTCGAAAATCTTACAGATCCAGTCGGAGGCATGGGGACATTCAAATGTAAGGAATCTCATTGATAACACCCAATACCAGACAAAGCTTTAACATGGCCACCTGGATGAAGTCCAAATTCCTCAAACTCCACATGCACAATACTAAAATGCAGATTTTTGGGAAAAGATGCCTCCCCATGGGACACGGCTGGTGGCCTACAGGCCTTGGGGCCAATCCAAGGACACAAGCAAGAAACTTTGAGATCATCAGCAGCACGCTAGACATTTCCTCCCAGGTCGAAGCTGTCACCGCAGCTTGCTTCCACACCCAGAGGATGCTGAAAAAGATTTATCAAGTGGCTAACATCACCAGGAAAGCCATCACCCAACCCCTCATCCCCAGCTTATTTGACTGATGGAACACTCTCTACAATGGAATCACCAAACCACTCACAAAAAAGACTTTAGAATTCAGCAGCCAGACTGGTCCTCAACCTCCCACACAGTTCTCCAGTCACCCACACCCAAATGAGCAACTCTGGCTCCACACACATAACCACACACAGTTCAAGCCCCATATCCATACATGCAAAGCACTACACAATACAGGTCCTGCACAGCCGCATGCAGGTCCACCAAACCACCAAGAATTTCTCTCTCAGCCGGAATCTCACTCGCACACATACTAAGCATATGCAAAAGAAGAGCAAAAAGCCATGCTTTCTCAAACATGAATCCTAAAAAGTGGAACAACCTCCTAAACCACATTAGAGACTCATCAATCTTAAATTTGGCAAGAAAGTGTAGACCTGGATCTTCAAGTAAGACCCCTTGAGACCAGCACCAGACACCTTCTAAGCACCACGATACCCCCATATGTGATTAGACTCTATACACATCCTCATACCATAACAATGCCACATTGGCTGGCAAAAAGTATTACATTTTCCAAAAGGTTAACAGTTCATGAAGCTGGATGGTGACATTCCTAAAAGATCGTCTCATGCGTGCTTGTGTCTCCATCTGGTGAAACGTCAAACACTGTTCTGTATCGTTTTGGACACAGCTCATTGCTGAAGCTACAGTTGTTTCAAGCAGCTATTTTTCGATGTTAGTGTAGAACTGCTGTAATAAGTTATAAGTATTGATGTTTTTATTTTTAAGGAGCATGACGCCCAGAGCTAGGTGGGTGGAATATCTGCAGCTCATGTCTACCAGCACAGAACACATAGGAATAGAGAGAAGACCTGAAAAGAAGCTACATTGAACAACGCAGCCTTGTGAGGAATTTAATCTAGTTTGTTGGATTCAGATTTAATGAAACACTGCTAAATCTCAATTTGCTGTCTAAATAAGTTATCACAAAAATATTGTGATATCATGATTACAGAGAGACGGTCGGTTGGACGAAATATTTAACTAGGCTTCTCAACCCCAGGCAGTTTAAAGGAGAAACATTGCATCTGTCTTCATATTGACACTGTGCTGCGCAAGGAAATCAGTCTATGAAAACTGTGCGGTGACTGAGTGAGTTACCAGTACAACTGCCCTCAAGCACATAGGAAGCAAGGTGCTAGGGGTGCTGAATTGGTGGTCTCTTGTCTCTATCCATTTAAGCAGTAAACGGCTGTTTCATAAAAACTAATTTCTACTAATTTGAACGAGTGCACTGCTGAGTGTGTCATTTAAGTTGATGCCTTGGATAACAAGCACAGCTGGTGCTATATGGTTTTCAATTGGTTTGGAATAAAGAGCAACTATATACATTGAGTTTGAGGAAAAGAGTGAGCCAGAGGGGAAAGGTGGCATGATATAAGAGGCTTATAGGATGCAGACTTTGGTGAGATGTGCGTTTAATAATTTATCAGTGTGCAGTAGCTTTTATGGAATTTAAGGCTTTCAGGTAGAATATTTGATTTTCTTTTACATACATTTTTAGCAAATCCTGTCGCAAGAGCAATAAGGGACTTTAAGCCAAAAAAAGATGAGCTTGAACATTAAAAAGACTAGGAATTAATTTGAAGGTCCTGCAGCAGTATTTCTTTCATTTTTTTAATGTATTTTTATTTATTTTAGGAATTTTATATAGTGCTAGCTGGAACCAAGGGTATCAGAGCACTGTACAGCATGTACAGTTATATGCAAATATCCAATACAGATATTATGATAGACCATGCAGGATCGAGCCGGGTATAGATCAGATACGAGAGCAAACGAGCATGGAGCGGGTAGGAAGTCGCTCATTCAGGACTAGCATCTAATCGGATTCTATGTTAACCAGGATGGGAGACCAAGAGGTTTTCTGGGTCAAAGTCAGAGTCCACAGTTAAGAGAATACAGTAAGATGGAGAACCGAGAAAGGAGCTTCCTTGGATCTTATCTTATCTTATCTTTTCGCTCGAGAACGGTCTAGGAAGAGGACTTTGAGCAGGTTCTTAAATTTAGGCCATGAGGGGATCGTTCCGATGTGGGGGGGATGGAGTTCCAGATTTTTGGGGCGGTTCCAGCGAAAGATTTAGCTGCGGTATTCTGCTTGCGAGCTTTCAGAGGGATGAGTAATAGAGTGTTGGAGTTCCTGAGGATTGCTGAGAGAGAGGGGTCCCAGTTAGACAAAGGAAAAATAATTTACAACCAAATAAAGTCAGTTATAAGGACAACCAAGTCATTCTGCTGACATTGTTTATTATTTACAATGTAGCTAAGCCACTTATTCAGGCAACTATTGTATACAAAGCATATACAATGATACTTACAGTGCCCTGAAAAGAGGGGAAGGGGAAGTGCAGAGTGAGTGTAGGAAAGGGTAAAGTGACATAAAAACAAAGCCAAAAAGGCTACAATTAATCGAGGATTCTTGTACTGATTTCAATTAACAAAGAAGAAAATCCAGTATTGCTACTACAAACTACCATGCTTCATGAATATAATTAATAGTATAATTGTGGGGATGAAGCTGAGGAACAAGAAAAAAACAGTCGACTTTTCGACCCCTAGTATGAAGGCAGGCTGAAATTGATCCCTTGCATTGGGGTCTTCATCAGGACATAGAACAGGGACACAGACCTATTTAGTACAAAAAGGGTACCATTAGGAACATATCTACGCATTGGTGACATTTAAAATTAAGCACATCAACGTTGGAAATAACAAAACATACCACGGATGTTTGTTAAACTAGGTGGCGAGGGAACCGGTACTCCCACGAAGCAAGCTAGATAGGGCCATGGCTAGAGAACCACGTTCAAATATCAGATAAATGGCAGAATCCTTCGTTATTGAAGAAAATAGTAAAGAGAATAAACTTAACATGTAGCATGTATGATAGTCACATAAAATCAAGTGGATAAACTTACAGTGGGCTCCACTGTGATTCAGAGCGGATGCTTTTGCGTCGTTAACTTGTACGACTATGTAGTTATGAGGAATTCATAGGTTGGTGTCAAAAGAGATGTCTAGAGAAATGAGGAATATGACACTAAATATTACTAAGTCACACAAGATCCACTGAGAATCAGTCTAACCTAGTAATAGTGAATGCCTTAAGTGGATTACCTGTTGCCCATTTACAACATACCTATTTGTACAAACCAGCTTGTAACGTAAGACCCGGACAGTGGTCTTCAATTCTTAAATATAGTGACCCGCAGGGCTGGTTAATGGTCAATCAATCGGTGAAGGGAAAATTCTAAGAAGAGAAAGTGAGGAGGTCGTAACTATATATGTTAATGAAAGGAGACTCTAACAAGTTTTAGAGTAACACAGTTAATGGAACATACCATACGAGGTTGCCGGTTGAACAAGCCAAGCCCGGATAGGGTCTAGTATTTGGAGATCTCATGGGCATCTGTCACAAGGAGGATATATAAAATTCTACACTAGAAACGAGACATACTGAGAGGAGTCAGAAAATGAGATCGCAGTAATATTTAGTGTCATATTCCTCATTTCAAAATCTTCTTGCCCCAACTATCCAGCCTCTTGGATTCCCTGTATGAGGGTGTGGAATGGATCGACCCTTGTGAGGTAGAGGCTTGGACCACCAAGCTCTCGGAAGTAGGGTGATTGGTGAGGAATTTTGGGGCACCCGCTTTAGGGTAATGGCAGTGAGCGATTATCCTACACAGGACCCCCTGTGCAGGGCTTGGATCAGGTGTCCAAAAGGACATCAGCCAAGGCCTTGTTGAAAGGCTGGAGGGGTTCTGAGGAGGAGATACCCTGTCAAGATGTTTCACTTGACGTCCACTGAATGGAGCTGAAGGTCCAGGACCTTGGCAGCCCTTCTCACCACCATACAATATGAAGCTCGCTCTTCTGTAGCCACAGGAGGAGGTGAAAGTAGGCCAGAGCCTGGGGAGGTATACAGTCCACTGACCTCCCGCAGTTACTCATACCAGTCCATTTCGTGCTCAGGCTGGTCTTGTAAAGGGGCCAGGAACTCCTCCCAATCCTCCTCCATTCCTACTCCCTCAAAATAAGACCGAGGAAACGACCTAGGGGACCCAAGGGTGCCATAGGTGCCTTAATTGGTGTCAAAAGATGCGATCTGGCTCCAGGTCATTGTAGATAAGGATGGGACTGGCGCTGGGAGTCTTGGTGCAGGGGGCAGAGAAGGTCGCAGGGGTATGACTGGCGCTAGTCTGGTTCACCACTGGACACGTTTGGGGCTACTGAAGCCACTGGTGCGACACCCGATGGAGCATCTCCTAAGGGTTCGGGCCCGAAGTCGAGCCGGGAAGGCCAGGTCGCTCAAACTTGGGGCACATGGCATCATAGAAATCTTTAAGCTGGGTATAGGTTGCTCCTGGAATTTCGCAGAGTAGATCGACACCAGGTTCCACAGAACAAGGCCTAGAGCGTTAAGGCAACTCCGTTGTGTCGGCCGACAGATGGAGAGAAGAGGAAGCATGCTTCGACTCTTTGGGTTTCTTATGCCTCTTACCTGACCGACTAGGACTACTTAAGACTCCTGGAGTGGTGCCTGGACCTTCCTCTCGTCCAGGAACGAGACCTCCTGGAAGGGCGAAGTGGAGCCGAATGCTGTGTTGCAAGCAGCTTTAGAGACAGCTCCCTCAAAGCCTTAGGAACCATGGCCCAGCAGTCGGAGCATGATGTTGATTCTTGGTCGTGTTCTATGTACCAGAAACAAATGAAGTGTGGATCAGTCACTGACATGGCGCGGTGGCAGGTGCTGCATGGTTTTAATCCAGCAGTTTACTTCAACATCGTGGGAAAAATCTACACACCAAAAATTGTTGACAAAACATTGAAAAAAGCCTGCTAAAAACTGACAAAGGGTAGCTCTCTCTACGGATCTGCGATAGCTAGCGTGGAAAGAATAGAACTGACGTCAGCATATCGATGTGGCGGCTACATAGGGGATGCGGATGTCACTTCCAGTGAGGATGACTCGGACGACGTCACGCAGAGCTGACCGACTCCACCTACTGGTGTGCAAGGATATTGCTCAGGCAAAAGTTTCCAGATCCAGCCTGAAGCCTGGGATATTCTAGGGTAAGGAATCTGCGGCTAGATGTCTCTATTGGATATTAGATAAATTGTACAATTCAAGACAATTTAAATTGTTAATTGAATGATATAATGTGTAAGTTCCACAATAGTTTAATTGTTCTTATAGGTGGTTTCAATATTAGATTGAATCATCAAGCAGACTAAGTTAGAATAAGATACTGACTGCATATAAAATGTCACCAGCTGTTTTCCCAGAATGTCAAGTATGCAAGACTGCCCAAAATATGTAATCTATTTAGGGGAATTGGGGCTAATTATGATTAAATGGCTGTTTTGAATCAGATGTTTCAGTCTTGAAACCATTCAATAATGGACACAACAATGCCAAATAGACTATATTTGTATACCAGCTGGTTACTTCAAATTTGTTTTAGATTTTCAGGTGCTACTTTTGGACAAATTTGGAAATGTCAGACAAAGAGTAATTAAATTCTCTTGTTTTGTCGACTCCTGGGCGGTATTTGATTCAGTAATTAGAAAAACCTTACAGAGAAATTGTAATAGGAAATATCTTGTAGGTTATTCATTTTACAAGAACTCCATGGGGAAATTGGAAGACGGTAGAATAAATTTACAGTGGTACCTTTCAGGAAGGATTCCAATTAAGAATGGGTTACACCAAGGTTGTGTGTTGGCACCTGTGTAATTTGCAGTTCATCTAGCAGATACACCCATCTGAACTGCCTCTTATTCACTCAAGATAGGTGAATGACCTATGTTGGAAGGGTATCACGTCTTTTATACTCAGATTATTTGGTAATCATAGATATGACTTAAATAGGACTGCAAAGAAAATTAAGAGAGTTTTAATGTCGAAACAAAAAGATCGATATGGAGAAAGCCAAAATGGTGTTTTTTCCTAAGAAGTATCTTTCCAATAGTATACTTATAAAACAATACTGAAGATATGTAGGTGTGCATTTTAATGATAATTTAAGATGAAGATATGCACCTGGAAGTATAGAAATCCTGAGTGTTACCAGGCATGACAGGGCTCTGTAAAGTTAGGCAGAACTTCGGGAGTCGTGAATCATCACTAGTCCCAAGAGCTTTTAAAGCGGTCATTCAAATTAAGTTGCTGTATGGTACAGAATTTGTATGTTATGAACAGGACTGGGATGTGATCGAGGGGCAATGTCTGAAGTCCATGGTGAATTTACCAAAATCTTTTATGGTACAAGCAATGGGGATGGAAGCAAGATTAAGGTTGTGCCACCATGTATTCATGAGGCAAAACCTATAGTTTCAGAATAGACTTACCCTTATGAAAAGATAGAATTCCTCCTTTATCCAAATGAAGTGTGAACAGGGAGTTAAAAACGTTTGAGAATGAAACTGGAGAAAATCATGGATCGCTCTAAACTGTCCTATTTTAATATTTCAGGTTTCCTTATCGAAGTCAGAATTATGACAAAGGATTTAGATGGTATCTAAAACTCATTATTTCAGTTATTTATTAATGAAGAATCTTTCTGTACTGTTTAGGGATTCATGGATAATGGGACGCCTTGCAGAACGGACGCTGCATTGAGGATTTTGCTGCCTCTTACCCCTTTACTTCTACTCCCACTCCTCGCGGTACCCGCTCCGCGGGTCCCGCTTCATGAGGGGAGTCGGACCATCGCTGGGGGCCACTGCTGAGGGACAAGCAGAGAGGACTGTGTGAGGCGGGGCTGCGAGCGCGGGTGCTGGGACTCTGACTCCCAGGAGCACCCGCCTGCCCGGATAGAGATCACCTGGGCTGCTCTCCCCGACCACTCCCCCCCCGCCCTTGAGCCTTTTTAAAGTTGTGTTGCTGGACAGATCAGTGGGACGCCTTGCAGAACGGACGCTGCATTGAGGATTTTGCTGCCTCTTACCCTTTTACTTCTACTCCCACTCCTCGCGGTACCCGCTCCGCGGGTCCCGCTTCGTGAGGGGAGTCGGACCATCGCTGGGGGCCACTGCTGAGGGACAAGCAGAGAGGACTGTGTGAGGCGGGGCTGCGAGCGCGGGTGCTGGGACTCTGACTCCCAGGAGCACCCGCCTGCCCGGATAGAGATCACCTGGGCTGCTCTCCCCGACCACTCCCCCTCTTACCCAGCGATTACTATATTTTGCGGCCAGTTCTCCCGCGGCGTGGGAGCGCGCGGGAGGGTGCCGGGAGAAGCCCGGGACAAGGGCGGGACCGTCTGTGGCCGTCCGGGGCCAAAGGAGGCCGGGCTGGGCCACCTTACTAACATTTTCTTCTTAATTTTAAGTCTTTTTAACTGGTATTAATTATTCGTTATTGTTTGAGACTAAAGTGACGTTTGAGTCCCCATATTTGGAAGGAAAAATCTTGTGGCTTTGTTGATTGAATACTGCGGTTGGTGTTAATCTTGCTCGTTGTTTTTTTAAAAATGACTTTAAGGTCTGGTAAAGAGAGGCAAGTTCAGGTCTCCACCTCCAATGGTTCTTTTACTGGAACAATTGATCAATTTTTTCAACGTTCAACTGCTATACTGGAGAAGGAGATCGCTTTAGTTGAAAAACGCCTTTCGCTTGACATTATTACAGGCAAGCGTTCTTCACTAGGTAAAATTAATGAGGCTGTCTCCCCTGTCCCACTCTCCACGTTGAACACAGATAGCCTTCTTGAAAATGTAGAGGCAGTGTTGGCAACTGCTCCTGAGACTCACACTGTGGAGATAGTGGGGTCAAACCAAGAAAGTGCATTTAATACTGCGCATGATAATTTACAAAACGGTGGGACCATTTACCTAGATCAGTCCAGGGAGAATTCTGGTCTCTCGGACTCACCAAAACTTAATATTAGCACTGAACAAATGGATTCCCTTTCCCAATCACAACATACGCCCACTCACAATCCTGGGAAGCGCAAAAGGATAGACTCACCTGACCCAGAGGAACAAACTGAGGGTCTGGGAAACTTTACTCCATCCCCCTCACAGCTACCTAACACTAACGCAGCTGTCCAGTCAGGGGAAGGTGAGACCAAAATTAGCATCACAGAAGGGATATTTTTGGCTAAAATAGAGTTGCTATTTAAATCTTTACTTTTACCGCTATTTGAAAGGACAAGATTATTAAACACTAAAATGGATTCCTTAGATATGCTGGTGAAGGATAATATAGCGACTTCCAATAGAATCCTTGCCAGCCTAGCATCTACTGGCTTGACCCCTCCTGTCCCGACCATCCCGAAGCCCACTATCATGAATAATAAAGCAGGGGGTAATAGCTCTAAAGCGGGACCCTCTATATCAAAGGCCCCGCAACAAAAAACTGTACCCGCTCCCAAGAAAACAACTTCCACGGAGAATTCTTCAAGGCCTAAGCCTGTAAAAAATCTTCAGGTCCAGAAAAACCCCATTTCCACTAGGGATCATGACATAAGCCACCAGCCCAACACCAAACCCATCCCAAAGAAACAGTGTGTGAACCTCCCACCAGAGTCAGTGCCTTATACTATCATCTTAACTGGCGTGGCTCCTCTTGGAGATGGTAAGAGGGAAACACACAAGGATCTTTATAATAAGGTTACATTCTGGCTCAATAAAAATCGGCCGCTCCCTCCTAACCTAAATCCCGAAATACTTAATGTAAGGAGGGTGGATTGGATAGGTTATGGTAAGAAAGATCTCGAGGGGGATTGTGTGGTAATTAGCTTTAGAGAGCCTTGGGTTGCTGAATTCATCTGCAGGGAACCAAGATTCGGAAGAGTTGGGGATGTGCAAACGTTATCGTTGCATTACTTTTATCCTACTTTATATGCAAATAGACCCCAAACTCCGTTTCATCACACCAGAAGGGACAGGTCTAGAGGGAGATTTCATTTTGACGCTCCGCTTTATCCAATCTTCTATCCCCACCTTGCGAACCGGTTTGCTCCCCTATCCGGTCTGGAAGGTGTGGATTGACATGACATAGAACCCTTGGCCGCTGGGCTTTCTAGTGCTGAAGTGAATTGCTCCCCAAATAACGTGAGTGCCCCCAGGGAAGAGACTGTTTCAGGGTCAAGTGCAATAACACAGAGGGTGGTAACAAGGGAAACATTCTCAAATAGTATTCCTAGACCCTCGAACTCGGAGGAGATTGTGAACTTAGTTGTTAATACGGAAGAGAAACCAACTCACACCCTCGCAGTCTTGTCATGGAATATAGCGGGATTAAAGGGGAGAATGTCAGAGGCTGACTGGGGCTCCTTTATGGATTTACATGATGTAATTATCTTACAGGAAAGTTGGTCAACTGACGCCATCTATCGGGTTGGCTACCTTAACTATTACAAACCAGCCTGTAAAGGTCCTAAGGGACGCCCGTCAGGAGGTCTGGTTATTTGGATAAGACAATCCTTAGCTATTACTATTACAGACCTTCCTACTTTAAGCAACGACATTCTAGCCTTGAAACTATCCGGTAAAAATAATCAGGACCTTTTCCTGATTAATATATATGCAAGAGGGCAACCAGGTGGGAAGCCTGCGGGAGTGGTAGCTGAACTAGACTCCCTATTGAATAATATTAGTAGAGACAAATGTGTTATGGTGGCAGGAGATTTTAACTGTTCTTTTGAACCGTTTCCCAATCTTGACAGTGGGGGATATGGGGAAATTGATCAGATTTGGAATATCCCCCTTTTGTCTATTCCTCCAATTAAAAAAGTTACGGAGGCAGTTATGCAGTGGTTGGGTCTTTGTCTTGAATGGGGTTTGCGTGCAGCGAATGGAAGGACCAAATCAGACTTGATGGGAAAGGTTACATTTGATAATTCCCAGCATTCGAGCCGCATTGATTATTTTTTGTTAAGGATAGAGTTTTGGAAAATATTGGAGGACATGGAAGTAGTCACAAGGCCAGAGAGTGATCATAATCCCCTGGTAATAAAATTATCAGTGTATGAGGGTCTCCTTATGAATTCTGCAACCAATATCGTTACAGCAGATGCTGGTCTTACGAATGATTGCAGAAGGGTACGATGGGCTAGGCTCCTAGACAACCCTGCTACTATCAATGGGGTTGCTATTGAGGTCTTAGCTGCTACAAATTTGATGGTACCCATACTTGATGCTGGAACCTCACTTGATCAAATCCGGACGATCCACGAGTCTCTTTTTATTAAAATTAAATCTTTTTTTATCGAACCGGTAAAAGGAAGAAATAATGGCCCAGCGCTAACTAGGACTAAATGGTATGACAAAACTTGTCGTATTGCCCATAGCTCCCTGTTAACTGCTATCACATCCAAATCAGCTACGGATATAAGGTTAGCAAGGGTTAATTATAGGAAAGCACTTAAAGTGGCAAAAACCAATTGGGATGATCAGCGTTGGTCAGATTTATATCAGGCAAGTACTTCATCTAACCAACAAAAATTCTGGGAGGTTGTGAAATGGGGAGGGACTGGGGAACTGCATACTCCGGTAAACCATGTCCCTGCTGAGCAATGGGTCAAGCACTATGAGACGCAGTTCAGCCACACGGAACGGATCTCCCTCACTATTAGGGAAGATGCCAGTTTGCAGTCTGAGGTGCCCTAACTTGACCACATGGTTTTTACTGAAACTGAAGCTATTTCTGCTCTCAAACAAGTGCAGAATGGCAAAGCCCCCGGCATGGACTGCATCCCTGCGGACCTCTTTAAGTATGATCAAACACACTGGGTCCCGTACATAACAATTTTAGCAAATGCGATAGCCAGAGGGACTAGGATCCCGAATTCGTGGAAAGGGGCTGAGATCCTGCCCGTGTATAAAAAAGGGGATAGATCTGATGCGGGAAACTACCGACCCATCAGTCTTATCGATGCCCTACAAAAGGTAATAGCCAGAATGCTGTTAGGGAAAATCCATACGTGGATGTCAGAAGTCGATATTCTGTCTCCACTGCAGGCGGGTTTTAGGGCCCACATTAGCACAGTTGATCAGATATTAAGATTTGTCATGATCTATTGGAAAACTGTGTTACTGAGAGGTGGGAAGATATACGCTGCATTTGTGGATCTCAACTCAGCGTTTGATCTGGTCCCCAGAGGGAAGATGTGGGCAGCTTTGAGAAGGATGGGTGTTCCTATTGCACTACTAGAACTCACCATTAGGATGCATGAGGGAAACTTTGCAAGAGTCAGATGGGGTCGTCAGGGCCAGGTTACAGAATCCTTCCCCGTGACCCGTGGAGTGCGGCAGGGCTGTGTCCTGGCCCCCACCCTATTCATACTCTTCCTTAATCAGGTGGTTAAGTTCCTCTCAGATATCCCTACTGATGCTCCATCACTGGGTGGGACTAAATTTCCCCTTTTAATTTTCGCAGATGATACTCTCATACTGGCTAAAACACAGAAGGGTTTACAGGTAGCTATAAATAAGTTTATGGACTTTTGTAATGAGAACGATCTTGAAATTAACATTAATAAAACCAAGTTCATGGTCCTGACAAAGAATAAACCATTGAGGGGCCATGTTTCAATGAATGGGTCCAGACTGGAGCAGGTTGATGTAATGACATACCTTGGTGTTACTTTGGATTATAGGCTGCGATGGAAAGAGCAAATAGCGGCACTCAGTCTGAAATTTGCTCGCCTGTCCGGTTGTCTAGTAAAGGAGCAGCGGTGTTCGTTGACCAAAAGAGTACTGCCCGCACTTAAAATTTATAGTGCTAAAATTAGCTCAGCAATATTATACGGGGCCGATATTTGGGGTTGTGTGGACTTGGCTGTCCTAGATAGGATACAGAATAAATTCCTTCGAAATCTAGTCAGTCTCCCTTCCTCAACACCAGTCCTACCACTTTTGATGGACATGGGCACTTATTCCATCAAACACCAGGCCCTCTATAGGATGGTGGCGTTATGGAGACGCATATGGTCTACCCCGGAACTTGCCATGTTTGCCCTAGAATTACAGGATGTGAGGATGCAACAAGGGGCGGGTGATATACCATGGCTAAAGCAAATTAAGAATACTCTTATTGAAATGGGCCTTCCCTTGCTTTGGTCTGAGCCGGGTTCTCATACCTTTCCTTCAAAGGAAGAATTTAAACTTCTCTTTTGGTCCATGGTAAAAACGGAACACGTTGCTCTTTCAGAGAAATCGAACTTGACAGGACAGTTTTTGCTCCATAAAGCAGTTCCCCATAAAGAAACATATTAGGATGTTATCCTTAAAACATTAGATAGGAAACTATACCATCAGTTTCGTGTAGGTACACTGCCACTAAGGGCTTTTTCTAGTGGCTGGCAGAAGACAGAGTCAATCTTCTGCCCTTGTTGTACCGATTGTAAAGAAACACTAGGTAATTTCTTATTTGTTTGTACTGCTTATCGTGAACCACGTTATAAGTGGCTAAAACCTATATGTACTAGACTAAACACCCGAGTGAGTAGTGAAGCATTGTATATTTTGAGAACTAACACTTCTGAATGGCTATCCATCGGATTGGCCAAATTCCTTGGGTGGGCTTGGCTAATAAGGATTAAGTCAGTTCATAGCACCTTGATCTGAATAACGCAAATAGTATGTTAGCCTACTATTTTTTGGCCTTTGATTTTACCAGTATTGATGATCTGCTTTTTATATTTATATACACTTAAATGTTCCAATAATTTTCCCTTGACGTCTTTATATGTATGTTTAATTGAGATTTTTAACTATTTGTTATTTTTATTTTGTTTAGTATGCTTATATAAATATTTATGACTTTATGACTTTGTCACACTAATTGTATTTTATGTAATTTTTGTTTATATGTGTGTCTTTTATGATGAAAAATCGAAATAAAGACGTTAAAAACTGAAACTGAACTGGTATAATTCTACATTTTTTTGTACCTTACATTTCTACTCAATCAAATCCGGAAATAGCCATTTTCAAATGTAGAACTGGTTTAAATCCCCATTATGCACAAACAGAGATGGCTACGCTCCTATAGTAAACTGAACTTTGTAAATGTGGATTAAATATGAAATGGTTCAACACACATTTTAGTGAATTGTTTATTTATTAGGGCTTAATTTTGAATATTTGAAAACAGAATTATGAACTGAAAGAACACTGGCTGCAACCCCTTGTTCTCTCTTTGTATAGTCCCACGCAAATATTAACAGTGATACTGGAGCCTTCTAATTACATTTAATATTCAAGATATGTGTTTTTAGAAGTTTAACTACATTTGACCTACTTATCTACATATTTAATACAACAGCTTCTGATTGAATGATGCTTGTACTACTACAGCCATTATTAGATCATAAAATATTGCAAACACATCATGGAGAAAATAGCCTTCAGTAACAGAACTGAACAGATAGTGACAAAATTGAGCATTTCAGCTGAAAGTACATTTTAAAGAAGAACTTATTTAGGACCACATGACAGATATGGACTTTCTCTTCATTAACACATGAGTCTAAAGTGCATAATAACCTTGCCATAAAAACATTCAGAGCTAATTGGTTTACAGTACAGGAAAATGGCTGTAATGTTAAAAGAACTATTTATTACTGAATGAAAACCTGCATGTTACCTAAATTTGGCAGTCTCTGGCTCCATCTCTAGCAGCTCTCGGACTGGGGAACGTGGTACATTGGCAGAAAACTTTTCTGTAAAGAAATCGGTGTGAAAAGAGGTCAATTATCATTCCCATTACTTTACACATAAAAAATTGCTAGGCTTCTCTGAAGGAAAACAAATTACCTATTAATGGTCTCATCATAGGGTAGTACACTTGCCATACCATTTCCAAAGACATGTTGCTATCCATGTAAATGGCACCAGCAAGAGATTCAAATATGTCTCCCATTGCCTTTGGAACTTCTATATCTTCTTCTTTCTCTTCATCCTCTTCTGATCTTCTAAGCTACACGTAATTTGAAGAAATAAAATACTTTTAAAATGATAGTTCTTCTGAAATATGATTGAATTCTAAGAAAATATATGGTATGACTAACACTTTTAATATTCTCCCACTGAAATTCTAAATAGCATACATTTGGAAAAATACATAAGCTGTGCAATAAAATCACACCAATCAAGTCTATGTAGTTTTAATTCATTATAATTCACAGTGACTCGTATCATCAATGAAGCCATTGAGTTGTTCAACTGTGTATAGTTATCCGTCATGCTAACTAACTTTATTCTTTGGGGAAGTAAGATTGAAATTTGGAAGCCAAGGCACACAAGAGCCCCCCCTCCCCACCCCCCCCCCCCCCCACCACATATGCTTCAGAATCCCATGACTTCAGTTCCTTTCTTTAGAGTATGTTGAAACTGAAGAGAAACACAGGCACACAAATATACAGATCAAGAGGCTGGTGACTGCATATAATGATGGGGTGGAGCTGTGGGATTAGGAGTGGGAGAAACACTAAGGTGAGTAAAAGTGTAATAATACTTCTACAATGGAATGCTTTTTAGATTAATATGCTTAATTGAATTATTTTCAATGCAAGCAAGAATGTACCATACAACGCAAAAAAATATCATCAATGCTATTTATTAAGGTTCTTCTCTATCATTAGGCGAACTTGTTTTTAGGGCCCCCACCCCAAACAATGATTTCCATTCTTGCAGAGTAGGAGGCAAATGGGTAAATAGTGCTCAGGCACTCTTCAAAAAAATCACTTTGCATGCAGAGATAACTGCTGGGAAAAAAGGAAAAAAAGGAGGCACAGCCCAAATTTAATTTCAGTATCTGAGATTCAAATACCTGAATTAAAATAATTGACAATCTTTAAACGATGAATACATCAGAACACTGGGGCAAATGCAACATTTATTTGCAGCCTTTAAATTACTTTCTCACAATATTGCTACAACTAACTATAAATACAGCAACCTTTTACTTATTTGCAGGTGCCTCCTCTTCTTTTTTCCAACTATTTTAATTAGATTGCGAGCATGTTATTAATAAAATAACAAGTTCCATACCTTGAGTAAAGATCTCTCTGGTGAATGCAGATTCCTCATCTTCGCCAGGTTAGATCTGGAAAAGTGGAAATAGCCCTCCTGTGCTGACAGGTTGCACAATAGCTCCAACATAATGATTTCCAGCTAGGATGTCACAGAGCAGCAACAGGTACCACCCCTGTGCACAGACATCCATTCCCTGTCCTTTTCCACCCATGCCCTCAGGGGTGGAGAAGAGTCTTACCAGAATGACAGAAAGCGCAATGTGCAAGAACTAACTTGGGGCCTTCTAAAAGTCGTATGATAAGTCCTCAGAATGATGGGGAGGAGGGCCAATCGGTGAAGAATTTGCAGATAGAAGGGTTGTCCACCAGAAAGATCTTTGCCCAAGGCAAGTAACTTGTACCTAACAGTGCAAACAGCAAAGATTTTCTGAGGCATGACGCAAATGTAACACATCAGACTGTCACACTGTAAGGAGATCAACTTCTTCCTTAGCACACTAAGAAAGCAAGTATAGAAAATTGATTGTTTTGTTCCAAGAAAGGCTCACCAAATGGAGAAGATTCACATACACTCAGAATACGGTAAAACTACCATCTGTGACAGTTGAGAAAAATCCACTTTCAAATACTCCTTACCTCAGAATCCATTCCTTGCATTTCATTCTTTTCCATTTGAAACTGAACAAAGTCATCAATAACATGAAACAGTTCAGGAGAGACTGCTTTAAAGTACTTGTGGTAGTCATATTTCACAGCTAATGATGCAAATATTGTATTATTGACCAGAGCAGATCGCAGGTCAGTCAGAACTCCTGGAGAATGCTGCCGAGGGTCTTCATAAAGGTGCTTGGTTATGAGGTAGTCCAAAATTGCATCACCCAAGAACTCCAAACGCTGGTAACAATCTTAAGAATAACAGAAAAAGAATTGAAACCACTTAGGTACTCAAATCAAAACAAGCTTTATTCGATTTTGTTAAAAAACCATAAAAGCGTACATTTAAAAAACATTTATGAAAACACACATACAGTACCATAAAGTATTTACAAGTTAAAAATAACATGTACATAACCTGGGACAACGGAAATCCTTATAAGTGTCGTATTTTTCCAGTGAGTCAAGGTGCGCAAAAACCTCAATTACAACAAAGGTGCTGTGGGTACAGACAATTAATAAAACATTCTGGACTTGTAACCGTGATACAGGGACCCGAGGTGGCTAATTTTTGAGTTAGCTCTGTCACTCAGTACGCAGGGGATTCTGCCTTTCCTATAATTAAACTCAACCTTTGCTCTTGGTAAAGGGATATACGACCTGTGAGGATAGAAGTCATGTAAGTTCAAGGTAGATATAGGTCCATCTCCTTCCTGGGGGTGATAATTTTGGATATACGGAACAATGAGGTCACTCTTAAATCTCACTAAAACCAGGTCCCCAGTAGTGTCTTTGGGAAGGGACCCTAACCACCCTACCCGCCTGACACTCAGTATTGTTCCATCAAGGCTGTCTGGCAGGGGTCTGTTTTTTGTAAGCCAGAAGCTAACCTTGTTTAACAGATCTGTTTGGCTTTCTACCTTCCTCTTAGTTAGTACAGGCACACCTGCAAGTACACAGACAAACGGGGCGGCCTCTGGTGGTAGGTTTATATGTGAAGGTTTATTTGGCTCTACTCTGTCCCGCGTGTAGTGTCCCGCCGCAGAATTAAGATTTTTGGTGAAAGCTATTGGTGCTGGTGGAGGAAGGGCCAGTGGTTGCTTTGGCACTACGCTATTTGCCCGTGGCTGAGAGCTAGGCATGGTCAGCATATTTTTAGTTAATTGCTGATTAGCCTGAATAGTGATTTCTAGTACCAGTAACCTATCCCCTAGGCTATCCATTTTTTCTATCAGAGGCGACACTATTGATGTGAGCAGTTGTTCAATTTGATATACTAAGGCCGACAGGGAGGAAGGGTCTAACTGGTTTACTTTTTTAGCATCCCCTAGAGCCTGGGAGGGTACTACAGTTTGAATGTTAAGTGTTCCAAGTTTAGGGGAGGGATTCCGCGGACTATCATAAGAAGGTGGTAAGGTGCTTATTGCCGGGCAGGGTGGGTTATCTTTTGGGGATTCCACTAAGATATGTCTTGTCTTGCACATATTGTTTAGTTCCTCTAACCATGCTAAATCTTGTACTAAGCTAAGAGTTGGTAGGGGAGAGTTATTGCAGGATGGGCTATCCACAGATTGGGAAGGGGCGGCGTTTTCTTGGTCTCTGAGAGGGGACAATATGGCTCTATCTGAGATACGATTATGAGTCCCATGGTACAAACCCTTCTGAAGCATATCAGGTGTTCTATTGTCTATTGTTCTATTGTCGGGCTGACAACAATCTTTTGGTTTGCTTTCTACGTACTTGGGCGGAGTTACCATATTCAGCGCGCGAACTTGAGACCCAAGGGACAAGCCTCTCTGCAGCGTAGCTTTTTTATTGACTCTTTTACTAACCCCCTTGCGAGTCATGCTATGATTTACTCCCTGAAGGTCGACAACCCTGACAAAAACAAAAATATATATAGGGGCGTGTGATGCAATGCAATACAGCAACCAGACTGTTTGGGCAAGTAGATATCACAAAGATAATGTCCGGGAGAAGAGTCAAATGTTAGGTGATGTACACAGTTAGTGTATGAGTCTCTTTACCTTCTCTCTGACCGCGTGATGCAGCTGAATGAATCCACCACCGTGCGGGAATGGCGTGGGACAGGTGGCACTGGGGATTCTGGGGGCTGTGGACCGCCCCCTCCACTCGGCGGCCACGGGATGGAAACAGCGGCGGCGGGAGGGGGATCCTGTGAATCTTAAGATTGCCCGGACTTTCGGCTGGCCAACTGATGGGTGGTATGTGCTCAGTGCAAACACTCCTCCTTCGATGGAGCCAGGTGGGAAGGCCCGACCCGGCCTCCTTGTGCCTCTGAGGGCCACAGAGGGCCCGCCCTTTGCCCGGGCTTAGCCCAGCGTCCCGCGAGGGAGGGCTGACGGAAGTTTAAAGCGCCTCCTGGCGCTACGATTGCTCACATGGTTCTCTGGGTTGCTGGGGCTTGTAGTTTCCCTATCCTGCACTCACGCAAAGGCCAGCACTTCCCCAGATGGTAGTGGGAGCGGGCAGCGTGAGGCAGGCGGCAATCCCCGTGGGTCTGAGGGGTCAGCAGTCCTCCACCCGGGCTCCCGACGGCAGCAGCAGGCAAGTTCCCAGATGCTCCCCCCGCTCTGCAGGGCTGACGGAAGTTTAAAGCGCCTCCTGGCGCTACGATTGCTCACGTGGTTCTCTGGGTTGCTGGGGCTTGTAGTTTCCCTGTCCTGCACTCACGCAAAGGCCAGCGCTTCCCGAGATGGTAGTGGGAGCGGGCAGCGTGAGGCAGGCAGGCGGGCGGCAATCCCCGTGGGTCTGAGGGGTCAGCAGTCCTCCACCCGGGCTCCCGACGGCAGCAGCAGGCAAGTTCCCAGATGCTCCCCCCGCTCTGCAGGGCTGACGGAAGTTTAAAGCGCCTCCTGGGGCTACGATTGCTCACGTGGTTCTCTGGGTTGCTGGGGCTTGTAGTTTCCCTGTCCTGCACTCACGCAAAGGCCAGTGCTTCCCCAGATGGTAGTGGGAGCGGGCAGTGTGAGGCAGGCAGGCGGCAGGCAGGCGGCAATCCCCGTGGGTCTGAGGGGTCAGCAGTCCTCCACCCGGGCTCCCGACGGCAGCAGCAGGCAAGTTCCCAGATGCTCATGATTCTATTCTTTGCTAAGTTTCTCTTGCATATTCTACATATCTTGTAACAATTTAGCACACACACTCAAAAAATGTTTCCCAAACAGGGTGGTAAAGATCGCCCAGAGACAATACAGAACCTGGCATTGCCGTCTACAAGTGGAGTCACTGCTAAGCTGTGATTTGCTACTTCTGCCCCCTCACTGCCTCAGGTATTTCATGTTACATTGGAGCAATTACAATTCTAAGGAAATAGGTATTGATTCATATGCAAATAGCTGCATAATAATTTGCAACTGAAATGCTTTATATCTGCAGATTCATCTTCGCTTGAAAGACGCCAATCCGAAGGCATAATCACTGAGAACAGAACAATCTCAGAGGTTTACAAACATTCAATAATCTGCAAAATTGATAATTTGAAACAGAAAAAGCATTACTTGCCTTCGATAGCGTTTTTCTGATGGGCAATGTCTTCATCTTTTAAAGTTAGTGCTACGGCAGGGCTAGACTAGGAAAAAGCTGAATGCTGCCACTACGCGAGGAAGGCTGCAACGCGAGGAAAAACGGAAAAACAAACACGAAAACTAGAGGAGAAGAAGACGCGGTGAACGTGGGGTGCAGGGGGCTCCCTGCACAAAGCGGTAGGCAGAGAGGCTGGGCACGAGGCGGGTCAAGTGAGTCAGACACACAGAGGTAAGAGGGAGGAGAGGAGTGTGAACCTCCCTGTAATTGTGTGTAATTGCGTGCACCTTTGCCTGCACTGGCGGGCGCCTTTGAGATCGGGGGCCAGGTAAAGACAATACAGTCACTAATTGGTGGTGAACTGGCACCCCCAGCGAGGAAACTTTAGTGCACACGGAGAGTCTAAGTAACAAGGATTTTTGACCCAGGCTACACTGGTAGTGAAACTTATAAAGTGGCAGAATATAATCTGAGGCCAAAATTGAATGCGGCAAACGCAGTAAGCCTGGGCTCCCTGGAAGGGAGCAGTGGGAGTATAGAGCTGACCCCGGCGAAAGGGAAAAGAAAAGGAGTAAAGAGGACTAAAGCATTGGTCAATCCCCCAGGCAGAGCCACAGCAATAAAGGAATTTGTGGGGAGATATTTTAAATAAGTTGTTACACCAGCACAAGTACATGAACAAGACCAAAAAAAGACTATAAGGAAACTAACATCTTTGAATGGAGCTCGGAAAGGGGAGAGAAAGTATGTGCCTCCCTACAAGTGGAGGTACACAGGACCGACTTCCTTAATATGGCCAATCACTCTCTACAGTTATTATTGGATCAAGGGGGCCTACCATCGCCACGGTTGTCATAATCACCGCATGACCTCTTCTCATATGACTTGGAGAGAGATCCCCTGGACAGCCTGATCCGACTGGACAGCGCAATTCCTATGGTAGGGAGTGAAAGAGTGCCAGAAATTTCCTTGAGCAGCAGGACAAGCCAGAAAAGAAATGAAAATAAAAGTCTGCTGGAAGCTCGAGATACCAGTTTGAATCAGGATGATGAACTGAACACAACACCTGAGTTAAATCCAGAACTAAACCGTGACTTATCGTCTGCTGCCTCTATGTTGAATCTAATGTTGATACTACAAAGGACTCTGCAAGGACTGCTAGAAGTAACCCTGTCTAATAATACTGTTTTAAAAAAATCAAAAAGTGTATTTAGCCAAAATAGAGGGGTAGCTGCAGGGGATAAGGTCCCATATGCCAGATATGGTAAGACAAATCCCTGACCGTGAGCCACAAATACAGGCACAGGGGGAATGTAATGAACCTCCTATAGGAAGTGAACACACGCCAAAGGTGGTAGATAAAACACCAAACCCAGACCCGGATACTTGGGGGAATGGCCAGTCCCAAAATGATAAACAATCTAAAGAGAGTCATCAGGTATATATATATCAAAATGAGGATAATAACGCGAGTAGAGCAAACTAGACGTGGGCAAACAAGTAGAGTAAGAGGCGCAGGTAAAAAAACAGCAAGGAAAATGAGGCAAACCACTGAGGAGGGACCAGGGGTGGAAAAGGAAGGTGGTACGAGGGGAAAGGATACAAAGGGACCCGACCACCATATAAGTATATCAAAGAAAAAAACACCAAAATGGCAGATAAAATCTGTGCCTCCACCCAAGAGCCTGAAAATCCAGAAGAACCTAGACAGCAATAATCCCATAGTACAGCCCAAGGTGGCTGGGAGACAACAGATGGATTATCCCAGACGTTGCACAGCTAGGCTAAAGGAAGAATATGTCTCAAGATTAATAAAGTTACAACAAAATCTAGATTTGGAGACAGTTAGTGGCCAAACTCTTGATTGTACGTAAGAAAAATCGAGGAGGTGGTCCAAATACTCAGTAAGGGACTGAAAGATGGAAATGGGGGAAAAAAGAATACTAGAGTAATAGAAAGATGGGGAAATTAACTGGCTGGAAGTTACAACAAAATGTAGATGTGGAGACGGTTAGTGGCCAAACTCTTGATTGGTATGTGAGAAAAATCGAGGAGGTGGTCCAAATACTCAGTAAGGGACTGAAAGATGGAAATGGGGGAAAAAATAAAACTAAAGTGAGTAATAGAAAGATGGGGAAATGTCAGAAGAAGAAAAGAGAAGTCAGGAGAATGGCACACCGTAATGTCCGGAACAGGGATCAGGAGAGTGGAAACGCTTTAGTGGCCCTAAAACGAGAGTACAATATGTTAACTAGGAGGGTAAAAAGAGAATTTAAAGAAGGTTGTTGGTTAAAGCTTCTTGAGGCGATTGAAACAAGGAACCTACGCCAGTTATGGAAATTAGTGCATTCAGCAGCAGAGTGCCAGCCAGGGGCAATGAATTGTATAGTGGAAGAAGCTGCTTGGGAGGAATACTTACAGGACTTGTATAGCCCAAGAACAGATCGGTAAGAGAATCTGTACACAGACTGGAGCGGTCTGGTAGTAGATATGAAACTCGATTTTTCAGTCACTGAGGTTAGAAAAACGATAAAGAGCTTGAATCTAACAAGAGCGGCAGGCCCAGATAACCTCCCGGCACAGATAATAAAAAAGCAATCAGGAGGAAGGTAAGGCTTTAAAAATGCTTCATCCTTGCCAAAGTCAGCAATGTTACAGGCAATAAGACTTGAAACAGGAATGATAGGGTGGAATACCCAGGCCAAAATGGTGGTGGCAAGATTCTGGAAACGCCAATCCCAGTGGGAAGCCCAAAAGGTCTCACATAGGTGCAGCGAGGAAATCCGACATAGTAGCCTAAAATGGGCAACTGAGGCAAAAAAGGAAAAAAAAGGAGATAATTTGTTGCCTAAACGTGGGTGTAACTCAAAATCCCTTAGATGTAGACTTTACAGAAAGTGCACTTAGAGCACAAGGAAGGGAACATTCCAAAACACAGGACCTAGAATACTTAAGAAATAAAAAATTGGTACAAAACATGATAGAAGCATGGGAAGCCGATGCAGGGTATCCTTACCTAGAAGACCTGCCGAATTATGGATTCAGGTGGGATATCTTAAAAATGAGAATCAGCATCATCCCCTGGCGATTGGAGGGGAGAGTTATGGTAGAAATGATGCACCCTGATGGTAAATGCAAGTGTGGTTTGGGAACTAAGTGTGAAATAATGCACATATTACTCAATTGCCTCATGTGTGTGAAAGTGAGGAAACGGTTTTTGCGACCTTTATTTATAAAATATGACATAACATTGAGAGCCCAAGCAATTAATATACTGTTAAGAATGGAACACCTAGAAATAGCAATTGCACTTGGTTACTATCTGAAAGGGGTTAATCAACTGGCTAGGGAAAAGATCAATGAAGCACAGTGAGGAACCTCCCTTTACATTATATCTAGTAAAAGTCAAAGGATAAAAGAGGTGACGCAAGCTCAAAGGGTCTTAATATTTTTACGGCAAAGGAATTATGTAGAATGTAAAGAACTTGCTATTATTTTAAAAGTCTTATAAGGTCTAGTTTTTTTTTTAGAATGTATAGAAGGTTTTTATATGTTTTAAAAAAAAATTAAATTTGAATATTGATGAAATGTATTTTTGTATAGAAGTAGCTAGGTAGAGTGTATAGAAGAAACTGTTAGATTTTAAAAGTTGTGCATTGTCTTGCTAATAATTGGTTTTGTATAGTGTTCTGAATTTTATTCGATTTTGTTAAAAGACCAAGGTCTAAATAAACAGAGTTTTTCTCTCTCTCTCATTTGGAGACCACTTTTAAATTATTCTGGCCAGCAATCCCCTAAAAAGCACTATAAAAATCACTTATTGCAGGACACAAATTAAAACTAAGTTTGGGTCCATCTTGTGTAATCTCTCCTCCATCTTGGAGATATTAAGTGATAAATAGCACACCAGCATTATAGGTATCTGAAACACGCACATTTTGCAATACTGTTAGGCAGGCTCGTAAGTTCAGCCGAAGAGGGACTTTGTTCAAGGAGAACATTTTAAAAAGTGTGATCAACACAACAACTTATATTGCTAATCCTTTGATAACCCTTTGGACAGAAGTGAGGGCCACCCAAACAAGCATTAAACATGCATTAGGTCTCACCTTTGATGAAGTTAAAGCCATTTGCTTCGCTAATGGTATTGTATAGCAAAGCAAATGGCTTTAACTTAATGAAAGGCGAGACCTATTGCATTTTTAATGCTTGTTTTATGTATGCAAGCATCAGGACGTGCAAACCCCTCCCTTTCCCTTCTGAATCTCATTAAACTTTCCCCCCCCCTCCCCTCTCTCCCTCTAAGCGACCACTCCTTACTTGCTTCACTATCCAGGCTCCCACCCCCTCTCACTTCTGTGTGTGAATGTATGCTTTCTCCCTCTTTCAGATCTGCACTCTCCTTTTTCCTCCCCCCTTCCTCTTCTTTCCCTTTCTGTCAATCAGAAACCTACCTTTGAACTGGGAGGAAAAAAATCTCAGTTCCAACTATAACTCAGTCAATCCAGGCGGCCACAGCTCTCTATCTTTTACAGCTTTTTATTTATTTCTCAGCTGGAGGTTGTTTTTTTAGGGGGTGGGTTGTTTTTGTGCACCCCCTTTAAGTTTAATTGCGTTCTTTGGGTGGTGGTGGTGGTCAAGCTTCTGAACAGATTCTGGAGAGCGAGAGAAAGCAGCAAACAAGACACCCCCTCCACAGAAACCAAGAAGAAAAGGGGAAGTCCTCCCTGCACCCCCTGACAGAAACTTCAACAACTTTTTTTTGCACACGATTTGCAACAGCAGCTCAAAGTGGGGGGGGGGGGGGGGGGGGGGGGGGGGTAGGGGGTTGTTGCAAAAATAAGCCAAGGGGCAACGAGGGGGAAAGTTTGCCCCTTTTGGGGTATTTTTTGGAGGGCTCTTTTGCTTTTCCGGGTGGCTGCTGGGCTCGTTGCCAGGCTGCCCCGGGGAAGAATGCTGCAGCTGAAAGGTGGCGTGGCGATGACCTGGAGGCCAACAATGAGATTATCTCGTTCAAGGACGAGGGCGAGCAGGAGGAGAATACCTCAGAGGACTTGTTGGCCGAGCGGGACCTCGCCAACGTGAAGTCCTCGCTGGTGCACTAGTCCAAGGCGAACCAGAACAGCTCATCCGACTCAGAGGCACAGGTCCTGGAACTGCATGATCTCTATTCAAGGGGAGGGGGTGGGTTCAGGGGGTACCGGTCTTGCAGTGCGTGCGCCTGCTGCAACTCTGTACTGTGTGTGGGGTGACGGCTTGAAAGTGTGGGTACGCGTGCGGCATGCTAGTTGCAGATGGGCGCTGCGTGCAGAGGGGTAGCCACCACGCAGGTTGTTAGGAATGAGTGCTGTGTGCAGGGGATGTCAGTGCGTTACGCAGGAAAGGGGTGCACACAGCCATGCTTTAGCTGTGAGGAGACTGCATTGGTAGCCGCAGGGGAGGCTTTTTTGGGTGCATACTTCTACTGCAAGTTTGTGAGTCAACATTTAGCGTGCCTTACCCTACTATGCACACAGTGGCACACAATGGAAGGAGAAGGGGCCCAACGGGGGGAGGGAGGGAAAGCGAATGCACGCCGCCATGCGGGCTTTGTGCTCGTGCACATCTTCTGTGCATCCGGGTGCATATCTTTTTGTCCATCCAAAAGGCCCTCGCATGGCGAGAGCAGCGAATGCGCACTGCTAATGCCAGGCGAGACCTAAAAAGGGTATGACTTTAAAAGAGGTAAAAGTGAATGTGTAGAAAAACATCACCAAATCAAATGTCAGTAACAAACTATGAAATCAGGATAAGCTGAAATGGTTTATGTGGGAGAGGAGAAGGGACCATTTCAGCTTAACAGATGCCTCAAAAAAAGGCAATACTAGTAAAACAGAGGCACGCCCTCCATCTTTTTTAACACACATACTGCACCAAGGTAAATTTAACATTGCCAAGAATAAGATAGTGAAGCACCATCATGGGAAAAACCGTGAAATATCAAGGTTTACTGCTGTAGCACAAGTTACTACTTGTGTAACGATATATCTGTAAGAGACATTAGTTAGTGATAAATTCCTTACCTTAGAATATCCCCAGGCGTCAGACTGGATCCGGAAAATTTGGCGTAGCAATACCCCTGCGCGGCGGCAGGCGTCGTCCGCGGCTACGCGTCCGTCGTCGGCGTCGTTCGCGCCGGAATGACGTCGGCGTACTTAGACGCCGCCCATGCGCACGGACGTCAGTTCTGATACACAGCTTTTCCGTGCCAGATACGCAGAGCCATGATAGAACCAACACTGGTGCCATGAAACTAGGGCCCTGAAGAGGGATGACCTTAACCCTAGATATCGGTTCGCAGAACGGGGAGGATGGGTGGGTCGGTAAGGAATCTATCACTAACTAATGTCTCTTACAGATATATCGTTACACAAGTAGTAACTTGTGCATCTGAAAGAGACACGTTAGTGATAGATTCCTTACCTTAGAATAGATACCCCAGCAATACCAACCCCGGTGGTGGGTATGCGAACCAATAATCACACCAGAAAGTCCTGGAGGACAGAACGGCCAAAGAAGCCATCCCTCCGGACTTGGCTGTCCAGGCAATAATGTCTTGTAAACGTGTGCAGCGAGGCCCACGTGGCTGCCTGGCAAATACCCTGCAAGGGCACTCCTCGGCGCAGGGCAGTGGTAGTCGCCGTGGCCCGAGTAGAATGAGCCCGTAGTCCCACAGGGGGTTCCTTCTTTGCCAAGGAGTAGCACGCCTGGATACACAAGATGATCCACAGCGAGATGGTCCGCTTGTGCACCGCCTTTCCCTTCTTAGCGCCCACGTAACCAACAAAGAGTTGGTCATCCACCCGGAACTGGCGTGTGCGATCCAGATAGTAAGAGAGCGTACGTTTTGGGTCAAGACGGTGGAGCCTCTCTTCCGAGGCATGCGGAGGCGGAAAGAAGGTGGGGCAAGGTAATGGACTGCCCGATGTGGAAGGCCATGACAACCTTGGGCAGGAACGAAGGTCTCGTCGGCAACACAACCTTGTCCGGATGAACAGAGAGGAAAGGAGGTGTAGAAGAAAAAGCCTGGAGCTCACTCACTCTCCTGGCAGAGGTGATGGCAACCAGGAAAGCAGTCTTCAAGGTAAGAAGACAGAGAGGACAGTTATGGAGCGGCTCAAAGGGAGCACACATTAGGTAGGTAAGTACAAGATTCAAGTCCCACTGGGGCATCACAAAAGGAACAGGAGGGCACATGTGTGTGATGCCCTTCAGAAACCTATTTACAATCGGGGACTTGAACAAGGAGGGCTGATCAGGTAGCCTTAAGAAGGCAGAAAGGGCAGAAAGGTAGCCCTCTATAGCGCCCAGAGCAGAGCCCTACTGGGCAAGATAAAGAAGGAAAAGGAGAACCTCAGAAAGGGGTGCAGAGAGTGGATCCACAGCCTTTGCTGTGCACCATGCCACAAATCTGTTCCACCTGCAGACGTATATACTGACTTTGTGGAGGGACGCCTGGCTCCCAGAATGACATTACAGACTTCGGGAGGCAAGTCAAATGGCCTCAACTGTCGCCGCTCAATATCCAAGCTTGTAGGTGGAGACTAGACAGGTTCGGGTGGAGGACCGTCCCCTGCTGCTGCGACAGAAGGTCCTCCCGAAGAGGCAGACGAATCGGGGGATCGACTGACATGCTGAGTAGCTCGAGATACCAGTATCTTCGTGCCCAGTCCGGAGCCACAAGGATAACCTGGGCCCGGTCGCGCCTGATCTTCAGCACTCTGGGCAGAAGGGGTATAGGCGGAAAGGCGTACAATAGACCGCAACTCCCCTCGCGACTAAAAGCGCCTCCGAGCGAGTGCCGCCTTGGAAACTTCAACGCGCAGAACTGATGACATTGCGCGTTCTCTTCTGTGGCAAATAGATCTAACCAAGGCTCTCCCCACTGCTGAAAGAGGCCTTGCCCCATGTCCGAGTTCAGATGCCATTCGTGATCCATCATGCACCGACGGATGAGTCGTCCGCCCTGGCGTTCAGGGAACCTGCCAGGTGTTGAACCACCAGGGTCACGCCCTGATGTTCCAGCCATTGCCAGAGGCGCAGAGCCTCCTGGCATAGGGTCCACGACCCCACCCCGCCCTGTTTGTTGCAGTACCACATGGCGGTGGTGTTGTCCGTGAACACCTGCACTACACTCCCCCGGACAGAGGGGAGGAATGCCTTCAGTGCAAGTCAGATCGCCCGCAGCTCCAGAAGGTTGATGTGGAGCTGGGACTCCGCCGGAGACCAGAGACCTCTGATCTCCGCCTCTCCCATGTGGTCTCCCCAACCCAGGAGGGATGCGTCCGTCACAACTACGTGCTCCGGGTGGGGTAGGGAGAGGGATCTGCCATTGACCCAATCGCGGTCCGTGAGCCACCACTGCAGCTGTTTTGCAGTGCCCTCCGAGATCAAGACATGGTCGGACAAGCTGCCCTGATTCTGGGCCCACTGAAACTTCAGGTCCCACTGCAGAGTCCGTATCCGCCACCGGGCGTGATGCACCAGAAGGATGCAGGAGGCCATCAGCCCCAGAAGCCGCAGCGTCAACCTGACCGAGACCCGGGATAAAGGCTGAAAGATCGGAATCAGAGCCTGAATATCCCGAACCCGCTGTTCGGGTGGATAAACCCGAAACTGCGCAGAGTCCAGAACCGCTCCGATGAAGAGAAGCTTCTGAGAGGGACACAGGTGTGACTTCGGCACGTGGATGGAGAACCCCAGCAGATGCAGGAGATCGGCCGTAGTCTGCAGGTGGCCGACTACTGTCTGGGGCGAGCCCGCCTTCAATAACCAGTCGTCGAGGTAGGGAAAGACTGAAACCCCTAACCTGCGCAGATGGGCTGCAACCACCGACATCACTTTGGTGAACCCCCGTGGGGCGCTGGTAAGGCCGAAGGGGAGCACGGTAAATTGATAGTGCTCATGGCCTACCGTGAACCTGAGGTAACGCCGATGGGCCGGCAGGACGGTGATGTGAAAATAGGCGTCCTGCAAGTCCAACGCTACCATCCAGTCTCCTGGGTCCAGGGCAGCTAAGACCTGAGCCAGAGTCAGCATCTTGAACTTCTCCTTCCGGAGGAAGCCGTTGACGTTCCGTAGGTCCAAGATAGGGCGTAGGCCCCCTTTGCCCTTCTTGGGTACCAGAAAGTAGTGGGAGTAACAACCACACCCTACATCTGGCCCAGCAACGCGCTTGATGACCCCCTTGGCCAAGAGGGCCGTGACTTTCTCTTGCAGAAGTTGCAAGTGATCCCCCGACAAGCAGTGGAATTGCGGTGGCATGGCTGGAGGAGTCGCCTCGAAGTGGAGGGAGTAGCCCCTGCAGACGATTTGCAGCACCCACTTGTCCGATGTGACAGTGCGCCAGTGGAAGAGGTGGTGGCGAACCCTGCCCCCCACTGGCGTCACATGGGCCTGAAAGCACGGACTAGGAGGGTTTTAAGGCAGGTGCTGCGGGGGAAGGTGTGGACTGGCCCGCCGTTGTCCCGGACCGCCGCCACAGCGAATTCCACGGCCGCCACCGCGCTGTTAGACATTCTACGGCGCGTCGCTGGCAGCACGTGTGGGGGCGCCCCTTCCTTGGCCACGAAAGGAGCGAAAGGCACCCGTTTGCTGGCGAGGGGCCGAGAGGCCCAAGGACTTGGCCATAGCCCGGGCGTCCTTAAATCGCTCAAGCGCATGGTCTGCCTTGTTGCCAAAGAGGCGACGGCCATCAAACAGCATGTCCAGAAGAGTGGCCTGGACATTGGCCGAAAAGTTGGCTGACCTCAACCAGGCGTGGCGTCGAACCGCCACTGTCGTTTCCATCGCCCTGCCCAGTGAGTCCGTGGTATCCAGCCCACACCGGATGGAATACCGCGCTGCATCTCGACCCTCCGCAAGGGTTTGGGTGAGTTTTGCCCGGACCTGCTCCGGACATTGTGGCAGCACGTCCGCAACCGCGTCCCACAGGGTGTGGGTATAGCAGCCCAAGAGGCATGCGGTATTAACTTACCGCAGCCCCAAACTGAGGGACGAGAACACCTTCTTCCCGAAATGCTCATACCTCTTGGATTCCCGATCGGGTGGAGCAGTCAGGAATGCGGTCTGGGAAGTGGAGGCCTGGATGACCAGGCTCTCGGGGGTGGGGTGGGTGGACAAAAAGCAAGGGTCGCCCGGGGCCAGGCGGTAGCGTCTGGCCACGTTCCTATCCACAGGCGGACCTGTGGCTGGCTTGGACCAAGTGCCCACAAGAACGTCACACAAGGCCTCATTAAACGGCAGCAGAGGCTCACTGGAGCTTGCCTGCGGTTTAAGGACCTCTGTGAGGAGTTAGTCCTCACGCCACAACAGGGAGCTCAAGGTTTAAGGCCTTGGCTGCCCGTGTCAACACTACACTATAAGCAGCCCCCTCCTCCGTAGCCACGGTCGGAGTGGAGACAAATCCAGTGTCTGGTGAAGTGTCAATGCCACTGGCCTCCCCAAGCTCATATGTCCAGTCCTGTGGTGACTGGCACTCCCGTGCCAGAGGGTCCTCAGACCCCTCCCAATCACCCTCGTCACCCATCTCATGTAGTACAGGTTCAACAGATGGGTCCTTTTCATGGAAATAGAAATCTCCAAATACCAGACCGGGGGTAGGATCGGGGGCGGCGCCCATAGCAGGCGCCGGGGGCGACACCCGTAGGGCCGGCGTCGGCGAGGTGGTGAGGTCAACCGGCGACGACCCGGATCTGGAAGCAGATCCAGAGAGGGCCTGCGGCGCGGGGACGAAGCACCCGACGGCGTCGGAGCCGAAGCACCCGACCTGCTAGGCCCTCCATCCGGGTCCGTTGGGCCCGGAGGAGCCTCGAAACCCGGCTGAGGAGGGAGGGACCTCAAGGCCATGAGGTACCGCTCGATCTCCTCAGGCGTCGTGTCTTGCCCAGGGACCCGAAGGTGTGGGGCAGGCGGAGACGACTGCGACTCCGGCAGAGCCGCGTGGGTGGTGTCACCGGAACCACCGGCCGCATCGTGCGAGCATCTGGGTGGATCGGAGGAACGATGATGTCTCTCCGACCTTATGCCTCTTACCTGAGGACTTGGATCCTGACGACTGATGACCACTCCGGGAGCTGCGAGGGCTCCGACCCCGCGACCCGTCCCTCGACCTCCCATGGGACCGGGACCTGGAGCGACGCGGGCCGACTGCCGGAGCTCCAGTCGCTTACGAGACCGCTCTCGCCTAGCTTTAGACGTCAGGGCCCGGCAGTCGGAGTAGGTGTGGTAGTCGTGGTCGAGGCCTAAACACTTGAGGCACCGGCGATGGGGGTCGGTAACCGACATCAGTGGGTCGCACCTGGAACAGGGTTTAAACCTGGGCATCCCTACCGGCACCGTAGAAGTCAAAGACTCGAGTTGAGAAATGATCAAAAAGATCAAAAAGTTTAGTAAAAAAAGACTAAGGGGTAGAGCTTCTCCGGATCTGCGTTAGCTGGCGTGGAAAAAAGAAGAACTGACGTCAGCGCGCATGGGCGGCGTCTAAGTACTCCGACGACGTCATTCCGGCGCTAACGACGGATGCGGAGCCGCGGACAACGCCTGTCGGCGCGCAGGGGTATTGTTACGCTTCATTTTCCAGATCCAGTCTGACGCCTGGGGATATTCCAAGGTAAGGAATCTATCACTAATGTGTCTCTTTCAGATAATGCTATTCGGGGTTATTATTGTTGCTTTAGCTTTGTTTTTTCTGTTCTTTTGATTTGTGTCTCTTTACCGATTTTTTGTATTGCCATGTATGTATATATCTCAGATGATTTATGTATGGTTTTCTGTTAAGTTGCTGCGCTTAAAAAAAAAAGAGAAAAGACTGATAAAGGATACAAAAAAGGGAAAAACGTTGGCTTCACATCAAGCACTTGAGTTGACAGATTCCAATTGGAGTAACCCACCCTCTCAAAAGTGAGCCTCTTAAAATGGTCATAGCACGGGCTGCTTTACAATACATGCCACATTCAACCCACTCCCATTGTGGGCGATAAAAATAACTTCTGTACTTTCTTAATTTTCTGAAATTGATAGGACTCAGCAGAACTGAAGGAAACAGAGGAAAACATGTTGTCTCCCAATCAGCGCTAATGAGGACACTTCCTCAAGTAAAAGGAGAGCTATTTCCTTTCTAGAGGATGATTAACAACTTCAACAGAGTAAATTCTCGCATAATGATGGTCTACCTTCCGATAAAGCTTTTACGCATGAGACTTAACTTCCTGATGACTTTTGGCATCAGAAAGGACATTTTCAACACACGTGCTAGATGGAAACATTTCTTTACAGACTGCTACTAATGTTGAATAACTTGAGCAAAGACTAACCAACTCACTATAAGTGACAAAGAAAAGATAATGGGGGAAAGTTCAAGTGGATTCATCTGAATCTGCACACAGGAAATCCTGCGAAATTACTATCCTCACTATTTACCTGTACTAAATTGCTGGAATTCAGAGCTCAAGACTTGAGTGATAGCCACAGTTAACTGGTTTTAATCCCTCTGGTGTTCATCTTGTATAACTTGGTGCTTACCAAGGGTCAAAGTTCCCACCCGTGAAATCCCACCAAGATGATCGCTCAGCTGCTGCAAAGGCCTGACCCTCCATGTGTTGTGGTGGCTGGTGAGCCTTTAGCCGACAAGTGAGGTGGAAAGGAGCATAGAATATGTGGCTCTCTGAGAAGCAATTGTTTTAGCGATGCATGCAGCTAAAGCTGAAGCAGTCCAGTTGATGGTGTTTGAGCTGTGGCTACACCAGCTCCTCTGCCATATTCTGCCACTATTTTCAGTTGTGGATCACTACATACTTGACCTGGGAATTATTTTCTGCTATTTTCAGCAACAAACATTCAAGAGTACACGCTGCACACTATGGAAGCCCTACTGAAATACTACACGTGCAATCACGTTGCATCCATCTGCATGATGTCACCTGATTAATGCTGCATAGAAACTGTATAGAGGCTTTCCATCCCAACACAACTGAGGTATTGGCAGCTCCAGCATACAACTAGTGTTAAAGTAGCATGATTGACTGCTATTGCCTCAAAGTACACCTGCCATTTACAGCTGCAGTTTTTCATTAGACATTAGAATAGGAAGCCCTTTTTACCCACTGCTAAGCTAAATTATTAACCTCTGCATACATTGGTGTTGGGTCCTAGAGCTACGAGGTCTTGGGTTTGCAACTTAATTTACACTGTGACTGGGGTTCTGGGAAATGGAAACTGGTGGGCTGCTACTCGTGACTCAAACATTACCCAAGATGAATGTGGCAGGCCTGAAAGGAAGTCACGGACATCACACAATAACAGAATAGCTTCCCTCATTGGAGAGCCATTATATTTATGATGAGCTAGTTTTCACAATGAAGTGAAAGTAACATTTGATCTCTTGCCTTAATGTTTACATTTAACAGAAAAAATAATTTAAAGGAAAAAAAATGGGTACAAACCTGCAGTCCAATTTTATGTGTTTTTAAAATGAAATACTGACAAAAAGAACCACACATTATTTATGTATTCAATGCTATACTACACAATGACTTACCAGTGACAGTATTGTAGTGGTAGGAGGCATGTGTAAATGCCTGAAGAAGGTAGGCTTTATTTTTGAAACTGTAGCTAATTTTCTTTTCAAAGTTTTCAAATCCAGAAATCAGATGATTTAATGTTTTTTCTGCATCTGGATGTTCAAACATACATCTTGGTGGTATCTCTAAACAACCGTATTCCACATTTTTACGAACAGAGGTCTCTGTAAATGTCACAGAGCTGGCAGCACAGTGTTCCGTAAGCTTCTTTTGTTGCCTATTGAATGTTTCTCTGGTAAATAAAGCTTTCTCCTCAGTATTCTTTTTAATGACTGGGAGCACCTTTAGGCCCAAGGAACAAAGGAACAGCTGGGCAGCTCTCTCGCCACAACTGGTAAGGTAGCAGCCAAGCAGGGCTTCCACACAGTCTGCAATACTTTTATCAGCTATACACTGCTCTGTATGAAGGTCATATGATATTGACTGCTTTCCTGTGTCAATGCCACAATTTTCTTCAGATGGATTCCAGAAGCCTACCACAAAATCATCCTCCTCAACAGCTTTGCTAGGATCTAAATAGCACATGGCATCCCAAGAACTGTAGTCAAAATCATCAAATTCAGATAAAATATGTGCATTACTAATGGGTGCGGTTTTAGGCATTTTCCATCCACAGCTACTATCAGTGGTGGTTGAAAAGGGAGTAATAGGAATTTTCTTTACAAATGCTCCCGATCCCATTAGCATATTATCAATGAACTTAATATGCTCCTGATCATATTCCAGTAGATCTTCATCAAATTCAGCTTCTTCTTTTGGTGGCCTCCACATTAGGTCTTGGTCTTCATCGTCTTCATCGTCGTAATCTTCTTCTATCTTGCCATTTGCCATCATACTATCTTCTGTCTGGGAACAGTAAAATAATTAGGGTCTCATTCACAAACAATCATTTTTCACCTAGGAATGACTTACACACATTAAAAGGAATGTAAGTTATAGCTTGTTTACAGCAACAACAAAAAAGTATGTTAAGCACTTTTAATTTTCATCTTCATTTTCAATTGTGGTGTCCACAAGAGTTCATTATGAGAGTAGTTAGGGAAATCCCATATAATTGTGGTACACAGACACTCAAATTTAATTTTCTTTTGATATTCACATACATTTTAAGTGCACTCCCTTTACGTACGTCACAAGACATAAAAGCTGCAGACAGTGTGGGGAAGAGCACTAATCATCTTCACATGGGGTTGCTGAGGGTGGAGGAAGACTAGGAATGTTAGGAATCTTTTTTTTTTAATTGAGCATAGAAAGGATTTCTAAACTTAATTTGAAGTTGTGTGAATTTCTCGGACGTATATTGGGGTATTTAATGCACATTCATTAACCCCTTCCCCGCGGATGACAAAGCCAGCTCGTCATGGGCG
This sequence comes from Lissotriton vulgaris, assembly GCF_964263255.1. Taxonomy (NCBI): domain Eukaryota; kingdom Metazoa; phylum Chordata; class Amphibia; order Caudata; family Salamandridae; genus Lissotriton; species Lissotriton vulgaris. The sequence goes on from NC_141697.1 coordinate 361,772,692, forward strand.
TTACCTGCGCTGCGCGGATGACGAGCTGGCTTTGTCACGTTACGCGGGATTTTTAAAAATGCCGCGCACAGCGGGAAAAGCCGCCGCGGCGAAGCGGTTAATGGATTCCATACACTTGACACTGTTTAAAGAGACAGTCCCCTGTGAAAGGAAAGTGAGTCAATGCTCCCAAAATAAGTCACTTAAGGGACAATTGCGTAATCTAAGAGCAAGTTGAAAGACAAAGCTCTTTTTGTGAACTGGAACCTCAATGTTTTCATCAAGTAACATAATAGTGCTAAATAACAAGAGTACATTACTTGAGAAATTTCAAACAAATATGAGACTAAAGTCAAATTAAATTTTTGTCAAAAAAGGTAGTTCATATGTGGTGATGTAAGTGACTGGGATCATTACTTTGGTAAATGTGCAAATTATATATAAGGAGAAGTAATGTAAATCATAATCAACAGGAGTATTTTTATACATGTTGAAAATGTGCTGCGATTGGTACCAAGGAACAGATCAGTGTGAAGCATACAAAACCGATCCTAGGTTGCTTATATTCAGATTCAGGGTGAACTTGGCCCGGCAGTTTGGGTTGGACTGTTCTCAATGGACAAGGGTCAAGACTGGTTAGCATGTCACTGTGTCCTAATTGAGATGGCATGGTGTGCAAAATAACAATGGAGTGGGATGCAGCCCTAGTAATTACCAGTGGCTGAGATTAATTCAAGTATTTCATTTATCCTTTTTTGTATACTTCAGTGCATATCAGAGGAGCAGTGCATGGTGGCACTCTCCTGCAAACACAATACTGCCCACTTTACAGCGAAGTACATATGAGGCATTTATAAAGCTGCTTACTTTGAGGAACGTTTGCTCTGGAAGGTACTCCGGCTGACTTCAGACTACTTACCTTTTCAATCTTCTCTGGTAAAATATTAGTTCCAGAAACTTTGCAACAGCTCCTAGGGCTGCCAACTAGTGCACTGCAGCTCTAGTCTGAACTGATGTTAGTTTCTGTATTCTTTCACATTCCCTCAGAGATGTAGACTGGATCGAGTTAAAGACTGCTAGGCAACAGGGACTTTAGCAACAATCTGTAGGATCACTCAGAAATGGGAGGCAGGCAGTGAGAAATCTGCAGGTAGAGTCAATGTTACAAAAGGTAATGTATTCTTCTTCTTTGAAACATGGAGACCCCTCCTTCACGGTGTTAGCCAGTAGTGCATGGAATTGGTTGCCCTTTGTCTTCGCATGACTTTTGTGGAGCTGTCCTTCCGCAAGGCTCTTAAAATCCACCATTTTCATCTCAGCTGGGTGGCGCCGCTGCTCTCCTTGCCTTGTAGTCTTCGGATCAGAAAAGGGGGTGGTGATGAACAGAGTGTCTGAATTAAGCAGACCACTCTTACCCAGTCCAAAGATCAGGGCTTGATCCATCACTGTTATTTATCTCACTGCACCATCCCAGCTCAGAACCTGGCTATATGCAAATCAGTCTGTCCCTGGCCCAGTGCATCATGGGAACAGGGCAGACTAAACTACCGAGCCAATTCTTCACCAGAAAGGAGACAAGCTACCGGGGACCGGTTTCTGGCATTTCAGCCGTCTTCGGCCCGGCTTGCTTGAATCCTGATGGTGCAGTGAGAAAGGGACTCATGTCTGAGTATACCCTGCCACACCTATAGTGGCCAAAAACGATTCAGAAAAGGGGGTGGTGATGAACAGAGTGTCTGAATTAAGCAGACCACTCTTACCCAGTCCAAAGATCAGGGCTTGATCCATCACCGTTATTTATCTCACTGCACCATCCCAGCTCAGAACCTGGCTATATGCAAATCAGTCTGTCCCTGGCCCAGTGCATCATGGGAACAGGGCAGACTAAACTACCAAGCCAATTCTTCACCAGAAAGGAGACAAGCTACCGGGGACCGGTTTCTGGCATTTCAGCCGTCTTCGGCCCGGCTTGCTTGAATCCTGATGGTGCAGTGAGAAAGGGACTCATTCTGAGTATACCCTGCCACACCTATAGTGGCCAAAAACGATTCAGAAAAGGGGGTGGTGATGAACAGAGTGTCTGAATTAAGCAGACCACTCTTACCCAGTCCAAAGATCAGGGCTTGATCCATCACTGTTATTTATCTCACTGCACCATCCCAGCTCAGAACCTGGCTATATGCAAATCAGTCTGTCCCTGGCCCAGTGCATCATGGGAACAGGGCAGACTAAACTACCAAGCCAATTCTTCACCAGAAAGGAGACAAGCTACCAGGGACCGGTTTCTGGCATTTCAGCCGTCTACGGTGATGGATCAAGCCCTGATCTGTTGACTGGGTATGAGTGTTCCGTTTAATTCAGATACTCTGTCCATCACCACCCCCTTTTCTGAATCGTTTTGTCCACCATAAGCGTGGAAGGGTATACTCAGATACGAGTCCCTTGCTCATTGCACCATCAGGATTCAAGCAAGCCGGGCCGAAGACGGCTGTAATGCCAGAAACCGGTCCCCGGAAGCTTGTTTCCTTCCCAGTGTAAGAATTGGCTTGGTAGTTTGGTCTGCCCTGTTCCCATGATGCACTGGGCCAGGGACAGACTAATTTGCATATAGCCAGGTTCTGAGCTGGGATGGTGCAGTGAGCTAAAAAACAGTGATGGATCAAGCCCTGATCTGTTGACTGGGTATGAGTGTTCTGTTTAATTCAGATACTCTGTCCATCACCACCCCCTTTTCTGAATCATTTTGTCCACCATAAGCGTGGAAGGGTATACTCAGATGTGAGTCCCTTGCTCATTGCACTATCAGGATTCAAGCAAGCCGGGCCGAAGACGGCTGTAATGCCAGAAACCGGTCCCCGGAAGCTTGTTTCCTTCCCAGTGTAAGAATTGGCTTGGTAGTTTGGTCTGCCCTGTTCCCATGATGCACTGGGCCAGGGACAGCCTAATTTGCATATAGCCAGGTTCTGAGCTGGGATGGTGCAGTGAGCTAAAAAACGGTGATGGATCAAGCCCTGATCTGTTGACTGGGTATGAGTGTTCTGTTTAATTCAGATACTCTGTCCATCACCACCCCCTTTTCTGAATCGTTTTGTCCACCATAAGCGTGGAAGGGTATACTCAGATGTGAGTCCCTTGCTCATTGCACCATCAGGATTCAAGCAAGCCGGGCCGAAGACGGCTGTAATGCCAGAAACCGGTCCCCGGAAGCTTGTTTCCTTCCCAGTGTAAGAATTGGCTTGGAAGTTTGGTCTGCCCTGTTCCCATGATGCACTGGGCCAGGGACAGACTAATTTGCATATAGCCAGGTTCTGAGCTGGGATGGTGCAGTGAGCTAAAAAACGGTGATGTATCAAGCCCTGATCTGTTGACTGGGTATGAGTGTTCTGCTTAATTCAGATACTCTGTCCATCACCACCCCCTTTTCTGAATCGTTTTGTCCACCATAAGCGTGGAAGGGTATACTCAGATGTGAGTCCCTTGCTCATTGCACCATCAGGATTCAAGCAAGCCGGGCCGAAGACGGCTGTAATGCCAGAAACCGGTCCCCGGAAGCTTGTTTCCTTCCCAGTGTAAGAATTGGCTTGGTAGTTTGGTCTGCCCTGTTCCCATGATGCACTGGGCCAGGGACAGACTAATTTGCATATAGCCAGGTTCTTAGCTGGGATGGTGCAGTGAGCTAAAAAACGGTGATGGATCAAGCCCTGATCTGTTGACTGGGTATGAGTGTTCTGTTTAACACTGTTCATCACCACCCCCTTTTCTGAATTGTAGTCTTCGGAGCCGGGACAATTCTCCGAGTAGCAGCGTGCTTTATAAATCCACATCATGCATTCATTTATGAATACTACTACCTGCAGTTTCATCACCTTTTGAAAAGTGGAACCAAAAAGTCCTACAAAATAACTTTCCCTGCAGAACTAACAGACAGGACAGTACGTTACACAGAAGGTGTGGACAAAAGCCTATGTAACATCCCAGATAAAGTTCAGAACATGAACACCCCTGTAAATCAGAGGAAGCAGCCCTTGCGCTGACGCCCTCTGGTGACTCCTCCTTGGCCAATTTGATGCAAAGAACTCTCTGGTGAAACAATCCTCTTCAGAACTTTTTCCCCTTTCTAGTGCTCTGAAAAGGCAAGGTACAGCTCGACATCGATGCAGTCTTCACTGGTTCAATTGGTGTAGAAGCTCAGAGTCTGCTGCAGATGCAAGCTATGAAGCCACACTTGGATGGATGTAGAGGAGGAAAGAGAAAGATTGACCTCAAAGAAATAGTGAAACAACCTTAGGCAGAAAATAAGTCTACATCCAAAAGACCAACTTGCCTGGGAATAATCTAGTGAACTAAGAGGGGAACAGGAATGGCCTTCTGTTCACACAAACACTATACAAGGTGATGGGGATAAGGAAGAGAGCCTTCATCGTAAGGGTTTCAGAACAGCTGTTCACGAGATAAAAGCAAAAAGCAAATTTAAATCTCAGTGAGGCATGTTAAACTAATGAGGTCAGCCCTGTTAAAAAATGCATTACACCTGGTAATTATACAGCCAACACACCAAGTAAAGCCTTAAGAGAATATACAGTTGTCAAGTGGCCTATAAGTGTGCCAAGAGGAAAACCTTCCCAGTCAAAAGACATGTAAAAAAAAATTCTAACCACACCAAAATTAATCTCAGAAGCGGCGATCTATAAAATATTCATGATCTGCCCCATCGATTCATGGCATGAAATTGACACCCCACCATGCCTGATCCGGGAGGTGACCTCCCGGATCAGGCATGGTTGGGTAGGTCTTCCGCTTAATTAGCGCAACACAACCTTGTTACTTTCACATGTCTATTCCATGCCATGAATCGATGGGGCCGATCATGAAGATTTTATAGATTGGCCACTGCATCAACTGGTACTAAACCACTCAGGTGCATCTTGATGGTAAAACTAGGCTAATACACCACAGTACCACCTTCCCTTTAGTGTAGACACATACAAACACTAGGTCCTGAAGAATTACCGCCATATACACCAACTAATAGGCAAGAAACATGTTGACCGTATATAATGGAGCGCAACAATCTGCAACATTATTGCAGAGTCGCCACTTCACCTCTTTTAATCAGGGTGGAAGGCAGGATCATTACAATTATTCCTCCTGACTCCTCAAATTCCCTGTTTTAACTCACAAGATCTACTTGACCTACACTTCTGCACTTCTACACTTTCCAGACCCCATACCCCCACTGCACCAAACGGCAAGGAATAAAAGATTTCCGCCAAAGAGCCCCTGCATAGGGTGCCCGTCGGGTATTGCAAGGCTGACCCGACGAGGAGCATGCCCTATGATGAAGCATGACACCCAGCGGGCTGGGTGTGTGAGGGAACTCAATCCGAAAGGAAGGATTCCCCATCCTCCCTCTCGTTTGGCACTTTAGGATCACACCGCCCTCATTTTTGTTATGAACCTCTTCTTTCTTCCCCTTCTTAGGAACTGCATACGTGCTTTGTTTTGTACTTTAAATACCCACTGGAACAAACTTCCTTTTGGTCTTTGCTCCTGTCCCGACTTCCCTTCCTTCAAGAAGGGGCTTAAGACCTGGCTATTTTAGCTTTTCTCCTTATCTCGTGCAGGGTAGCGTCAAGATGTTCCTTTGGGAGTGATTCATACACGCTACCTAGTGACTAAATCAATGATAAATTGATAGGCAGGAGGGCCATCTCGCAAGTGCATGGAAGTAAAGTACAAACAAGAAAATGGTGTTGTAGGAGAGAAAGGACAAATATCCAGAAAAATAATTTTTAGGACGCACATTAGCCAAGACCTTTTGATGTTACTAAAATATCTATATAATTATCTATAGCCATCTCTCTATAATATATACCTACTTGTAGTGGGTTTTAGCCAGTCGTCTTCATCCGTTGATCTGATGTTGAAGCACAAGTTACTACTTGTGTAACAATACATCAGTAAGAGACATTAGTTATTGAAGGTTTCCTTACCTTAGAATATCCATAAGTTGGCAGGGTATGCTCAGACGTGAGTCCCTTGCTCACTTTGCCACTGGATTCAAGCAAGCCTGGCTGAAGACGGCTGCAATGCCAGAAACCGGTCCTAGGAAGCTTGAATCCGGTCCAGGGAAGGCATGGCTTGGCAGTTCGGGCTGGACTGTTTCCATGACGCACAGGGTCAGACTGATTTGCTTATGGCCATGTCTGAACTGGGGTGGCAGAGTGGGCTAAAGAACGGTGATGGATTAAACCCAGATCTGTTGACTGGGTGCGAGTGTTTGATTGGTTCAGATGCTCCGTCCTTCACCACCCCCTTTTGTACCGCTTAGAGTATCCCCAGGCGTTAGACTGGACCCGGAAAGTTTTTCGTCAGCAGTACCCCTGCGTGTCGGAAGGTGGCATTGTGCGGCTCCGCGTCCGTCGCTGGCGTCGTATGCGCCAAGATGACGTCACAGAGACTACTTAGGCGCCACCCATGCACGGTGACGTCAGTTCTGTACACAACTTTCCGCTCCAGGAACGCAGAGCCATGCAAGAAACTGACCACTGGTGCCATGAAACTAGGGCCCTGAAAGGGATGACCTTAACCCTTGAAATCAGTTCGCAGAACTGGGGAGGATGGGTGGGGCAGTAAGGAATCTATCACTAACTAATGTCTCTTACAGATAGATCATTACACAAGTAGTAACTTGTGCATCTGAAAGAGACACGCTAGTGATAGATTCCTTACCTTAGAAGAGATACCCCAGCAATACCAGCCCCGGTGGTGGGTCTGCGAACAAGATTACACCAGAAAATCATGGAGAACAGAACTGCCAAAGAAGCAGTCTCTCCGGACTTGACTGTGAAGGCAGTAATGCTTGGTAAACGTGTGCAGCGAGGCCCATGTAGCTGCTTAACAAATGTCCTGCAAGGGGACGCCGCGTCCCAAAGCAGTAGTGGCTGCTGTTGCCCTGGTAGAATGGGCACGCAGCCCCACAGGAGGCTCCTTCTTAGCTCATGAGTAACATGCTTTGATGCACAGACCGACCCACGAGAGATGTTTTTTTTGTGCACTGCCCGACCTTTTTTGGCGCCCACGTAGCCAATAAAATGTTGGTCATCCACCCGGAACGGTTATGTGCGCTTCAGAAAGAACTAGAGTGCACGTTTTGGGTCCAGACGGTGGAGCCTCTCTTCCTCTTTTGAAGGATGCGGAGGAGGATAGAAGGTGGGCAAAGTGATGGTCTGCCCGATGTGGAAGGGTGTGACAACCTTTGGTAAGAAAGAAGGACGAGTCCTCAAAACCACCATGTCCGGATGAACAGAAAGAAAAGGAGGTTTAGAAGAAAGAGCCTGGAGCTCACTCACTCTTCTGGCAGAGGTGATAGCTACCAGGAAAGCCGTCTTTAGAGTGAGAAGACGTAATGGGCAGTTGTGAAGGGGCTCAAAGGGAGCGCACATCAGATAGGTCAAAACAAGATTTAAGTCTCATTGAGGCATTATGAAAGGCACAGGAGGAAATGTGTGTGTAATGTCTTTGAGGAAGTGATTAACAACCGGGGACTTAAAAAGAGAATGCTGATCTGGAAGCCGTAGAAAGGCGGAGATGGCCGAAAGATAACCTTTGATAGTGCCCAGAGCAGAGCCCGCTGGGCTAGAGAGAGAAGGAACAGAAGGACCTCGGAAAGAGGGGCAGAAAGGGGATCTACAGCCTTTGCTGTGCACCATGCCACAAATTTGTTCCACCTGCAGGCGTGTACCGTCTTAGTGGAGGGACATCTGGCTGCCAGAATGACATCACAGACTTAGGGAGGAAGATCGAAAGCGGTCAACTGACGCCGCTCAATCTCCACGCATGGAGGTAGAGGCTGGACAGGTTTGGGTGGAGGACCGTCCCCTACTGCTGCGACAGAAGATCCTCCTGAAGAGGCAGTCGGATCAGGGGATCGATGGCCATGCTGAGTAGCTTGGGATACATGTATCTTCGTGCCCAATCGGGAGACACAAGGATGACTTGGACCCGGTTGCGCCGAATCTTCTTCAGTACTCTGGGCAGAAGTGGTATAGGTGGAAAGGCGTACAACAGACCGCAGCTCCACTTGCGACGAAAAGCGTCGCCAAGCGAGTGCCACCTTGGAAATTCCAATGCGCAGAACCGATGACATTGCGCGTTCCCTTTGGTGGCAAATAGATCTAACCAAGGCTCTCCCCACTGCAGAAAGAGACCCTGCGCCACGTGATTCATGATCCAAAAAGCACAGGCGGCTGAGTTTGTCCGCCCTGGTGTTCAGAGAACCTGCCAGGTGTTGAACCACCAAGGTAATGCCTTGATGTTCCAGCCATGCCCAGAGGCGCAGAGCCTCCTGACATAGGGTCCAGGACCCCACCGAGCCCTGTTTGTTGCAATACCACATGGCAGTGTGTTTTTGTGAACACTTGCACTACACTTCCCTGGACAGGGGGAAGGTATGCCTTCAATGCAAGTCGGATCGCCCACAGCTCCAGAAGGTTGATATGGAGCCGGAAATCCGCCGGAGACCAGAGTCCTCTGATCTCCCCCTCTCCCAAGTGGCCGCCCCATTCCAGGAGAGACGCATCCGTCACCACTGTGTGCTCCGGTTGGGTAAGGAAGAGGGATCGGCCATTGACCCAATCGCGATTCGTGAGCCACCACTGCAATTGTCTTGCAATTGTTGTGCAGTGCCCTCCGAGATCTGGACAGGTTGCCCTGCAGAGCCCACATATGCCATCTGGCATGTTGCACTAGAAGGATGCAGGAGGCCATCAGGCCCAGGATCCGGAGGGTCATCCGGACTGAAACCTGGGATAGAGGCTGAAAGATCGGAATCGTAGCATGAATATCCCGGACATGCTGCTCGGGAGGATAAACCTGAAACTGTGTCGAATCCAGAACCGCTCCGATGAAGCGGAGCTTCTGAGAGGGACTCAGGTGCGACTTCGGCACGTTGATAGTCAACCCCAGTGAGTGCAGGAGGTCCGCCTTAGCCTGGAGGTAGGAGACAACAGCCTGGGGCGAGACCGCCTTCAACAGCCAGTCGTAGAGATAGGGGAAGACTGGAACCAGTGATCTGCGCAGATGAGCTGCGACCAGTGCCATCACGTTCGTGAATACCAGAGGGGCACTGGTAAGGCCAAAGGGGAGCACAGTATACTGAAAATGCTTATGGCCTACTGTGAACTATAGGAAATGTCTGTGGGCAGGCAGGATGGGGATATGGAAATACGCCCATCCTGCAAGTCCAACGCTACCATCCAGTCTCCGGGGTCGAGGGCAGACAGGACCTGAGCCAACATGATCATCTTGAAGTTCTCCTTCCGGAGGAAGTGGTTGAGGGCCCAGAGGTCTAAGATAGGATGCAGGCCTTTGTCCCTCTTGGGGACATGAAATTAGTGGGAATAGCAACCACAACCTACTTCTGGCACAGGGACCCTTTCAAGAGCTCCCTTGGCCAAGAGAGGTGCAACTTCCTGGCGGAGAAGGGCCAAGTGATCCTCCGACAGGCATTGGAAGGATGGTGGCATGGAGGGAAGGGTAGTCTTGAAGGGGAGGGAGTAGCCCCTTTGGACTATCTGCAAAACCTACCTATCCGACGGGATGTGGGGGAGGTGATGGCGAATCCTGATGCCCATTGGCCTCTGGTGGCCCTGAAAGGTCAGACTAGGAGGGCTTGGAGGGTGCTGCAGGGGGTTTATGGGTGATCTGGCCTGCCCGCTGGCCCCAAGCCCCGAGTCGCTGGGTCCCACGTCCGTGGCCACGCAGAGGCTGTGTAGCTTGCATGGGCCGGTGGCTGGACTGTGTCTAACGTGGTGGGGCACCTCTTCCGTGGCCACGAAAGGTGCGAAAAGCAGCCTGCACGGGGCGAGAGGTAGTCGCGAAGCCCAAGGATCTGGCTGTAGTCCTAGAACCCTTGAAGCGATCGAGTGCTGAGTCTGCCTTGTCACCGAAAAGGCGAATGTCATCAAAGGGCATGTCCAGTAAGGTCGATTGGACATCCCCAGAGAAATCAAACGTCCACAACCAGGCGTAGCGCCTCAAGGCTACGGAGGTGGAAACCGTTCTGCCCAGAGAGTTGGCGGTAGCCAGCCCACATCTGATGGTGACCTTAGCTGCGTCTCTACCCTCTGCCACTGCTTGGGTGAGAATGGCCCAGGCCTCCTCCGGGCACTGTGGCAGCACATGCGCAACCATATTCCACACAATATGGATATAACTGCCAAAGAGGCATGCAGTGTTCACCGACCGCAGTGCTAAGCTGGCGGAAGAAATAATCTTCTTATAAAGGTGGTCCTGCTTCTTGGATTCTCTATCTGGGGGAGCAGAAGGGAATGCGCCCTTAGAGGACTAGGCTTGGACCACCAAGTTCTTGGGGGTCAGGTGTTGGGTGGGCGGTGGCATTGGGCAATCATTCTATTCACAGGAGCCTCTGTGCTGGGCTTGGACCAAGTGCTCAGAAGGACATCAGTGAGGGCTTCATTAAAAGGCAGAAGGGGCTCCGAAGAGGATGCTGCAGGTTAAAGCACCTTTGACAGGAGGTTAGTCCCGACTGCCACCATAGGAAGCTCTCGGCCTCAGCCGCTCTGCGCAACATCACTGTGCAGGAAGCTCCCTCCTCTGTAGCAAAAGTAGGAGGGGGGAGAGCATGCCAAGGTCCGGGGAGGTATCCAAACAACTGGCATCACCCAGTTCCTCTCACCAGACCGATCCTTCAAGCTGGTCAGCCAAATGGTCCGCAGACCCCTCCCAGTCCTCCTCACCCTCCTCTGGCTGCCACTTTGGGTGGAACGGAACAACAGGAATGAACAATGGTACGAAAGTATCTTTTGGTGCCGGCAATGATGTCGATCGACGTTGGTCGGCGCAGTGTCAAAGTCGGGGGTGAGGCTGGAGTCGATGCCGGTCGGGGCACAACTGAAGTTGGGGGCGTAGTTACTAGAATCGGCGCCGGGGAAGGTGCAGTGAAGTCGACAAGCGATGATCTGGATCCAGGTCTGGATACTTAGGGGCCCTCGGGCGGCAGAGCTGCTGGCATCCATGGCTCAGGGCCCCCAGCAGAGTCCCTAGGGCCTGAAGGCGAGCCGGCAGAATCGGGCTGCCAAAAGATGCTGAAGCACTTCGTAGAAGGCCTGAAGCTGTGCTGGGGAGCTCCAGCTCCGGGAAAAGGAGGGAAGCGCGGAGCTGTCCATAAAGAAGGCTTCGAGGTTGAAGCTGGAGAGCCACGAGGCTCCGGGTCCCATGTCGTGTCGGCCGACGGATGGGGAGATGGTGAAGAGTGATGGTGCTTTATCGCCTTCGTTTTGTGCTTTGACTTTACCGAAGATGAAGACTGGGAAGAGGAATGGTGATGGTGGCTCCGTGGCCGGTCCAGAGATCTTCATCTTGACTGGGACCTTGAGCGTCACAGAACCGACTGCCGGGCCTACAAAAGCTTTCTGGACCGCTCCCACAAAGACTTCGGGTTAATGGCCAGACAGTCTGAGCACGGCTTCGGGTCTTGGCCGCACCCCAGGCACCAGAGGCACACAAGGTGCGGATCTGTGACAGACATCAGCTTGTGACAGGAGTCAAAAGGCTGGAATCCGGTTGAGCAAAGGGACATCCCTCGTGCACCAGGAGTCGAAGACTCAAAAAAGGTGTCGACAAAAAGTCAAAAAAGGTTAGTCAAAAAGTGAATAAGGGGCAAGCTCTCTCCGGATCTGCGCTAGGCCAATGCCACCTACCGACGCACAGCGGTACTGCTAAAGAAAAAATCTCTGGATCCAGTCTGACGCCTGGGGGTAATTCTAAAGGTAAGGAATCTATAACTGCAGTCTCTTTCAGGGATATATATATATATATATATATTTTAATACTATATTTGCTTTTAGGTAATTCTTAAAAAATTCCAAAAGCAATGACAAAACAAAACCTAAGGCTGGCAGCCAATGCCAGACTGATTGGTTTTGACAAGGCTAGTTTGCATAGTTTTGATGCACTAGGATTCCGGCAGAGGTAGAAACGTGGGGAATGATTTGAGGTTCAATTTAGGTGAAAAATTGGCACCACCAAGATTTTGCGCAATCAGTGGGCACAGAGGAAGTTTCAGTCTCTTGAAGCAGGTCTGCTGTGCTGTGTCGTCTGGAGGATCACAACAGCAGCCAACAAGGATTTGTCACAAACCATGAGCACTGGTGCTACTGAAGGGCAGCAGAGGCTAAAAGAAACCATCCAGTTGTAGAATCTGTCAGTACTTCAGCTTTGTACTCATCAGTTACAGTACTTCAGTGGCCCGATTAATAACTGCAAAACAAGAAGCTACCTTTCTCCAGGTGGGTCTCAAGGACACTTCAGCATGAGTTTAAGGCCTGTGTCCAGGCCATAGACATTCAGCAAGTCAAGACAGACTTTTAGCCATGTAATATGTGGGAAGACTATCTGCAATACTGTATTCTGTGTGCAGCACAAAGGAGGGCTGTTGGTGTTAAATTTTGAAAGAAGGCGGCCTCCAAACTTACAAGTTTTCCATGCCTTAAGGTGTTCACACGGAGGAATATCTGGAAAAGGAGTTCTGACCTTTTCTCTAGTTTAAGTCACAATGTACTGAGTCTGAGGAGCAGAAGGAGGCAAACTTCAGGATTACGACCAGCAGCATCAAGGGCGGTGCTCATGGCACAATCACCGGGACATCTGGTCAGGCAGAGTAAGGAGGTCATTCATGGTGCTCAAGCAGCCTTGTGATGACTAAGAACAGGGTCAAATCATGTAAAGTTAAAAGCTGCAGACAGAGGAATGCTTGAGTGTTTCAAAGGCTCTGTTGGGCTATCGACGTGCCAAAGGGGAACACATCAAGATGGGAAGGATGGATAAAGCAAAAGCCAGCACCTGCTCTGGACTGGCTAATGTTGCTGGAACCTCAGGATGCAGCTTTTCAAGAATAGGCACTGGCTCAGATTAATGTATCAAGGTCAAAGGTAGGGAAAACAATGCCAGCTTCCACACCAGCAACCCTTGTGAGAGGAGGGCTTCCATTTGTGGAGTGTTTAGATTTTTTCTTAGAAGACTCCCTCTCAAATCACTTACCTCACAAAGGAGAGCTTTTCAAGACTGTATCCAAGTAGACTTCTGCTGCTCTCTACCTTAAAAGTATGAGGCTACATCTCTCCACATTTTTTAAGGATCCAAAATTGACCTCCTTTGGAGTAAAACATAAAGCATGGAAGGGGACATTTTAAATTCTGAGCTGTAAGACTTGGCCTTTATGGCTACAGTTCCCTAAACTTTTTGCTTTTCCCCAGACCATTTTCCGAACTTAGAGTTGCCAATTTAGATGCTTTGGAAACTTTGCCACTGCTGATCAGTGTCAAAGTACAAGTGTTCCCTATGTAAGGTTTAATAGTAATTGGCTGGACATGATTGGTATGTTTACCTTACTAGTAATGTCCCTAGTGATGTCCACTGTGTGTGCCAGGGCTAGTAATGCATAGGTGCGCGGGGAAGGGAACTCAGGCCTGCAGTGTAGGGCCTGTGTGCAGTTAGCTAAGTTAGCATATTGCCCTGACAAGTGCAACCACTTGTCAGGCCTTACTTTCCCTTTTTCAAACACATTGGGCACCCCTGTGGTAGGTCTCGGGTAACCCCTGGGCAGGGTGCAGTGTAAGTAAAAGGCATAACATATACTAAGGTGTGTGTTATGTCCCGACAGTGAAAAACACTCCATTTCTTTTTTCACTGCTGAAAGGCCATCCTGCCCATAGGACTGAAGGGGGGAGGATGGGTGTTGTGTTTGTTAACCTAGTTTCCTATACGTTTAAATGGAGAGGTGCAGTTTAGTATGTATGAACTCACAGTGTCATACCACATATTTCTGTGACAGTGGTTTTGTCACCGTGTGTTTAGAAAGTAGCTGCATTTGGTGCTTTAAGCATTTCTGTGCGTCTCAGCTGAATGTGGATTGACTGTCTGGATCTGGTAGGTGAGAGGAGCTGGGAGAGGTCTTGACCCAGGGAGGGGTTGATATGGCACCAGGCTGCCCTGCATCTGGAGAGTAGGGGGGTGGAGAAGCCGGGAGGTGAAAAGGCCTGGGCTGGTGCTATAAACAAATTGATCCATCTCCTGCTGAGTGATTAAGGATCCAGACTCCCAGTATCAAAGGGAAAAGGGTGACACTGGGAGGAAGACACCTAGAACGGATTTAGGCAGGGGTCAGGGACCCCTGAGCACATAGAACTTCAAAGACATGAAAAAGTATAACTAAGAGAACTGACCCCCTAGAATTTGGTGTAGTTTTGAATGGCGAAATGGACAGGTCGAGTCTGCAAAGGCTTGGACCTCTTTTGTGGTCAAGAAGAACCTCTGCCAAAGAAAAGTTGCTGAAGAGACTGTATGATAGGACTGACCCTTGCTTCGTGATCTGGGGCTGGCCTGCAGTTTGTAGCTTTTACTAAGGAAGAGACTGAAGGGACATGGCAGTTGGTGGTGTTCCCCCCCCCCCCTTCTTGAACAGGACTGCGCTTTGTGCTGTTGCCTGAACTCCAAGGGCCTGAGGTGAGCTGGCTCCCTGTTTGGAAACACAGGAACATAAAACTTTCCGGAGTAGTCCCAAGCAACACGGTGTGCGCATGCTTTTGCAGCTTGAGACCCTCGGAAGTTGTGCCTTGTGATCGTGGGCACACAAGAATAAACTGAATCTCGGACGCGCAGGGTGCGTGTCGAGGTGCAAGCCAAGGTGTTGGCGAAGAGCTGCTGGTCGTTGTGTGCACCAGGAGAAGAGAGGAGACTCAGACGTGCTGGGTGCATGTCGCGCTGCAACCAAGGCGTTGGTGAAGAGCACCTGGTCGGTGTGTGCACAGAGTGAAGAAGTTAGTATCGGACACGCAAGGTGCGTGTCGTGGTGCAGCCAAGGCATTGGTGAAGAGCGCCTGGTCATCGTGTGCACCATGAGCAGAGGTGAGACTCGGACACGCAGGGTGCGTGTCGTGGTGCAGCCCAGGCGTTGATGAAGAGCGTCTGATCATCGTGTGCACCAGAGAAGAGGCGAGTCTCGTACGCGCAGAGTGCATGTCGAGGTGCAACTAGGGGCACTGATGAGGAGTGCCTGGGTAGTGTGTGCATAGAAATCAAAGTAAGTCTCCACAGTGCTGAGTGCGGGTCTCGGTGTCCACTGAGACCACTGGAAGAAAGGCCAGATCATTGGGCCCTTAGAGTTAAACAGTAGCGGCCCGGACCGGCAGCCCCGAGGAGATGAGCCGCCGGCCCGAGCTCGTCGTGCCCATTGACGGAGTTCTGGACCAAGGCCCAAGTCGTGGAAGGAGGAGAGTGGGGTCGCGCGCGTGACCCCACCCCACCCCACCCCACCCCACCAGTAACGTGGATCACCACCTGGGGTGGGGCGGGGTGAGGGCTTGGAGGGACACTCTCTCAGCCACTCGCTTCTGTCAGATGCACGAGCCTGTTGCTTTGGCTATACCCTTTGAAGCATATAATCATTTACTGCATCAAATACCGAAGTTCCTTTTTCATTGTGAGTACAAGTATTGATTTTTGGTGTCAGCGGCATTTGTAACAGAAGCTGGAAGGAGCCTGCTGGCCCCCCTACTCTGCACGCAGCACAGTGGGGAGGAAGCATCCGAGGATGAGAGTACCAGCGGGGAAGTCCGGACTTCCTACGAGGAAGCACCATCGCCCGAAAGTGAGTGATCTCTGTCTCTGTGCGAGGAGATTTATGGAGTGGGCCGCTGCTAACCGTGCTCCGGACCTTGCACGTGAGCAGTGAGAGGTGAGTAATATTATCCAAAACAGTTAAATGGCCAACATAACTGCATCAGTGTTTGCTGCAAGACAGCTAAGGTCAGCCACAAACTTCAGCAACACAGAATGGCAAAATGAGTACAGGAGAAACTCCCTCAAATGGGGACATATATTCCTATTTTAACACCCTCGTAAAATTTTAAACAGGGGACTGACTAAATGGTGGGATTGTGAATCCCTACAGAAATATCTGTATGTGGGCAGAGTACAAAGAGGGATTTGTATACTAACAATGCCCAGTTATGAGAACCCCGTCCCAGAAATGCTTAAGGAGTGGGCTGAATATAACGCAACCCGTTAAGCAGACAGGAAGAGATTCCTCATCAAATTTGCGCAAATAGAGAAAAAATCCTATCTGAGATCAAGGAATTAGAAGAAAGTATTGAAAAACATGGTAATCAGGATCTGGTACAATCCTTAAGAAGAAAAAAAGATGGAGACTAGATAGAGTAGAAGAAAGTATCATTCAGAAAAAAGCGCACACATTTAATCGCGATAGGATTTATTATAAATTTGGACAAATTTATACTTTTGCTAGGTAGTTTGACAACTTACGAAGACAGTGGAAGGTGCAACAAGATCCAGTACCGAGTGACACCTAGTAGCTCAGATACAGACTATGATGAGTGGGTGGACATGCTACATTACAAGAAAACCAGCCCGTCCCGACGTTGTCCGGGTATGAATTGCTGCCGGCCAGTAGTATATTGTTTTGTAGGATTTGTTTTGATAGCATTTCTGATCTGTGACAGGCCTGTGAAACGCTCCGATTCACAGTGCACTGCTGAGACCTGTGCATTTTTCAAATGGGTGGTGAAAAAATATGAGTATGTTGCTGGAGATGTGGGCCGCCGTGCCACCAATGTACTTACCGGGGGAGGGTAAACACCCATTATTCCGCAACTTTCTTTCTCTATACCATCACGCCGCATACTTTCATTACGAAAGTACCATGACTCTGCAATGCCATTATAATGCATGGCATTACATTTTATATGCTTTTATCACGCATACATGTACCAAGAAATTCATTGTAAAAGCATGAATGGTAAAAGCATGTTTTTTTTAATGTTTGGATAAGGTAAGTATGGGTATAGGGGTATATGCTTAGGGGTACTGAGGTATATGTTTTGGGGTGTTTTGGTATTTTAAGGGTTCAGATATAGTTTTGGGTTATGGGGTACAGGGGTAGGTTTAGGGATAGGTATGGGTTTTGGGGTACAGGGGTATTTTTAGGGTTCAGGGCTAGGTTTGGGTTTTGGGGTATAGGGGTATTTTTAGGGTTCAGGGCTAGGTTTGGGTTTTGGGGTACAGGGGTATTTTAAGGGTTCAGGGCAAGGTTTGGGTTTTGGGGTACAGGGGTATTTTTAGGGTTCAGGGCTAGGTTTGGGATTTGGGGTACAGGGGTATTTTAGGGTTCAGGGCTAGGTTTGGGGGTACAGGGTTATTTTTAGGGTTCAGGGCTAGGTTTGGGTTTTGGGGTACAGGGGTATTTTTAGGGTTCAGGGGCAGGTTTGGGTTTTAGGGTACAGTGGTATTTTTAGGGTTCGAGTTAGGTTTGGGTTATGGGGTACAGGGGTATTTTTAGGGTTCAGGGGTAGGTTTGGATTTTGAGGTACAGGGGTATTTATAGGGTTCAGGGCTAGGTTTGGATTTTGAGGTACAGGGGTATTTTTAGAGTTTAGGGATAGGTTTGGGTTTTGGGGTACAGGGTATATTTATAGGGTTAAGATGGGTTAGTGTTTGCTTCTTTCAAATTTGGACAAATTGTAGCCTTTGTGTTGTTGGAATTCCAGTTTGCTCAGATCGTGTTTAACTAGTGATTTAAACGAATCAAGCATTTTATGAGATACGGGTGCTGTGAACGTGCTTTTTGGTTTGAATTCTAGAAATGTATGGTCTTCTTTGGTAACAGGATTGATCAAGACGTTATCAAAAAAATGGTGCAATCGCATAGAACGCATGAATTGATAGAGAGCCAATTCTGTTTCATCTATGTAGGTACAAATGTAGTTCCTTTATTCAAGATTTGAAATTGTTGTGGTGTGAGAACTTGTTATGACAATGTTTTCTGACTCCGTAAGTTTTGTCGACTTTTTTCCTTGGCTTTTTCCTTTTCCTCTGCGGATTTTGAGGGACCTGTGGTGGGTTTTACTGACGTTGAATCTGATGGTTGTGTCGATTGTTGGCCTTTGGATAAAAAAAGATTCAGTGGAACTTGTCGCCCGAATATCGCGGCTATCAGCGCTCGTTTGACTGCAATAAGTGCTTGCTTAGCCGACTCATCGTCCCCGCAGGAGATTATCGACAACTTTTTGGTGGTTACCAAATCTGTCAAAGAAGCACTAAATACTAAACCTAAAGGGGTAAGAAATAATAAGGTTGGCTGGTTTAATTCCACCTGTACCAAAGCGTACTCAAACCTTAAAAATGCCCTTAACAAACCCCTTAGAGATAGGAAAGAGATCACTCAACTGAGGAAAACCTATCATAAGGCCCTACGATAAAGAAAATCAGAACTGAAAGAGGAACTATGGAGAAAGTTACATAAAAGTTGTTTAACAGTGTTGCGCTTTGGGAGGTGATAAACACTCCATTTTTGTCTGGCCCCAGGGAAACTAGAAAAATAGAACCTACGATTGACGAACTGTCTTGGATTGTACATTTCTCCAAAATATTTGGAGCAACAGCTATTATGCCCCTTGATCAGTCCCATTCAGGGATGAATAGCAACAGTACCAGGCCCTCCCCCATTCCACTTGCTTTAGACTTCATCTTAGTCGAAGTCGAGCAAGCCTTAAGTGCCAGTAAAGGGGGTAAGGCCCCAGGCCCCGATGGGATGCCGGTCGATCTCTATGAATTTAAAACAGATCTTTGGGCCTCAATCTTACTTAGGGTACTAGAAGCAACTTGTAAAGTGGGATTGTTGGACTCCTGGTCAGAATCTATCTTGTTTCCAGTCTTCAAAAAGGGCGATCGACTTAGTCCAACTAGTTATCGTCCGATTTCATTACTGGATTCCTTCGGAAAAGTCGTGGGGCCTATCATTTAAGAACGCCTTCAGCATTGTACTGAAGATAATAGGAATACATCTGATCTTCAGTATGGATTCAGGGAAGGCCTGGGCACCATTGAGCAGGTTTTAAACTTGACTTTACTCAAGGGTAAATATGTGGATGCGAAAGGTGGGAGCCTGCACATTGCCTACGTAGATCTTACTGCAGCGTTCCACTGCGTAGGTCATTCAAAGCTCTGGGATATCTTAACTGAAATAGGAATTGACCCTCTCCTAGTTATCTTTCTCCATGAAATTTACTCTAATGCTACTGCCAGAGTAAGATTTGGCCTGGGGGGAGAGTTCACAGCATCTTTTAGGGTTGAGCGGGGAGTCAGACAGGGCTGTGTCCTGGCCCCCCAGGACCTACCTCAAATTCAAAATCGCCCGATCCCCGCTCTCCTTTATGCGGACGATGCAGTGATCATTACCCACACTCGCCTCGAACACCAGCGTTCACTGACCCAATATAATTTATTCATGTCAAATCTAGACTTAAAAATTAACATTAAAAAAACTTTTACTACGCATTCTGGACCAAAACAAAGAAAAGGGAGAGACATCTACATAAATAACACCCCTACTTATCCCCATCTTGGAGTTTTAATTGACGAAAAGGGCACTGGGAGGAAAGCCATTGAGGCCAGAAAACTGCTGTTTTTAAAATCAACCATGGCCTTAGTAAACTTTACTCAGGGATTGGGAAGAAGACCGCCCGAGGAGATGATTTGTATCTACAAGGCTAAATGTATTAGTACCGCTATCTACGGGGCCGGGGTGTGGGGCTACGTTCAGGGGAAAGATCTTCAAAAAGTGGAGAACAGCTTTTTGAGGTTTCTCCTCGCTGTTCGCCAGGGTACATCAACATTCAGTTGCCACTTAGAATTAGGCATGTCACATATCATTGATATTATAAAGATACAGCCTATTCTTTTATGGCATCACCTTTGGACATCAAACAAGCTAGCTTTTACCCCAAGTATTTTAAAGGACCGTCTTCTGCTTGAAAATGTCAGTAAGATTGGCTGGCGCCGATATGTCAGGAAGTTCTTTTACGATATGGGCCAACAGCAATTTTGTGTGTTTTGCTGTTCCCCCTATGTGGGAAGGGTATGCCCAGAAGTGGGTACCGTGCTCACTAAGACACTGGAGTCAAGCTATCCTGGCTGAAGACGGCTGATAGCCAGAACCCGGTCCTAGGATGCTTGATTCCGGTCCAGGGAAGACATGGCTTGGCAGTTCGGGCTGGACTGTACCCATGAGGCACAGGGTCAAGACTGATTTGCATATGGCCATGTCTGAGCTGGAGTGGCTTTGTGAGCAAAATAACGATGGATTAAACCCAGATCTGTGACGGGGGTGAATGTTTTGCCATCGTGCAACATGCAGTCCATCATCTTGTGTGTTTTCCTAGAGCAATTTTACCACAACTCTCTAGAATTGGAACAACTCTCTAGGAAAACATTAAAAAATCAATGTTTAACCCACTTGGCGGATCTTCGGTTGGTAGCTGAAGCCGATAAAATCTCGGCTCAGCATTCCTTGTTGATCCAAACCTCTTCGGAGATTCAGCCTTATTTAACATGGAATTTAGGCAGTTATGACAGATTTCTGTTGACTCTGTTTAGGCTTAATACTTTCCACCGATTTATTACATTTCCAACTGTAAATGATTGGTCACAGCTGCTATGTCAATGCCCTTGTGATGGCATTTCCTCCCAATCTCTTTTACATCTGACCCTTTTCTCTAAATTTTACACTGAACCTAGAAAGCGATGGCTAACACCAATCTTAAAAACTTTGGGGCTACGTCAATGTCATCCCACTTTCTTGGTCCTCCAACTCTTGGACTCTGATTAGCTTGCTTTAAATATAGCCAGGTTTTTAAAATTGTGTATCAGTCACAGAACTAATTTATAACTGAAGACTGTTGACTGTTGCACAATCCTCTGCTGTACATTCTTTTAATGTTTTTTATTGAAACGCTAAACTTTTTTGTATTTTATCTAATGTACTTTTAAGAAATAATTAATTTTTTCCCATTGGTAAATGTATTAATGTGATATGTATGTTCTTTTATGGTTTTCTCCTAATTGAAACCGAATAAAGTAAATAACTGTCAATTAAAATTCAAACTGCTTGCTTGGTTCTATAAAATAAAATAACTTAAATATTTTTATACAAAGCCAATTAGTCTGAAGTTCAGTCTTTGAGTGTGTGACATCATTTGCTGATTGAGTGTGTACAGCAAATGCTTAACACTACCCTCTGATAAACCCTTACTGCTCAAACACACTACCACAAACAGGGAGTAAGGTGCTATCTACTTTTACTTCTGCCTACCTTTGGCTTTCCACTGGACTCTGTGCACGCTATACCTCACTTTGGTATAGTATATACAGAGCCAGCTTCCTAATCTTTATGAAATGTTGGTGTTATCAGTCTGTATTTAATCTCTGTATTAAAAATACCATGGTGTAGTGTTGTTTGATACCTTTAGAATAAAAAAAAGAGATGAGTTTTAGCTTCTTGAGGTGCGACAAATAAAGGATTGTCTTCGTAATCTACTAGACAACGGGTTGGATTCTTAGGCGTTTGTCAAGGTGGGCATGGAACATATAATTCAAGTCAGGATGGATTGGAGGAGTAGTATCTTTGGAGTAAAAGAAGATAAATTCAGAATTATGTCAAAAAATACATTTAACAGTGAATACATTTACCCAGTAGTCTAGGCTATTAACGTATATTTTTAGAATCACAACGTGCAATTAATCCGTCTCCGTTAGGAAGACTTGGAATGGGTTTAAGTTACTCACCAAAGTGATTTTTATTTTACTGGCAATCCTTAGTTTCTCTTCCCCCAACTGTGCGAAGTGAAACAGAACACTGCCTACTTTAACAGAAAGCCTTGGACAAGCAGATGGAACGGATTTTCAAAAGATGTTGTTAAACCTGCATATAGGCAGATGTGCTAGCAAGAATGTCTGGACTACAAATTAAGTGTCTTAATGTTGTTTTCATGCTGTGATATCGATTATAGTTTTACTATAAATTCCCCTAATGGCTAGCTCACAAGGCCATCATTTTTGGAAACAAGGAAACCCGAAAGGGGCCTTTGGACCGTGGGTCATTTACGTATTACAAGGAACAGGGGTCCTAAGGGGTAACAATGCAACAAACAGTAGTAATATAGACCACAATAAGTACTATATTTACTCCCAACCCAGCCGGGTAAGGAGTATTTTATTTTCAAGGATGACAAAAAGATAAATTGACCTAGAGGGGGTCAGTTATGAACATTAAAATGGGGTACAATCCTGTACCTATCCAAAGAAAGTAGAAAAACCATAGGTTGAGAGAAAGATAAGTAAAGGAAAAAGTTTTTACAGGCACGTAGAAATTTCCTTGGAGCCAGAGGGTGGCTTGCGATTTAAATAAATAATTCCGCAAATCACACCCAACAGTGTAACAATTAAGTATTTAACAAAAGATTAAATGTCACACTATTTTCAGCGTCAACGTTTCGATCCCTAAAGCTCCTAATAATTACAGGATCATCATCAGGACTATTTTATATCAAAGCCTATTTGCAATATGAACGCCTGTGGAAGTAAGGGAGAGAAGAAAAGGGAAAAACAATATAAGGCATTCGCCTGAAATCAGGAAGTTAAAAGCATTCAGCAGGGTCCATGCACAAGTTACCGGCAACACTTGGCTACATCTCAAAGTGAATTTATCCGAGATAACGGTGAATTGTGCTGTTGTATCGTGTATATTATATACATAAATGCGTTTTAGCGCAGTGAGAAAACGGCGCAGTGACTGGGTGATATGGTGGTCAGACATTTCTTGTTTTGGTTCTTGTGGTGCTCATTCGGAATGGTGACACGTGGGTGATTTGAAGTGCCTGTGATAGTGGTGAACCCGTGGGTTGAGGGGTATTTTCTCCGGTAAATTTGGGGGGAGTTGCAATTATTGTGGATACCGTGAGGTGATGAGTGAATGATGGTTCAATCTGCCAAGTCCAGTAAGGGCTTGGTATGGCGTGACCTTGTTTACGTATTTCCGAATATTAATAAGGTATTTCGGAGCCAGGGCTGATTACCTTCATGTATCCAGTTTCAGGAACGTGATAGCGTAATTGGTTCTTCTGCAGAGGAGTATTTCCTTTTCCTTTTGGTCTAGGGGAGGGGTCCTATAGCGTTAAGGAAAGGTATTGCCATTAATAGGATCATGGTTCTACTATTAATAATAGCGCATGACCAGCAGGACGGAATGAAGCTTACCTTGCTTCAGATGGAAGCAGCGGCGAGTAAAATTTAGGCTAGCGGTGATTATTTCTTAAATTCAAGGGAGTCAGTTTTCTCCCTCGGTTTTGTCCGCAGGCTCGTTGCTAAAATGGAGAATAATTACATTTAGTATGGCTCCTTGTATTGTGAGGGAGGATGTAAAAGGGTCGGAATGGGTGGGGGGCCGCCGGCTAGGGCTTACCTTGCTTCAATGGGAAGCAGTACCGGCTGAAAGACGGGAACTTGGGGGATATATCTATATGCCCAGTCCTTTTTCAATTTCGTGCCCTGCCGGCTTCAATTGCCCACCAAGGAAGCACACTCTTACAGCGGGATCGCGCTGCCACAGAAGAGGGAGAAGACCATCGTGCTTCTCTCCCCCAACCCACCGCCGCTTCCATCAAGAAGTTAGGTAAGCCTGCCCCCTTCCCATTCGGATACTCTAACTCCATGACGGGAAGTTTTTCTAAATGCTGATTATTGATTACCTTTTAATTTAGCATCAAGCGGGCGGACCGACGGAAGGAGCCCATTGACTCCTTTAAACCAAGGATATATCCCCCAAGTTCCCGTCTTTCAGCCGGTGCTGCTTCCCATTGAAGCAAGGTAAGCCCTAGCCGGCGGCCCCCCACCCATTCCGACCCTTTTACATACTCCCTCACAATACAAGGAGCCATACTAAATGTAATTATTCTCCATTTTAGCAACGAGCTTGCGGACAAAACCGAGGGAGAAAATGGACTCCCTTGAATTTAAGAAATAATCACTGCTAGCCTAAATTTTACTCGCCGCTGCTTCCATCTGAAGCAAGGTAAGCTTCATTCCGTCCTGCTGGTCATGCGCTATTATTAATAGTAGAACCATGATCCTATTAATGGCAATACCTTTCCTTAACGCTATAGGACCCCTCCCCTAGACCAAAAGGAAAAGGAAATACTCCTCTGCAGAAGAACCAATTACGCTATCACGTTTCTGAAACTGGATACGTGAAGGTAATCAGCCCTGGCTCCGAAATACCTTATTAATATTCGGAAATACGTAAACAAGGTCACGCCATACCAAGCCCTTACTGGACTTGGCAGATTGAACCATCATTCACTCATCACCTCACGGTATCCACGATAATTGCAATTCCCCCCAAATTTACCGGAGAAAATACCCCTCAACCCACGGGTTCACCACTATCACAGGCACTTCAAATCACCCACGTGTCACCATTCCGAATGAACACCACAAGAACCAAAACAAGAAATGTCTGACCACCATATCACCCAGTCACTGCGCCGTTTTCTCACTGCGCTAAAACGCATTTATGTATATAATATACACGATACAACAGCACAATTCACCGTTATCTCGGATAAATTCACTTTGAGATGTAGCCAAAGTGTTGCCGGTAACTTGTGCATGGACCCTGCTGAATGCTTTTAACTTCCTGATTTCAGGCGAATGCCTTATATTGTTTTTCCATTTTCTTCTCTCCCTTACTTCCACAGGCGTTCATATTGCAAACAGGCTTTGATATAAAATAGTCCTGATGATGATCCCGTAATTATTAGGAGCTTTAGGGATCGAAACGTTGACGCTGAAAATAGTGTGACATTTAATCTTTTGTTAAATACTCAGTTGTTACACTGTTGGGTGTGATTTGCGGAATTATTTATTTAAATCGCAAGCCACCCTCTGGCTCCAAGGAAATTTCTACGTGCCTGTAAAAACTTTTTCCTTTACTTATCTTTCTCTCAACCTATGGTTTTTCTACTTTCTTGGGATAGGTACAGGATTGTACCCCATTTTAATGTTCATAACTGACCCCCTCTAGGTCAATTTATCTTATTGTCATCCTTGAAAACAAAATACTCCTTACCCGGCTGGGTTGGGAGTAAATATAGTACTAATTGTGGTCTATATTACTACTGTTTGTTGCATTGTTACCCCTTAGGACCCCTGTTCCTTGTAAATAGTTCACAAGGCCATCATAATAGTCTTTAAGGTTCCCCCAACCATTTGAGCCTGGCTTGTCTAACAAGTGATGTATTATCTGTCAGCAAAATAATATGCACCTTGGTTACAAGATTGGAAATTTCGTAGATGCAAAATCAGCATCAATAAATTTCACTACAGAGGAAAATATAACAATTTATGTTTTATTGCATTTTGTTTATAAACAGTAGCATAGGAGGAAATATTTTGTTTTAGTTAAGATGCTAAGAAATCAGTACACTGCCAAGTGCAACAGGTCGCAAGATCCTAAAAAGGTGAGAATTCCCTACTTTTAGGTGACAAATAGCTTTCATGAATGCACAATTTCTACTCATCGGAGAGAACTGTTCCATTTCAATGTCTTAGTTTTTATTTTAGCATCACTCTAAGTCTAGACCCTTTTATAGCTGTCCCAAGTCTCCAATTGTTCACACTTTAACTAGAAAAACGAAGAAAATGATTATCTTTAATTAGAAAGGAAGCTAATGAAGTGGAATTAAGTTAAAATGCTTTCATGCAGATGTCTACAGAATATATGTATTCTACTAAAGCTTGCTGTACCACTACGGGTCCCAGATTTCATTTTACTTCCTTTGATTTTTCCAGATTATTGCATCGCTCACAAGGCTGTTATCGGATTAGTGGAAAACAAGTTTATTAACATGATGCAATAACACTTACCATTTCATCTTTCTCCCATGTGTCGTTGTTGCTCTTGTCCTGATTCACTACATAGCCAGGAGGAAGCCAATTGACGGGTGGATCAAATATGGACACAACCATTCGACTTGGTAGCCCTTTTTTCTTACCAAGACGATAAAGATTACAGTTGCTGACCTTTGTACAAGAAAAGAATAAGAGACGTTCTATTGGTAAAATATATTACACATTTCTTCAATCTAAAGATAATTTTGGTTTAAGTCATGTCAATTTTTTTTCAAACATTTCCCTCATCTATATTCCAAATCTCTAAGAGGACTGCGATAATATTTTGATAACCTGCAGAATAACAGCATAAGTATGCCATGTAATAAAAACACAGTAAAATTCTGTGGTCCCTATAAGAATGACTGACCTATATCACCTATATCACCCAAGAGGTTTTTTTTTCCTTTTTATTTTTATTTAAATCAAACCTAGTTCCTTAAAGTACCCCAGGCTGCTTCAGAATGATAAATAGATTTCAGTTTAGGAAAACTTCAGTAAGAACAGATAATAATCCCTTGGACCACTGCTGTCCACTCCCCCTGAAGGTCCCACACCTAATCCGAAAGAAAAAGTGGTCCAAAGGCAACACCCTTTCTCTTTCTGAATACATTATCACACCAACATGGGAATCGATACAGATCTATAGTTTGCAATGACAATTACAGTTGTAAACTACAGACGGACCCAGAAGTTGGAATGAACATCCTTAACATGCCCCTTTCAAATTTCGATTCTGTATGGGCTTCTAACACGGTTTTGAGATTCAGAAAATGTTTTGCTAATCACGAAAAGGAGTTGGTACATCAGAAATATATTTTGCGGGCACAAATCCTGCAATTCAGGGTCTCCGACCACTAATTCACTTTGTTCACTAGGCCGTTAGTGTCTGCTCTGACGTTAACCCGGTATCATGAAATTAACACTACTGCCTATCATTGTTATAATTCAAGAACTGGCTGCTCTGAAGAATGGTGAAATCTACTCTTCTTTCAATTGTATCTACTGTACTACATCTCTAGGTGTGTGAAACCCCTTGTAATACTTCTTACTCTCCTATACTGGTATATTTGCATTGTGAAGCTAGACCCAGAAATCCATGCAGGTTCATGACTGTCCTTCTTCCCTCTGTGCTGCTGCCACAGAAAGACAAACCCCATAAATTACCATTTTTTTAGAAGATACTTTTACAGCATTGAAATGGTCATGTGTGTGCCTCTGAAACTTCAAGCTCAGCCAGTAAAATAAATAAACAAAATGATCACAGCAGCGTGTAGGGCAATGACTTTTTTGTGGAAGCACATGACTGCTGCCCAATCAAAACATGTACTCCTGCCTCCCAACATGTGGGCCGAGCCAAATCCCCTCTCTAGTGATGCTCACATAATTGTCTGTAGAGAGCTAAACCGTCAAGCCAGACCACAAAAAATAAACGTTCAACGTCTGGTTTTCTATTTCTATGACAGGACTGGAGACTCGGATTATGCTTTCTTCCATCACTTTTATTTTAATAGCAGTCGTTTTAAACTCAAACTAATTTTCCCATGAGCACCAAGAAAAAAACAAAAGTCCAGGTCCACAAGTGTTTCCTCTCGGTCTATAGCCTGGGCTCAACGTGGTCCTTCCTCCTGTTCACTCCTCCTCTTTCTTTGCTGCTCAGCAGCAAGTTAAGTCATTTTCTTTTCTTCTCCTGCGCCCCAATGTGTGTTATTTCTTTATTTGAGGGTCTATGACTGTGCGCTTCTCTGTGGTAATCGGATTCCTTTTGCAGATTTCTTTCAGTCACTGGACACGAGTGGAAATGTCCTCCCACTGCCAGAGAGTGCTGTGGCACCTCACTGGGCATCACAAATTTCTCCTCAGACTAACTTTCAAAACAAGCACTGCCCAAGTAGAGCCTAGCCTTGTCCTTTGCAACCTGGTGACAGCTCACTGGGTCTGTACTTCCCCTATCTGTTTACGCCCTCCAGGCTCTGTATGTGGTTTTGCTCCAGACGCCCTGAGGGGGCCGTATTAACAGCTAGATGAGTTAAGTTTGGGACACTGTCTCTGGTGGCACTAGCCCCATGTTACTCAAGGGCAACAGTGTCCCAAGGGCTCAGCCGTAAATTGTGTGCCTCTAGCCACCCAGATCAGCCTGGGCCCCTTCCCTGCATTAAAACTATACACGCGCTGCAAGACATTCTTCGTTATCCCCAGCACGTGCTGCGAGTCTGCCAGGTTTATTGCACGTGTGCACCATGCAGTTTGTCCCCCTAGGGGTACAATAGCCACCAAGCAGTCAGAACAAGAGCAATACCAAGAGGACGACTCCGTCCTTCCTCCAGTGGGATGATGAATGTGATCAGGCAGTGGATGGTTTCATATACAGAGCAGTCAACCAGATGATGGATCCTTTGGTGCAGCACGCCTTCTGGTGCAAATTGTGCTAAATGGGCTAAACCTGCGCCAGGTCCACAGATGCCCATCCAGAAGCCCCAGGAGGGAAAGTCCACCCCCCCACCCCGAACCGGAGGTTTGAGTCTGGGGTGGATGCGGGTCATTTTGCATGCCTAAAGCAGGCAAATTGGCACAAATTCCCCTGCAACAGGACACGGTGGGTCCCCCAGAGGGTTTCCTGGATCCCCCACGCCGGACACCCCAGCACACAGGTGATTCCCCGGGGATAAAGATGATGATGCAGGCCCCTCTGGACAGTGGCTCCCCACCCCACCTCAGAGCTGGACGGCGCTTCAGATTTGCTAGACCCAGATGACATCATCCATACAGTCTGCGGACTGGATCCCCGTGAATAAGTTGGCTAAGTATGTGGCAGTTTGTCTGCGTAAGCCTATGGAGAAGGACGCCTGTAACCGCCTCCGGTCTCACCCAATTTTAGATGGTAAGGTGGGCCTTACACAAGAGCTCAACCCCAAAATGGCAACATTTCTGGCAAAGTTTGTCAAGGACCCTAAGAAGGGATTGATTGCTCCTGGCGCTCGTGCCAGGACGAGCTTCTGGACATGGTTGGGCCTATGATTAAGGTCCTTGATATGGTCGAGGAGGCTAAGGGCTTGGGATCATTGATTTCGCCAGAGATGTTGTC
This sequence comes from Lissotriton vulgaris, assembly GCF_964263255.1. Classification (NCBI taxonomy): domain Eukaryota; kingdom Metazoa; phylum Chordata; class Amphibia; order Caudata; family Salamandridae; genus Lissotriton; species Lissotriton vulgaris. Next base: position 361,801,577 of record NC_141697.1, read on the forward strand.
AGGGTGGGCGCAGCGTGCCATTGTATTCTTACAGAATGAAAACTGGGCGCTCTCAACGGAGCGGTGTTGATCCCTTCTTATAAAGATAGTCCAAAAGCTGCGAGACCTCGCCTCTTCGGTGGCTGGAGCTTTGCCCCAAGTGGGGTTGTTTGGAGACCCTTAGCAAGTTTGTCTCAAAATTCACATCCCTTGACAAGGCCCAGTCCCAACATTAGAAGAGTGTATACCATTCAGGTTTCGAAGGGGATGGTCGTGGCAGTGGCAGCTTGACCGGCCTGTACTCCTATTCCAACCCTGACAAGGATCCAGGTGTGGCCAATACCAAATCAGCGCACGCTCCAACGCGTTCTATCAAACAAGAGGACATAAGTTCTAGAGCAATGGAGGCTATAAAGGTCAGTCTAATGGTTCTGGAAAAGGTGAGTGTTCTGCCATCTACTCTGCCCAGCGTTTTTCCTCCCAGCTTGGGATTCTATCACTAGCGATGCTTGGGTACTGCAGACGGTAGAGGGCTTCCAAGTGTAGCTCTATGGTTGCCTACGACAAAGGGTCCAACCCGTCCCATTTCATTTTCCCAACAAGATGCATAATTGATAGACGAGGAGATGTTCACACTAGACAAGAATGGGGCGATTTGTTGTTCAGAGGAACGCCCCAGGGGGTTCGCCGGCAACATTTTCCTGGTCGACAAGCCAGACTCAAGTCCAAGGCCAGTGATCAACCTAAAGGACTTGAATGAGAGGTTTGCATACCGCCAATTCAAAATGGAAGGTATGCACCTCCTCAGGGACGTGTTGAGACTGCTCAACTGGATGGTTTGGTTGGGTGTGAAAGACCACTATCTCAGGGTCCTGATCTTTCCCCCTCACCATTGTTTCCTGCAATTCCGGTGGGGTAGGCAGGTTTTCGAGTTCACAACTCTCCCTTTCAGGCTATGCCCGGCTTAGTGGTGTTTCACGAAGGTCCTCAGGCCAGCTGTGGAATTCCTAAGAGAGCAGGGCATTAGGATGTTAGTGTATCTGGCGACATGCTCTTTCTGGCTCAATGTCCAAGAGGCTGACTATACAGTTGCAGAGTGCAGTGAACCTGTTGCAGGGGTTGGGAATCCGGATAAACGAGAAGTCCCTCCTGACCCCGGTTCAATGTGCGACCTTTCTGGGATTCACAATCAATTCAGGCTTCTGTTTTTTGAGCCTCCCATCCCGGAAAATGGCAAAGATCAGGCACAAACTACGTCAAACCTTGGCCAAATCCCATACCTTTCTCAGCCAGCTAGCTTGCCTAGTGAGCCTCCTCTTGTCCTCAATTCAGGCCATCTTTTCTGGCCCTGTACATTATCTCGCGATGCAGCGCCTCAAAGCCCACCATCTCAGAAAGGGACTGTGCCGCTTAGGCAGAAGCCAAGGAAGAGATGGTTTGGTGGCTAACCCACATGGGGCTTGGAACAGGAGAGCCATCTTAGGTTCCACCCCAGACATCATGAGCAAGTCCGACACCAGCCGTTCTGTCTGGGGCACCAGACAGGTGGGAGGAATTTTCGCTCAATCCCAATGCATGGAGTTAGAGAGGTTGGACCACACAAGAGCAGTACTTGCACATCAACTGCTTGGAGCTCCTGGCAGGGTCGTTTGCCGTTCAGTGATGGACGAAGGACAGGGTGCCATCATCAGTTCTTCTCAAGATGGACAACATTTCCGCAACCATGTATATCAACCACCTGGGCGGCACAAGATCAGACGCCGTGACTAACCTAGCCAAAGATTTCTGGAACATTTGCATGGAGAACCACGTATAAGTCACAGTCAAGTATCTTACGGGTCAAGCAAACCAGGAGGCGGACTGGAACTCCTGGCTCCTCATGGACTCCAGTCTATGGAAATTAGACCTACAGGTTCTCTCTCAGTTGTTGGAGACGTCGGGCCCCATCTCGGTCAACTTCTTTGCTTCACATCTGGATAATCAGTTACCGAGGGTTTTCAGTAGGAGACCAGATCCACAATGGACGCAAAGGATACACTCCTCCTGGATTGGAGATGTAAACGAGGTTATGCATTCCCTCTATTCTCTATTATCACACGGATCTCTGCCCAAGTGCACAGCCAGCAGGAGGAGTTGGTGTTGATAATCACGGTTTGCGAATCTTTAGTATGGTTTCCAGTTCTTCTTGAACTTTCCTGGGATTCCCCAAACCAAGCCTCAGACTAACCTCACATTCTACTGAATCCGTATCTCGTTCCCCATCATCTGGTGGTGGAGGGGACTCTGCGGCTTTTGGCCTCGTAGGTTTCAGGCAACGCTGGTCGTCCCAGGCTTTTCAGGACACGCTGTGTCATTACTCTCCAGGGCGTGGGCTGACAGTACGACCAAGAGGTACCGATCTTCCTGAAAAAAGTGGCACCGCCGCTGTATGCGATGGCATGTTGATCCTGTGGATGCGGACGTAGTCCCGATCCTTAATTTCCTGGCAGGTCTTGCAGAGGATGGCAGAGGTTCCATTCTGCAATCTCTGCGGGACATGCACCAGTTGATGTGACTCTTGTTTGGGAAGAACTGTTTGTCTGTAGGCTTCTAAGGGGCGTTCGCCTTTCCAATCCTCCAAAACCGTGTTATTCCGCCCTTTGAGACGTTAATTTAGTGCTCAATCTTTTCTTGTCCGGGCAGCTGAATAGGTTTTTGTCAGGTAAGGAGATTTCGGCCACATTGGCTATGTTGTTATGTCTGGTTTCTAGCAGATGTGTGTCAGACGTGAGAGTCCTGGATAGCTCGGGCAGTGTTTTCTCCCCATAAGGGATTTCGGTTAAGATAGGTAGAAGGACATAGTGCAATATTAGGATTATTTCATACCCCGCATTCCTAGAATCTTCCAAGCTGCATGTGGTAGAGTGCCTCCGAGCATAGGAAGCTTTGACAGATGAAATTCGCCCTCGGGGCGAGAGACAACTACTTTTTGCATTAAGAAAACCATTTCTGCACCAACCATCACCAGATGGGTCAGTGGGTATTGCAGCAAGTGCGTATTGATGCTACGGTGTTTGGGGCCCACTCAGCAAAAGGGGCTATGGCTTCAAAGGCGTTTCAATTAGGAGTGCATTTGGAAGGCCTCATTCGCGCAGTCAACTGGTCCACTGATTCTACCTTTAAGAGGTTCTTCTTTATGCCAGTGTTGGAACTGGCACAATCGGTGGTGGACAAGCTTTGAAGTAGCATAATACGAGACTCCGGTCCTGACATCGAATGCACATTTGCCTAGCTTTAGTACAGGTAAGTTTCAATTATATTAGGGACACAGAGGTAAGGATTCTCCCACCCTGCAATCATTATGGACACAAGCCCTCCCCATTCTGGTGTAAGTAGCATTGTTACAAGATTAAAGTGGAGAATGTAATTCCATTGTAGCATTTTGATGTTATATGCAGGTTTGCATAGCAGATTGTGTTTTATTTAGCCGTTGTACTGATGAACTAGTCATATGTCTAGAATGTCTAGACCTAGTAATATGTCTAGAATGGTCTCTGATGTTACCCGTTTTGCAGGGAATGATGGTACCAAACAAGATGCATGAATTTCGTTAAAGGCATGTTCCGACGAAGAAAGATGAGGAGTGAACAGAGAGGAAGTACCACATTGAGAACAGGCTAACCCCTGCTACCAAAGTGAGAAAGCTAGGCTTCTTATGTGATGCCCAGCTCAACTTTTCAGGGCAGGTCAATCAGCTGACCTCTGCCTGTTACGTCCTTTTAAAAGTGCTACATAAAATCCTATCTTTTCTACTTATGGATTTGAGGAAAACAGTTCTGGTGGCCCTTATTCTCTCCCACCTAGACTACTGTAACGCCCTGTACCTAGGCGTTGAGAAACGCCAGCTCTCTAAATTTCAATCCCTACAGAATGCGTCTGCACATACTCTGTTAAACATTTAAAAATATAGTCACATTTCTGGTGCCATTACAATTCTACATTGGCTCCCGGTTAAGCAGAGAACTGAGTTTAAGGCACTTTGCCTGGTTCATAAAGCCCTATATGGGCTGAACAACTACCATAAACTATTCCAATGGCATGCCCCCCTCCGGATGTTAAGATCGGCCAACAAAGCTCTGGCCCACGCTCATAGAGTTAAGACCAGATGGGGAGGCAGATGTCTCTCCTTTATGGCATCTAAGCTCTGGAACAAACTATCTCCATCTAGGTCCCAGTTCAGGAGACCGGTTAAAACTTGAATAGCGATCAAGCTCCTCCTGACCCTCGACCTCTGCACCTTCTTGCTTCCTCTAGCGCAAAGACGCTCCAGCATTCGTGCGCTTTATAAGCCCTTTACTTACTTACTTACAGAGAGGAAGGACTTAGACTTTTGCCTTTTCGTTGGTGCTCATGGGACACGTAGTTCCTTGCCTCTGTGTCCTTAATAGAATTGAAACTTACTTGTATTTAAGCTATGCAAATTAATATTAATTTTTGCCGACAGGCCAGGTTCGCGCTATAAAAAAAGGCAACAAAATCATCATAAATCTAGGGGTATCACTATGTAGCAATGGTATAAGAAGAAATGGTCCATGAAGCTGCCATGAAAAAGAAAATAATTACGGAGGTGTGGGGGCCGGCAGAGTGGAGTGGGGGGGTTAGGGGCAACTATACATTTGTCAAGACCTGGCAAAAGGTGCAGGCAAGATGTAGGACATTCCTTGGAAGAGAAGTAAAATGCGAGACTCTCATACAAGATTTGGGCTAACATCCTGGGGATGCTACCTCACCTACAAAGATGGCTCAAAATCATATCTGAAGCTTTTCGGGAATTCCTATTCTTGCTATCAAAAAAAAAAAAAAATACAAACCAGACAAAATGCTGAACCACACACAAGTCAAAGACAGCAATAAGCCATCCATATAGCTTACCTCTCATGAACCTTAACAGAAGTTCAAACATTACTGGTGGTAGATACAAGAAACATCAGAAGGAGGGCAAAATGGCGTCAGAGGGGAGTGGCCGACTGAGCACCAAGACACCATTAGGCATTACTGGTCTCCTGGTGTTTCTGGTGGGCATATGGACAATACTGCAGGATAAGTGGTAATGCACTGTACCATACTTTTAGAGGTATTTGGGTCCAGTTTGCAGCTGCCATGCTGCAGTCACTAGTGATCTATTCCATTCCAAGCTCCAAACAGCACACAACTTGCCGGCTTTGAGGGAACAGAGGAGGGCAGTGCTTGGATGAATATTGCCACAATCATCGGTGGGGCTGTACAGAAATTAGAGAATGTTGGTAGTTTTCAGTACTATCTATTCTGATTATGTTGGGGTGCCCTCTTGAGCCACTGAACAAAGCAAAAAGCACCTAGGACCACAGCACATTAAGAAGCATACAAACAGGAGTTTCTGGTGAGCGCTCAAGCCATCTGGAGGATCATGTTTAATTTTAAAATGACGGAATTCGTTTTAAGAGGGCACAGTGTTAGGAGACAATATACAGGGGTTGGGAGGCTTCGGGATTCGTTTGTAGGGGTTGGGGTTAGTATAAAGGGTGTGTGGGTGGTCATGTTTGACTTTAAGGTGTGGGAAAATCGTTTTAAAGAGGTAGGGGGATCGGGATTCTAGTTAGAAAACATTTTTTTTTTAAACGCATTCCTTCACCGAAAAAAACGAGGTAAAGGAATGCGTGATAAAAAAAATCGTGGTTTAGACGAGGTTGTGGTTTAAACCTTGTTGTAAGGGAAGTCGTTGTTGGGGAAGTCGTAACGACATAGAATCGCCTGAACAGATGTTCACCACTGAACTGCAGGTTTAACAGATACTGTTGGACTTCTATCTTGAAGCCACGAACACGGAACTAGGCATGATGCTGGTGTTCACACCTCTGGCCACAGTGTCGGTTGAGTCAAGAGTGCAGCAGATTGTGGTATCAGCCACAAGCTCCTGACCATGCTGTATGCATTGTTCGAGGAGGTATTGGAGGAGTTCCTTAATTTCGTCCCAGTGTGCCTGGTTGCACTGGTCGAGCAGGTCCACCAGTGTACGGCTGGTTGCACAACCACTTTTTGCCTGCTGCATCAATCTTTTTGCTCTCCTTAAACCAGAGGTGGAGAGTCCCCTGTACACCTTGGGCACTTGTGTGCCGTGTTAACCACTAGAGTCAGCCAGCAGATGAAAGACAGGTCATTGGGTGAGTGTTTATACCTTGAGTCTAGCCTTGGCATGACATCCTGGACTTCAACCAACTCTTGGAATGTCTCAGGGTTGGTCTTCAGCATTTCTTTCAGTATAGGGAGGAACTGGGAGGTATGCTGTGTTTTGAGGAGTGTTTTGGCCAAGAATTCAATGTCCTAATAGACAAAATGGATGTCTACTTTGTAGATGTTCTGTGGATGACCTCAAAATAGGTGGTAGTATCATCAGGCAAGGAGAGTTAGAGGTCAGGTTCTAGGGCATCAACATTTTAGTCGTCCCATGGGTCATCCCTCTGTGCAGGGTCACTGGCAGCATCATGAGGATCACATCACTACAATGGGCTGTGATCCTCTCCCCATCTGAAGAGTTGTGACACCTATGTGAAGCTTAATGAGGTAGCAGATATGGTGGTGGCAGTGAAGGTTGAGGAGGAAGAGAAAGAGGCTGAAGGGGAGGGGGAGAAGGACGTGCAGGGATGGGGCTAGTGACCATGTCCTTGAGATTTTAGTGCCTTGGAGGAGGTCTGGGCTCCAGGGCAATTTGTTCCTTAAAAGACAGCTTCCACTTCTTTGGCAAAGTATCCTGAGGGTTTGGCTGAGGCTTGGTAGTAAATTTACCCATATGAAGGTACATAAAAAGAATCTTCTGCCCAGGGTCGAGCTTCTCATGTAAGCTGAAGAATGGGTTGCTCTGAGTCCTCTGAGTTTGATGTTACTTTTGGCCTCATGGGGGATTTCGCTACAGGGTGTAGTTTTGGTATCGAAGGTGGTTTCAGTGTCGTGAGCTTTCCCAACGATGGTTGATTTGGTGCCAGTGGGACTTTCAGAACCATGGTGGAAGAGCCCATGCACTTGGAAGGCAGCGATTTATGAGGGGCCATTTGATGCGGGAGAAGCAAGCGTTGTCAGCTCTGAGGGCTTCTGTTGGTACTGAGCCAGTGGAGGACCAGTAGAGCCATATTCAGTCTATGGGCTTGACACCTGACCCCAGGATGGGCGGTGCTCAGCCGGGGCAGGCAGTGTTTGTGCATCCGCTGGTTGTGACTGGGTAGCCATACTAACCGTCTGCTTCTTCACGTCTGGATCCTCCTCATGGTCTGGTTCAGCCAGTGAACTGACCCCCGAACTGGATTGTAGTAGTTGTGACCCGAAGGGGCCTGCTTCCTCCTGTTCTTCGACATCACGCTCCCCAAAGAGGTCAGGGGTTTCATCTTCGTCCAGTCTGTGTATCCTTTGGTGGGCGCAACTCTGCTCATGTCGGTCACAAAGGGATTGTTTTTTTGGAACCAGAAGGTGAGGCAAGTCTGGCCTAGTCTCGTCATGCTTGTGGGAGAAGCAGAGATTATTACAGACTTGGTAAATCCAGGGGAACTTCGAATTATACTGGGGGGGAGTTCCCGGGTTGGTTGACCAGAAGGTAGAGGTGATAAGAGGGAGGACACCACTAGATGTAGCTGAGGACCGACCCCAAAAAGTCGGTTCATCGTCAGCAGCGAAGAAGCGGGATCATGTGAAGAGCTGAAGAGGTCGTCAGAAGGCACAGTTTCGTTCCGAACCCGATGCCGAAAATTCATCTGACAATTGAGCTTAAGCTCATTACCATCCAACGAAGGAGTCCCTATACCTTGCAATCCAACACACTTCAAAGAAAAGCAACTTGCAATTGTTTGAATCCATCACTAGATGGGAGTATGCAGAGCATGTGTATCTACAGACACACATGCTACGTCCCTAAGATTTCATGGCACAAGTGAGCAGGATAGAGATGCTTGGTGAGCCTCTGGCTAAGAAGGATGATCACAGGTGAATCTATAAAAAAACAACACTCAACAAACTAATGTAACAGATAAGAAATTAATTTCTTCTTCAGTATTGGGTCTTTCATAAATTCACATGCTTAAATCAGAACAGCAAGCAGTAACCTCTACTAAGCAGAAAGCAGCTTCACCTTCAATGAAACAGATTAGAGAAACCAGCTTAGATCATGGAAATATCTATTGCAGTATTCAGACTCAGGCAGTAGCCTGTGGTGAAAATGTGCCTGTATAATGAAGCAGTTGACAAAGGCACAGACCGAAACGCGCCCAACATAAACCGTTGCTACAGCTTTTACCGGTTTTTGAGAATTGAGTGCCGAGATTTCCTTTTGTGACGGAGACGGGTATGTGTTGATTTTCGGCATCAGCGGCAAGACACCCTGAATGGCACCACCCACGATCAGCTGCCGACAGGCAAGGCAGCATTGAGACAGGAGTATTATGAAGCAGCTGCACATTAAATGACCACCAGTTACATCTGCTGCATAGAAATCCACTGCTTCCGACATGTTTCTAGTTAAATCACAACTTACAATAATGGATTAAACAAATCATTTACTGAGCCCAAACTCAGTTGGCTCACAGCATTCAAATCCAAACAGTTTTTAGGTAGAAGCGCAGCAACAACAAAACTAAATTATATGCAAATGGCCTTTATTCCATCCAGTTATTAAGAAACAGTGTATTCATTACTGTAGTTCGCAGTGAAACACAGGGAAAAAGGTTGCTCCTAAAGAACGTGTGGGGGAGAGTAGTGCTCTAGATGTGCAAGGGGTGAATAGAATTCAGGGGAAGTGGTGAACAAAGATAGTTATGATAGTTCATTCTTTTGACTGACGATTCTCAGTCTTTTCCACCTGACCGCACGTAAACATTTTAAAATCAATTTTTACACAATTTTTTCAACACACAATAACAGTCTTCCTGTAATTAGGTACAGTGTGTCAGCTGACACACGATCTATGTGGACTGAGCATGCTGGAGAAACCGGACAGCTCTTGCATTGACTGCTGACTACTTGGAACTGTTAGCCTTTACTTTACCTTGCATTCAAGGATGGGGACGTACACTGTACCTAATTACAGGAAGACCCAGTGGATTCTAGCTGGTGTGTGACTTAAGACACTACACTGCCACTCGGGTTGCCCTTACCCTCCTGCGGAAGACCCGCAAACCGAGGCCCCGAAGTACCCCTTGAGTCCCAAGACGGGTCGAAACGCCGACGCCCACATTTCATCCACCTTGGACCATGAGTCCTTGACTAGAACGTGCCACACAAGTCTGTTATTGTGTTGAAAAAATTGTGTAAAAATTGATTTTGATATGTTTACATGTGGTCAGGTGGAAAAGACTGAGAATTAATCATCAGTCAAAAGAATGAACTATCATAACTATCTTTGTTCACCACTTCCCCTGAATTCTATTCACCCCTTGCACATCTAGAGCACTACTCTCCCCCGCACGTTCTTTTGGAGCTACCTTTTTCCCTGTCTTTCTCTGAGAACTACAGTAATGAATATACTGTTGCTTAATAACTGGATGAATAAAGACCACTTGGATAGAATTTAGTTTTGTGATTACTGCGCTTCTACCTAAAAACTGTTTGGATTTGAATGCTGTGAGCCAACTGAATTTGGGCTCAGTAAATGATTTGTTTAAACCATTATTGCAAGTTGTGATTTAACTCCTCCTAGAAATTAAGATCAGGACCATTGTTTTTCGTATCATACACAACCCAGGTCCAGGACCACTGGGTCACCACATTTTCTATGAATGTTCCTAATTAAGTCTGCAGTCACTTTACCCACAAAGAGCTGATCTAATACTATACTGTTTTTTGTCTTAAATGAAGTGCAATTTTAGGCATCTAAGGAGAATGCACTGCCCTCTTCACAAATGGAGTTAGAACAAGCTTTTACAATGCAACGGTCTCGGCATTGCAAAAGTTAGAGCTATTAGCATTGTAAATGAACGCGAGTTTAAGGTCTTGACATTGTAAATGACAAGGTCTTTTATTTATGTTTTAAAAACCAAAACATAAATAAAAGTCATTGTCATTTACAATGCCAATAGCTGAAAGTCGCGTAAATGCAAGACCCATTACATTGCAAATGCTTGTTTTCAAATGTTGGCAACTATGAATTTAATTAACTGTCGTGGACCATTGCACTCTTGTAGTGTCAGCCATTATGTCAGTTGTGGTTAATCGGTGCTAAAGTGTACATGCGGCGGATTTGCCTCCACTGCCTGAGAGTGGGCAAGTTAGATGTAATATGCAACTAGTCCAGCACAGAATGTTTTTGAAAAGAAGCACATAGTGCCGAAAACGGAAAGAGACAGGTAGTGTAACCGAGGAAAGAAAAAAGTAGACTATACAGGGTATGAAAGGATAAAGAATAGGAGACCGATAATGCGTGAGAGGTGCCTGTGGTATTTCTAGAGACCCCTCTGACTTAGTCTTGCCAACCCTGCTTAATTTGAGCCAGTGGTTTCCGGTGCTCCACGCAGCACTTAATTGTCAGCACTGGTGCTTGTAACAGTCTGCCACATGGCGGCGCTGTCTGGCGGCGCTGTCTAGCCAATTTAGAGATGACCACAACAACAGTACATTATTAATTCAATATATACCAAAAATTACTTACCGACCTTATAGGTTTGGTAGCCTGAAATAGTCCAGATTGACACACTTGTAAGGGGTTTGATGTTAGTAGTTGTGTTGTTAAAAGCATTGGCAATGCTGGCAGGGGCAATGTGTATGGCAAACTACAGTAGCCTCCTGACGAGTGCCCTTTCACTTAATTTTTTAAAAATGAAAGCACTTTTTTTTTTACAAATTAAGCAGTGGTGGTGTCCATGTGTGCATGGGAGTGGTGGTGTCCGTGTGTGCACGGCAGTGGTGGTGTCCGTGTGTGCACGGCAGTGGTGGTGTCCGTGTGTGCACGGCAGTGGTGGTGTCCGTGTGTGCACGGCAGTGGTGGTGTCCGTGTGTGCACGGCAGTGGTGGTGTCCGTGTGTGCACGGCAGTGGTGGTGTCCGTGTGTGCACGGGAGCGGTGGTGTCCGTGTGTGCACGGGAGCGGTGGTGTCCGTGTGTGCATGGGAGCGGTGGTGTCCGTGTGTGCATGGGAGCGGTGGTGTCCGTGTGTGCATGGGAGCGGTGGTGTCCGTGTGTGCATGGGAGTGGTGGTGTCCGTGTGTGCATGGGAGTGGTGGTGTATGTGTGTGTATGGGAGTGGTGGTGTACGTGGGGTGAGTAGATGAGTGAGGGACAGGGTAAAGGTATGCAGTGCGAGGAGAGGAACGGGGAAAAGAGAGAAAATGGCGGCAAGGTGAGTTGGAAGGTAGTGGGGGGGGTTGGGTGGGGGGATGGGGGAAAAACACGAGCAACAAAGAAGTCACAGAGAAGGTGTTAGGACTGGGTAAGAGTATAGCACGTGTGGTAGCATTAAGCGTTATGTGCCTACACGTGGTGCATGACTGCCACTTAACAGAGTTTTAAAGGACGACCCTTACAGAAGAGGAGCGGACCGTGCGAAGGACGCTAGTGGCTGTATTTTGCTGTGTATATAAGGGATGTTGGGAAGGGGTAGTGCGGCTCCTCTCCACCAAGATAAGGTGGGCCCTATTGCTGGTTCAATGACAATCCCTCTGCTGACCACGAAACAGGAAAGGCTATCAGCCGGTGGCGATTACTGCCAGTCCCCAGCGGTGTCACAAAAAGTCAATATACCCCATCAAAGATATAGGCAACCAGATCCTTTTAAAAAATGGGCCTGCTCATCTAATAGATCAGAGAAATTTGCCAATGTTGGGTTGATAATGGTACCACGGTGAGCAAGGAGTCACTCGTGCTGCCAAATGGAAAAGGTATATATTAACAAATTAGTATACAGATCACATGTAGTCCGCGATCTTTTAACTGATTTCCGTAATGTGTCATCGTATCTGCAGGTCGCGGTATAGGATGGTGTTTTTCTATTCTCAAATCTTTACTGAATTCAAAATTTATATTTTACTGTAGCGATCCAATGCACCTCCCTAAAGCTTTTCATTAAACGTACCGTCAATCAATGCAGACATTCGCATAACCCTTTGCGGACAAAGGAGCGCAATATATGCACTGAGCTGTGGCCACCTTTTTTTTAAAAATCTGTTTTATTGATGTTAGTCATAACATCGGCATGAATCACATAATACATATAGTTATATGGCATGAGTTTGATACAATACTTTTTCAATAATTCCACAGTAGTACTCTTATTAAATTGGCTGACAGTATCTAAAGAGTTGTGGCCACCTTTGGTGCAGAATTTTACAACTAGTTTTTTCCCTCCTCCTGCTGCTTTAGTGAGGGCCCAGTGGGCATGCGAGACATCACCGCTGTCAGAGCTATAATTACAATAGCACAGTGACAAAGCAAGCGTAACGTGCATCTTAAAGTAAGCAAGGACGTTAGCTCCTCTGTTGGGTAGTAAGAGAAGGCTATACCTGACGAACTGGGCCTGATGTCACTGACCTGCTGCACTGCCGATAGCTGCGTTTCAGAAATACCCAACATTTGCACAGAATGCTCGATTTTAATGGGATGTAGCACAGTGGGTGACTAAATACTGCTCAACTCACGATCTGTCAGTTGCTGTTGTTAATGAAGCAGGAGCGTGTTCAGCACTGTTTCTTGTAGGAATCTTTTATACAGGCACACTCTTAGTACAGAAAGGTAGAATGTAATCCTACACTTTTTCAAAATAATCATTGCCTGCTGATACGGTACATACAAAACAGTGTCACATCATGAGGCACGGACAAAAAAAAAAAAGCATGGCTGATTATCAGCGCTGCGCGCCTCTCTGCAGACTCCCCCTGCATTCCAGAGAGTCGTGCGACGCGATCCGGTCAGCCCTGGAATGCTGTGGAGACAAGACCTGGCCGCGCGCACAACGTTACCCTATGGGGAAACGCTGCGCGCGGCCAGGTCTTGTCTCACTTCAGCGTCTCAGACTGCTGAGACGCCGACAATAGTTCTCCGGCGAGAACGCGCTTTTCAGCGCGTTATAGCCGAGACCTAAAAAGGACTAGAACATGATGTCTTTTTTTAGGTGAAAGTCAGATGGCTCCCTAGGCATAAACTGTAGACTGGTATGTATGAAAACATAATTTTTGGAGAAGTAGAGAATAGGTTATTTTATTGTGAAGGCCAGGAGACCTCCTATGATACTGAGGGTGGCGTGCTGAGGAAATGACCAGAAGCAGCCCTTCATGTACTACGTGACTATGCTAACGGAAGAAAGAAGCTAGACTGAAACTGCTAATGTATCGATATAGGTCAGCCAGCAGCACCTGGATTGTGAAATACACCAGCCCTACTTAACACAAATTGATGATATATTGTCGAATCAGGCTGAATGATAATTTTAACAGCGCTTCACAGAACTAGTGAGGCGTGCAAGCGCTCAGACTTGCATTTGTATCAGAGTACCGTTTCGGAATGCGTGAAAGGAAGCTGGGTAAAATATAAATCATGTGGCTGATACTGGGGTTCAGATAGATGCTTTAAACATGGTACAGCATGTGATGTTGAGAAGAGTAAGAGGACAGACATGGTAATGCAGTCATACATACCACTTTATATGCATGGCACATACACAACATTTATATTTAAAGTGCTGGGAAAGGCACTTTTTTCCCACATAACACTTACCGGAACTGGAAACAGTGTTCAACTGTAATTCGTATTGAATTCTACAGTTTGCCAACTTAGACATAGAAGAATATGTCAGTTGTTCAGGATTTATAGAAGGGAAGAACGGACAGAAAATTTTCAAGCCTTCAGCTTAGGGTTCTAGTTTGACGGTAGGCACAGAGTTGTTTTTGAAGGAACAGAGGCCCAATCCCATAGCTAACTCAGTAAGTTTGACCATTACCGTGAATGAAATTCAACGTGCCACAGGAAGCTATTGCAGGGTGACGAGATACAATATTGGTTCTAATGGGAAAGCTAAGCAGCTGTCTAAGTGCAGCACTTTGAATTTTCTTAGTCTTCTTAAGCAATGCCAGGGGAGCTCTAAGGTAGATTTGACGGGTGTAGTCTAGATGTTAAAGTACTAGTGTGATGATGGCTTGGGAATATCCGACAAAAGCATCTTATGCATTAGCATCACTTGGCTACCTGATTTTCTTGCAGTATAAGAGGAGCTAGAATTCAGGATGACCTGCACAGTTTGTGCTTGAGAGAATTAAGATGTTGGGGAAGTAATAAATGGCTCTCAGTAACGAATATGCTACTTACCAGTATGCATCTGTTCTTGGCATGTAAGGCTGCTGACATTCATATCTGTGCATAGATCGCCGCCTAGTGTTGGGTCCGGATGATTGCACATTGTTGTCCTGGAAGAGTCTTCGAAGTTTCACGAGATAGGTGGCTCCTCCCCTGGATTACAGTGCGCATGGGCATCGACTCCATCCTCAGATTGTTTTTAGCCATTGTGGCAAAGATGGAGTGTAACACCGTAAGTGATGACCATGCTAAGAGTAATTCTAAGTGCTGCAGCCGCTACAGGCGCCCGGGAGCAGGGCGTGCGATATGAATGTCAGCAGCCCTACATGCCAAGAACAGATGCATACTGGTAAGTAGCATATTCGGATCGAGGCATGTGGGCTGCTGAATTCATATCTGTGCATAGAATACATAGCAGTCCCTCCATTAGCGGTGGCTGCCTGTGCCAGCTGCAGCAGTTTGAAACAGTGTTTTTAGAACAGCCTGCCCTACAGCTGCCTGCTGCTTGGAGTGCACATCAAAGCAGTAGTGTTTTGTAAATGTGTGTGTGGTAGACCATGTGGCTGCTCTACATATGTCTTCTAAAGGAATATTTCCAAGGAAAGCCATGGAGGCCCCCAACTTTCGCGTGGAGTGGGCCCTTGGGGGAACCTTTAATGTGCGCTTGGCTTTTTGAAAGCAAATCTGAATGCACGTAACGATCCACCTGGCTATACCGGCCTTGGAAATAGGGTTGCCTTTGTGTTGTGGCGAAAAGGCAACAAATAGTTATTTTGTTTTCCGAAAATCTTTGGTCCTATCTATGTAGTACATTAGAGCTCTTTTGACGTCTAGTGTGTGGAGCATTCTCTCCGCCACTGACTCAGGATTTTGGACGAACACTGGCAGTTCTATAGTCTGATTGATATGGAACTGTGAACCACTTTAGGCAAAAACTTAGGGTTAGTGCGGAGTACCACCCTGTTGGAGTGAATCTTTATGAATGGCTCCTGGATAGTTAGTGCCTGAAGTTCACTAACTCGTCGTAGCGATGTGATTGCTATTAGGAAAGCCACTTTCCACATCAAGAATTGAATCTCGCATGAGTGTAGAGGCTCAAAAGGTGGACCCATCAGTCTGGTGAGGACCACATTTAGGTTCCATTCAGGAGCTGGTGGGGAGGAATAACTCGTTTGAGTACCTCCAGAAAGGCTTTAATGGCAGGCACTCTGAAAAGCGAGAGATGCTGCCTGTTTTGGAGATAAGCTGCTATTGCGGACAAATGTATACGAATGGAAGCATAGGCCAAATTGCATTTGTATAGATGTAACATAACAAATGATGTTTTGAGTAGAAGCATCTAGCGGTTGATGATGTGGTCGGCACAATAAATGACAAACCGCTTCCATTTTGCCGCATAACATGCTCTGGTGGTGGGCTTTCTTGCCTCCCTTATGACATCCATACAGTCAGGAGGCAAGTTGAGGTAGCCAAATTCTAGGACCTCAGGAGCCAGTTCGCTAGGTTGAGCTGTTGCAGATCTGGATACTGAATGTCGCCATGGCTCTGCGTCAAAAGCCTGGGTGTGAGGTGCAGCCTTTGATGCTGTACTACGGATAGTTCTAGAAACGTGGTGTACCGTGTTTGGCGTGCCCACGTCGGAGCAACCAGGATGAGCGTCATCGAGTGTTGCTTCAGCTTGCATGCCACCAGCGGTATTCGAGGTGCTGGGGGAAAAGCGTACGCAAATATGCCTGACCAGTTCATCCATATCGCATTGCCCTGCGACTGTGGGTGTGGGAACCTGGCGGCAAAGCTTTGGCATTTGGCATTTTCCTTTGTGGCGAACAGGTCTATCTCTGGATGACCCCACTGCTGGAAGTACGGCTGGAGTACTGATAGATGTATCTCCCACTCGTGCATTTGGTGGCTGTACCTGCTGAGCAGGTCCGCCATCTGATAGTCCTTGCCTGGGAGGTGTTCCGCCATGAGGAAGATATTACTCTGAATGGCTCACTTCCACATGCTCTGAGCCAGATGAGACAACTGTGGAGAGTGTGTACCTCCCTGCTTCTGTATGTGGTACATGGCTGTCATGTTGTCCGTCCGGATCAACACAACCTTGTTGCACAGATGTACTTTGAATGCTTTCATCGCCATGAAGATAGCCATCAGTTCTAGAAGGTTGATGTGCATCTTCCTTTGTTGCGCTGTCCATAGTCCCTGCACTGTGTAGTGGAGTACATGAGCTCCCCATCCCTGGAGAGATGCGTCCGTCGTCAGAATAATCTGTGGCACAGGCTCCTGGAACGGTCGGCCCCTGCAAAGGTTTTGTGGATTCCACCAATGTAGAGAGTTGTACGCACGACCGGTCACCAACACTAGGTCTTTCAACTGTCCGTGAGCCTGATTCCACTGACGTGCAAAGCACTCCTGAAGCGGACACATGTGTAGTCTCGCGTGCGGGACTATGAAGATGCAGGAGGCCATCATGCTTATCAACTGCATGAACACTCGTGCTGGAAGCGAGTGTTGTGGTTTGAATTGTCGTATCAGCAATTGCATGCTGTTGATTCTCACCGAATTTGGCTGTGCTTTGGCTGCCAGAGTATCTATTGTCGCGCCCAGATACTGCCGTACATGGGCGGGCTGAAGGTGGGACTTTGGATAATTCAGTGAAAACCCCAGATCGTGAAGAAGGTGAATGGTGTGGGACATGTGGGCGGCACACTGCTGGGTCGACTTTGCCTGGATAAGCCAGTCGTCCAGATAAGGGTAGACGTGAACGTTTTGTCTCTGTAGGTGTGCAGCCACTGTTGCCAGGCACTTGGTAAACACCCTGGGTGCTGTTGTCACTCCGAAAGGGAGGACCCTGAACTGATAATGCTGATCCTGAATGGTAAACCTGAGGTATTTTCTGTGTGACGGGTGTAGTGGAATATGGAAATATGCATCCTTCAGATCTAATGTTGCGAGGAAATCTCCCTGACTGAGTAACGGTAGAACCTGCTGTAATGTGAGCATGTGAAAGTGTTCTGATAGAATGTACTGGTTTAGGGGCCTGAGGTCCAGTATGGGTCTGAGGGACCCGTCCTTTTTTGGGATCAAGAAGTACAGCGAGTACACCCCTGTACCTTTTTCTTCCACAGGCACGAGCTCTATGGCCCCTTTTTGCAGCATGACGAGTACCTCCTGCTGCAATAATTGCAAATGCTCTGTGGACATAGGACGGTGTATTGGGGGTATGTTGGGTGGAGTGGATGTTAACTCCAGACAATAACCGTACTGGATAAGTTGTCTCACCCACCTGTCTGTGGTGATTGATTTCCAGACCGGCAGGAACTGTTGCAGTCTCCCCCCGACCGGTGTAGAATGGTCGGGGGGCAGTGACAAGACGTCACTGTTTGTTAGTGGTGGAGGATCGGGAGCGGTTTTCACGACCTCTGCCCATGGTGCTGTTTCCACGATAGCCACCCCTACTCTGGTTGGTGTAGGTGGTCTGCGTGCCTCCTTTACTGTATTGTGTCTGCCGGGACAGCTGGCCTCTGGAAGTTCCTCTATTGTTGGAGCGACGAAAAGAACCACCCCTGAACTGCTGGGACTGTAGATCCCCCATAGACTTTGCAGTCTCAGTGTCCTTTTTGATCTTCTTTAAGGTGGTGTCCACCTCCGGGCCAAATAAGTGATCAGGGTTAACAGGCTGATTCAGTATGGTGGTTTGTATCTCTGGCTTGAATCCGGAGATTCTTAGCCAGGCATGTCTCCGTAACATCACACTTGTATTAATAGCCCTGGCCGCGGTGTCTGCCGCGTCCAGCGCACACTTGATAGATGCATTTGATATAAGTTTGCCTTCTTGTATTAGCATCTCTGCCGCCTGCTTATTCTCATTTTGGCAAGTGTTGTAACAGGATTTCAAGTGTATCGTAATGAGCCCTGTCATATCTGGCTAAGAGTGCCTGTGTGTTGGAGATGCCCCAGATATTGGCCGCTTGAGCTGCCACCCTTTTCCCTGATGCTTCTAGCACTTTATATTCCTTGTCAGGGGGAGGAGCATCACCCGTTGTTTGCGAGTTCGCCCTCTTTCGAGCACTGGAAACAACCAGAGAGTCCAACGGCAACTGCCCCTTGATATATGTAGGGTCTCCAGGTGCCGGTTTGTATTTCTTCTCAATTCTGGGGTTTATCACCCTTGCCCTTGTGGTCTCCTTAAAAATGTCTCCAGCATGTTTCAGGACACCCTTTAGCATTGGCAGAGTCTTGACAGTTCTCTCTGAGGTTGAGAAGGTGTAAAACAAAAAATTATCTTCCACAGGGTCAGCATGGAGCTGGACATCATGATTTTTTGCTGCCCTTTCAATAAGTGCATTAAACGCCGCCGTGTCTTCAGTAGGCGAGGTTTTAACAGCATAGACATGACTGTCTGGGGCAGTTTGTGGATCTCCTGGGTCAACAGCGTCTGTCCAGGGTTGAGCGTGATCTTCAGGATCAGTGTCCACAGGATAGCTGTACTCATCATTGTCACCTTCCCCTGCCTCCACATCTGAGTATGTGGGTGAGATAGGGGCAGTGTCTTGTCCATGTGGTGTTATAGGTTCATAGAGAAGAGGTGACGTAGCAGAACCCCTCTTTTTCTTCAATGGAATTCTATATGAGTCCATAGGCTGTTCAGGGGTTATCTTCCTTTTGAAAATAGAAAGTCTACCCGTCTCAGCGTCGATGAATTGCCTCGACTGATCTTCAGGCGGAGGCTGTCAATGCTTGGAGGCCACCTCCTCAGTTATAGGCTTCGGCCCCACGGACACCTTCTTGGTCGCTTCGACGGCCGTCCTCGGGGCGAAGGCCTTAGGCACCACTTTCGGCGGCAGCGTGAACTGGATGGGTGCCGACGGTTTGGGAGGTTTACTGACCGACTTCAGGGGTGGAGCAGCCTTTGGTCCGACAGTAGTAGTCTTCTCTTTAATGCGTTTCAGCGAGTCCGACACCTGCTTCGAAAAGGAAGCGGAAAGCTGTGTTGACTCGACGGGTTCCTTCGAGCCACCACTGGGTGGGACTCGAGGCCTGTACTGCTTCGAGCTTTGTCGGGTCGACGCTTAGGATCGAGAACCTTCTGAGTTCCGAGTCCCTTGTCTGTGTCGATGGCTTTCGGCGCCGACTTCTTCGGGTCGACGTCCTTGACCGGTTTCTTCGGTGCCCCGGTCTTCGGGTCTACACCCTTCAGCGACCTCACCGGGTCGATAACACTCTTCGGCTTTGTCGGTGCCAATGGTTCAGAGGTCTTCGAACCGACCAAAGCGATACGTATTTTTCGTTTCGATTTAGCCTCCAGCGCTTTCAGTTGTGTAGACACCGATGCTTTCAGTTTCGATTTCGATCGGTCAACCGATGGCTCGTTAGAAATGTCCGTAGACGGGCCTTGAGGTGGGGCTGTAGAACCAAGTGTACGATCTTGGATAAGGCCATGTGGCGATCCCTCGACCTGAGCCTTATAGAGTGTTTTAGTTACGGCCCCCATACCCACAGTTGGGCCAAGCTCATCGCTGGAGCTATCTTCCATGGCCGCGAAGGCCTCATCGTCGTCTCCTACCTCGTGGACGACGTCTTCAGTATCGACCATTTCTACATCTGCGTCGTAGCTGGAGTCGATCTCCGAAGCTGGATCAGACAGGTTCTCCTGATCTTCCTGCTAGACTCCCTCATCTTCCTCGGCATCAAGATGTTCACCGGGTCAGGTGCCGTCTGCTGGGCCTCCTTCCGCGCAGCGAGTCGAAGGCGAATCGTCTTCTTGGAGCTGAACCGAGAACAAGCCATACAGCTGGCTTCATCGTGATCCGGCGACAGGCACTTGTTGCACACCAAGTGGACGTCAATGTGAGGATACTTGGAGTTGCAAATGGGGCATCTCTTGAACGGGCTCCGTTCCATGATGGATCGTCGAATAAGGTCTCTGGCGTCGACCGGGCCTTCAGTGTCGAAAAGCCACGTGGCTCCTCTTGATGTCCGGCTCGGGACAGAGCAGGAACAGTATTGGCACCGATCGCAAGACAATACAGACGATAACTAAAGGCCTTTTGGCCAAAGAGAAAGTTTATTATCGATTCCGAACTTGAGTTAACAAATAGACATCCGAACCAAATGGCGGAAAAAAACAATCTGAGGATGGAGTCGATGCCCATGCGCACTGTAGTCCAGGGGAGGAGCCACCTATGTCGTGATACTTCGAAGACTCTTCCAGGACAACCATGTGGAATCATCCGGACCCAACACCAGGCGGCGATCTATGCACAGATATGAATTCAGCAGCCCACATGCCTTGAACGCTGAATACGGAGTTCACTTGAAGTGGGGGACTGTGAAGGAGACATGAGTAGAGGATCATAATTGATTGGTGACCGTCTACCGAGGGCTTCCTTAGACTAGATTTCTAGTTGATTACCTAGGAATTGAGTCTAAGAGGGTCCTCAGTAATGACCACTCCAGCATAACCGTTAAACATGAAAGAGGGAGAGCCATTGTAGCTCTCTGAGGTAGTACAGAATTCAGAGGTTTCGCCTTCTGGTTAATGGAAATGTTTGTCTCTAGAGAGATGCCTCAGGGCTGAGAGCAGCATCTGCTTATTTCAAGGACAAATTCTACGGAACACATTTGAATAGTTCAACTGTCTTATTTCACAGCACTCAATGAACAAGGACTCTAGCTAAATATTGAGATTTTCCTGCATTATTTAAATCTTTAGAAGGCACAGCACTAAAGATAAAGCAACACCAGGAGCGGTATTCTAGGACCACATGAAATGACAGTGATTCACTGTAACAGACAGAACCCAAACAGATTTGATAAGATATTTAAAGATGCAAGGTTTTGGAGGACTTGCCAAATGGAATTCTGAAAAGATATTCAGCTAGTGATTAATTCATTCTGAAGTTGAAATGATTTTTTAAGCCCCATTGTCTCAAGTATCTATGGCATAAATGTGAGAAATGGAGGGCTACGATTAGGGTGCAAAGAACACAGTGCAATTGTAACTACCTATTGGGCATCTCTTCTGTCCATGCCACTGAAGAGGTCCACACTCCCACAGCTAAAGTTCCTAGTCGATAACCTAGGGATCCCCCCCCCAACAAATCATCTGCAAGAATAAAACATTTTCCACAAATAAATGGATACATACACAGTCTACTTAGCCTTGCTTAAGAAATAATAATTGTGTTTTTTTGTAGTAGTACCTACCTTTTTGCTTCTCATGTAGGACAGGCGGCCCTCATGGGCATCAGGATATGTACAAAACAAGTATGTTGTGATGGCGTGCTTCAGAAATGAATCACCAAGCATTTCAAGACGTTCCAGGTTAAATCCATCACTGGCATTTGAAAGAGTCAAGGCTTGAAGGATCAAACCTGGATTTGGGCCTAAAGTTTTAGAAGAGTACCCATTGGGAAGGCAGTTTTCAGATTCCATTTCATTTTTTGAAGCTTTAAGAAGTTCTGAAGCACTGACTATGCAAAATGTTTTCGAACATCTATCAGAGGTAGGTTTGTTAGCACATCCATCAAGGTAATGAGTACATTCAATGCTGGATTTAGGTTGGTTTTTAGTACTATCTGAATTCTGAATGGGACATGAGGTAGTCAGTTGTACAGGTATTTCTTGCTTGCAAAACGCCGATTGATTCCCTTGGCAAAAGTTTCTGCTTGACAATTCATTCCTGTCAGTGGCAACATTCAAACTACATGACATGCCATTAATTGTCATGGAGTCCACTGAAGAATTGTTCATCTGGAGTTTGAGGGGATCACTGAGTAATGTTCTGCAATTCACAGACATTTGGTCATAATTTTCCATCAAAGAGGGTACATGGTCAACTTTACATGCAGCATTTTCAGGAATAATGTGTGTGCTGAGTTTGTAGTCCTTTTCAGTTTCCACTGAGGAGGGACTGTGGCAAGAGATGAAGGTTTTCTTGTCAATGGACTTTTTCCAGCCAAAGTCCAGATTGGGATACCTGTGAAGAAAACATGTTGTTTAATAGAACTGCAAATATTCTGCAAAACAGTGACAAATCTTACAAACAATACCTAAAGTGTGGCTCACATGAATGGTAAAAAGGATGAGTGTAATGGGGGCAGAGCAAATCATAAGAAATAACTATTACAACCCCTAGTAATGGTTGCTGTCTGGATAGAACTCGTCACATCAATTGGGAAACTCTTACACCAGGTAAAAATCAGAATGGTAGATCGGTTCCTTAGAAAAAAATTGCCTAAAAAGTCAATAAACCTTACAAAACAAAGTCAATAAACGTTACACACTGAAATGCAAATATAAATAACACTTACCGAAAATCTAAAGGAAGGAATTTAACCCCTACAGCAGCATCAATGGCTGTCTGTGCTCTCAATTCTTCTGCAGTTAAGAGGCAGTGCAAGCGATAAAGTATACTGGGGAGACACACAGCTTTCCTCCACAATGATGCTGGAATAGGATGGATAGCACAGAGTTCTGGAACCAAAATCTTTGGTTGACAAAGATATAGGAAAGATAGTTAATGGTTTTACAGACCGATTGTTTCACAACAACTAATGATATGCTGAATTGGTGATAAAGTAACCATAAAAGATTGGTTAAACAAAATACCTGTTTATTTTGCAAGCTCTCCCATTTAGCTTTCCTCTTCTCAGCACTACTTAACGGAAGAGCTTTGCCCTTCTGATTCAAATGCCGAGGAGTCAAAAGATTAAGTCTAATGAAAAAGTACAAACAAAGGAGAAGAGACAGTCAGAGTTAGGTGGAATTAAGCTTGAAAGACAGTATCTAATTCTAAATACACAGTTAAAATACACTATAGCCAATAGACCTATGTAGTAAGAAACATCTAAGTTCACATCTACATAGCAGTGAATGCCTTGCCCCCTAGATGTCCAACATTTGAGAAAAAGCTTTAAACTGTTGTCAATAAAACCAAACTGAGCACTATTCTTAAGGCTGTTACCTGGAAGATGTGTGGTCAACATCGAGGAGCGGCTGGTTGAGGTTGGTCAGATCAAGATTGTACTTTGTTTTATAATATTCGGCAAATGTTTCATATTCTGAAGAGGGAAATTTACTGAGAGGGGTAAGATCAGTGTACACATCTGCTACATAAAATCGGTGAGGCTGGTCAAAGTTGCGATACCTAAGGAAAACACAATAGAAATTAAAAAGTCAAATATGGTCAAGGCTTTCTAGTGACCCAAGTACTGTAACACCAAACACTAGTTAACCCCAGTGTTACTGATGTACTGGCTTTCGTCGTAGTCAAAAGGGTATGGGAAAGTGTGAAGAGAGAAAGAGAGAGAGAATATGTGTGTATATATATATATATATATATATATATATATATATATATATATATATATATATATATATATATATATATACACACACACACACACACACACACACACACAATGGTGGTGGGGGACCTACAATTCGAAAATTATTTGAAAATAGAGCTTAAAATGTAGGTGTTGGACTTCACTACAAAGCAAAGTTCATGAAATGATTGAATACTTCTAAATCTAACAGTATAAATATGCTCTTGTGAAAGGTATTAGTTACTCAGTATAAAACATACCTATGCAGAGCATGTCTGCAATCTTTGCGTTAACCGTCTAACATGATCGAAACATTATGGCACAAAAATAATGTGCATTTTTGAGATGTGAAGAACTGTGCAAACCGAGTGGAGGTCTTCGCGGTGTAAATGATCTTAAATTGTTGGTCTCATGCAATTTAATCAGAAAGCCTATGTTTGTGGATTATGAGACTTTGGAGTGTTTTATGTCGGCAGTTAATCTAAGCTCTTATAGGTATAGGAAGTAATTTTGAGCAGTACACTAGAAATATTATATAGTGCAATAGGGGGGGGGGGAGAAGAGAACCTTATACTATAGCCCTGTAGAACATGTTTCTTTACCGCAAATCATATGAACAATTCAGTCTTCTCTACAAACAATCTGGAGCAATCAAAGAGCATGTCTCTCAAGGATGCTTTGACATCTCCTAAAACTTTGTTTGATTTCATCCATGCAAGTTTTCTTAAGCACTACGGAGGTGCCAATATCTATGCCAGCTCAGTCTATGGTGTCTAAGCCAGCACGAGAAACATTCTTTCCCACATTCTGACCATCATGCATAGGTTGAGCCAGCGAGACTCAGAGGTCTTCTAGGATGCCTAGTAAGATGTCACTAGCCATGTCCCAAAAAGTAGGGGCTTACCTGCCCAGAAGGCACACTGTATTCACGGATCCTAAATATGGCTAAATTAGCCAGAGAGAACACCCTCTTTCCGAAGGCATTAATACTTTGAGACTCTTATCAAAAAGACTGGTTAACAGTGATGAGTGAATTTACTGGATGCCTGTACCCAGATGCTTTCAGGCATAAGATGCTTCATTAAAGGGGCCCGAACGTGGGTCTAAGAGAGCTAAGAGCATCTGAAAGGGCTGCAACATGGACTCCTTTAAGAACTATTTGTTGGGGGATTACAAATGCCAGGACAAAATTGGTGTGTGTCAGTACCTTTTGTGAGACTGGGTCAGAGTCATAAGACACCAATGGGGTATGATCTTTCAACTAACACTGCAACACATACTCATCTGATTTCAAGTAGTGGAAAGGGGATAAAGTACTATTATACTTTCTTGTCCGAGATAAATCTTGGAGTTCTCAGGAAGGCTTACAGTTGGGAGAGGGACTCCAGACTCGGCTTGAAGGGTGGCAAAAGAAAACACCTGACATCAGCACACAGGGTGTTGTTTTATACAGCTCTGCTTCACTTCAGGGCAGTTCCACTTTGAGGCAGGACAGATAAGCCACAGTGCCTCCTATCGGTGTGCAGGAGCATTGCTGTATAATTTTCTGGAACCAGACTGGCACCTGGGAATAATGTAACATTTTGTAATCTGCAGGTTGAAGAATCTCCATAAAAACCATATACTTTATTTGCTACACAATCCAATTGGAGTGCTGAACATAGAGGGCCCGCTTCTCAAAATAAACTGTGAATCGGCCATGTAGGTTTACTCTAATTTTTTGTGCAGATATAAAGCACAAGTTACTTAACTTCGGTAACGATATATCTGTAAGAAACATTAGTTAGAGATCCTTACCTTAGAAAATCCCCAGGGGTCAGACTGGATCCGGAAAGTTTTCGTCAGCAGTACCCTTGCGCATCAGTAGGCGTTGTCTGCGGCTCCACGTCCGTCGTCTGAGTTGTAATCGCCGGAATGACGTTGGTTCTGTACATAGCTTTCTGCACCAGGAACGCAGAACCATGCAAGAAACCGACACTGGTGCCATGAAACTAGGGCCCTCAAAGGGAGATACCTTAACCCTAGATATGGGTTCACAGAACGGGGAGGATGCGTGGGGCAGTAAGGAATTTAACACCAACTAATGTTTCTTACAGATATATCGTTACCGAAGGTAAGTAACTTTTGCATCTGAAAGAAACACGTTAGTGTTAGATTCCTTACCTTAGAATAGATACCCCAGTAATACCAACCCCGGTGGTGGGTCTGCTAACCAAGATCACACCATAAAGTCCTGGAAAACGGAACAGCCGAAAAAAGCCATCTCTCCGGATTTGGCTGACCAGGCAGTAGTGCTTAGCAAACGTGTGCAGCGAGGCCCACGCAGCTGCCTGACAGATGTCCTGCAATGTGACTCCCCAACCCAGGGCAGTAGTAGCCGCCGTGGCCCGAGTGGATTGGGCACGCAGCCCCACAGGAGGCTCCTTTTTCGCCAAGAAATAACAGACCTTGATGCACAAAACGACCCACCGAGAGATGGTCCGTGTGTGCACCGCCCGTCCCTTCTTAGTGCCCACGTAACCAACAAAGAGCTGGTTGTCCACCCGGTACTGGCGTGTGCGATCTAGATAAAAAGAGAGCACGTTTTGGGTCCATATGGTGGAGCCTCTCTTCCTCTTTCGAGGGATGCGGAGGTGGAAAGAAGGTGGGCAAGGTGATGGACTGCCCTATGTGAAAGGCTGTAACCACCTTGAGCAGGAAAGAAGGACGAGTCCTCAGAACAACTTTGTCCGGATGGACATAGAGGAAAGGAGGCTTAGAAGACAGAGCCTAGCGCTCACTCACTCACTCACTCTTCTGGCAGAGGTGATAGCAACCAGGAAAGCAGTTTTAAGAGTCAGAAGACGAAGAGGGCAATTATGAAGTGGCTCAAAGGGAGCGCACATCAGATAAGTAAGTACAAGGTTCAAGTCCCACTGAGGCATCACGAAAGGAACAGGCGGGAACATGTGTGCGATGCCTTTCAAGAATCTATTTACAACAGGGGACTTGAAAAGAGAAGGCTGATCAAGAAGCCTTAAGAAGGCTGAAATGGCCGAGAAATAGCCTTTGATAGTGCCTAGAGCAGAGCCCTGCTGGGCAAGAGAAAGAAGGAAGAGCAGAACCTCTGAAAGGGGGGCAGAAAGTGGATCCACAGCCTTTGCTGTGCACCATGCCACAAATTTGTTCCACCTGCAGGCGTATACCGTGTTTGTGGAGGGATGCCTAGCTGCCAGAATCGCATCACAGACCTCAGGAGGCAAGTCAAATGACCTCAATTGTCGCAGCTCAATCTCCACGCATGTAGGTGGAGACTGGACAGGTTCGGGTGGAGGACCGTCCCTGCTGCTGCGACAGAAGGTCCTCCTGAAGAGGCAGACGAATCGGGGGATCGACTCACATGCTGAGTAGCTCGGGATACCAGTATCTTTGTGTCCAGTCCGGAGCCACAAGGATGACTTGGGCCCGGTCGTGTCGGATCTTCTACAGCACTCTGGGTAGAAGTGGTATAGGCGGAAAGACGTACAACAGACCGCAGCTCCACTCGCGACGAAAAGCATCTCCGAGCCAGTGCCGCCTTGGAAATTCCAACGCACAGAACTGATGACATTGCGCTTCTCTTCGGTGGCAAATAGATCTAACCAACGCTATCCCCACTGCTGAAAGAGACCTTGTGCCACTTCCGAGTTCAGACGTCATTTGTGATCCATCATGCACCGGCGGCTGAGTTTGTCCGCCCAAGCGTTCAGGTAACCTGCCAGGTGTTCCAGCCATGTCCAGAGGCGCAGAGCCTCCTGACAAAGGGTCCACAACCCCTCCCTGCCCTGTTTGTTGCAGTACCACATGGCGGTGGAGTTGTCCGTTAATACCTGCACTACACTTCCCAGGACAGAGGGAAGGAATGCCTTCGTGCAAGTCGATCGCCTGCAGCTCCAGAATGTTGATATGGAGCTGAGACTTCACGGGAGACCAGAGGCCTCTGATCTCTGCCTCTCCCATGTGGCCCCCCATCCAAGGAGGGACGCATCCATCACCACTACATGCTCTGGTTGGGGAAAGGAGTGGAATCTGCCGCAGACCCAATCGCAGTCCGTGAGCCACCACAGCAACTGTCTTGTAGTGCCCTCCGAGATCAGGACGTGGTCGGACAGGTTGCCCTGATGCTGAGCCCACTGAAACTTCAGGTCCTATTGCAGAGCCCGCATCCGCCACCTGGTGCGATGTACCAGCAGGATGCAGGAGGCCATCAGCCCCAGGAGCCTCAGCGTCAGCCTGACTGTAACTCGGGATAAAGGCTGAAAGATCAGAATCAGAGCCTGAATATCTTGAGCCCGCTGCTTGGGAGGATAAACCCAAACCCGCGCCGATCCAGAACCGCTCAGATGAAGAGGAGCTTCTGAGAGGGGTACAGGTGTGACTTCGGCACGTTGATGGAGAACCCCAGTGAGTGCAGGAGATTGGCCGTAGTCTGGAGGTGGGAGACGACTGTCTGGGGCGAGCCCGCCTTTAACAACCAGTTGTCGAGATTGGGGAAGACCGAAACCCCTGATCTGCGCAGATGAGCTGCGACCACCGCCATCACTTTCGTGAACACCCAAGGGGCACTGGTGAGGCCCAAGGGGAGAACGGTAAACTGAAAGTGCTCGTGGCCTACCGTGAACGGCAGGTAGCGCCCTTGGGCCGGCAGGACAGGGATGTGGAAATATGCGTCCTGCAAGTATAACGCTACCATCAAGTCTCCAGGGTCTAGGGCAGCCAGGACTTGAGCTAAAGTCAGCATCTTTAACTTCTCCTTCCGGAGGAAGCCGTTGACGCTCCAGAGGTCCAAGATAGGGCGTAGGCCTCCTTTGCCATTCTCTGGGACCAGAAAGTAGTGGGAGTAGCAACCATGTCCTACTTCTGGCCCAGGAACACGTTCGAGGGCCTTAACTTCCCCCCGCAGAAGTTGCAAGTGATCCCCCGACAAGCAGTGGCACTGCAGTGGCATGGCTGCCTCGAAGGGGAGGGAGTAGCCCCTTTGGACGATTTGCAGCACCCACCTGTCTGAAGTGATGGCACGCTAGTGGAGGAGGTGATGGCGAACCCTGCCCCCCACTGGCGTCAAATGGGCCTGAAAGCTCGGACTAGGAAGGCTTTGAGACAGATGCTGCGGGAGTGGATGTGGACTGACCAGGCCTCTGTCCCCATCACGCCACAGCGGTTACCACGTCCGCAACCGCGTTGAGGTTGGTTCTGCGGCCTGTGGCTGGACGAACGTGTGGGGGCACCCCTTCCTTGGCCACGAAAGGGGCGAAAAGCATTAGTCTGCTGGCACTGGCCCGACAGGCCCAAGGACTTGGCCGTAGCCCTGGAGTCCTTGAAACGCTCAAGCGCACTGTCTGCTTTGTCACCAAAAAGGCGACGTCCATCGAAGGGCATGTCCATGAGACTGGACATCCCCTGAAAAATTGGCGGACCTCAGCCAGGCGTGGCGACGGATCGCCACCGTCGTGGAAATCGCTCTGCCCAGCGAGTCAGTGGTATCAAGTCCACATCTGATGGAATAACGCGCTGCATCCCGCCCTCTCAGCAAGAGCTTGGGCGAGCTGTGCCTGGGTCTCCTCCGGACACTGGGGCAGCACGTCCGCAACCGTATCCCACAAGGAGTGGGTGTAACGGCCCAAGTGGTGTTGATAGACCCCAACCACAGACTAAGTGAGGAGAACAGTTTCTTCCCAAACTGGTCAAACCTTTTGGATTCCCGATCTGGAGGAGCAGTCGGGAATGCGGTCTGGGACGTAGAGGACTGGATCACCAGACTCTCGGGTGGGGTGTACGGAGAGAAAGCAGGGGTTGCCTAGAGCCGGGCGGTGGCGTCAGGCCACTTTACGATCCACAGGGGGTACTGTGGAGTGCTTGGACCAAGTGCCCATCAGAACGTCCGTGAGAGACTCATTAAATGGCAGCAGAGGCTCCAAAGAGCTTACTGGCGGCTGAAGCACCTCGGTGAGGAGGTTAGTCCTCACGGCCGCAGCAGGTAGCTCAAAAGCCAAGGGCCTTGGCTGCTCTGCGCAACACCACACCATAAGTAGCACCCTCTTTCATTGCCACGTAGGGAGGAGAGATGAAGCCCGTATCAGGCGAAGTGTCAAGACCACTGCCCCCCCCCCCCCAGCTAGTCTGCCCAGTCCTGACGTAACTGAGAGGACATGCCAGAGGGTCCTCAGACCCCTCTCAGTCCTCTCCTTCATCCGTGTCCTGATAAACAGGCAGAAATGACAGAGCCTGGTCATAGGTGAATTGCTCACTCACCGGAGACGGCGCCAACGGGTGCCGCTCTGATGCCGGGCCCGGGCCGGGGCTGAAACCGGGGGCGGCGGCGTTCGGGGGTGGCGGCGTTCGAAGACGGCGCCGGGAGTGACTCCATAGGGGTCGGTGCCAGCGGAGGAGTCATGAGGTTAACTGGCGTTAACCGGGATCCAGGCCTGGATCCTACGGGGACCTGCGGCGTCGTGACCGAAGTAGAAGACGGCACCGGGGCCGAAGCCGCCTGCTCACTAGGACCCCCAGTTGGGTCTGCGGGGCCGAAGATGCGACGGCAGGCCTCAACGGAGGGAAGTGAGTCGTCAAGGCAATGAGGACATCACAAATCTCTTCCGGCGTTGCACGCAGTCCAGGGATCGGAGGCTATATGACCGGATGCGACTCCGGCGGAGCTGCGCAGGTGGGCGCGGCCGAGTCGCGCGAGGGGATTCAGAAGTGCGATGCTGCTTCTTCGACTTCTTCTTGGAATGCCTCCACTTATCTGAATGCGAGGACTTGGAGCCCGACGAACGGTGTGGACTCCGGCTCCGCAATCGGCCCCTCGACTTCCTCCTCGAGCGGCGCGGAGCCGACTGCCGGATCTCGAAGAGCTTGCGGGACCGCTTCAGTCTAGCCTTCGACATCAAGGCTTGGCAGTCGGCGCACGACTTGTCGTCGTGGTAGGCCCCGAGGCAGTGGAGACACCGGCGGTGGGGGTCGGTCACCGACATCAGGCGGTGACAGGCGAAGCACGGTTTGAATCCAGGTATCCCTACCGGCACCAGGAGTCCAATCGACTCGAAAAAGATAGCCAAAATAGGCCAGAAAGGTAGTCAAAAAGTGACTAGGGTATTAGCTCTTCCCGGATCTGAGATTGCTGGCACGGAAAAAAGAAGAACTGACATCAGCGCACGAGGGCGGCGTCTAAGTACTCCGACTACGTCATCCCGGTGATTATGACGCAGACAACAGACGCGGAGCCGCAGACGACGCCTACCGACGCACGAGGATACTGCTGACGAAAACTTTCCGGATCCAGTCTGATGCCTGGGGATATTCTAAGGTAAGGAATCTAACACGAACGTGTTTCTTTCAGATCCATTTTTTTTTTAATACCAGGGGCTCCATTCACAAACTCATTGGCACATGAACACACACACACGCACACACAAATGCTTGTCGAATTAGGCTCAAGTATTTAATGATAATTTATTTCAAAGGTGAATGGGATAAACATGCACCGGTCCACATGTTCATCTGAAACGGGTGGCC
This sequence comes from Lissotriton vulgaris, assembly GCF_964263255.1. NCBI lineage: Eukaryota > Metazoa > Chordata > Amphibia > Caudata > Salamandridae > Lissotriton > Lissotriton vulgaris. The sequence continues at coordinate 361,832,694 of NC_141697.1, forward strand.
CTTCATCAGAGGGAGCTCATGGATCCAATGTCGCAGTGAGTGAGGTCTTCTATCACCCAACTAGATCTTAAGTTCTTTTTGCACCTCTTCCTTGCAAAACTAAAAAGAACAAAGAGCAGGTTGATTATATGTAGGTGGAGCCATTCTGGTTTTAATGTGAAGAAAATAACAATGGAGTTTAACTTTAAACCGCTCAGATATACAGCTCCAGAGAAACAGACGCTGCAGTGTCTCTGTAAGTTGAGTGTTCACTTTCAAAGCCATGAAACAAGCAGACAAGGGGCGCAGGGTGTTCAAATTTTAGATTGGAAGGCTGTAAAACAAGCGGTCCAAGACATGAGTAAGAATTATAATGCTCAGTTAAAAGGTGCAGTAGTCTTTATTATTACTAGAGATCAGCTTATTTCAATCCAAAAGAAACAGCAAGGATTCTAGCGGATCATTTGGATCTATCTACAACATTTGATACTATGTCTCACATCTTACTAGACTGCCTTTTATGTTGTCACATGTCTAGCAAAACACTTTCTCTGGATCAACTCCTTTCTCTCCAATCATTTACAAACAGTTTACATTCCCTGATTTTTTATCTTCTTCCAGCTGTTGAGGTTTGCAAGGTTTCTTCCTTTACCCCACAAACACCTAACTGGCTCCTGAGGCTTAGCTCTCATTCCTATGGACTCACGTTTTTGGAGTATATGCAGACAATACGCAGATTGCTCTTAGAATCAACTCTGGATATAGAGCGGAGTCATTTTACTCAAGTCTCCTAGCAGTTGCTGCCTGGATGAACAATAATCATCTCAAGCTGCACATTGACAAAACTAAAGTTCTACTTTAAGGTAACTGTTAGACTTGCATCTTTTGGTGTGTTTCCCCTATCTTTTTGCTTTCTGACCTCCCAGTGTGATTCTGTTTTTGCTTGTTTAGGGTCTCTGCACACTTTCTCACAGCTGTTCAGTGTTTAAGTGCAAGTGCCCCTGTTGTAAATTGTGCTATGGATTGGTGTTTCCATGATTGGCTGACTTGATTTACTAGTCAGTCCCTAGTAAAGTGCACTGTGTGTGCCCAGAGTCTGCAAATCAAATGCTGCTAGTGGGCTTGCAGCACTGGTTGTGCCAACAACACAAGCAGCCTGTAAATTTAACTCTGACCTGTCATTGTCGAACCTGTGTGCAGTCTGGTACTGCCATGTAGACTTAGCAAGTGTACCCACTCGCCAGGCCCTAACCTTCCCTTATCTTACATATCAGTCAGCCCTAAAGTAGGCCCAAGGTACCACTGTGGGCAGGGTGCAGTGTATGTGAAAGGTAGGACATGCTCTGGTGTGTGTTGTATGTCCTGATAGTGAATTACTGCCAACTTAGTTTTTCACTATTACAAGGGAACCTGTTCCTATAGGACAGAATGGGGAGTTTGCATATAACAGTTCATAAACATAACTACCCCTGGGAACAGGGTGGGAAAATAAAGTTTAATATGCCTGAATTCAGAATCTAAAGATGCCTCTTTTAGTGAAGATGATTTTTACATTGTGTTTGAAAATGCCACTTTTAGAAAGGAGGTATTTTCTTGCTCAGCCATCCAGTGTGCCTCTGATGGGTTTGTGGATTGACTGTCTGGCTTTGGGATGACAGGGGCTGGGGAGGAGCAGTGGCTCCAGGGAGTCTAGATGGGTCAGGGATGGGCTGAATAGACCCGGGCTGCATTTAGAGTAGGGGGGAGGAGATTTCCTTTCAACTGAATGGGCCTGGTATGCCTCTGACAATGCTGTCTCCACCTTCTGCCAGGAAGCTACACCAGAGAGGACAGAACTGGTTCTGTCTGGGCACAGACACTCTCTGTCCCCAGAGAACAAAGGATTTTGGGCTATAAAAAGTGGGGCCCAAACACCTAAACTTAAGAAATGTATTGGACCCACGAAGACTTCCAAGAAGAAGAGCTGGAGAAGCTGTGAGGAGAGACTACCATTTTGCTGTGTGCTTTGCTGTGTTGGCCTGCATTGGCTGCTTCTGTTTTGGGCAGTCAAAGGACTGGGCTGAACTTTCTACAACTTCTTTACTGAGTTTTTCCAAGGGCTTGAGGTAGAGCCTGCCTCCTGTTCAAGACGTCTCAGGAACAGCAAAGACTTCAAGCTTCTGCCATCAGCACTGGGGACTGTGTGTTTTGTGCTGCATCAAAAGAAAAGCAACCCGACGCCGTCTACGACGCTTCTGCCAACTCCGTGTCCCGAAGGCACCGCAGAGCGCACCACAACCCCGGTCTCACCGACGCCGCCATCTGACGCCGCCACTGAGCTGCTGTTTGCACCGCAACCTGTGGGCACCGCACTTCACACTGCCTCGCTTCATGACGACGCCTTGATATTCCTGACGACAACACTGCATGCCGACATGGACGCTGCTGCTTGCACCATGGTTTGAGGGCACTGCTCGTAAGTTATACAACGCACCGTCCTCCTCACACACCGCAGCCTTGGCCTACCGACGCCGCCACGATTGGTGCCTCAACAAATGCATCAACAAAGAGCTTTAGCAACGATGATGCAGCTGCTTGCACCGTGACCTGCCAGCACTGAGACGAGCACCAAATCCCTTTGCCTCGCAGCTCTGGTCTCACCGACGCCGCTGGACAACTGTCACCGAGCTGCTGCCTGCACTGTGACCTGAGGGCACCGCAGCACCAGACGCCGGCGCTCGGGACTTCAACCACGAGGAGTTCGATCAGCAACGCGCGTGACTTCAAGGGCCCGACAACTCCTGCATCGACCTCTAGAACAGTCGCCTGTGGCGCCGTGCTTTCGGAGCTCAAAGAGAGGTCGCTGACGCCCTGTATTTCTAAAGGTACAGTTTTGGGGGTTTCCCGACACCATAGCTGGCCCGCAACTAAGCGTCAGCCAGAACTGTTTTGATTTGTTGTTCACGATGGCATGAAAACCCCAGATGGAGCTATCGACTTCAAAGAACTTTATTTTTAGTCTATTTTGATGACGGAGGATTTCTTAGTAATGTTGTAACGGGGTGGGCTCTTCCCTAGGTACTGAGCCTTCCGATAAGCAATGGTGGACTGTAACTCCGCTTTCACCTACTTCCCTCCCCTTATCTCAGCAGCCTGAAACCGCTCCTCAAGATGCGTGGGAGATAGAAGCCCCGGACCCGTGTTGGTGGAGCAAAGACTGGACGAAGCCCTTTAAGTGGGAGTATCCCACCCATGAGGACACACCCTCCGTATGCGGCTCAACGTCAAAGGAACGGCGGATCCAGGAAGGAACGGACAACGTTTCCCCGGAGGAGGAGGTCGGAGTGAGCTACACGGAGACTGGAGACGTCGCGCAGCAGACTAGGAGGAACTCGGCGAAGCCAGGAGGCCAACGTTCCTACGAGCCGCCCCGCCATGTTCCCGCGGGAGGAGCGTGGCTCCATCAGGTACGGGGCAAAGTGGCGGGCTGGGTTGGGCGTATGCGTAAGCCTAACGTGTAACCAGCGCTGTGATAGCTGCACGCAAAGTGAACTTCCTGTACCCCTCACGAGCACTCCTCACGTCCGCTAGCTAGTACACTGTGCACTACGGTTACCCTCACTCCCGGCCTTTTTTTCCGGAGTCCTCAAAACCCTATTCTAACAACGTCCTTTCTCTCTTCTCTTCTGGGATTGTCCCGGGCTGGCGTGAGCCCCGGCTGCCTGAGCTCAAACACTGGAATCCTCGAGAAGACCACCCCTCGACCCAGCAGCGGCAACAAGAGAGAGACTTGCGAGTAGAAGGAGAAAAACCTATATTAAAATAAAACCATCACTTAGAACCTTCCTGAGAGAGTCTGACTCCGAATCTTTAACTCAGTCTCCTCCTCCCTCTCCCAACCCAGGACAAATGTATTGTGGATTTTTATTGTTTTTCGTCTTGTCTTAAGTATATATAAATATTGGATATTTTTCTTAACTAGTGTGGTGTCCTTTTGTAGTGCTTATACTGTGTTACTGTTGGTTATGTGCAAATGCTTTACAAACTGCCTCTAAGATAAGCCTGACTGCTCATGCCAAGCGACCAAGAGGGTGAGCAGGGGTTATTTTAGGAGTGTAACTCAGTTATCATGACTAGGGGGAAGGGTCCCTACTTGGACAAAGGTGCAAACCCTTGCCAACTAGAGGCCCCCATTTCTAACAGAAACACTTTTAAAGTCTAGACACCTGTATGGCATCTGAATTGGTGATGTCACCTCTCCCGGCCACCAGTGTGAAGAATTTAGGTGTCTTCTTTGACTCTAGTCTCTCATTCTCCATCAAAACCAACTAAACTTGTTCTTGTAGGTATTTTTGTTGAGGTTCTTCTGAAAGATACGGATTAATTTCTAGACAACTCCTACCAGACAGTTGTGCAGACGGTGAGTCTCTTGTGTCTGGATTATCCTAATTCACTCTAATTGGGTCCTCCAAAGTACTTACAGGCCCACGTATAGCTTGTTCAGAACTTTGGCACTAGGCAATTGCTAAGTCTTCCATGCAACCCCTATTTCTGCCAGTCTCCATGTGCTACAATGGACCAACTTCTTAAAGTATACAAAAAAGCAATGGAATGCTTGAATTAATCTCAGCCACTGGTAATTAGTCACGCCACATCCCAGTCCAGCGTTATTTTGCATACCATGTCACCTCAGTTTGGATCCAGTCATATGCAAATCAGTATTGACCTTTTACCAATGACAACTGTCCATCCTGAACTCCGAGGCCAGTTCCTCCCTGAACCGGATACAAACAATCCAAGACCTGTTTCGCCTTATTTAGAGCTCATCAGAAAGGTAAAGCTTGACTCCAGTGACAGTGTGCACGAGACCCATGTCCGTCTGGGCATTCGCGTCCCACTTAGGGTGACACATCAAAGTATACAAAATAAAGTGATGGATGTGCCAACTTCTTTCACCAATAAACTAGTGCACTACCAACCCAGTCATCTACTCTGTTACTTTGGCTCGCTTCTTCTGATGGTTTGCATTATTCACAAAATTTGCCTTGCTTTTTTTAACTTGAGCCCTAAATTGTGTAATCATCTTCGCTTCACTGCTCTATACGCAGTCTAGCTTTATTCTTTTCTGTAACTCTCAAGACATATTTGTTCACTGTGTAGTACCTGTGGTTGTTGCCGCAATCTTTACTTTAGCACAGGACACCCCTACAGAGTAACAGCTGCGCTATATAAATTGATATCATGATCATCATCTACTCTGTGTAATGAGATTAGGTCATGCTTGGCTTTCTTTTGGCCTTTGAACACAAGACCCTGCTACACTACTGCTTTGATGTTTTTCCTTGAGCTCTAAATCAGGCACGCTAGGTCTCAAAATATTTTTAGCCAGTCCTCCAAGTGGGCATCCCTACAACACCAAGAGACGAACTTTCAAAAAGTTTCACCAAAATGCCAAAAAAACCACACAATCAAAAAGTGACCCGAGGGATAGCAGCCTCCGGATCTAAACTGACTGGCACGGAAAGAAAAGAACAGATGTCAGTGCAGTGGCACCTACTGGCACAGATGATGCCCATGACATGACGCGGAGCAGACAGATGTCATCTACTTGCGCGTAGGGGTTCTGCTCATGAAAACATTTCTAGATCCAGTTTGAGGTCTGGGGATAATTCTGAGGTAAGGAAACTGCAGCTAGAAGTCTATATCAGATGCCTGGTGTACTCAGAGTTTATAGAAGGACGCCTGGCTGCCAGAATCTCAACAACCCCACTCAATCTCCAGGCACGGCGAGGCAGCAAGTGGAGGCCCAGGTGCAGGAACCTGCCCTGTTGCTGCGACAGTAGATCCTCCTGAAGCAGCAGCTTGATCAGCGGACAGATGCTAATGCCCAGAAGTACTGGATATTACAGCCTCCTGGTCCAATATTGAGCAACCACGATGACTTTAGGCCGGTCGATATTGATCTTCGTCAGATCACAAGCCAGGAAGGCACACAGTAATCTGAAATTCCTCCCTAGGTGGAATGTGTCTAAGAGAGTCTTTTCTGGAACTCTAGTGTGCAAAAATGCTGACAATGTCTGTTTTTTTCTGGCAGTATAAAGTTTGAGCTAAGGTTTTTCCCAATGCTGGAAAAAGCCCCTGACATAACTTCAATACAAGATCAGCTAAGCATCGGTGACTGAGTTGATCTGCACTGGCATTTAGAGAACCCGTCAGCCACTTCTCTTCTCTTCTGTGGCGAATAGATCTAACCAAGGCTCTCCCCATTGCTGAAAGAGACCTTGTGCCACGAGTTCAGACGCCATTTGTGATCCATCATGCACCGACCGCTGAGTTGGTCTTCCCTGGCCTTCAGGGAACCTGCCAGGTATTGAACATGTGTTGTGTTGTCCATGAACACCTGCACTACACTCCCCCGGACAGAGGGGAGGAATGCTTTCAGTGCAAGCCGGATCGCCCGCAGCTCCAGAAGGTTGACGTGGAGCTGGGACTCCGCCGGAGACCAGAGGCCTCTGATCTCCGCCTCTCCCATGTGGCCCCCACAGCCCAGGAGGGACGCGTCCGTCACAACTACGTGCTCCGGTTGGGGTAGGGAGAGGGATCTGCCGCTGACCCAATCGCTGTCCGTGAGCCATCACTGCAACTGTCTTGCAGTGCCCTCTGAGATCAAGACATAGTCGGACAAGTTGCCTTGATGCTGGGCCCACTGAAACTTCAGGTCCCACTGCAGAGCCCGCATCCGCCACCTGGCGTGATGCATCAGAAGGATGCAGGAGTCCATCAGCCCCAGAAGCCGCACCCTCAACCTGACCGAGACTCTGGATAAAGGTTGAAAGATCGGAATCAGAGGCTGAATATCTCGAACCCGCTGTTCTGAATGATAAACCCAAAACTGCGCAGAGTCTAGAACCGCTCCGATGAAGAGGAGCTTCTGAGAGGGACACAGGTGTGACTTGGGCACATTGATGGAGAACCCCAGCAGGTGCAGGAGGTCGGCCGTAGTCTGGAGGTGGCTGACGACTGTCTGGGGCGAGCCCGCCTTCAACAACCAGTCGTCAGGATAGGGGAAGACTGACACCCCTAATCTGTGCAGATGAGCTACGACCACCGCCATCACTTTCGTGAACACCCGAGGGGCGCTGGTAAGGCCGAAGGAGAGCACGGTAAACTGAAAGGGCTCGCGGCCTACCCTGAACCGCAGGTAGCGCCGGTGGGCCGGCAGGACAGGGATGTGAAAATAAGCGTCCTGCACGTCCAACACTACCATCCAGTCTCCCGGGTCTAGGGCAGCTAAGACCTGAGCCAGAGTCAGCATCTTGAACTTCTCCTTCCAGAGGAAGCCGTTGACGTTCCGCAGGTCCAAGATAGGGCATAGCCCCCTTTGCCCTTCTTGGAAACTAGAAAGTAGTGGGAGTAACAACCACTCCCTACTTCTGGCCCAGGAACGCGCTGCGCTCGATGGCCCTTTTAGCCAAGAGGGCCGTAACTTCCTCTTGCAGAAGTTGCAAGTGATCCCCCGACACGCAGTGGTATTGCAGTGACATGGCTGGAGGGGTCGCCTCGAAGGGGAGGGTGTAGCCCTTCGGACGATTTGCAACACCCACCTGCCCAATATAATGTCGCGCCAGTGGGGGAGGTGATGGCGAACCTTGCCCCCCACTGGCGTCAAACGGGCCTGAAAGCTCAGACTAGGAGGGCTTTGAGGAGGATGCTGCGGAGGTGGATGTGGACTGGCCTCGCCGTTGTCCCCTGGCACCGCCACGGCGGTTACCACGTCCGCCACCGCGCTGGATGTTAGTCTGCGGCCTGAGGCTGGAAGGACGTGTGGGGGCGCCCCTTCCTTGGCCACGAAAGGTGCGAAAGGCAGCAGTTTGCTGGTGCAGGCCGACAGGCCCAAGGACTTGGCTGTAGCCCTGGAGTCTTTAAAGCGCTCAAGCGCACTGTCTGCCTCGTCGCCAAAAAGGCGATGGCCATCAAACGGCATGTCCATAAGGGTGTTCTGGACATCAGCCGAAAAGTTGGTGGACCTCAGCCAGGCATGGCAGCAAACCGCCACCGTCGTAGCAATCGCCCTGCCTAGCGAGTCCGTTGTATCGAGCCCACATCGGAAGGAATACCGTGCTGCATCTCGACACTCCACAAAGGCTTGGGTGAGTTAAGCCCGGGACTCCTCCGGGCATTGTGGCATCACATCCGCGACCGTGTCCCACAGAGAGTGGGTATAATGGCCCAAAAGGCACGCGGTATTGACTGACCACAACTCCAAACTTAGTGAGGAGAACATCTTTTTACCATATTGTTCGTACCTTTTGGATTCCCGATCAGGGGGAGCGGTCGGGAATGCGGTCTGGGAATTAGAGGCCTGGATCACCAGGCTCTCGGGAGTGGGGTGGGTGGACAGGAAACTAGGGCTCAATAAACAGCAGTAGAGGCTCCCAAGAGCTTGCCTGCGGTTTAAGGACCTCAGTGAGGAGGTTAGTCCTCACGGCTGCGACGGGAAGCTCAAGAGCCAAGGCCTTGGCCGCCCTTGTCAGCACCACACTATAGGCAGCCCCCTCCTCCGTAGCCACGGTAGGAGGGGAAACAAATCCAGTGTCAGGCGAAGTGTTCAAACCACTGGCCTCGCCTAGTTCACCTGCCCAGTCCTGAATAGACTGGCAATCCCATGCCAGAGGGTCCTCAGACCCCTCCCAATCCGCCTCGCCCTCCATCTCCTAGTACTCCAGTTCAAATGATGGGGCCGGATCATAGAAGAAAAGTTCATCTCTCTACGTCGAATGCGGCGTCGATCAACACCATTCCGACGTCGGAACCGGATCGGGGGGGGGGGGGGGGGGGGGTAAATCGGGGACGACGTCGTCCGGAAACTGCTTCGAGGCCGACACCCTGAGGGTCAACTCCGGCGGAGGGGTTGTGAGGTCGACCAGCGGCGACCTGGATCCAGTGGGGCCCTGCGGCGTCGGGACCGAAGTCGCCGGGGCTGAAGAACCCGACGGTGCCGGAGCCGAAGCTGCCGGACCTCTAGGGCCCCCAGACAAACCCCCGGGGCCTGAAGGCACCTCCGTAGGGCCCGAAGGAGATCGATTCCTCATGACCACAAGGGATGCGTTTATCTCCTCCGGCGTCGTGTTCAGCCCAGGGACCGGCGGGTATGGAGCTGGCCGCTGTGCCTGCGGCTCTGGCGGTGTCGCCTGAACCCCCCCCGGCAGCATCGGGTGGGGGAGTCAGAAGAGCGGTGTCGCCTCTTCGACTTCTTGTGCCTCTTGCCTGAGGACTTGCATCCTGACGAGTGGTGTTGACTCGCCGAGCTGTGATGACTCCAGCCCCGCGACCGGTCCCTCGACCTCCTCCCCGACCGGGACCGAGATCGGCTCGCTGCACTTATGGGGCCGCTCCCGCCTAGCTTTCGACGCCAAGGACCGGCAGTCGGGGCACGACTTGTCATCGTGGTCGGGCCCCAAATAATGCAGGCAACGGCAATGGGGGTCGGTAACCGACATCAGTCGGTTGCTGTCGGCACAGGGTTTGAACCCGGGCATCCCTACTGGCACCGATGGAGTCTTTCGTCTCGAAAAACAGATCAAAACGATCGAAAAAGTTTAGTAAAAAATGACTAAGGGTACCACTATTTCCAGATCGGAAAAAAGAAGTACTGACGTCAGCATGCGAGAGCGGCGTCTAAGTACTCTGGCGACGTCATCCCGGCGCCAACGACGCCGGACGTGGAGCCGCAGACGATGCCTACCGACACGCAGGGGTACTGCTACGCAAACATTTCCGGATCCAGAGTGACGCCTGGGGATATTCTAAGGTAAGGAATCTAATACTAACCTGTTTCTTTCAGATAGCCTCTTCAGCACAGCAGTTATGAATCCATGACCACCGTCAGCTTCGGCTGGGGTAAGGAGAAGAGTCTACCACTGACCTAATCATGGCCTAGCAGCCACCACTGTAGATTACTTGTAGTCTCCTCAGAAACCAGGATGGATTCTCATAGATTCCCTGGTGCTCTGCCCACTGGGACTTCAGGTCTCACTGCAGAGCCCACGTGTGACATCTGCCATCTTTCACTAGCACCATCCTCACTGAAACTCAGGACAGCAGCTGAAACATTGGAATTGTAGCACAAATGTCCTGGACTGTCTCTTAAAACATGGATCTACGGCTTAGCCGAATCAGTTTGAAAACCACTTGTCTGATTATACAAAACATCTACAATCAGTTAAAACTTGTCAATTTACTAGTAATGAAGTGGCAGCGCCAGGATGCTCCTTGGAGCGACAGCGCGCTATAAAAATACCTCAACATCAACATCAACATCAAAAGCACAAGATGGCACAATATCTAGGATAGCTCTAAAGAACCAGAAGGAGGCAGGTGTGACTTTGGCACATTGATAGTGAACTCAACAGGGTTAGGTTTGCCGTTCTGTAGAGGTCATCTATGACTGCCTGGGGCTTGCCTGCCTTCTAAGTACAACTTAAGTACAGAAAGACTAGTACAACTGACCTCAAAAGGTGCTCTGTGAGACAGCAATCCCTTTCGTGAACAGCAAAGAGCACTGGTAAGGCAAAGTGAATATGCTGCTGGCCCATTGGGAACAGTGCAGGAAGCCGTCTCTGCATATGGTATACCACTAGGTGGTTACACCATGCACCAGAGGGGAGTCCAGAGATCCCCTAGAAGCTACAGGGATCAATGTAAAACCCAAAGTGCTCTATTTGTGGTAGTGTGGGAGAGCAGCCTTAGGCCTAACACAGAGGAGTGCAAGACATTTATTGCGCAACATCGACCAATAACTGACTGAAGACTCACAGAGGAGTTCCAAACCAATTTTAGAAAAATAAGCTTAGCTCAAGTTTTATTTTAAGACAAAGAACTTCCAATAAGTTACGTACGTTCTGCAGGAAAAATACTTAAAACTTTTAAAAGGCGAGGCTTTTTGAACAGTTCAATGTTATCCTATGGAGGAAAACAATAATAGGTTATGCAGGTTAGTATGCAACTTACAGTTCCAGTCTTCCGGACCAAAGGTCAGCAAGGGGTAGGTGAGTACCAACACTGCACCCCCAGGGGCACTGAGACAGCCAGACAGCCAGGTACAGAGGTCAAAATAGTAGCTCTACCCAATGTGCTTTAATGGAGACTGGGGGTGCTCAAAGCTACACTGCTTGCAGTAAGTTAACCGGTTTCAGGGGCCAAGCGTTAAGGGTTAGAGCAAGCACAGGGGTGCCACAAAGCAGCACCAAACATACACCATCAGCGACACAGGAGCATCCGAGGGCAGGGTGCAAATTCATAGTCGGCGCCCATGCAGGCATTGCACCGAAAGTTGCGGGAGGAGACCAGCTACTGCAGAGGTAAGTAGAGAAGTAGGGGGTCGCAGGGGCACCGTCAGCTCAGCTCACCAAGGCCCAGGGGATTCGGGTGCAGGGACACCTTTATATGTCAGATTCTTCTTACTGGAGCCGGTCGCAGTCAGGGGGAGCCTCAGGAATCAGGCTGCAGGCGTAGTCATGGAGTCCAGGAGTCCAGGAGGGTTCAGCCAAAAGCTGGTCTTGAGGTCAGGATGGCTGGGTAACCTGTTCTGGATCAGACAGCCACCTGGACATGGGCCAGAGGCATCTGGTGCATGGTGGTCAGGACTCGTGGTTCCAGCTGGCAATCGAGTCCCTGGTGTTGGATTCTAGGGGACAGAACCGCTGCCACATACACACATTAGGGTTTTTAGGAACTTTGAAGATGTAAGAAGAGACAGTGGACCCTCTCCTGGACTGCTTCAGTCCCAACAACTAGACTGGCAGGTAAGAGTGAGTAATACAGGCACAGTCTACACTAATGGAGAACTCTGCCTAGCAAAATGATAAAATAGCTGTCTGGGTGACTTCATCGTCCAGTGTTTAGCTTACACATGGCCGAAGAATGAGAATAGGAAATGCTTATGGAGATAGATTGTAAACCACAACCTGAAGCTTTTTCTAAGCAAATATAATGTAACTAAAGTAAAAAGCTGATGATTGTTATTCTGTAAAGTTCTCCCTCACTCATTTAGGTGTACAGTACGCTATATATATATATTTATGAAGTGTCCACTCAAATGGGGAGGTTAGACTCTGGAAGAAAGCTTGCAGGGAATATCTAAACTTCATTGAAATAGGGCTACTGTGGTTAATAGAAGAAAGGTAGTTTCCCATAACTTTGCTATTTTTGTGGGAAAAGTGACGTTTGCCTTTTGTTAAAAATATGGACCAAGATAATGGGCAATAAGAAAACTAGTTTTCTAGGAGTTGCAGCAATACTTTGTGCTCGAGTTCAAAAGAAGAGTAGGTCAATTGTTAACAATTTACATAAAAAGCTTAAGGAGAAGAGGGGTCTTACAGCGACGTGATGTGCAAAAGAGATAACTAACACTGTGGGTACAAAGGAATACACAGTGTCAAAGAACTGCAGTGACAGAGAAGCATGGCAAGTGTGCTTTATGCTCACTTGAAGAACTCTTATATAGAACAGTCACTGGCAGTTCATGATGGAGCTGCTCCTACTGAGGCACGTCCAAGCAAGAAACTGGTTCTTCTCTGTAGTGGCAGAGTTAGCAAAGACACAATGGTCTGTCATGCAGTCTAGAATAAATACTAGTGGTTGAGTTTAACTCCAACATTCCACCCATTATCTCTTTGATTTCCTTAGTACGACGCCCTAAATGAGACTGGTATGACCAACATGGGTCTTGGGTTCACTGTGCCATAGGAACCAAGCTGCATCTCATAGACGAGGTCAAACATTCTGTAACAGGGCTGCGTATGCTTGTTCCCCATTCATAGTGGATTTCGCCTGACAGCTCTGTATAGAGTGTTCCTATTGGAAAAGGTCAAGGTCTGATATACATTAAAAGCGATTTTTGTATGGAGGAGCACAGTGGTCAAAAAATGAGGGATTGGAAAGCAGTACAGAGTAATTGCCAATGGCGGAGATTAATTCAAGCACTGCATCAGCATTCATCAGTTTTCTTTTTTTGATTCACTGGCAATGGCGTATTGGTGAGAAAATAGTCTTTGGAGGAGAAATCTCAGCTTGAAGAAAAATTGATGAGAAATTATTTAGAGAAGTTGAATCTTTGATGCCCAGGATTTCATCAGAATCAATGGCTTTTGAATTCATGTAGACACTAGTAGAAACAGGGTTCAATGTCGATGGGGGCTATGACGTCATGGTCTTTAATTTCAAGAATTCTGCAGCACTGTAGTCAAAGGTAAAGCTGTGTCCTTTGAAGACAGTATTATGCCAAATGATTCGAAGCAAATGAATAATGATGGGACATGTTTACATTTTAGTCACACAGCAGTACTTTAAGTGGCAAGACTTCACTCAGGCAGAGTGAGAATCTTCCTGAGGAACCCTAAATATTATCCTTCTGCAACTACCATTGTATTTCATCTTCCTGTCTTCCTTGGGAATTAGACATTTGCAGAAAAACTATCAAGGCTACTTAGGTTGTAAGAGGGTCAGGTTAAGGGCCTATGAGGGTCTTGAACAGTTTTTTTTATTTAATTACAGGAAAGACACCCTCCTCAAAGATTGAGGACACCTTCATAGCAGTGAATGAATAATAAAGAGAGAATACATATTACATTTCACTGGCAAGGTCACTCTTCTGTCCACATTAAGTAATAAAAAATGAGAAACAGTATATCTTGCAGTGAATAATAGCTGAGAGGGTACAGTCATAAAAGCCAGGATCCCGATAAATGCGAACATGAAAATTTGAGACCAAGTTCCAGCACAGAACATAGTTGGAAAATGGAGGTGCTGTGTGCTCACTAAATCTGGACTGTCCAGCTGTAGATTCCAAAAACGTTGCTACCATTCTTGTTTATTGTTTGACTTTTAAAAGGATATCTTTTAGATGAAACTTTTATAATATTCCAAATAATACTTTACTTGCATTTGTCATTCTTTTAAAAGAAAATCAAATAAATTCCATAGTAAGGCAGGTACGTGCATACAGACAGAAGACATTATTTGTTGGCTATTAAAAGTGTTACAGGGCCTCACACAGGGGCAAGTCTATTCAGTATTTGTAACCAACATTGAAGGTTCCATGAAGATTTGACAATTTTCAGGTATCTTTGCGGGCCCTCTGTTGTTCCCATAGGCACAAAGTGGTATTCAGGGCATCATGAGTGTTTCGCAAGTTTCCCATTATATCTGGTATTGGTTTTCTGATCATTAATTTAACAAAGTATGCATTACCCAAAACGAGTTCACCATCTGAAAAATGCTTTAGGATTTGGAAAGCGAGAAGAGGAGAAAAAGCAGTAAATATATCAGCTGCCAACTTGTGAAACTCTGTTCCTATATCCAGCTGTACAGAAGACAATCATCGATACCAGTAATTTCTAACCGGTTTAGAAAAATAATAATATTAGCAGATTAAGTAAATATATATATATATATATATATATACATCCATAAAAAATCAATATTCAATTTTTTTAAATGCTCTGTATGAAATAAGTTGGTATTCTTATCTTGATTTATGGGACCAGCCCAATTACAGCAAAAGGAAATTAATAAGGACAATTGGCAGCCTCAACTGAAGTATTGGCAAATAGACAAAGAGCGCAAGGAGCCAAAATTCAAAATGATATGCCGGAGTCCAGCATATCAATTTATCTTTTAAAAATAAAATTAATCTTGATACTCTCTAACCTTCAGATCAAAATACAAATTTCGTTTTTTGATATATTTTTGGGAATTAAATAAAATATTCATAATTCATGTATATGATGCACGTTTGTTTCTGTTTTTTGTGTATTGTTTTGAGTTTAAATCATAGAAATTGTTTAGGTGGAGGTTCTTGGCTTCCAGTAGTGATTCAGTGAGGTCTATGGAAGTCAAAAGGTTAACTTTTGATCAGCTAGTTACTTACCTTCAGTAATGCATTATCTGCTAAAGAGAATATCTAGCTGCAGATTCCTTACCTTTAAGTTTCCCAGGCATCAGACTGGATCCGAAAACTTGTGTGAGCAGTACCCGTGCGCACCGTCAGGTGGCTCCATTCGGCTCTGTGTGGCGCCGTCTGCGTTGGAAGTGACGTTGCGGTCTCCTACCAAGGTGCGTGGACGTCAGTTATTTTTCACGACTTTTCATGCAAAAGCGCAGAGGCATGCAGTCAACTGAAAAATGTGTGTCCAACATAGGGCCCTGAAAAGGAAGCAAACCTAGCCCTATAAATGTGTCCACAGAGCAGGGAGGCATGAGTAGGTCTGTAAGGAATCTGCAGCTAGATACTGTCTCTACCAGATAATCGATACTGAAGGTAATTAACTTGCTCTTCTGATAGAGAATTCTAGCTGCAGATTCCTTACCTTTGAATAGGTACCCAAGCCATAGCATCCAGGTGGTGGGCAGCGGACAGGTTAACTAAATGAAAATGTCCTGCAGGACCGAAAAGGGCTAAATGTTGTCCCTGAGGCCCTGACTGTCCAGGCAGTAGTACTTGGCAAATGTATGCAGGGAAGCCCATGTTGCTGCCTAGCAGGGATTGAACACCACGAGCCTACGCGGAGGTGTAATGGGCCCATAAGCCCTTTTTAGGCAGGACGTAGCAGATCCTGATACAGAAAAGAACCCAGCACGAAATGGTTAAACGTGGGTCCCGTGCTTTCCATGCCACCGGACTCAAGCTATCCTGGCTGATGAGGGCTGAAAGCCCGAAACCGGACATAGAATGCTTGTTTCCAGTCCAGGGCGGACCTGGCCTGGCCTGGCCTGGACTGTTCCCATTGGGCGCAGGGTCAAGACTAATTTGCATATGGCTGGGTCCAAACTGCAATGGCATTGAGAGCAAAAAAACAATGGATTAAGGCCCAGATCTCTGTACGGGGGTGAATGTATGAAATTGTTCTGCATTTTGTCCATCAATTGTTCTTTTTGCTAATTTCTGAACAACCCAGACCTGTTTAGCTCCTACATATACCACGAACAGTTGGTTGTCCACCAGGAACTCCTTTCGGCGTTCAAGGAAGAATGACAATGTTCTTTTTGGGTCCAGATAGGTGGATCGTTCCTCCTCTTTAGAGGGTTGGGGAGTAGCATAAAAGAAGGGCAGGGTGGCAGATTGTCCCAAATGGAATGGGGTCACTAACTTAGGTAGGAAAGAGGCCAGGGTGCGAAGAACCACCTTGTCCGGGAATAACATAAATAGGGACGCTTGGATGATAAAGCTTGCAGCTCACTCACCCTCTGGCCAGATGCTCTTGCCACTAAAAAGACTGTCTTGATGGTAAGCAGCCGGAGGGGACAATTTTGTAATGGCTCAAAGGGAGCACACATTAGCCAAGTGAGAACCAGGTTCAGATCCCACTGAGGCATTATGAAAGGCGAAGGGAGAAAAGTATGAATAAGCCCTTTCAGGAACCTATTTATTATAGGGGACTTAAATAAGGAGGGTTTGTCAGGCAGCCACAGAGTAGCAGACAGAGCAGAAAGATAACCCTTGAGAGTTCCCAAAGCAGAACCCTGCTGGGCACGGGGAAGAATAAAGAGTAGAATATAAGAAACAGAGGCAGAAAGAGGGTCAATAGACTTTTCAGTACAATATTTTACACAGGTTTGTCAACAGCAGCGATATACTGTTTTGGTGGGGGCCGCCAGAATAGCTTTTCAGATTTCAGGAGGAAGGCCAAAAGTTATCAACTGTTGCTTCTCAATCTCCACGTAAAGAGGTGGAGAGTTGAATGGTTCAGGTGGGGGACCCTCCCCTGCTGCGGCGTCAGAAGATCCTCCTAAAGAGGCATACTGATTGGGAGACCGAGGCTCATTTTCGAAAGCTCAGGATACCATATTCTCTGTGCCCAGTCCGGAGCCAAAGAATTGACTTGGGCCAGGTTATTTTTAATCTTGAGAACTCTGGGCAGAAGTGGTATGGGCGGAAAGGCGTACAGGCGGACTGAGCTCCACTCAAAACTAAAAACGTCGCTGAGCGATAGCCGCCTTGGCAACTCCAACATGCAGAACTACTGACATTGCACGCTCTCTTCGGAGGCAAACAGATCCAACCAAGGCTCTTCCCATTTCTGAAAGAGACCATGTCCCATTAGCCGCAGAGTCATTCTCACCAAAATCCAGGATTGAGGGATAAACATTGGTATCATAACCTGAATATTCTGGGTTCGCTGCTTGGGAGGACAAGCCCAAAACTGCATAGTATCCAGGACAGCTCCGATGAAAAGCAGCATCTGAGAAGGAGTCAAGTGTGACTTTGGCATGTTTATAGTGAATGCCAGCAAATGCAGAATGTCCATCGTAGTCTGTAGGTGGGAGTCGACAGTCTGCGGCAAGGCTGCTTTCAATAGCCAGTCGAGGAAGGGGAAGAATGAAAGCCCTGACCTGCGTAGATGAGCTGCTACTGCCGCCATAACCTTGGTGAACACCCGAGGGGTGCTGGTAAGGCCTAGGGGGAGCATGGTGAAAGGAAAGTGCCCGTGGCCTACCTTGAACGGCAGGTAGCACCTGTGGGCTAGCGGTATGGGAATGTGAAAATATGCATCCTGCAAGTCCAATGCTACCAGCCTGTCTACTCAGTCTTGGGCAGCCACATCCTGAGCCTACTTGAGCATCTTTAATTTCTCCTTCATGAGGAAAAGATTGACGGGTCTGAGGTCTAGGATAGGTCGAACACCTTTGTTAATTTTTAGTATCGGAAAGTAGAGGGAATAACAACCACTGCCTACTTCTGATATTGGAACCCTCTCTATAGCCCCCTTGGGCAGGAAAGGTGTAACTTCCTCTTGGAGTAAGACCAGATGATCCTAAGTCAGCAGTTCTTGAGTTAGCTGTAAAGGAGGAGGGAAAGATTGGGAAGGAAGTAACATTTTCCAATGATCTGCAAGACCCATTTGTCCAATGTAATGGACTGCCTGTGGAGGAGAGGATGCTGGATTCAGACTGGGAGCGAGGTGTCGCTGAGAGGCCCAAGGACTTGGCTGCAGCCCATGATTCCTTCATGTGCTCCAGAGCAGAGTCTAGCTTCTCTCTCATCGAAGGACATGTTCATGAGGTTGACCTGGACATCCCCCGAAAAGCCAGATGTTCTCAGCCAGACATGGCACCACAGTGCCAACGTTGATGAAACTGCTCTGCCCAACAAGCCAGTCGTATCCAAACCACACCTAATGGTTTACTTTGCTGCATCTCTCCCATCTCTCACTGCTTGGGAAAAGATGGTCCAGGCCTCCTCCGGCACCTGTGGCAGCACTTGCGCAACCGTTTACCATAGGATATGGAAGAAACGACCCAATTGGCATGTGGCGTTCACCGACTGCATGCTAGGCTGGCGGAAACAAACCTCTTCTTCCGAAATGCGTCCAGCATCTGAGATTCCCTGTCCGGGGGAGTGGAGGGAACGCATCATGGGCAGTCGAGGCTTGTACTACCAAGCTCTCAGGGGTGGGGTGTTGACTGAGGAAATCAGGATCAACATGGGCAGAGCAATGGAGTTGTGCTATTGTCCTGTTCACAGGAACCCCTGTGCTAGACTTGGAACAAGTGCCTAGAAGGACATCCGTCATTGCTTCATTGAAGGGCAAAAGGGGTTTGGATGACTAAGTCCAGGCTGAAGCACTTCGGTCAAAAGGTTCGTTCTGACCTGCACAGAGAGCAGCTCCAGGCCCATGACCTTTGCTGCAACCTTCTCCAACACTGCATAACACACTCCCTTCCTCTGTAGTCACAGTAGGTGGAGAGAGCATACCAGAATCTGGAGTTGTCCAGTCAACTTACCTCTGCTAATTCAAATTCTCACCAGGTGTGTATAACTGGTGTTATTAAGGGTCCAGTGATGACTCCCACGCTTCCCCCATTCCTGCAAACTCTTTAAAATGCTCATGCAACGACCTAGAGACACTGGGCTCTGTCTGTGCCGGAATCGATCAATGCTGATCGGACTCAGTCGTCAGGGATAAGAATGGTGCTGGTGTCATCAGTGGGGCTGGGGGCACTGATGCCGGAACCACTGCCGAGAAGGTTGCTTTGGCACAACCGGCACCGATTTGTAATCAGGTCCATGAGACCCCATCAGAGCAGAGGCTGGAGCCGTCGGCCCGGAACCTGAAGGGGCCTTCTCGGACCCCCGCGGGGGCCTGAAAGCGCACCAGAGGGGTTGGCTTGCTCAAATACTCAGTGCATGACCTTGTAAAACTCTATAATCAGAGTGTGGGTTGCTCCGGCTCCCAGAAACGGGGGAAGGCGCTTTCGGACCTTGCAATAACTGCAGAACCGTACCTGAAACGTCAGTGTTCCCCACTCGTCCCGCCAATCCTCAATGGACGAGGCAAAGTTTGTCTAGAGTTCTTTTTGTTCTTCTTCCCCAACTATCCTGAGGACCTCAAGTGCAATGAAGAAGACTTGGGGCGCCTGGAATGGTACAGCGCCCACCTTCTCCTCGATTGGGACTGAGACCTCCTAGGAGTCACACTAGCTGGTTTCGACTGCCATTCCGCAAGCAGCTTTAGGGACTGCTCCCTCAATGCCTTCCCCGTCATGGCTCGGCAGCACGAGCACGACTTCGAGGTGTGGTCGTGTTTGAGACACCATATACACAGAAGGTGCAGGTTGGTAACCAACATTGTGCGGTGACTGGCACCACATGGATTGAACCCTGCCTTTGTAAAGGACATTTCCTCGACACACAAGAAAAAATCTTCAACAAAACGTCGAAAAAAGTCTGTGAAAATGAGACAGAGGGGTACCTCTTCGAAGGAACAGTACTAACCGGAACGGAAATAAAAAAAGAACTAACGTAGGTGCACCTGGGTGGCGCCTATATAGGCGACTGCGACATCACATCCGGCACCAACGCCGCCACGTGGAGCCCAATTGAGCCACCCAACAGCGAAAAGGAGTAATGGTTATGCAAAACATTCCGTATACAGTCTGACAACTGGAAAATTCAAAGGTAAGTAATCTGCAGCCAGAAGTCTCCATCCGATAAAGTAATTAAGACTTGTTCATTGGCTCCATTTGTTCAAAATGCCATGATGAAAATGTGCTTTATAAATTATAATATGAACAATCCCAATCCATAAAAACGTTCTGTCATTTCTGTAAGCAGTTGTTTTCACAGCAGATCTTTTTCTTTTAACTTTCAAACATGTGTAGGCAAACAATTTCTTCTGCAAGAAGGTGCCTAATGTGTAGCAAGCCACGAACATCAAGACACAAATAAGGGGACACAAACATTATCACATATCTCTACCATATCATGGTGAGTGTGGGAGAGACAAAAATATTTTCCTCAAATAACTAACCTTGGAATGATAACTGCATCCTGGTAATCTTCTAATTTGAAAATGAAAGGACTCTCATTTGTATACTGTGTACATGGGATCCCTGTACGTGCTTCAGATTTTTCAATATCTTCCATGAACTTGAAGTCAATATTCAAATTGCTGGAGTCATCAACTTGAAAATAAATAAAAATCGGTTTCATCATTATCTTACCAGTTTCAAGGTTCGCAACTTCATTTTCAAATGAAGCACACAGTGATATACAGTAAAAGTAAACTGTTTTGAGTGACATTGATTAGGCTGACAGAGAGATTACGGATTAAAGGATTATGTTACTCATCCTGTAAGCATCTGTGCTTGGCATGTAGAGCTGTAGATTCAAATGCTTTGCCTACTCCTGCCATCTAGTGTTGGGTGTGGATGTTTGCAAGTTGCTTTTCTTAGAAGTAGTCGTTTCCAGCCATGTGGTAAGGTTGCTTCTCGTTTCGGTAATAGTGCACATAGGCATCGATTCCATTGTTAGATTGTTTACCCGCAAGAAGGTCAGAGTGGAGTAAGTGAGAGTAGTATAGAGACATCCATGCATGTATAATGTGATTAATAATGATAACTGCAACGACCATAGGTGTCCGGGAGAAGGGGGGGGGCAAATGCGAATCTACAGCTCTACATGCCAAGAACATATGCTTACAGGATAAGTAGCATAATCCGTTTGAGGTATGTGTGCTGTAGATACATATGCTTTGCATAAACTGTATAGCAGTACGCTCCAAAAGTGGTGGCTAACCAGTGGGCTTTACAGTTGTCTGAAAAAGTGTTCTTAGGACTGCCTGTCCTAGATTAGCTTGTTGGCGTGATAATACATGCACACAATAGTTTTTAGTAAATGTGTTTGATGTAGACCATATAACTGTTTTACAAATGTCAGCAACAGGAATGTTACCTAAAAAGGCCATGGGTGCTCCTGTTTTATGAGTAGAATTGATATAACATGTTTGAATACATTTAACAATCCAGATTTAGGGATGGATTTCCCTTTATGAGGTGGAGCAAAAGCAACAAAAAATTGTTTTGCAAAAGACTACTTTTGGAAGGAACTTTGGGTTAGTGCAAAGATCCACTGTCTTGGTGGAGTTGGAAAAAGGATTTTTCTAAGGTTAACGCCTGAAGGCCATGGACACGTCTTAGTGAAGTGATAGCAATCTAAAAATCAACCTTCCAAGAAAGGAATTACAGTGGACAATTGTGCAACGGTTCACAAGGTGGACCCATAAGTCTTGCTAGAACAATATTAAGTCCTTCCATAAAGGCTTTTATTACTGCCACTTTGAACAGAGATCAGTGTCTGGCCCATAAGGAGTTTATCGTCTTCACTAAGTTAGCATGAGCATGATGCAGCCAGCCTGCTACTTTGAGCACATTACTACACATTTTTATTTTTTGCAATAATTTCTATGGCTGTTTTCACATGAGAACTCATCGCTGTGTTCACTCTCTGCACGTTCCTGGGATTTTGACTGAACATTATGTGCAAGGTCGAACAACAATGCCCCTTGTTATTTTGTTCTGGCCAGACCTAAGACAAAACATACCAATGCAGCTGTAGTTTGGATGAATGTACTTTGGTTTTAGTAGAATACACGAATAGGTAGCCCACACTTAGTTTGGGACCTTTCCAGGGAAAAGAGTGTGACAGCACCTATTATGTAGATTTACCATCTATAGGCCAAGGTATGCGGTCTGCTGACAAAGCCCAGAGATCTTCTAATACACAGCTTTCCAAACTTTTCATGTTGGTGACACACCCTTTCGTGAAAAAAAATTTAGGGACACAGTAACGCGAGGAAGCGCAGCGAGCGAGCCCGAACCACCTATGGTGGGTTCGGGCGCCACACCCCACACACACACGCCACACCCCACACACAAACCCACATACACCACCCCACAGACACCACTCCACACACACCCCACACACACAACCCCACACACCCAACACTTAACCCCCCCCACACACAACCCCACCCCCCCACACACACCCCAAACACACACACACCCCACACACAGAGGTCCCGATTCACAGAACTAACTTAAGACAAAATCCTAAACGTACTACTTTTGGTATTCACAGAAGTTAGGATTTTGTCTTAAGACCGACTTAAGACAGACTTAAGTTAGAATTTTGTCTTAAGTCGGTCTTAAGTTTGTTTTAAGACAAATTTAAGACAAAATCCTAACTTCTGTGAATACCACAAGTAGTAAGTTTAGGATTTTGTCTTAAGTTAGTTCTGTGAATAGGCCCCAGAGACTTGAGGGGCACTGTTAAAGGGTACTAGTATGTATGTATATGTATAAATCGTTTTGTAACGCGCTCTGTTACTTGGGAGTATCCTGGCTACTAGTGAGGGAATCAGTGGCGGAGGTGGCCTTTCCCTCCAACGGTCTCCCCCCTTCTCTAGCTCACTCCCTTCTCTAGCTCACTCCCTTCTCTAGCTCACTCCCTTCTCTAGCTCACTCCCTTCTCTAGCTCACTCCCTTCTCTAGCTCACTCCCTTCTCTAGCTCACTCCCTTCTCTAGCTCACTCCCTCTCTAGCTCACTCCCTTCTCTAGCTCACTCCCTTCTCTAGCTCACTCCCTTCTCTAGCTCACTCCCTTCTCTAGCTCACTCCCTTCTCTAGCTCACTCCCTCTGACTGCATCTCTCTCTCTCTCCCTCTGTCTCACTCTCTGTTTCACTCTTTGTCTCTCTCCCTGTCTGTCTCCCTCTGTCTCACTCTCTCTCTCTCTGTCATCCACCCTCTCTGTCTCCCTCCCTCACTCTGTCTCACTCCCTCCCTCCCTCTGTCTCACTCCCTCCCTCCTCCCCCGATGCAGTTAAGAGCAAGGGTTTCCTAGTTGCAAGGAAGATTTTGTTCCTCTGACGAGGCCCTGAGCGGGATAAAGCTTTTTTGGGTGCTTCATGCCTTTTATCATGGCATGAAGAGGCGATAGCCACTGGTAGGACAAGGCCCTTAATGTAAAGACACGATGTGGACTGAAGGTAGTACTGTGAAAACATTGTACTTGTGCTAAAAAAACAGAGCAAACACATTTTGCTACTTTTTCCACATATGATAGTGATGTGCGATGTGGCAAACAGTGGCAGTGCGACCTTTCACTTATCCAGTCCCAGACGGGAGGCAGTCATCCACAAACAAACAAATCAAATTCATTTCCCACTGCAAAATGGGGGCTCATGAAATTTGATAATCGTGAAGCAGTAGGAACCAGGGTGAATAGCAAATCTGTGACCCCAACTCATAAAAGAAAGGTTTGGTGGAGTGAGGGAGTGGTTGTTTCTTGCACAAAAGGAACCATAGCACTGAATGTAGTCTATCCCCAGCCCAGAACAGAAAATAAACAAACACTACCCAGTGCTGCTTATGCTGGTGTTTGCCCACCCAGGCCTGTAGATACAATGGAAACACTGCACCTCATCTCATTTCATCTCAACACGTGTGTGGCAGCCCGGGCCCGCTCACAGCCGCATCCGAGCACTTCACAGGTCGTTAAAGACCTTGTGCATGTGAATGAGGCTTTGTTGTTGCTTCGCCCCTTCTAAGAGCCCCTGCAGCTCCACTCTGAAGATTGCAGACAGAAGTAATTTTATCTCATCCTGCGACACACCTACCTATGGCTGGGGCGCGACACAGTAATGTGTCGCGCCACACAGTTTGGAAAGCTGTGTTCTAATACATAATAATACTGCTTCTTAGCAAAGAGGGAGGTTAGGCTCTACTGTCTTTCCATGATGAGATCTCCCTTCATGATATATGGACTAGCTACTAAGCTGACTGTATTTGTTTTATTTTCCTGCTTGTTGTGGGATGCATACTGCATGTTAGGGCATGTGCTTGTGCTTGTCCACATTACCCTCTGACCAGGTTCCAGAGACGTCCCTGGTGGTGGGGGTGGGGGGGAGGAGGGGATGTTGTAGCCTCCTATATTTGTTAATTTATAGGTTTTACAAGCTTGGTGTTTAAAAGGTTCTTATTTACGCTGTTTTGCGCTACCAATTTCTTTGTTTCTTTATTGCATTTCCACTATGGCACAACCGGTTGATATTGCGGCACATAATCACACAGCGGTTACAGCTTTGACTCAATGCGGAGTCCCAAATGCAGGGGCTAACATTATTTTTGTTGTCGAAGCGGACACAGCTTTTCACTTCAAAGTCTTTTATTCTTGGGTTACATTCCCAGCGGCGGATGGGAATGATAATTTGTTTCATGAATATACGATGGGCTGATGTTCCGGCGGTGTTAGAACTGGGGGTCTCTAATTGGCTGAGGCAGTTACCTTAGTCCAAATAGGGACCCTGGCTTCTAGTCATGGAAAGGAGGGATACCCTCTTTGATAACCCCAGCTCACCCCCTGGTAGCTTGGCACGAGCAGCCAGGCTTATCTTCAAGGAAATGTTTAAAGTAATTGTAACCACACTCCAGTGATAAAGTGATAACACCACAAATGGACACCACACTGATGTATGAAAATAGCGGTATCTTTATCAAGAAGAAAAATACGGTAATACCAAACGATAAAAATCCAACATATGCGTAGTTGTGATGGATGTACGTCAGTACAATGCGATCTTTTAGATCGCGGTACTTTACAACGCGGTTATTACAACGCAAGTTATTACAACGCAAGTTGTTACAACGACTTGCGTTGGAGGGCCCGGATTGAGGAATATTATAATTTTATATTCCAACACCAATCCACGTAACAGTAGGGAAAGTGTTGGAATATAAAATTACAATATTCCTTAACCAACAGCGCCATCCAGCGCAAGTTGTAGTAACGACTTGCGCTGTAATGGCAGCGTGGTAAAGGTTGTGCGGTGTAAACACCGCGTTGTAAACGACGTTTACCAGTTGTGACATTTCACTTATGCCGGTTATTAGGCCAACAAACACTTGTAGGTTCTTGTGGTATTAATGAGCAGTTCATGCTGTTCAAATGCAGTCCTAATGCAATGCTATTCAGTCTGTAATGCAAGAATAAGGCAACCCTCAATGCAAGTAAACTGGCAGTGTGTAATGCAAGAATAATGCAATCCTCAATGCACATAATCAGGCAGTTAGTAATGCAAGTATAATGCAATCCTCAATGCACGTAATCAGGCAGTTAGTAATGCAAGTATAATGCAATCCTCAATGCACGTAATCAGGCAGTTCGTAATGCAAGTATAACGCACTCCTTAATGCAAGTAATAAGGCAGGTCGTAATGCGAGAATAATTCAATCCTCAATGCACATAATCAGGCAGTTCGCAAAGCAAGTATAACGCACTCATTAATGCATGTAATAAGGCAGTTCGTAATGCGAGAAATTCAATCCCCAATGCACATAATCAGGCAGTTTGTAATGCAGGAACAATACAAACCCTAATGCAAGTAATAAGGCAGTTCGTAAAGCAGGAATAAAACCAGGCCAGTCTATGCAATAAGCGATGGCACCACTAGGCTCCAACCACAGACAACAGCCCTGAACTTCCGAGGGTGGCCCAGGTACTGCCGGGCAGGTCTGGGCAGCTCAAAGACTCAGCACATCTAATGCGATCCAGGGGTAGAGAGACGGGAGCAGTCCTGTACTCCTCCTGCACGCCTCCCCAGGCCACACACGCTTGTAGCTCCCGATTGGAGTACAAGCCTTACCTGGGGGATGCACTGCCTCACTCTCTCCCCCCTCATCGGATGTCCTGCTGGGCGCTCCCGATGACGACGCAGCTCCGATGCAAGGCGACGCTGTAGCCGGGCAGGTTACTAGGGCGCTGCCTTCTCCGTTGATGCCGATCTTGGGCAGATTCCTATTGCGAACAACGATCATGATTACCTCTCTACTTCCTTAGCTTTAAGAAATCCTTCAGCAAGTTGCGGCTCGGGCCGGCGGCAGTGATCTGCAGCCTCCATTACGATGACCGCTAGGACCACAAAGAGCTATATAGCAGCGTGGACGATGATTCACACTGTGGGGACACGGCAGTCACGTGGCACTTCTTCCAACCGGCACCACGGACCACACGCTGTCTCAGGCGTCGCTGGGACTCGGTTGGGTTTTGGGCCACACAGTCCTGAGGCAATGCTTACGAAGGTGTCAGGTTTCAAAAAGCACACGCGCAGAGCGTCGCTGAGACACTTGGAAACTTTGATGTTCCTGAGTTTCCACAACAGGGAGCCAGCTCTCCTCGAGCCCTTGGAGACAAGATACTTCGGGACCCCGTCCATAGCAAAGTCCTTTCAAGCAGGGGGACACAGCACACAGCAAAGTCCCTAAGCCTCTCCATAGATAAATCAGCAAACTGCAGGTCAGCCCCAGAACACACAGCAAGGGTCAGTCCTTCTCTTCAGTCTCTTCAGCTGTTCTTTCATGGCAGAGGTTCCTCTTGACCACAAAGTAGTTTCAATCCTTTTCAGTCTTGATAAGTCCAACGTTCAGGGGTTTCAGCTCTCTTATTTATACCCCTAAATGCCTTTTAAGTCTTTGTGTTAATGGGGCACTGACCCATGTCCAAACCAGTTCTGGGTGTCTCCCTGCCAGTGACACATTCCTTTGATAGAGGGGGTCCGTTTCCTCAATCACTCAGCAGGAGGTGGAGCCACTCCTTTATGGCAGCAGCCCAGGACTCTTAACATCCAGGGGCTACTCCTCCCCCCTACACTCCAGATGCAGGTCAGCCTGTTGCTGTCTCACCTACTCCTCCTCTCGGTCAAGACATTTCCCAGATCCTATCACATTCAAATCCAGACGGTCAATCCACAACCAGGCAGAGACACAAAGAATTGTTAGAACAAAAAAATCAGCCACTTCTAAAAGCGTGGTTTCTAAACACACAATTCAAAAACCAGCTTTACAAAAAGATGCGTTATTAAATTGTGATATCAGGCACACTAAATTTCACCTCTCCATCTTAAACCTATGGGAAGATAGGCTGGAAGCATATTACACAGCCTTCCCAATTCTGTCTTATGGGCAAGATGGCCTTGCAACAGTGAAAAACGAAATGGAGAGTATTTCACTGTTGGGACAGGGTATATACCTCAGTACATGTCCTAACTTTCACAGACACTGGACACTGCACCCAGCCCAGGGGGGTACCTTGGGCCTAACTATAGAGGTGTCTGATGTGCCTGGAAAGGGAATGGTAAGGCCTAGCAAATCGGTGCACTTGTCAGGACAATATGACAGTTAAACTGCGCGCAGGCACTGCAGGGCAGACCTGAGATCTCTTTTTAGGGCTACTTGTGTGGGTGGCACAATCTGTGCTGCAGGTCTACTAGTAGCATTTGCATTACCAGCCCTGGCCCATATAGTGCACTTTACTAGGGACTTTACTAGTAAGACAAACATACCAATTATGGGCAACCAATTACCATAACACTTTATACAGAGAGCATATGCACTTTAGCACTGACCAGCAGTAGTAAAGGGCCCAGAGCCCTAAAACCAACAAAAACAATACAGGAGGAAGGCAAAAAGTTCAGGGATGACCCTGCAAAAAGGGCCATGTCCAACAGGCGGTTTATCGTCCATGTGCATCACTTGAAGTTCCGTTGATACCCTGGGAGCATACCATTTGGTTTAATGGCGCCCTTCCTCACCCTGTGACAGCTGTTCGCATGGGCACTTATCTACCGATGGGGCCACTTTGTCTGTGTTGGCTGGTTTTACACCACATCCAAATTATCTTAATCTTACACTCGCAGAGCTATGTCAGCTACAAACATCATTGATTCACATACACAGAAGTGTCATACAGTTTATGTTGCTTGCTATTCATGTGGCTCCGGCTGGAGCAACTCCTCCACCGGTTGTATGTCGTTACAACGCTGTTTTACATCGCAGTACTTTACGACGCATGTTTTACAACGCAAGTCGTTACCATGACTTGCGTTGTTGGGGGCTGGATAGTAAATAGTTTAATTAACTATTCCAACTACAGTCCCAGTGGATAGTAGGAAAGGAGTTGGATAGTAAATTAAACTATTTACTATCCTGGAGCGCCCTCCAGCGCAATTCGTTGTTACAACTTGCGTTGTAAAAGTTGCGTCGTAAGGGAACTGCCGTGTACCATCCGCGTTGTAAAGGATGTTCCCCCCCTCCACCACCAGGACATGGCGGTGGTCTTGTCATTAGTCCAGTCATGATTGTCTCCATAATGGGCAAATGTCCTCAAAATCATAATGACTTGCCATTTTGGCTTGCACAAAAATTTGAGCAACTTAAGGCTGTTTTTACACACAACTCCTGTTGACAAAACACAGGATCCTTATAATGAGTTTGCAGAGTGGCCAGATTCCTGCTTTAGCTGATAGCACCCCGTGGGGGGGCGGCATTTGCTTCAGTGTATATACTGTGCTTTGGCACACCCTCCATGTGTGTTTTACCGAGCATTCTAAAGAAGGTACAGGATGAACACTGGGTTCGTCCAGTCCTGGATTTGGAGATGAAGTTAGTGACAATATTCCCTATTGTCTCCGATATGATTCTGGGCAATATTAAAGGTGAAGTGGTTTGCTTACAAGTATCAAAAACACAGGCGGGAGGTAGAGCAAAAAAGTTGGATTCGTGCTCCACAAAGATACTTAAATAAACACAAGCATTCCAACACTAGAGGGGGGAGAGGGAGGAGAGAGAGTGATCAATAGATGTTGAAACACTCAGTGTTTTGTAAAATACCCCTCACACACCAAAAGGCCCCTTGGTGTCATGCTTCATCATCGGGGTCTTCGCACCCCTCTATCGGGATGCGGCGTGCTGCGACCTACGGCTACGCGGGAGCACTTATAGTACTGACTATGTGTGGTGTATAGTGTGTGGGGTATTTTTATAAGTGAGTGGTGGGGTGTGGTGAAAAATTAAAAAGTACCTGGCACATGAGTATGAAAGAAAATTTTTTTTATTCTGAACTCTGGCTGGTACTGTTAAAAGAAGTGCAGAGTGAGGTCTAGTCTGTTGTATTAATGAACAGGACCTCTGGTGTGCATTGTCGTTGACATGTTTCGGAGGCAAGCTCCTTCTTCAGGACGGGGGCACGACCTCCCCACCTCCCCACCTTACTCACGTCTTATTTTATATAAAAATGTGTATTTACAAAAAAGTGAAATTAAGTATATAGGCTACCCCTCACGCTGAGCAGCGTGAGGGGTAAGGCGGCGATCACAGCGTCCTGTTTATATTGCCATTGAAGCAACACCCCTGACGTCCTTTTGCTCATGAAGCCAACAAACAAGCTTCAAAAGTCATTGTGCTTGTAGCAGACCGCTGTAGGCACACTTAGCCTATATACCTAATTTCACTTTTTTGTAAATACGCATTTTTATATAAAATAAGACGTGAGTAAGGTGGGGAGGTCGTGCCCCTGTCCTGAAGAAGGAGCTTGCCTCCGAAACATGTCGACGACAACGCACACCAGAGGTCCTGTTCATTAATACAACAGACTAGACCTCACTCTGCACTTCTTTTAACAGTACCAGCCAGAGTTAAGAATAAAAAAAATTTCTTTCATACTCATGTGCCAGGTACTTTTTAATTTTTCACCACACCCCACCACTCACTTATAAACATACCCCACACACTGTACACCACACATAGTCAGTACTATAAGTGCTCCCGCGTAGCCGTAGGTCGCAGCACGCCGCATCCCGATAGAGGGGTGCGAAGACCCCGATGATGAAGCATGACACCAAGGGGCCTTTTGGTGTGTGAGGGGTATTTTACAAAACACTGAGTGTTTCAACATCTATTGATCACTCTCTCTCCTCCCTCTCCCCCCCTCTAGTGTTGGATTTCTTGTGTTGCTTACAAGTATGTCAACACTTGGTGGCGGAAGTGGATCGGCAGCGACAGTTGTCAATTATCATTGCGGATGTGTATACGTCTTTGGGTCGCAATAGCTTGGGGATTCAGCCATTTGCTCAGTCACAAACGAAATCCCCACCTGACAAGGAGGGTTGCCCAGTCTTTCCTAAGAAGGCTTAGAACAAGAATCAGCCACAGCAGCAACAGACGCCTAGTTCTCGTGTGGGTTTGCCTCCACCTGACGCTTCTAAACGTAGATATGATTTGCTTGACTGCTCAAAAATAAAGAGACCCGGGAGGTTCCAGGTTCCTGATCCTCGTTCCTTTCAGGACTTGGCGGATCAACAATTTGGCGGAGGAGGGCTACAGGATGGCAGACAAGGCGAGTGTACGCAAACAAGACGTGACCTGCAGTGCCAGTTTGCTGTGAAAGTCCAGAAGGAAGAACCACCTCAATACAGTGTCCCATTTCAGAAGAAAAAAGTTGCCTCTTTGACAGCAAAGTATGCCTCAGACGGTGAGAACCTCGACAGGAGTTGGGCAGTAACCCTCCCCAACAGCGCAGGGAAGGTTACCACTGTGCAGCAGACACTCCACCCGCGTCTGGAGGTGAAAACAACTGACACTTTCATTACTGTAGAGAGACAGTGGATACTCTAGTTGCCCCTCTTGATACGCTTTTTGAAATAACCCTCCAAATTGAAGGAGATATTAGACGCACGATTAAGGTGGTCTTTTGGGAAAACCTAACTTCATCTTATGATATTTTATTGGCAGGGGTGGATGTGCATCCCCTTTTTGTCCTAGGTTACTCCAGAAGGGAAGACGTTCTATTCAGTTTTTCACAATACGCACAGGAGGACTCAAAATGGGCATTGTCCTTAGCTCCGGCTTTATACCGAAATCTGGCAGTTGGCGATGAGGATTCCCCAGTTCATGTGATTCCTTTACGTTCTATACCTCAGCCCCAACCACAGTATCCAATTTAAGAGACATTTTGACTCAACTGGAATACCAGGGTGTGACTGAACCCTGAGTTTCGTCAATATATACTCCTCTTTATCTGATATTGAAACCGGACGGTGCATATCGTATTGTTTTAGATTACAGACATTTGAACAGTCATATTTGTACCTTTGCGGTTCAGAACACACATAGCTCTGCGTTAGTAAACAACATTGTTCGCAAAAAATATAAAACTACTTTGAATATTTCCAATGGCTTCTTCAGCCATTCTTTGGCTCCTGAGAGTAGTGATTTCACCTCATTCAGTGCGCAAAGATGTGGAATTCTTATAGCCTGTCGCTCGGGACATATTGTTTGGGGTCAAGTGCAACAAGTTTTCATGTGTATTTTGTCTTTGGGACCAAGGTTGCCCGATCCCCTAAAGCACAACCCCTTGGCTGCCAGTATACAGTGCCACAATATAGATCAGGGAAAGGCATTGCCTACAATTAATGTAATATTTGTGTCCATCATCCTGGGCTCCTCGCCCTCCGCCTGGGACGACTCCTGGTGGCCCCCCGCCCTGGGCACCGCACCCAAACCGACAGACCACGCGCGGAACCTGGGCGTCATCCTGGACTCCTCCCTCTCCATGACCAGACAAGTCAACGCCGTCTCCTCGTCGTGCTTCAACATCCTGCGCATGTTACGGAAGATCTTCCGGTGGATCCCCACCGAGACCAGGAAGACAGT
Source organism: Lissotriton vulgaris (assembly GCF_964263255.1). Classification (NCBI taxonomy): domain Eukaryota; kingdom Metazoa; phylum Chordata; class Amphibia; order Caudata; family Salamandridae; genus Lissotriton; species Lissotriton vulgaris. The sequence goes on from NC_141697.1 coordinate 361,864,475, forward strand.
CACCCAGGCCCTCGTCACCAGCCGACTGGACTACGGCAACGCCCTCTATGCCGGAACCACCGCCAAGCTCCAGAAGAGACTCCAGCGGATCCAGAACACCTCAGCCAGACTCATCCTCGACATCCCACGACACAGCCACATCTCCGGACATCTGAGAGACCTGCACTGGCTCCCCGTCAACAAAAGAATCACCTTCCGTCTCCTCACCCACGCACACAAAGCCCTACACGATCAAGGCCCGAGCTACCTCAACAACCGCATCAACTTCTACGCTCCCAAACGCCATCTCCGATCAGCCAGTCACGCCCTCGCCGCCGTCCCCCGCATCTGAGGAACGACAACAGGAGGAAGGTCCTTCTCCTACCTGGCCGCCAAGACCTGGAACTCCCGACCGACCGACCTGCGCCTGACCCAAAACCACCTCTCCTTCAGGAAGAAGCTCAAGACCTGGCTGTTCGAGCAGTAGCAGCACCCCCTCCCCCCCACCCCAAGCGACCTTGAGACCCTCCGGGTAAGTAGTGCGCTCTACAAATTTCTTTGATTGATTGATTGATCCATGTGTTAATGCTGTCCAAACTTTTATTTATGTTTAATTAATGCAAAGCCTTTATTATTAGGGTGGCCGCTCCAAGTAAATGTTGTAAGCTCAGACTGCACTACTGACAGTGGTTCCAGTATAAAAATGTGTATAAACATTTTCAATGTTTGGCAATGTTATGTTATGTTAGTGGTTTTTATAAGGCGCGCAGCTGCCCCAGCCAAGGGGCGTCCCGGCGCCTGATCAGGTACCACAACACAACAAATCGATGCTGGGAAGGAGAGGAAGGAATCAGTCAGCGATTGGGAACAAAAAAGTTTTTATGGCGCGCCTAAAGGAAGTAAGGCTGTTCAAGGCTCGAATATGGACAGGGAGAGAATTCCATAATCCTGCCGCTAATACTCGAAAGGAGCGACCTCCCATCCTACTCAGTCTAAACCGTGTATTGACCGCCAGATGGAGAAATTCCGATCTAAGAGACCGCGTAGGAACATAGGAGGAAACAAGCTTAGCGAGGGCTGGAGGAGAGGAAAGCTTCAAGATTTTAAATGTCAGGCAGAGAGCCTTAAATTTAATTCTCTGTCTGACCGGCAGCCAGTGGAGAGAGGTCAAAACTGCAGAGACAGAGCACTGTCTAGGAAGGCCAACGATGGCTCGCGCCGCGGCATTCTGCACCCTTTGCAATCTAGTAGCCTCCGCCTGATTCACTCCGAGCAGCAGCGCACTCCCATAGTCCAGCCGAGAAAGAATGGAGGCTTGGACCACCAGTTGCCGAGTAGGGGGGGTCGAAGAATTTGAGGACCGGTCTCAGCCCTCGCAGAATACCATAACAGGTAGCTGCAACCTTCTTCGTGTGGCTGGTGAAGGAGAGTGTAGGATCCAGCCAGACCCCCAAGTTCTTAACTTCGGCAGCTGGGATGGGAGTCACCCCCAATTCTGGAGGCCACCACTGGTCTCCCCAGAGCTCCGCCTGCTTTCCTAAGATCAGGACCTCGGTTTTTTTGGCATGTAACTGCAGACAGTTAGTTCGCATCCAATTTGCCACGGCTATGAGTCCTGCACGGAATCTGGGAGCGTTCATATGAGGCTATGTTTAATGCTGCCAGAATGCTCTCCGTTTAGCTGCAAATATTTGCAGAAGCTTGAAAGCAATATTGATGATTCTTTGCTTTCAAAATAATATGTTCACAAAAAAGGTGAACTAGTCACATTATAGGTGCCATTTCTTTGCAGCATCATTTAGTAAAATGTGTTAATGTATGCTAGTATTTCTCAAAAATATTCATAACGGAAAATCAGTGTAACCAGTTTTAATAAGATTATGGGATACATTAAAATAAACAAGCATTGGTAAGTCTTTACCAATGCTTGTTTATTTTAGGTCTGAAATTGTTGCTCAGCCTTTTTGTTTTGTCAACGTGTGACTTCTTTTCGCATGGTTTTTGCAAAACCTTATTGGTGAAGGAGAAGGCAAAAATCTCCAGCTTCTTCACCCAGGCAACTAACGGGGCGGATGGTGAGGGGACGAGCTAGTCCAGCGGAAGCATGGTGCTCACAAGGGGGGGACCTGATCTTCCTGAGAGAATTTCAGAAGGAGCTTCGAGACTATATAAAGGCTGCTTTGGGTGCATCGTTCGATGCATTCAAAGCTGAAATGGGGGCCGTCTAGTGGCCCTACAGGCGGATGTCTACTATCGGCACCCGCACCCTGGACCTCGAAGCGCAAAGCCAAGATCTAGCTGACCGGTTACAACTGCTTGAAAACCACTCTGGTGACGTGCGAAACCAATTGAAAGCCACTATGCTCCGGTACGTAGCCCTCGAAAATCGTTCCAGCCGGGATAATATCCGCGTGAGAGGACTGGAAGAGGGATGTAAGGGCCCAGACCTTGAAGAATTCATGGTGGGGCTCTTTTCGACGGTGATGGGTGATAAGGGCCCAGAGATCCAGCTGGAGAGGGTGCGGACCAAAACCACCGAGAAACAGAAAGCCCAGGGATGTACTTGTGAAATTCATTTCCTTCAAGATCAAGGAATTGATACTCCAGAAAGCAAGGGCACTTGACAAGGTGTCGTTCCAGAACGCTTCTTGCTCACTATTCCAGGATGTGGCTCAGGCCACACCTGCTCGACGCCAGTAGTGCAGGCCCGTTACCGAAGTCTTGAGAGAGCGCCAGTTGAAATATCGCAGGACCTATCCCTTTGGTCTGCCTTTATCCTTGGACAATAAGAACCTTCAGTTTCACAGAGTTGGAAGACGCTGCAGCTGCCCTGGGAATAGAACTACCAGCACTGAAGCAGATGACGGACACGGATGAAGCAGGATCCGACTCACGGCTGATAAAGAGGGGTGGAGGTCCGTGGATGCAGTATAAAAGGAGCAGCAGGGGAGTTTTGGACTGAGGCGTATGCAATCTCGATGTTAGGTTACAAATCTGTTTTGTTTGGGTCTCCCCAGATGACTTATTGACGGCTGAACTTTGCTGATGGCCTGCTAACACTTGTGGCAGCCGCTGTCTAATCTGGCTGTTACGGGACTGTCACAATAGGGTTGCGGGGGGGGGCTGGGGGCCTGAAGGGGTGAAACTATGGTTACTAGTCAGGGAACTTGAAATCTACTATCACAAACGTGCCAAGTAAACGTACTGCGGGCCGTGGAGGTGGAATTTGAGACGTCCCAAGTAACGCTCAGTATGAGGTTCTCTTCAGTGATTGAGAGCCTCGGAGCGCACAGTTATGGTTTGTATTGGTCATTGTTAAATTTGTTTTGGTATCATGTATTGTTTTGTGTTTACTGTAAATGTTCGGTTGCAGGGTTCAGCGACAGGGTGGAGGGGGATTTGGCCTTCACAAGATCAACCACTAGGGCAGGTAGATGGGTCTCACCTGGCTTAATGGGGGTCAACTGTCTGAAGTGAAATGTGAAGGTACTTAACTCACCCAATAAGAAGGCAGCATTTTTTGAAATTCCTGTGGAACCACCAGGTTATATTGCTGCGCTGCAAGAAACCCACCTGCAGCGTAATGACGAGCAGCGGCTGAAGCATAAGGCCTTCCCACAGATATTCCGCTCCTCAGCACATACTAAACACACCGGGGTAGCTCTCCTCTTTCATTCCTCCGTTCGGTTACTTCTCCAGGCTTCTAGAACAGATAGGGAGGGCAGATTCCTGATGGTCAGGGGTGAATTAAGGGGGAGATTATGTATTGTTGCTATGGTATATGCACCCAACACAGGGCAACATGACTTCTTGATATCCTTCCTGGCTTCCAGTAACTCGCTTAAGGCCTCACTACAGGGGTTAGGCCTTCGACGCATGGAGGGGAAGCCGCCCCACGACAAGGGATTACTTTCTGCTCACACTCACTTAAGACATACTCCAGGATAGATCATGCTTTTATTAGCCAATCCCTCTCTTATAACTTTCAGGATGTCAATTCCACCCAATCTGTCTCTCGGATCATGCCCCTCTGGAATTGGTCATAGAGTGGCCTACCCCGAGCTCCAAACACGCAAGGTGGTATTTCTTCAACTTCTTTAGCAGGGACTGTCTTCTTCAAGATGAATTAAAGGTGACAATCAAGGAGTTCTTTGAGCTTAACAAACCCGCCCAAACCTTTTTGGCTAACAATTGGGATGCCTTTTAAGCAGTCATTAGTGGGAAGTGCATTGAATTAAATGCCACTCTTCGAAAACAACGCAAAGGGGAACGACTGGACCTCGAGAGGGAGAACTCCGGACTGCAGAACACAACTACAAGACTAACCCCTCGATGCCCTCACAAAGATAAGTTACGGGGAAGCTGCAGGCCATTAACACTAATGGGGCGGAAAAAACACTCTTGCGCCTCTGGACACGGAGCTATGAAGGGGGAAACAAGGTTGGCTCCCTTTTGGCATACCAGCTTAGGGTGAGGTAGGAGAAAAATTATATTGCGCAAATAGTGGACATGAACGGAATCCCCCAGAAAAGCGGAGAGGGGAAAGCCAGAGCCTTCAGGGAGTTTTACTGCACCCTTTATACAGCGGACTCCTTAGTCCCTGCAGACCAGGAGCAATATCTGGAGGCTCTTACCTTGCCACAGGTACCGGCTTCCACAAACGAGGACCTCGGCAGACCTATTTCTGCTGAGGAGGTTCAAAAGCAATAGACACACTTAAGCTCCAAAAGGCACCTGGCCCGGACTGGCTGAATGCCCACTTCTATTGTACCTTTGTGCCAGAACTGGTCCCCTGTCTGGTAACGCTACTTAACGACATGGCTGCCTCACAACAGGTGAACCCCTCAATGGGGGAAGCATTGATCTCAAATATCCCCAAACCGGGAAAAGACCCTACACGCTGTGCCTCTTACAGGCCTACTAAACTCTTAAACCTGGATGCCAAATAGTACTCTAAAATTTTAGCCACTCGCTTGGAGCATGTTATGCCGCTGCTCATTCAGCTGATCAAGAGGGCTTCACCGAGGGGAGGCAAACCCATGATAATCTCCGGAGGGCGGTACACATTATTGAGAAGGTTCAGAGGAAAGGAATTCCCGCAGCCCTTCTCTCGATGTACGCAGAGAAGGCCTTTGATCAGGTCGACTGGGACTTTCTGACTAGAACATTGAGGCGATTTGGCTTCAGCGAGACCTTCCTAGGTGTGGTGCGTGCCAATTACTCTGCCCAAGATCCCACATTTTGGTGAATGGGGTGGTTTCCGAACCTTCTGATCTTTCCCGGGGAACGAGGCAGGGTTGCCCCCTATCGCCCCTGCTTTTTGCCCTCAGCATCAAGCCACTGGCGGAACGCATCCGGGCCAACCCTAGTATAGGGGGTGTCACATTCAGCACAGACTAGCACAAGATCTCTCTCTTTGCTGATAACATGCTGCTACCAATCACAAGACCGTTGTCCTCTCTTCCGGCTATCCAATCTGAACTCGCCCTGTATGAGCAAGCCTCTGGGTTTAAGGTGAATCTTTTGAAGTCCTACCTCCTTAATCTAACTATCTAAGGAGACTATGCAGAGCATAGACATAATGTCCCCTTTCCAAACCACACACAAAGAAATTACATACGAAGGCATCAAACTCACCGGCAGGCTGGCGTACCTCTATGGAGCCAACCACCCTCCATTACTACGCCAGATTAAAGCAGACCTGGCTAGATGGAAAACAGCCTACATCTCTTGGATAGGGCGAATTAACACCGTCAAAATGAATGTTCTCCCTAGGCTGCTTCGTCTTTTCCAGGGTCTTCCGATCCTGGTGGATAGGGCTCTCTTTCTCGATCTGAAAGAAATGATCTCTAAGTTCATCTGGCGGGGCAGAGGGCTTAGTTATCTTACCGGGTGTTAACTAGGGCACAGTTGGAGGGAGGACAAGTTTGCCGAATTTCCTGGGGTATTACAAAGGGGCTCAACTTAGGGTGATCCCGGATTGATCCCTTGATGAATCCGAAAAACTCTGGCTTCACATGGGCCGACAAATAGTTGGCAGGACAATTTGGGACCTCTTGTGGAAGCACAAAAACAATTGACCGTGCAGGAGGGGGGCAGGAGGGGCCTGATCCTGCTACCAACACGATGGGTGCGCTGTGATGAGGATCCATTAAAAAGGTTTGGAGGCTATGGCAGCTGGAGGACTGCTGGACTTGACATTATGCTTTGTGTGGGTTACACGCCCTCTGAGGGGTCTGCATCCATGGACACAAACAGACTGGGGGAGGGGTATAAGACTGAAATTGCAGGTGCGGTTGCAGCCCCGGCGAGGCCACATACGGGGTGAAAGGAGGAGCTCTGTTGTGGGGAACCCAAGCAGAGGCCGAAAGATCTGGCAGTGACCTAACCCTTCTTAATGCGCTTGAGTGCAGGGTCAGCCTTATTGGCAAGTAGGGAGGGACCATCTAAGGGCATGTCTATCAGGGAAGATTGGACACATCCTAGAAACAGTCGATCTCAGTCAGGCATGGCGGCCGAGTTCCACTGTTGAGACCATGCTCACTAACTGCATTAACAGGTTGGTGGAAGAAAAGAGTCTCTTCCCAAAGGTGTCCAGCCTATTTGAGTCTTATCTAGTGGGGTACTAGGGAATGCACTCTGGTTCAGTTTGGCCATCAAGGCCTGCACCATCAGGCTCTTGAAAGAGGGATGCCGGAAGAGGAAGTGCAGGTCTCCGGGAGTGGTGGCAGGAAATCATCCTGTGTGCTGGAGCCACCATGCAGGTTTTTGCCTAGGCCCAGGAGAACAACGGCGAGGGCCTCATTAAAGTAGACTAGGAGCTCCATAGAAATTACCCCGGTTGAAGCACCTCTGCTACCTTTGCATCACTATAACAAATGATGCTCCTTTCTCCGTGGCAGGGCCTGGAAGAGAAACCAAGCTAATGTCTGGAGTTGTGTCGCCCAGCTCCTAATATCAGTTCTTCCCCTGGTAGGAATCATCCACCAAGAGGCCATAGACCTCTTCATCATCACACCCTCTAGGAAAGTGGGTCTGTGAAAGGGTGGGAGATTGGTGCAGTCCGGCTGGAGCGGGTGTCAATATCTAGCATCGTTGTCACCGAGTAGGAAAGGAGGATAGGTTCCTCTTCAAGTGGCATTGGTGGCACTAGAAAATACGCAGGTTGGACTGGAACCAGCAAATGTGTTGGTTATGGCATCTGTGGATCTAGAGGGACCGGCTGTTGTAGGGGGCGCAAGTGGTAACCCAGCAAGGGCACCTCTCTGCTCAGTAGGGCCCAAAGGTACGGCAGAGAGTCGTTGGCCCAAAGATAGGAGTGCATGGTGCCGTAAAACTCCTTGAGTTAGGTAGGTGTTAATTCAGCAGTGGAGAACTCTGGAAAGTGTGGAGCAACTCCTGTAAGATTGGAGCAGACCCAACCGCAGGTTCCACAACTGGAGTGTGGCAGAGGTGCCTAGAGGCACAGTGCCTACAAAGAGAAGCCTAAGAATGCTACAACAACTTCTTGTGCTTCTCAGACTTACACAACTTTAACAACTAGGATTTGGATAAGATTCGTCAGAAGGATCGGTTCAGAGACAGGCGCCCGAGATCTTCCTAGGATCGAGAGCGAGGAATTGAGTGGAGCCTTCTTCTGCCACCCCACCATGAATTTTATCACCCGCTCATGAATTGGGATGCATCAACTTGCAGTCAGAGCAGACTCTGGAGTCGTAGTTCGGCCACAGGCACCAATGGCAAATCAAGCGGGGATAAGAAACAGACTTCTGTCTAAGACAATCCTCACAAGATTTAAATTCCATGGGCCTGTTGGGGAGACATATCCCTCACACACTGGGAGCAAAGCTTAAAAAGAAGTAAATAAATAAATGAATAAATAAGAAAACAAGTTGTGAAAAAACAACCAAAGCAGACCTCCAGATCTGAGTTGTTGACTTGAAATGAAAGGAACTGACACCAGCGAGCCAGGATGGCTATGAGCGCACGTCAATTTTGATGCACACAACATCAATATGGAGCGACTGATGCCACCTACTGGCACGCAGAGGTACAGTTCAAGATTCTGTAGATGGAGTCCGATGACTGGGAGATATTCTATGGTGAGGAATCTACAATTAGATGTCTCCATCAGAAATAAGCAGCAAAGCTTCTCTAAAGGCCTGAACTTACTCCATCGCCAAGGGGCCAGGGAACGCACGGCGCATCAGACCAATAGTTTGAACTTCTCTTGAGATAGAGAGTGGGCAGAAGAGGTTGAGTTCCACTTCTCTGGTATTTCCATTTTGAATTCAACGTACTGAATGACCTTGAAGAGAACCGGTCACAGAATCAGCCTCCACAGAAGGAACAGGTACACTCCTTCGGCGTAGAGCAGGAATTGTGCAAGTTCTTTCAACATACATCTTTGCGATTTAGGATGGTCTTTGGGTACAGTAGGGCACATTCTTCACATGACTTCGAGTCATATCCAAAGGTCAAACACCAGCGATATGTTTAGGATAGCCATAGCATGGTTTCAACCCTGTAGTCTTGGGTGGCAACACCGTTCCTTGGCACACTGGAATTTAGTTTGGAAAACTCATCAAACCAACAAAAAAGGTAGCACAGCTCCCGATCAGCATTGGAAGGCACAGCAAGAAAGTAACCGACAGTCGTGTTTCCAGCTGGCGCTTATATGGTGCTTCACTCCATCACTTCCAGGGTGGAACGAGGCGTCACCCAGGGTCATGTGGGAGCTTCCACCCTGGCTTACAGATCCCCCCTGGCACCGGCAGGATATTCTAAAGGTGAGAAATCCACAGTTAGAAAGAAAATGTTACTTAACATGTAAGCATCTGTTGACAGCGTGCAGTGCTATAAATGGACATGCTCTGCATACTCCTGCCATCTAGTATTCGGCTAGGACGATTGCAAATAGTTTAATTTTTTTTCTCCAAAGAAAGGCTTTTGAGTCATGGGATGCACTGTGACTCCATATTTAGCAAGCACTGTGCATGAGCACTGAATCTAAGTTAAATTGCTTTTTTTCTGCCATTGTGCTTGGTAGTGTCCCAACAGAGGTCCTGAGACTCAACGTCTTCCACATTTTCTTTCAGATCCAGACAGTTAAATTCGACACCCATACCTGGAGAACATCTTAGTTGTTTACGCTCTTCTCCACAACACCCTTCAGAGAACAACATCCGTCGTTCAACTCCCAACTGCCAGGGCCTCAGACCATGTAATGAGATGTGTGCAGCTTTGTCTTCTTTGCCCAGAATGCACACAGAGTGATGGAATACATGCGCTTCCAGGACTGTCCTCCAGTACCACACGAAGTAACTGTAATCGAACCAACACCATGTCTGTAAACTCTGCGTCTCTCCCATCCACGACAATGCCAAGTAAGAAGCCTGCCTCACCTTTAGAAGAAGACCCTCCGATACGGATGGGAGAAGTGTTGAGCACACCGGAAGATAAACCAGAACTCCCTCAATGGCGTGCCTGACATCTTTGGATAACATGTCCCTCTTGACGTCAAAGAAGGTAAGGGCACTTGTCCCTCAGGCATGCTCTAGCGGCTTAAAAGTCTGCTCTTGCGGCTTAGGAAGGAAGAGGAGCCTCCTTCAACTTCCACAACCAGTGGACCATTTTAGTGTCCATAAAAGGGGAACTTTAAGAAGGGGAAAGAAGAAATGAGTAAAATAAAAAAGGTGTCAGCTTTCATGATCTAGTTCGATGTCAGTTTGAAACAGCTTACAACAGAAGACGGGGCAAGAATTAGACCTCTACTTTTAGCCCTATAATTTCTCCCACCCTCCAACTGCTTGTACTTAGACTATCCTGTTGGAGGTTGGCTCAACTAATGTGCTGTCTTTGTCATCTTTGTTTGCATGCTTAGCGCACTCTCTCATTGGAGACTAGAAGATACACTGAAGCAAACATAACTCCTTGCATTCGGATGTGCATGCTGTTCATTTCTCAATTATTAATGCCAGGTCTTTAGAACTCTTAGTGGAAGTATAAGACACTTTTATGTACAGTTGATCACGTGCTGAAAGGATACTTATAGTACAAGCCTACTTGTGCGACAAGGTTGACCCTACTTGTGTGCAAGACTGACTTGTTATCCAGGATTGCCTGGTTCTTGGTTGGTGCTTAGTACTGAAAAAGGCCTTCACACAAATAAATTGCCACTCAAACTCTGCCCACAGAAAGTTTTTAAAATATTTTTTCTACAAGCCTTGAGCTTGAGTCTGCTGCAAAGACATTTACTGATGGCAGTGACCGCAATATGAGATCCATGGTTCAGGAACGACAAGCGACTACTGTGTGATGCAGCTCAGAATTGCGCCTGGCTGAAGGGCAAGAGATCATGTTTAGGAACCGTTTTTAGACTCCTACTCATAAAAAAGTAGTCCAGGTTTGCAAAGACTTTACATGTTAAAGTACACAAAAAAGTGATGGGTGGATTGCTTGAATACATGTCTGCCACTGGTAATTTCTCGAGCTGCATCCCTGGTCATCATTAATTGCAAAAAATGCCACCTGAGAAATTTGCAATTCAGTTTTGACCCTGGTCCTATGGGAACAATCCCGCCAGAACTGCTAGAGCATTTCCTCCATAAACCAGCAGACAAGCAATCCAGGAGCCAGTGGAAGCAAGCTATCGCTAGCTTATGAGCTCATCAGCTAGGAATAGCTTTGTTCCAGTGGCACAGTGTACACGAGAACCATGTCTGGGCATACCCATCCCTCTTAGGGCGACACACTGAACTATACAAAAAACTATGGATAGAATGCTTGAAATAATCTCAGCCAGTGGTCATTATTTGGGAAGTCTTAATTTCCTTTCGAAAATTCACTTTTATTTGTTCATGTTTTATAAAGTATGGCTTTTCCAGCATGCACTCAATATACTCTCAATTAGAAGCATGAGAAGCCCCTTCTATAAGTATTTCACTAAGGATGTGCATTTTTTCTGTACGGCTGCTGCTCCCCCAAGAACCATTTCCCTTTCACTAAAGCTGTATGGACCACCCTCGAACCATGCAGAATCTGTTACGCAAGAGACATAATTTAAAATAGCCTTACCAACATTAAGAGGTAGAACACAGTAGGCTGAATCAGCTGCTGAAGGTATGAATTCTAGTGCAGGCTTCTCAAGTCGTAGAATATGAGAGAAAATGTATTGGTGAAGTCTGGTAATTAGCTCAAGTTGTTGTAAAGACAATGTGAAATCGGATTTCCTCAGCTCGATTGATATGGTAACTTCTCCAGAACGCGTGTAGACAGGAAAGTGAGGAATCTAGACAGGGTGAGACACAAAGTTTCAATTACTAACATGCATGGTCAGCCAACTTCTCTGTTAATTAGGTCCTCTCATGTGCAACACACAAGACCACTGATTCGGATGAGCAACTCCAATGTAGGATTGAAGCATTGGAACCAGATCATTTGACAACATCGTCTACGATGGGAGCAGCTAAGGAAGCACAGAATGCAACCACAAGCCAAATATCTGGGTTTCTGAACTCCCAAGAATACAAAATTTTCTAGCTATCGCAACAAGAATTTTAGATTCTATTTAGGACACGGAGGCGAGGATTATGCTTTCTCATTTCTTTACTGCAACAACAGCAGCCAATGAAAATGAAAGTACACATGTAAAAAATAACATTTCTCATGAGGCTTTGAACCACGCCTCTCTTACAACAACCAATCACAAAGGTATCATGTCTATAAATTCTGGAGATACTAGTCCGGCCTCCTCTTTCTTTGCGCGAAAGTCAGTAACAGTCTCAACACACTGAAAAGTTTAATACTGCAACGGAAAACAGATCCAGCAGAAGTCCCAACGGAGAAAACTTGAACAGAAAGGAAAAACCATCATCCGGAAGGAGCGGCAGCCAAAGCACCGGCCATCTTCAACTCTTATTGGAGTCATTTCCTAGAACATAAAAAGGAAGTTTGAGAAAAATTTCCACCACAACCTAGATCGTTGTAAGGGTGGGTAAAACAGTTAGGTAAAATCACGTAAACAACAACAGTTGTATAACAGTCCCAACGGGTGGGATAATCCTCGCCTCCGTGTCCTTAATAGAATCTAAAATTCTTGTCGCGATAGCTAGAAAATTGTGTATTCTATGGCAGGACCGGAGGCTTCTGATTATGCTGGTTCAAAGCTCACATTAAAGCTCGTCAATCACAGCATCAGAAACATGAGAAATCGGTTCGTAGTAAAACACCTTGAACATTGAATCTGAGGACCAGTCAGCTGCCTTCAGAATGTCCTCCAAGCGAGAACCCAATAAGTAAGCCTTAAGCCATCGCACCCCTCGCAGAGTGTGCCCCATAAGCAGAAATATCAATGCCGGCTTCCGACATGATCCACCTGACCCATCTGGCCTTTCTCACTGCTCCATCAGGATTCAAGCAAGCCGGGCCGAAGAAGGCTGAAATGCCAGAAACCGGTCCCCGGTAGCTTGTCTCCTTTCTGGTGAAGAATTGGCTTGGTAGTTTGGTCTGCCCTGTTCCCATGATGCACTGGGCCAGGGACAGACTGATTTGAATATAGCCAGGTTCTGAGCTGGGATGGGGCAGTGAGATAAATAACGGTAATGGATCAAGCCCTGATCTTTGGACTGGGTAAGAGTGGTCTGCTTAACTCAGACACTCTGTTCATCACCACCCCCCTTTTTGTAAATCGTTTTTGGCCACTATAGGTGTGGCAGGGTATACTCAGACATGAGTCCCTTTCTCACTGCTCCATCAGGATTCAAGCAAGCCGGGCCGAAGAAGGCTGAAATGCCAGAAACCGGTCCCCGGTAGCTTGTCTCCTTTCTGGTGAAGAATTGGCTTGGTAGTTTGGTCTGCCCTGTTCCCATGATGCACTGGGCCAGGGACAGACTGATTTGCATATAGCCAGGTTCTGAGCTGGGATGGGGCAGTGAGATAAATAACGGTGATGGATAAAGCCCTGATCTTTGGACTGGGTAAGAGTGGTCTGTTTAACTCAGACACTCTGTTCATCACCACCCCCCTTTTTGTAAATCGTTTTTGGCCACTATAGGTGTGGCAGGGTATACTCAGACATGAGTCCCTTTCTCACTGCTCCATCAGGATTCAAGCAAGCCGGGCCGAAGAAGGCTGAAATGCCAGAAACCGGTCCCCGGTAGCTTGTCTCCTTTCTGGTGAAGAATTGGCTTGGTAGTTTGGTCTGCCCTGTTCCCATGATGCACTGGGCCAGGGACAGACTGATTTGCATATAGCCAGGTTCTGAGCTGGGATGGGGCAGTGAGATAAATAACGGTGATGGATCAAGCCCTGATCTTTGGACTGGGTAAGAGTGGTCTGTTTAACTCAGACACTCTGTTCATCACCACCCCCCTTTTTGTAAATCGTTTTTGGCCACTATAGGTGTGGCAGGGTATACTCAGACATGAGTCCCTTTCTCACTGCTCCATCAGGATTCAAGCAAGCCGGGCCGAAGAAGGCTGAAATGCCAGAAACCGGTCCCCGGTAGCTTGTCTCCTTTCTGGTGAAGAATTGGCTTGGTAGTTTGGTCTGCCCTGTTCCCATGATGCACTGGGCCAGGGACAGACTGATTTGCATATAGCCAGGTTCTGAGCTGGGATGGGGCAGTGAGATAAATAACGGTGATGGATCAAGCCCTGATCTTTGGACTGGGTAAGAGTGGTCTGTTTAACTCAGACACTCTGTTCATCACCACCCCCCTTTTTGTAAACCATCTGGCTAAAGTAGCAGCAGCGACTGGCTTGAGCGGTTTTTGAATAGATATTAATAACTGCCCCAGAGGATCTGCCCTGTGTACACTAGTACGCTCCTCATAACATTTAAGACATTGAAGAACACACAGCCTGCCGTTATTAGGAAAGGCAGGATAATCAACTGAACGGGACATGGTCTTAGTGCGTCTAGTAATGACAAAGGATACACCTTGGGGTGAAAACATCCTCCCAGCCAAATCCAGAGCTCTGACATCCGAAACCCTCCGACATGAAATAAGGCACAACAGCATAGTAAGCTTGGCAGAAAGCTGTTTCAGCGACAAATCACCATTATCGGGCCAGGGTTCCAACAAATTCAGAACCTTATTAACATCCCACATGGTGGAATACCTGGGCCGCGGAGGGTTGGCCACACTCACACCTTTAAGCAACTTACATACCAAGGGATGCATCCCCACCGGCTTACCATCTATGTGGTCGTGACCAGCTGAAATAGCAGACCTAAAGTTGTTCACCGACCTATAGGCCAGGCCAGAAGTCGCACACTCTGACAAAAAATTCAGTACCTCTGTTATATTTGATCCCACGGGATCCACCTGTTTTGAAAGGCACCAACCCACCCACTTCTTCCACGAAGAAGAGTATCGTTTTCGGGTGGAAGGAGCCCACGCTTGCTGCATAAAGCTGGAAGCCTCTTGTGAAAGGCCTGCAAGGCGTTCATGTCTCCGGAGAGCGTCCATACCATTAGTGACAGCTGGTTCTGCAGGACCATGGGGTGGCACGTCCCCACTGGGTCCTGCAGAAGCGTCGGGAAGACTGGGAGCCGGAAGGGAAGTTCTATTGACAATTCCAACAGTGTGGGAAACCACGACTGAGTCGACCAATAAGGCGTTACTAGAACCACCGTCGCTTCCTGTCGGCGCAGTAGCGCCGCCACTCTCGGGATCAGTGCAAACGGTGGAAACGCATAATTCCTCTGATGACCCCAATGATGAAGGAACGCGTCCGTCCCCAGGGCCATTGGGTCCGGTCTCCAACTGTAAAACAGGGGAAGATGGGCATTGAGGCGCGAGGCAAACAGGTCGATCCGACACGGGCCTCGTAGCGACATGATCCGGGAAAACAGCGATGGATGGAGCCTCCAATCGCTGGAGTCCCGGAGAAATCGGGAATGCCAATCCGCTACTTGATTGAGTTTCCCGGGAAGGTATTCCGCCACCACGGAGATCTTGCGATCCAGGCAGAAGTGCCAGAATTCCTTAGCAATGTGCACCAGCATCCGGGACCTCGTCCCGCCCAATCGATTGATGTATCGCACCGTGGAGACATTGTCCATCCGAAGGAGGATACAAGAATTGCTCTTCAGCGGTGAGATAGACCTGATGGCAAAGGACCCTGCCAAAAGCTCTAGACAATTGATGTGAAGTGATAGTTCGTCTGCAGACCACCGTTCTCCTGTGGCGAAGTCGCCGCAGCGAGCGCCCCAGCCCCACTGGCTGGCATCGGACTCCACCACTACATCCGGGGCCGTGCCGAATATAGCTCGGCCGTTCCAGGCTGACATGTGGTCCAACCACCACTGAAGCTCCTCCCTGGACTCGGAGGAGAGAGGGATCAAATGATCGTAGTGAAAGTTTCTCTGTAGGTAGAAGATCTTGAGCCTCTGTAGGGCTCTGTAATGCAAAGGACCGGGCAATAAGGACGTCGTCCACTCCAAATGCGTGAGAAGGAGGGACCGGTCCTGTGCCAGGATCAGCATATCGTCTAGATGGACAATTAACCGAACCCCCATTTCCCGGAGGTGGGAGACCACCGGCTTGAGTAGTTTGGTGAACACCCAAGGGGCCGAGGACAGCCCAAAAGGGAGTACCTCGTAACGAAACCAACGCCCTTTCCAGGGGAACTGTAAAAACTTTTGATGTGATGGGCAGACTGGGACCGTCAAGTAGGCATCTTTCAAGTCCAGTCTGACCATCCAGTCGTTCTCCAAGAGAAGGTCCCGCAAAAGATGGATGCCCTCCATCTTGAAGTGTCGATACGTGACAAAGGGGGTGAAATCCCTCAAGTTTAACACGAGGCGCTGTCCGCCTCCTTTCTTTTGAACAAGAAAGACGTTGCTGCAGAAGCCTTCCGGCCGGAAGGGTCCCGCAGCAATGGCCTGTTTTGCCAAAAGCTCGTCTAGTTCTGAGTCTATAAAACTGTTCGAGATGGGAAAAAAGGAGAGGACGGGGGGGGGGGAAGGGCTGAATGGGGCAAGACACCATCTCTATCTCATAACCCTGGACGGTCCGAAGGACCCACACATCTGAAGTGAGAGTTGCCCAATTCTGGACAAAATGGCGCAATCTTCCCCCTAAAGGAAGTAAAGGAAGGGTGAGACTTACCGGAAGATTGGTTATCGAAGTTTTTGTAGCCTCGATTGATTCCTTTGTTGTAGCGGCCCCTGAAGCCGCGTGATCGGGACGGGTAAAATCCGGCTTGATCCGGTTCTTGCGTATACTCTGAGGACTGGGATTTGAGTAGCGGCCGGTCGAGCGTCCTCTGCCACGCCCGGCCCTACCAGAGACCTGCAGAACACGTTTCAGCGATGCCTGAGACTTGTCCAAAGAAGCAAAAGTGTTCACAAATTTTGCAATATCCTTGACGAAATTATCCCCAAACAACTGTCCTTGCGCCAAAGGACCCGGCTCCGAGGAAGCCAATTCCACCAGTTGGGGGTCGATCCGGAGAAGGACGGACTTCCGCCGCTCCGAGGCAAGGGCGCAATTCGCGTTGCCCAGCATACAAATGGCCCTCTGAGCCCAACCCGCCAAAACCTCGGGGTGTATGGCGGCACCAGTCTCTTGCGCCTGCAGGGCCAATTCCAGGATCTTGGCCAACGGGCCCGAAAGGTCGAGGACCTTATCTTGACACGCTCTGAGCGCGCGATCAATCCCTTTCTTCGGGTCTTTTTTATACTTTTTAAGAAAAGTGGTCATGGAAGGGTCTATGTCCGGAGTGAGAGCCACTTTATGGGGCAAATCAGGGCGCGGGCATTCAGATTTCAGGCGGGCACGAACCTCCTTGTCGAACCCCTTGCGGAGATGAGTCTCCAGATAGGTCGCCACCGCCGGAGGGGGAACCCAGTCGGATGACCTGGGGTGAACAATGTCCGTCGGGTCAAATAAAAAGGGAGTGGGAACGACCGGGGAATTGTGTTTCGATTCTTAGTGCGTTTGCGCGGAGCGGCATCCGAGGAATCGGTATCGGTGCCAGTATCCGTTGTGGTGATAACCAGGGAGGACGTGGGGGGAGGGGTAACAGACTTGTCTAGGGATCGAGACTCCTGGGACTTATAAAGTTTGTCGTAAGACTGGGCATGCGGCCAGGAAAGGTCAAGAGCCGCCTTCTTCGGGGGAGGGGGGTGAAGGGGCTCTTTGCCCGGAACGGGCATCGGCTTACCCGGGACCAGCAGATCCAATTTCTTGGCCAGAGGGGAGAGGGCAGAGGAAAGGGCTTTATCCAATTTGGCATCGAGTTTTTTGTCTATGATCTCCTCCATGGAGTCCCCTTCATAGAATTCCTGCTGTCCCTGAAAACCATACGCAGCATCCTCCTCTTCGCAGTACTCAGTGTCTGCCATCGCAATCAGGAATCCGAAATTCCAACTCTAGTCCCCAGCGGGAAGCAAGACCAGCCCGAGCAAGGGCGTCGAGGTTGGGGGGTGCCAGGCGCAGGAGCCGGAAATACCAGGGAAATAACAAGAGCAAGGCCAAGTCCCACTCTAGGACTAACGGAGGAAAGATGGTGTCGCCTGAACCAATATAAGCTGCCAAAAAGCACAGAAATCGCCCACGGCTCCTGGCCCAAGCTGCGTCGATCCCCACTTCAGCCGGGGGCAGAGCGTCGTTCTGGCACCTTCGAGAACTGCGCGTGCCAACACAGCGAGCGCGGGCTCCCCGAGACGTGCGTAAGGCCTCAACGGCACCTACGTACGCTCGTCCCCGAGGGGGGGGGGCTAACCCCTCACTAATGCGGCTAGCCGAAGCTTGTGCCGCAGCAGCGACGACTGGAAGTCGAGGGAAGGGATCGGACGGGCCTAGGTGCGCAACACGCGCCACCACAGGGAAGCGGGGAACGGAGCGAAGCTCCAGCCCCAAACTAAGAGTAAAGCGGACAATGCAGGAATAAAACAATGCCAAGAAAACATAAAGCGATCAATCAAAATATGCAATATACATAAATAATCAAACACAATAGTCAACGGCATTAACCAATGTATAGGCATCAAGCATAAGTAATATAGTTAACATGAAAGAAAAGAGCACCTATCTGGGCTGCGGAGCAGCAAAGAAAGAGGAGGCCGGACTAGTATCTCCAGGATTTATAGACATGATACCTTTGTGATTGGTTGTTGTAAGAGAGGCGTGGTTCCAAGCCTCATGAGAAATGTTATTTTTTACATGTGTACTTTCATTTTCATTGGCTGCTGTTGTTGCAGTAAATAAATGAGAAAGCATAATCAGAAGCCTCCGGTCCTGCCATAGAATTGAGACTCTGCCAGATAACTAAGAAGGCCATGCTAGTGCTGTTAGTGTGTTTGATCAACCACATAGCTGAGACACGGGTTGCATTTTGTTACTAAAGGAAAATGGTTGAGTCTATAAAGAGGTAAAGAAACCCTAGAATGTAGTATTCTTGCCACAAGTAGATGAGACTGGACATACACTTCTTGAAATAAGGCACCAATGCATGCATAATCATTTATAAACGAGTCCAAGAGAGAAATAACAGACAATTTACTTTTCCAGCAAAAACCTAAGCACTTCGATTGGCTGAAGGGTGTTAAAAAAGTTTTAATTTGGCAGTTTCACTTCTGCCAGAGAAATAAGAGGAATTGACACTGCGAAGGTCAATCGTTTTGGCATTTGAAGTTAGAATAGCAGCAGTATAGAATATTTGAAACATGAATTTAAGCGCAGGCAATCAGCAGTGGAAAATGAAGCTTGGAATAAGTAAGAAGAGGACGGTTTTGTAATTTTTAGGAATAGTTTTGATATGTGTACGAGAGGGGGTATTTTTTAGTGGTCTCCTAAAAATATCAAATACATGAAAATTCGTGGCAAAAGTGCCCAAATTAATTGAGTTATTAAAATATTAGAAAACGATTTTTAACTATAGTGAGCTTACATAAACGCTGTGATGAAGGAACAGACTACAGAACACGTAATATTGTAAGGATGAACTGCAGAATGGGAGAGATCAAAACAAACTGGAGTATTTGTTGATATTTGTTGGCATTAGAAAGCACAATTTGTCTTAGTACAGTTTTACGATATATATTAATATGAAAAATTTAACCAAGTGTGGATACAAAGTTGGAGCGGTATCGAAAGAAAGGGAAATGTAAGACATCCGAGATAACATAATAAGTCACATATTGTTTGTGTAAATAGGTCTGTAGATATGTCAACAGTGCATCGCAGATACATTTTGGATGGAATGTAAACAAGCATTTACAATGCAATGGTCTCGGCATTATTAAAGGTAGAGCTATTGGCATTGCTCATGATTTTTTTTTTAATTATAAATAAATGGCATTGTCATTTACATTGCCAATATCTTAATCGCTTGCAAATGCATGACCTATTGCATTTACACCCACACAGAGCCATACACACAAAGCCACCCACACACACACACATACAGAGCCACCCACACAGTCATTCACATAAAGCCACCTACACAGAGCCACCCTCACACAGACAGAGCCACTCACACATAGAGCCACCTACAAAAAAAGCTATCCACACAGAGCCACACACACACAGAGCGACAGAGCCACACACATAGAGCCACACAGAGCCACAGAGACACACAGAGCCACACACAAAGACACACAGAGCCACACACACAGAGCCACACACACAAAGCCCCACACACAAAGCCCCACACACAAAGCCCACATACACACACAGTCATTCACATAAAGCCACCTACACAGAGCCACCCTCACACAGACAGAGCCACTCACACATAGAGCCACCTACAAAAAAAGCTATCCACACAGAGCCACACACACACACACAGACCCACACACACACAGAGCCACACACATAGCCACACACACAGAAACAGAGCCACAGAAACAGAGCCACACACACAGAAACAGAGCCACACACATAGAGCCACACAGAGCCACACAGAGCCACACAGAGCCACACACACAGAGCCACACACACAGAGCGACACACAGACACACAGAGCCACACACACAGAGCCACACACACAAAGCCCCACACACAGACACACAGAGCCCAACACACAGAGCCCAACACACAGAGCCCAACACAGACACACAGAACACACACACAGACACACAAGGCCACACACACAGAGCCCCACACACAGGATTTTCCAATTAAAAATTGCCTGAACGGCTTGAGGTTAACGTTGAGAGATATACATCAAGGACAACGAAGAAAAGCTAGCAATAAATTAAAAGTAAGCAGTACTGGTGGGTGGAAGAACATGTAATATAGACAGATGGCGAGCAGGAGAAGTATTGAAGGAAAGAGCCAAAATATAGAACTATTTGGGGATCTGGACTGAAGGTCAGGCATCTCCGAAATTTAGGGCAAATTCTTTGGTTTATGCCATGAAAAGGTTGTGCAACAATCACTATTAACCTGATAGCTAACACATTTAATCAGTAATTTTGGCTAAGCAGAAGCACTTATGAAGCATTCCCTAGCAAACTCATGTTCTGGATGGACCCTGCATTTTTCAGCGTTTCAATCAAACTCCACTCAGTCAAGCTGCAAAGCACCAATTAGATTGGAGGTAAAATTCTTTAGAATGATATAAACGAATACCACCATGTCTTAATGACTTGACTTAACGTTGGGATCGACAAATGAATATCAAATATTTATTGTGGTTGGAACTTCTGTGAACCACCGTGGCTTGAAATCCGTGAGCCAGCTGTAGGAAGGATTTTTTAACCACATTTGATCTTGGAGACTACTCACTCTAAGTCAGAAATGTCTCTGTTGCATTTAAGCCAGTAGCAACACTGCAAGTTAAAGCAATTTCTTCTTTAAACTGAATTAATTAATTTAATACAAATAAATGGTGAGAGTACAATACAGAAGGCTCCATACAGAATGCTGTGACAGAATACCAGAGAATGGGATGGCTTCACTATTTTTCTACACAAAAAAAAAATCTAAGTGCTTTATAATTAGTGCCATTGGAGAAAAAATACTATTGTTGTGAATGAGCTAAACCCTCTTAACCCCTTCCACGCTGATGACGAGTTGGGCTCGTCATGGCGTAGCCTCCTCGCATGCTGATGACGAGCCCAGCTCGTCATGTAAAGTGCGTTTTTCGCAAATCTCAGCGTGCGAGCAGAATAACGCTAGCGCGCATGGTGTTAATTGAATCACTGTGGAAGGGCACAATGCAGCTTCACAGGGTGGTTGGTACAAGAGATACTCCCACCTCAGTCAGAAGTAATTCAGCTTTGCCAGGCTATCAGTGTGAATTGTTTGAAGGAAGAGAGACTGCACCTGCAGTGCGTGTTTATGGGGTAATGGCAGGTCGAGCCTTTTGTTTGCCTATCATATCATAGATGGAGAAAAATGATTGTGCACGTGCAAAAACTTTTGACGTGCTTAGTGAAGGTGTGCAACACAAAGACATTTGTTCAGTGGCGTGAGGTTGTGCGTTCAAACATACAGTCAAATATTCAACCACAAATGCACGCAAATGGACACATGCACACATAAGCATTCGGATAGAGGGGAAGGAGACAGCGCAGACCCTCAAAGGGACCAACAGCGCGATCACACAGGTATAAAACAAATACAAAGAGTGAAGCGATACATGCAGCCATGCGTCAGACGCAGAAACAACCTCATGAGCAAACAGAGAATAACATTTAGATAGAAGCTGACAGACTCTGGTGCAAACAAACACACAACTACAAAGCAAATCACACATACACACGTGGCAACCCACCCCATCTTAGGGTGAGCAGATTTTAGAAACGAATCACGGGACATTCCACAAAAGTAGAGAGAAAACTATAATTTTGCATCGCCGATTGCACAGAATGACTTAATTGAAAGAGCTCGACAATATAAAAACACAGAGGCAGTAAAGAGTAGTATCATTAGTGGTAATTAAATGGCTTTCTTCTATAGCATCCAGAACCATTGAAGTCACTATTACTTGTTCATGTTCGGAGAGTAAATTTGTAATTTTTTCTTGTACATCCCTCACCCTTACACATTTACAGGCTATGCCACCATCTTTACAGAACTGCATGCATCCAGCTTGAATTGCTGAGCATCCATTCACATCTCTAAGAACCTTGTTAAAGAACAGAATGTAATAAGCCAGACCAGCCCCCGCACATTATTGATTACCAAGAGAGTAGCTAAGATTTGTAGTCCCATTTTTAGGTCTAGCTTCAATCGACCTGTTATCTCTCTTCTGTGGGGTTTGGCACACCCACCCACCTGGTTTAGAATACCGGGTGGAACACACTGTGAAACAATGTTCCATATGCCAAGCCTCTGGCACGCAAGATCCGCCAGCTCCCCTCATCACTGAATCCATTTCCTCCATTCCTTGGCACCAAGCGAGTGCTGACTTTGGAAGCCTGTCTAATGCCCGACAAATGTTGGCAATAATAGATTTCTCAAAATACCCAAAAGTTGAGATTCTAGAGTCAATGACGGCCGGAGTTATATACCTGTTGCTCCTGCCCATTTATTGTCATGCTACTGTTCTCTAAGTAGGTCTCCGCACACAGCATATGGAGCTGAAATGCCCACTACGCACAAAATAATACTGCCTTACAAGTACTACTCTATACAAGGAGTACAAATGGCTTACCCACTCCTCCTGTGTGGACGAGCTTATGCGAGGAAAGGTACTGGCCTAATCCCCCTAGTGCTGGAATGGTATCATCCCCACGCCCCAAACGTGCAAGGTAGGTGCGGCCTTGGTTGGTGGTTCGCTCTTGTGCCTTGATACTCTGCCACCTGCCCTCTCTAAAAACGAGAAAACAGCACCATCCACTTGTGTAACTATTGCTTCTGCCGGTAGGATGCAGCGTGGTAATGGTTCTGAGCCGCGGCGCTATTTCAGCACATTACTGACGCGGGGGGAGGGGTCACAGGTGGAATTACCTTCCCACCAAATCCAGTTGCCGCAACAGCTGCTGCAGAGAAACCTAGTTTTACATTTGGCAAATATTTACTGTTCTGTGTAATCCCTTCTCTTAAGAGCCCACGGAGCGCTCAACACAAGGCAGTACTTGCGGCTGGCCGTGGCCCTGATTACCGGCTGAAGCGGGGGCGTGGCCGGGCCGAGCCCGAGGAGCGGCGGAAGCCGGCGATTATAGCGCTCGGTGCATTGACGAGCAGCCCCCGAAGCGCGGCCTCGTGGCCCTGTGCTGGGGTTTTACCCAGTGTTTAAACCGCGGACGTGCGCTGAATCTCTAGATGTGACCTTCACCTGCGTTGTACTCCGAGGACTTACCGACAATCACTGGCACTAGCTATAGGGCCGCCAAAAATGTTCTAGAGAATCTAGACCATTAAGGGCAATTCTAAAGACAGATGCCATCTGGAAGCTCTGAGGGGAAGGCGTGTTGAGGCTGTTCTGAAGGCACAGCCCCTAGAAAGAGTGCCAGAACCAGGGATTTAAGTGAAAGGAAGGAAATAGTCGTGAACGGTAGTCACGTGGCTTACCTGGGCTCCCCGGCGCAGTCGTTGATCTCAGAGGCCTTCTCCTTAACCTCGGAGCTGTTCCTCACAAAAAATAAATAAAATGGCCGCCGCAAACTTCCGAAATTTTCGGAATCGGGGGCGTGTTTTGGCGTTCTGAGTGACGGATGACTTCACAGGTGGAAAAAACGCCAAAAACACGCCCCCGAATCCGAAAGAGACGGGGCTTTATTGGAGTGACGCCTGTCTTCTCCAATGACTGGCCTCAGTTTAGGAAGCCAGCCAATGGAGGAGAGAGGAGGAGAGAGGCGGTTTCAAGCCCCTATACTCCAAGTCATTAAATCTCCGACCGGAGACTGCGCAAGCGCAGCCTTTAGGTCCTCGATCTAAAAATGGTTAAAGTCTGGTAAAATTATAGCAACGTACACAATAGTGCAAATATATTTTATTGAAAGAATTCTTAATTATTTATAGACAGCCGTTTTTAATGCTATTTAGAAGCAGTAGTAAATCATTGGGCTTGAGAAAGATTGGATGGGGCAACGTGCAAACAATTACTTACAGGTTTAAATGCACCCTTAAAATTAAGTATATTAGAATGTTCGGATTGCATGCATCTTTGTAGTACTGCATGCTTTCAAAACATTTAGGGGGTGTCCGAAAATCTGGATTTGTCATGGTTAATGCTGTTGATCACTGTACGGCTAATTTTCACACTGCTTGCAAAAAGAAGATTTTAAAAACGAGCAGTGGCAAAGCTAGCAGGTCTTGGTTTGATGTGCTAACACAGGCAGAGCTAGCACATTAGGGCTAGACACACAGAAAGAGTCTTTTTTCAAAGTAGGGGAAGGAGCGAGGGGCTATTTCCACTTGTCAAAAGTGCGAGGTCCAGCACAACCAGGTGCCCCGATCAAGATGTCAAAGAAAGAGTTGTGGCGCTGTTCCTCTGGTAGGGGTTATGAAAGTCACTTGAGGATTGAGACCCCTGTGTCTCACTAGGATTTACAGGGGAAATCCATTTGTTGGATTTTAATGCCCTCACACACCCTTGCAGGTGTCATGCTTCATCATCTGGGCTGCTCCTCGTTGGGTCGGCAGTGCAATACCCAACAGGCTCACCTCAAAGAGGGGCACTTTTTCGGAGATCTTTTTTCCAACAGCCGTTTGGTGAAGTGCAGGTATGGGGCCAGAAAAAGTGGAGACGTGATGGTGAATTAAAAATGGGGATGGGAGTACCTGGAAAAGACTTTTATTCTGGGGGTCTCCTGCCTCAGTTAAAAGCAGTGTAACTGACACTTCTTAGGGTATAATGTCCCTTGTTGCTGTGTCAGTTGTTGAGAATTATTAGACGGTCAACATGTTCCTCGCGTGTGTGTTGATTGACCCCCCGATTCTTCAGGACCATCTACACTAAGTTATATGTGTGTTATTTATTTGTGATTGGTTCATCAGAGACACATTGAAAACATTTCTAAAGTGTAAATGTACCTGTGATGGGCTGGAACTGCCTGTTTGAAGGACACAAAGGTAGCATACATTACAGGTATGTGCATAAATGAACCAGCTGTCAGGCGATGCCTGTGAAAATTCGATAGTAACTTACAAGTGAACCAATACAATAGAAGGTACTAGTAACCATGGTGACCTGGTGTCTAAAGTGAACTAAGCTGGTTAACCAAGAATATACATGAAATCAGCAGACAATTCTTGTTGGACTCACCTAATAGTATCAAGAATCCAGGCATCAACAGTACCCGGCAGTCAACACATCAGGCTAGTCCTCCCACATATGTAGAGCTATATGTAGAGGGATGATTGCAATCAGATAAAAACATGGTAAAGCATAGTAGACTCCATGTTTGTGAAACCATACTTGTTAGTTAAGTGGCATGTCCCTTGCCTATTATTAAATAGAGAATAAAAAAAAAAATGGAATTAAAAACTTTCTTTGAAGAGACCCGTAGTAGTCTGTTCATCTGTTATTGGGCCATTATATCTTTGCTTCAAACATCCTGACCTTGCTATTATTACGCCCAGTTGGTTCAGCACATTAATGGTGATACTGCTAGTCTGTGTGGGGTGAAAAGAGCCGAATTATCGTTCTCTAAGCCTTCGAAGAGGTGTTCTTAATGGCTATTCCTGTGCAAAATGAGTAGTTGATAAGAGTGTCATTGTTGGATGTGACTGAAATGTTCATGGGCTTGTCTACTGTGGAAAAGACCCTGTATATACTCTGCGGTCAACAGTAAAGACCGTTTAGTATCCCAGTCAGGACCTGGCGGATTATCAGCGCAACCTGTATAGAGGGGGCGGAGGGTGTCAGGTTATCCCCGCTATGCCCCGGAGTTTGTGCGCCGCTCGTTCATTGCCAAATTATATTATAGCAGAGTGCCTGTGTGGGAGTGTTTCATTCCCGGCTGGTGCACAGGCTTGAAGCGGCCAGAAGTGTGGCGGGTGAGAGCTACTCTGTTTGACCGCTACTCTGTTTGACCGCTCAATCCCATGTAATGCCCCACTTCCAGAAAAAGACAATCCTTTATGTACTACAAGATGTTACTCATGTTTTGCAAACCTGTGTGGCTCTTGGTGACCTAGCCACACTGCCGAGTCCGGGAGGTGTCAGCATGTTGGGCGGCCGCATTTAGTGACCTACTGATCTTGATTGTGAATACGGCTAAAAGGCTAGCTGATGAACTACTAGCCCGCATCCAAATTGCCGAAAGTGCCCTAAAAAGCACACTTTCTGGACCTAGTTTCAAATCCAAGCTCTCTGAGCTGAATAACGAACTGGCAGAACACAGAGTACTTGATGAAACAAAAAATCATCAAGCTACAAAAGGACATCAAGCGCTTTGATAAGGAGAAGGTTTACCCTTACCTTGAAGCAGACTATGTCCCACCTGGCACAGGCTACCTATCAGACTCAAGCGCTACATCCTCGAGAAGAGGCTCCACCAGCAATAGTGACTCTAGTGGGGATGAACGCAGACCAAACCAACAAAGGGGGAGAGGTGGGAGACAAGGATACAACACGTACCCACACCCACAATCACATCCCCAAGTGATGCCCTTTTGGCAATACCCGATGTTTCCACAGGCCCCAACACAATTTTGACCCAAATACCCGCCACAGTTTGGACCCCAAGGCACATACCAGCCTTTTTACGGCAGAGGTTGGGGCAGAGGGCGCGGGCGAAGAAGAGGCAACCAGCAGGAGAAAAGGGTGCAGTGGGAGGAATCCCCAGCACAGGGGATGGACACCAGGAGCAAAACCAACAAGAAATTAATCTAGTGGTTAATCTATCCACACGTCAACTCAACAATACTGAAGAAAAAGTCCTACAGAAAGGGTTAGGGTTCGTCCTAACACCTAAAATTAACAAATTCCAACATACATATAACTTAGTGTAGATAGTTCATTTCCTTATGGTCCTGAAGAATTGCGAGTCAATCAACACACACGCGAGAAACATGTTGACCGTCTAATAATTCTGAACAACTGACATAGCAACAAGGGACATTATACCCCAAGAAGTGTCAGTTACACTGCTTTTAACTGAGGCAGGAGACCCCCAGAATAAAAAAGTCTTTCCCAGGTACTCCCAGCCCATTTTTAACTCACCATCACGTCTACACTTTTTCTGGCCCCATATCTGCATTGCACCAAACGGTTGTTCGAAAAAAGATCTCCGAAAAAGTGCCCCTCTTTGAGGTGAGCCCGTTGGGTATTGCACCGCCGACCCAACGAGGAGCAGCCCAGATGATGAAGCATGACACCTGCAAGAGTGTGTGAGGGCATTAAAATCCAACAAATGGATTTCCCCTGTAAATCCTAGTGAGACACAGCGAGTCTCAATCCGCGAGTTACTTTTATAACCCCTACCAAAGGAACAGCACCACAACCCTTTCTTTGACACGGAAGGAGTCACCAAAAATGCACAGAGGGGTATAGTTGTAAAGCACATACTCATGCAGTTCAATGCATGCACTCAACTGGAGAAAGGAGAATAAACCCATCTAGCCCACAGTACTGGGTGAGAAATAATACTCCAAGACTTGTTCGACCTCTGAATGTTTTACACTCAGAAGGCGAATAGTGTAAGTGGTGTTATGTTCCACATAGGTACCCTAATATAGGCTCAGGTAGTCACCCAACCTGCACCTATATTCTCCCTACCATTCACTACATACCAGTTATTAGTACTGACCATTTACCTAGTTATGGTAATGTCCAGAGATGCCTTGGGGTTTTCTCCGAAAAACTTAAGCCTCATTCATTATGCATGAGGATTCTGGGAAACACAGCAGGCATACCATTTCCTGCATAATAACTATGTATAAAGAACATTCTTTCCGTCATCCCAGTCTGACATGACACAGTGAGGTATATCACCAGGAGGTATCACTTTGGGTATATATACACCATCTCTTGCTAAGGTAGTCAGAGGAGAAAAGGACTTCCATGCCGACACACTGATGCAAGACTCTGAAGCTCATGCACGCAGACACTCCAGCTCGCAGTGGTCTGATATCCCTTGCGGGGTGTCCACCTCGAGACCAAGACAAGGTCCCCCAGTCTCTCACCTCAGGTAATGGGGTCGACTTTATCCTAGAGGGATTCTTGGCTTTACACCCACATAAGTGCTTGGAACTTTCAGGTACATCTAGTTAGGGACGCATCATAGGAGTATGCATTATTACTGTCTTGTATTTTATATACTTGCCTGTATTCATTGTTTTAGCACGATGTTCGAAATCTACCATCCTTTTACTCTGTTAGGGCTTATCGTCATTTATATCTGTTACTGTCTAATTGTTGTTTCAGCACACCTGTTTTACACTAGAATGCATCTGGGTCAATAAATGCTTATTGAGAAAAGTCCACAGTTTTTTCTGTGTATCTCTCTGAGACAAAGTGAGCACGAGTGACTGAGCGAAAAGTGGCACTGTTTCCACGATTCTGAGAGATAAGGGTTCTAATATTCGATGGTTGCCAAGAACTATTCTCTCCTCGTAGGAGGAATTTCTAGTGGCACTGTGAGCTAGCTTGTATACAGGCTGACATATCCGGTAGGGGTGTAGTGAATCAGTCTGACTCCAATCCTACAGCATATGTTGTTTAAATGCGCAGATCCTCTATGGGTTTATATGAACTACACAACAGTGGACTGCAGTGTTGAAGATCGTGTTAGCGTTCAACAGTAAAGAGAGTAAATAAAAATTATCATCTGTGATCATCACTGGCATACGGGTAGGGCAGTTGGAGAATGTCAATCTACAGTACTACGTGTTACGAACTGAAGGTTACAGGGTAAAGTTTTCCGTTCATAGCAGATGTGTCTGTAGATGTACATGCTGTTCATAAACTATAATGCAGCCCCAGTCCAAAGTAGTGGCTAACGATCAAATGATGCAGATGCTACCACAGCTTGGCCAACTAAAGCTTGTTGACACGCTAGAATGTTGACATAATTCTTGAAGTAAGTATCAGTCATTGACCAAGAAGCAGCCTTGCAAATGTCCGATAGAGCTATTACCCAAAAAGGCTAGGGCATCCCCTTTCTTGTGCATAGAGTAGGCTCTGAGGGCCACAGAGAATGTGCTTGGCCTTAACACAGCAAGCCTGGATGCACTTATATATCTGTCTCGCAATGCCAACTTTAGAGATGGCATGACCCCTATTGGGTTTGGTGAAAGCTTTGAAATGCGGATTGGACGTTCTAAAATGTTTTGTTCTGTCAATATATGACCTCTAAACATTCAGTGTGTGAGGGGCTCTTACCGCTAACGACTCTAGTTGCAGGATGGGCAGCTCAATGGTCTGGCTCATGTGAAACAGCGAGTCAACTTTGGGCAGAAATTTGCAGAGAGGAGATAGAGACTTGGAAGTCCACCTTCTAAGACAAGAAGTATAGGTCATTTCAGTGTAGGGATACGAAGAGAAGGCCCTGGAGTCGTGTGAGGGCCACGTTTAAGTTAAACACAATGCAGAGGGTGTTGTAAGAGGCATTACCTTTTTACCCCTACATGAAGGCCTTGATGACTGGGACCCTAAAAAGAGATGGCTTTTGTTGATAATCTGCAAATAAGGCTAAGTGCATGGGTATGGAGGTCTAGGCAAAGATGGCCTTATATAGGTGCAGAAGGTAGCAGAAAATCTCCTGAACTAAAACCCTAAAGGGGTCTAACGTTTAGAGACAGAGTAGTAACTTTTTCCACTCAGTTGCATAACAGGGGCGGGTGCGCTTACTCATCTCTCGTCGGATAAGAAAGCATTCTCTTTGGAAGTTTGAGTTTTCCAAATTCTAAAAACTAAGGTGTCAGATCATGAGGTTCTGCCTTCTCAGAATTGGGTGCCTGAGCTAGCTGTGAAACTGAGTGAGAAGGACTGGCCTTGTCAGAACATTCTCACAGGCATAGGCTGACACCTCTAAAAGCATTGAACAGCAGAACTGTCTTGCACAAGTTTTTGTCACAAGGATGAGGGTCCCGGTAACCTGCCTCATCTCCCTCACTATGCAAAGGATGAGGAGGAAAAGGTGAAAAGAGCAAGAAAACATCCCAGACAAGTCCATCCATAATGCATTGCCCACCAACTGTGGGCAGGAGGCAAGGTTTTTTGCATCATTCAGAGTTTAAAGTGGTGAACAGGTCTACGGATATGGGTACCCCACCGCTCAAAGTACTAGTGAAGGACTTCGTGACAGAGATTCCATTCATGGACTTGTTGATGCATCTTCCCTGAGCAGGTTTGCATTGCCATCCTCTTCACCTGCAAAATGCTCTTACAACAGGTGAATGTTGTTGCAGGTTGCCTAGTGCCAAATTGTCTGAGCTAGTGGATATGGCTGGGGATAGAGGGGCCATCTGCTACTGAATATATTACATGCCTGTCATGTTGGTTGTCTTTCTCAGTACTGTCTTGCCTGGAATGAGTTTGAAGAATGTTTTGAGAGCTAGTCTGCTAGCTAGAAACTCCAAGTAGTTTACGGTTCGATCCCCAGAGCCAGCTCAGCATCATGTGCCTTGAAACCCTTAAGGGGGTGATATGTTCACACTTTACAAATATTAATTGCTTACTTGCTTACAATGTATAACCTGGAGTATTGCATAATAGCTAAACATGAAGCACCCTCCTAATGGTTTCAACTCAGTTCAGACAGTAATGGGAAGGTGTGACTGAAATAAAGGCAGCAGCTTTTTGATTGCCATCATTCACTGTGCTCATTGGGACATGCTTTCCCTGTAACCGCTTTTAAAACCAATCCTAGGAAGGGCTTTACCTGCTGCAGTTGAATGTATGCCTCTT
The DNA here is from genome assembly GCF_964263255.1 of Lissotriton vulgaris. NCBI lineage: Eukaryota > Metazoa > Chordata > Amphibia > Caudata > Salamandridae > Lissotriton > Lissotriton vulgaris. The sequence continues at coordinate 361,895,215 of NC_141697.1, forward strand.
TCACATGGGTGGTGAAACATAGCCTGTGAAGTAGTGACAGCTGTTTGAGGTGATGTTCTTTCACTAAGGGAAGAAGTGCCTCGGTATTTCCTCAACAGATGTGATGTGATAGGGAAGGGTTGGAGAGTCACTCTTTGACGGTGGTGGTGTCCCTAGCGAAGCCACTTCTGCCTCTACCACTGCAGTTTTACCTGTCCGCACCCTGCTGGAAGGTCATAGTTTGGCTAGTGGTCCTGAAAGTGTTATAGATGCATTTGATATTGGGGTCTATGGCATGAACTTGCCAGTTTGAACCAAACTCTAGTTTGCTGCCTACGAAAGGCAGATCTGGTACTAGGGGACTGTTTGTCATCAAGGACTGTGCAATCTCAGTGTCCTCCTTGATTTTTTCAAGCATCTGGCCCTCCTGGGATTCAATAGATGTTCACAATTAAATGATGCAATGCACCAGTATATGGCTGCTCCAAATGTGACACACTTTCTTGCCACGTTAAATTTGCTTGGGCTGTGCTGAAGATCTAGTGCATGCAGGGTGAATAAGGAAGTCGGTGGTGACTTGGCAACGGGTAAACACAACCTCTTATGAACCAGCTTATCCTTTTTTGGCCCAGAAGGGTGACCACTTTGCCCTTCACAGGCTCCTTAAAGATAACAGTGGATGACCGAAGCATTCTATTCAAATTGAGAAGGTAATTCTCTAGCCCTTCTGTCTTGGATAGGGTATTGACCAATAAGTTCTCTTGCTCTTGTACCATGTGCATTTTTACCAGAAGGTGCTGGGCGGTCCGCTGTATTACCCCAATTTAGGAGGCAGCGTCATCAGGGGATGCTGGTTTTGGTAGTGTGGAGTTCGAGGTAAGAATGGTCAGGGCTGGTCAACTATGTGACCTACTCGTGGGTCATCACCCTCCCGGGGCCTGAAGCACTCATCATAGGGATCTTGCAGGGAGTGTGCAGGGGGGCTTGAAGAGGAGAGTGTGGTGATATTGGTGGACGTGTTGTGGATAAGGCTGTTGTATTAGTGTTTTGAGTACCTGACCCTTTTGGAGGTGGGTGGCCTCAAAGGGTAAAGGCCTGGCTTCTCTACGAAAGTAAAAGGTGTTTCTTCGGAATGTGGATCAGTCCTGGAGCCAGGGGATTGGCAAAATCTTGCCCTTGTCTGGAAGTATTAACAACAACTTCTGTTTAAAAACAAAGACCTCCAACAGTTTCACATGGATTGGCCTCAAAGTGCATTTGAGGAGCAATTTCACACAGGCCTGTGAGTGGGCTTACACAGAATGCTGTAGGGTTTTGGTGTGACCTTTCTGAAAAGCATTTTGAAGTTGCGCGTGATAACTAGTTTTGATCATATCATGCTTGTGTAGATGAGCCTTTGGTATATACTAAGAACATAGGATGCTTAGGCTTACAAGCTGCTAGAAGATGTAGAGGTGTGTTAATGCTGCGATGCCCAAATGAAAGTGTTTTATTGTATGATATATGACATATTAAGTTGCGAGGATTGCACAGCTGTGCTTCTGTGTGGAGTGAAGCGAAGGAGTGTGCGAGACAGCTCTGCATATGATTCGGTCTAGCATCCTTTGTGGGGGTTTTGGGGCACATCTAGACCAACGTCCAAACAGCCAGGGGGGTGGTAGGGAATGCAACAGGATTTACATGGGAGATAAAGTCTTGGACTACCAAGCTCTCTAAGGTAGGGTGTTTTATGAAGAAACTGGGGACCCCTGGGGCGGGGCAGTGGCAATGGGCAATTGTCCTGTTCATGCTAGGGTAGGACATCAGTAAGGGATTCATTGAAAGGCAGAAGCGGTTCTGAGGGGGGGGTCACTCCCAGTTGAAGCACCACTGCAAAGATGTTCATCTTGAGTGCCACTTAGGGCACCCAAGGTCTAGGACCTCGCCCGCCAGCCTACCCACCATGGTAAAGGATGTTCCCTCCTCCATAGCCATGATAGGGGGAGAAAGCAGGGCAGTATCTGAAGATGTCTCCAGTCCACTGGCCCCCACCAAGTCCTCACACCAGTCCATCTGAGGATCTAAGGGTTGGTATTCCTCAGGATCCAGCGACCTCTCCCAATCCTCCTAGAGTCCGAGTCCACAGAAATAGGGCCCAGCTCCAGTTTAGAAGCCAAGGCTCCATGTTGTGCCGTCTCCATGTCGGAGTCTGGATCAGAATGGGGGAAGCGCTGCTGGTGGGCACCGGTATTGGTAAAGGTGGTACGACCGGACCTGGTCAGAATCTATCTGTGAATCCCAGGGGCCCGACTGGCACTGGGGCTGCATTAGCTGGCATAAAATCAGTAGGAGCCCCTTCCAGACCCACAGGACTAAACTGTGCATCGGTGTAGCGTTCAAATATGAGGCGCATGGCCTCATAAAACTCGTGGAGTTGAGCGGGAGGGATCGCCCAGACTCTGGGAAACTCAGGGACGCATGAAGCTTTGAGGTGCTAGCTCAACCACGGAGCCAGGCCTCGAATGTCGACACTCTCTCGACTCATTGGACAAGGTGAACTGGAAGATCTCTTCGACTCCTTACTCTCTTTTTTGTGAGACGTACCCAAGTGGCATGACATCTTAGAGTGTGCCAAGGATTGTGGACTCTGCGACCGATCTCGGGATATTCCTCTCCAGCGGGTCGCGGCGTCTCTCGTCGGGAGGCACGGAGCTTGAGGGATCACTCTCTAAAGGTCTTGGGGTGCGTGGTGCAGCAATCGGCGCAGGTCTTCGCATCGTGGTCATGTTCCAAGCACCAAAGGCATACAAGGTGCTGGTCCGTCCCCAACATTTGTTGATGACGACCGCGCAGGTCTTGAAGCCGGTCTTTCTAGTGGACATTCACACCACACCAGGAGAAGCACTCAGAAAAGCTTTGACAAAACATCAAAAAGCGCAGTCAAAAAGTGACTGAAGGGGTAGCCCTCTCTGTGCTGACTGTTGTGGAAAGAAAAGGTCAGAGTGCTGAGGTAGTCTCTAATTATACGCACCATGCACATCCATTTCAGATGAAGTCCAACGCCTAGGGGAAACTCGAAGATCAGGAATCTGCGGCTAGGCGTCTCTAGAAGATTAAGTACTGTCAACCTATTCAACAGGCTACCTACCAAACTCCAGGAAAGAGATGAGCAGGCAACACATTTTATTGTGTGCAATATATTTCAACATGAGGCATCAATCTATTAACAATCAAGTGCTAGAGAAGAAACTGCTGTAGTGATGTTTGAGTAACTGAAATACTTTGAAATTATTTCCCACAATCATAAGATTTTCAGTAACTAGTCACAAACGGTTAGGCAACAGCTGGCACTATATAGGCTGCCTACTCTTCATGTGCAAATCACTAGCTGGCGTCTTTCAAATTTAGTAACCACTGCCGCAATGTCCTGGCAATAAGAAGAAAACACTTCCCATCAGAGGTATAAATTCATCAAGTGACAATCTATTCGGTTTCGATTTCTGCATGTGCAGTTTCAAATATTAGCAGCCTCTGCAACGGGCATTTTCAGGTTGATGTTGGATGAAAATACAAATCTTTAGGAAGATTTTAAGATAATCAATAAATATGAATGTGACAATTTTAAGCTAGAATCCTTTCCAACTATAGAACAGTTTCATTTACAGTTAACACATTCTGCTAGTATAATAAGATAACTCAAATTAAACAGAGTGATTGTTTATGGCTGTAATATTTTTAGTGCACTATCTGTTCATACGATACAAAAAAATTACATGTAGTTGCCTATTTGCCAACTAAGTCACACACAAAAATTTCCAACATTTTATGTGCCCAGAAACATGATCTTGCAATCCATCAAATACAACTTTCTTTCAGCTCAATAACAGTGCAGCTGTACCTGAGGTATAGGTTTGGCTGTTAGTATTCCAAAGCATCTTGTGGTGTCCTCTGGAGGGTACAGTTTACGTCTCCGAAAATTAAGCTCATCAGGAAGAGGAGTAGTTAAAACCATTCCTATTACATACAGGTAACAGGACTGATCAAATTTGGCATAGCAATCCCGCAAACATTCTGGAATCTACAATAAGTAAAAATAAAAAGTTCATATGCATCACTGTACAAACAGATTCACTTTGGCAACTTGAAAGTTGCTTAAACGAAATTACTATGCAGGCATGAGTATATGAATGTGAACCAAGCAAAGCAAGTTCTTCAGAATGAGCAATTTACTTACCTTCGGTAACACTCTTTCTAGTGAACGCACTTTCAAACTGCAGATTCTTCACCTTTGGAATATCCCAGGCACCAGACTGCTTTATGAAGACTTAACAGCTTTGCTCCCATGCACTGGTAGGTGGCGCTATGGGGCTCCAGGTTGACTTAGTTTCCCCTCCGTAAGTGACAGTGGAGCTGCATATAAGTGCTCTTCCATGCTGAAGCCAGTTTCTTTCCCGAATCTCTCCATTCCCTCGGACATGGAGTCCAGCAATAATCAGATGTACACGTTTGCAGATATATAGTTTGGGACATTTTTAAAAATGGGAAACAATTAATCCATACTATGGAACAGGGAGGTGGGAAGGCAGTGAGGAATTTACTGTTATACTGAGTATCTACCAGAAAGAGTGTTATAGTAAGTAACTTGTTCTTCTGATGGATACTTTAAATTCCTCACCTTCAGAATACATACCAAAGTAGTACCTCCCAAGGCGGTGGGGCCAAGGAATGGTCATTGGATCAAAAAGTCCTGCAGGACCAAAAGGGTGAAATGCCCTTCTAGTTTGATCTGGCTGTCCAGGCAGTAGTGCTTTGTGAATGTAGACCCCCAATGCTCATGTCACGTCCTGACAGATAAGAAAAATAGCCACTCTGTGTCAATGCAGTGGTAGCCCAGGCCCTGGTGAAATTGCCTACTTCAGCACTTCTGAAAGCTGCTCCCTGGCCAATACATTGAAGATCTTAATGCATTGGACTATCCACCTTAACAAAATGCTTACTTTTCTATACTGCCTTGCCTCTCTTTGCCCCAATGAACTCCACAAACAAATCAGATCATCCAACTGATGTTCTTTGGTGCGATCGATGTAAAAGGTCAAGAATCACTTGGGTCCAGGTGATGGGAGTCTCTCCTCCTCTTGAAGCAGAGCAAAAAAAAAAAACAGTGATGGATTGCAAAACATGAAATGAAATCACAACCTTCTGTAAAAAGTCCGCCCACGTGTAAGACAGCTTTGAGAAAGCTTGGAGTGCACTTAAGCGATGATCTGCATTTAAAGCGACCAGGAACATAGTGTTCAGAGTCAGGAGACTTAGTTAACAGCTATAGATTGGTTCGAAGCGAGGTCCCACTGTGGCATCTCAAAGAGATTGGGAGGAAGCATGTCTGTCAAACAGTTTATAAACCACATCACAATAGGGGATTGGAAGAAGGGCGGCTAGTCTGGCACACGCAAGACAGCCAAAGGTGACAAAATAACATTTAACTGTGTCCACAGCAAGTTCTTGCTGGGTCACAGATACAACAAACAAGAGGACAGTTTGGTATGTAACAAGTCCGTACTAAGGGTGCCACACCAGGCCACAAACTTGTCCCAGTATCTGGTGTACTCAGACTTTGCAGAGGGACACCAGGCATCAAGGATGACATCGACAACTTTGTAAGTTAGATTGAATGCAGTCAATTGTCGCCCGTTCAGTCTCCATGCATGGAGGTGCAGGCTTCTCAGATTCGGGTGCAGGAACCTGCCCTGCTGTTGGGACAGGAGGTCTTCCTAAAGCAGAAGGCAGATTGGAGGCCAAATGATCCTGCCCAGCAGTTCCAAGTACCACACACTCCTTGCCCACACCGTATCCAATAAGATGACTGGGCCCAGTCATTCCTGATCTTCTTTAGAACTTATAGAAGGAAAGGTAGCAGCAGAAAGGCATACAGGAGTCTCTTGCTCCACTTTATCCTGAATGAGTCTCTGTGAGAGAGCCTTCTTGAAAACTCCAGTGAGCAAATGTCACATTTGCGTTCTCTGCGTTTGCAAACAGATCTAGACAGATACTCCCTCCATTGCCGGAAGATGTCCTGTGCCACCTTGGGGTGCAAGCTTCATTTGTGATCAACCTGGCAATGCTGGCTGAGTTCATGCATCCTGGTATTTAAAGATGATGACCAGGGAAACGCCCTGATGCTCCAGTCCAAGTCAGAAACTAAGTGCATCTTGGCACAGGAACCAGAACCCCACCCGGTGGCCCTTCTTGTTGTAGTACCACATGGTGGTGAGGTTGCGTACGAGAACCTGGACCAGCCTTTCTTTGATGGAAAACAGGAGGCCTATGGCACCAGGAAAATGGCCCCAACTCAAACAGGTGGATCTGGAGATTGGTATCCACCAGAGACTAGAGTCTTCTGATCTCCACCTCTCCCGGATGACCTCCCCCTCTCAGCAGTGATGGTTCTGTGGCCACCGTCAGCTCTAGGTGGGGGGTTTCTGCCAGTCTAATTAAAGTTGAGCAGCCACCACTGCAGGTTTTCTGTAGTCTCCTCTTTAACCAGACTGTAATCGGACTGTTTCCATGGTGCTAAGCCCATTGAGACCTCAGGTTCCACTGCAGAGCTTGCATATGCCACATGACATAGCAGACGAGCAGGATGCAGGAGGCCAGGAAGCCTTAGAGTCACCATATCTGATACTAAGGAACGAGACTGAAACATTGGGATTAAAGACCAAATCTGCTGGACTCATGACAGAGGGAAGGCCCAAAACAGCACTGTATACAGAGTGGCTCTGAAGAAAGGGAGGAATTACAAAATAGACAGGTGTGACTTCAGCAAGGCAACCGTGAACCCCAATGAAGACAGGAGTTTCGCGGTCATCTGGAGTTGGTCCACGGCTCACTGTGGTGAGGCTGCATTAAACAGTCAATCGAGTTAGGGGAGAGCAGGAATCCCCAACCTCCGAAGGTTTGTTGTGACCAACACCATTACTTTAGTGAAACACCCAAGACACACTAGTGAGGCCGAAGGGGAGAGCACAGCAAACTGAAAATGCCATAGGTCTACCTTAAACCTGAAATAACGTATGCAGGACTGCAAAACAAGTACGTGAAGATAGGCGTTATGCAGGTCCAAAGCAACCATCCAGTGACCAGGGCAGACAGAAAAGGGCCAACTTGAGCATCTTGAATTTGTCCTTCTGCAAGAAATCAATAAGAGGGGGAAATCTAAAATAGGACTACGGACTCTATCCTTCTTCGGAACAATTAAATGAACTAACAGGTGCTTCTAAAGCGTTTTTTTAACTCTACAGCATCTTGTCGATATCAAGACTGTCAAGACATTGAGAAAAGACAGCACCTAGACTGTAAAAAAAAAATTAAAAAAAAATTGTTTTGATATGTGTACTGAACTCAGATTCATTGTCCACCGCTTTTATTTTCCTGCTGGTAGGGAATTCTAGCATTTAGCGTGAGCAACACAAAGGATCTAAAGAGATCCAAACATCTGGCACTAAGTGCAGGGTATGTTAAGGGGCATGATCAGACGGAGAACCGGATTTAGAAGTCAGGAGAAGCTATTTGCCTAAAGTCTCTACACTACAGAAGTGAATTTACTTAGAACCAGATTCCAGCTGTTCATCATCAACCATAAGGTTTTGCCCAGGCTCTGGTAGTCTTCAACGTAGCTATCTAGGACTAAACGCAGCCTGGGCAGGGGGGTGTTCGACCAAAGTAAAATATTAAAACATCTCAAGATTAAAGTTGCAGAAATAAGACTGAAAACAAACTAGATGGCCCCAAGAAGAGAAATTTATAACATTTTATGAAAGTTCAGAAATATTTATGGAAAATAAAAAAAGGTTAAACTTTTCAGAGAGAACAGCCTATAGTGCAAAGTCTCAAAGTGTAACAGTCTGAAATGTCGGTCCCAATTTCCAAAGCCGGAACCCTCTGTATGGATCCTTTGACTAAAACAGGCTGCACCTCCTGAAGCAAGACAGACAGGTGCTCCTCTTGGAAACTGCTTTGATGTGGGTGAAAGATATGGCAGACTGAAAAGTAATGGCAGGCCACAGTCTGGTTGGCTACCTGCAAGACCCACCAGTTGGATGTTCTTTTTTGCCACAATGGAGGAAAGGTCTGATCTTGCCTCCCACAGGCTGATTATGTACCACTAATGGCATACTGAAGCTCCTTGGAGATTGATGCTGTAGAGGCGTAGCACTAGGAAGTTCACTGCCCCTGGTGACTTGGGCGTTGCCTGCTTGATCCCAGTCTGACTCCGAATTGACTGGGATGCCTGTTAAGGAGGCACTAGGCCCTGGCACTGCTGTTATACCAAAGCTCAAAGTGTTGAAACTCCAGTGGGTATTGACTTGCCGGAGTAGAGAGGCCTAAGGAAAGCATAGTGGCCCTGCTTTCCTTGAAGTATTCTGATGCAGACTAAGCCTTTTCCCCAAAAAATCAAAACCCATTGAATGGCATATCAATGAGTGAGGTCTGTATGACACAAGAGAAGCTAGAGGATCTCACCCATGCCTGATGTCAAAGCCCTACGCAGTTTCAACTACTCTGCCCAAGCAATCGATAGTGTCCAGCCTAGAACATATGACATTTGCCCGCATCTACACCATCCTAGATGATTTGAGTCAAGCTGGCCTAAAGTTTAGCAGGTAAAGCGGCAAGGTCTTGCTAACTGTGTCCATAAAGCATGGGAATATCTAAACGGCAATCAGCTGGCATTGACTGACTGGAGAACTAGGCTGGCCAATGAAAACACACATTTCCTGGATGCTTCAATTCCCTTCAACTCTGTTTAGTGTGGAATGAGGGGGCTGGGGGGGCCTTGCTCATAAGGAATGAATTGGGGTTTCCCTCCTTGTTGAAGTCTGAGAGTCACCGGACCTTCTGGCATAGAGTGCTTACAGATTTCGGCCAGGATGCAAAACGTCTATTTACACATCAGTCCTAACTTTAATAGGTGGCAGCTGCAAACTCAAAACCTCCTCTTCATTCTTATGACCACGGAAAAGGAGGCACTCTCTTCCGTTGATAGCCCAGGGGGAGAACACAACCCAGTGTCCAGGGACTTGTCCAACTCTCTTGCCTCCAGCAAATCAAATCACAGTGTCATCATCATAGCGTGGAAAGAATGGATTCCGATCATTTCTACTGTAGTCCTCAAAGCTGGTTGGCTCTGAGAAGGGTCGGAACCAAAACGTTTGTGTCAGTGCTGCTTTGAGATGTGACCTCGCTCAAGGTAGAGACAAATTCGTCTTGTAGTCTACCTCCGGTGCCAGGAGCGTCAGTGCTGTCTAGTCTTGGACGTCAAAGGAACAGGCGTGAATATTAGGCCTGGGCTGAGACTTCAAGTTCTGCTTCACCCACAAGTATCACAGAACCCACAACGTTCAGAAATGGACATCTGCCAGCTGAAAGTGCCACAGATTTTCTCGGCTTTGACGTTTCCCACTGAATTTTTTAGGAGGAAAATAATTGGATTTGGAAGCCAGGAGAAAAAAAGCAATGAACAGTAGCTCCACATCTGTGTAGAAGGGCACAGAAAAAAGGGAACTAAAATCCGTGTGCTGGGATGGGCCACTATACAATTCCAGTGGTGTCAACTTGGCATAGCTTCCAGTGCAGAATGTGGCATGCAACTGTTAATGGCTTGTGCGAAGTATTGAAAAGTTTGTGTAGAAAAGTTATCCTTTTTTTCCCCTGATAGCCCCCATTTTTTTGGGCAGATGTTGGTTGCTGGTGGTTACGGACTCTGAAAGTGCCCAGGGCTCTGCTAACTCTGTCCTCTAAAAGGTATATGGTAATTGGTATAGTTCTAATTGTCCAAGTCAACTTACCTGTAAGTCCCTAGTACTAGATAGGGCATGTAGGTTTAGAGACCCCAGTGGACTTAGTGGACCTAATGAACTTAAGTGTGCATTGCTGTGGTGTTTGGTGTCATTTTAAAGCCAGGCCTACTTTGCAGGCTCGTTTTAAAATAAAACTATGTCCAAATTCTGCTTGGGAATTTAAAGTACTTCCAAAGCAAAAAACTACCTTATTATACCTTACAATTCCCCTCTAAAGTCTGCCCTTGGTGCCCCAATGGTAGAGTGCATTGTTATAAAAAGCAGGGACAATTTAAAAGATGGTTTATAACTCCTGGTAGTGAAAAAAAGCAAAAGTTGTTTCCCCTATTGTAGTCCTGGTATCCCCATGGGTTTTATTAACTTCAAAGTCTATCTTTGCTTGGGAGCTAGCTAGCAATCTCATGCAAAGTATCACAATGAAGTTTACAATAAATCCAACAACTTGCCATAGTCGGATGTATTAGAACTACTACAGGCAAGCAGTTTTAGCACTTACTATCCTGCGGTTACCTAAAGCAGTAACCTAAAGCAGCCCTGTAGCAGCCTCTTCTGATAGGTCAGCCTGAGCCAAGCTGCTCTCTGAGTAGGTGTGAAGAAGCCTGAGGCTGAAACAATATAACCATTTGGTGGGAGGAGATTTGCTTCCTTGAAGAAGCCAGGGAGAGGAAGTGGGCTGAGGGGATAAGCTGGACTTCTAAGGCAGGAGGAACATATGACAGAGAACCAGACTTCCTTGATCCCTAGCCAGATGGGAGCCCCACTAATTAGATTAGGAGGGAGGCTGGAAGGGGAGAGTAGTGTGTTGTTAGCCACGTCTTTGGTTTGGGTTACACCCTAAGGAAATATACACACACATCAAGGAAAGATTATCTCCATTTCAATGCGTGGAAAACAGTGCATTTGAAGTTAAAAATATGCCACACTTCGCAGGAAGTGGTCATAGCAGAGGGGGGTAACTTTACCCCTATTGCTTGGGGTGTCCCCCCACCCTCCCCTCTTTCCAGCCCTGAATGGAGGCTGAATATTGGAGAGCAAAAGGAGCTACTCAGAACACTGCCTTGAACCAAAGGAGGATTGCCCTACTGGACTGTTGAACTGCACCACAGAAGGCTTGCACTGAAAAGAACAGCACCTGCTGCACTAAAAAGGCTCCACAAAAAGGACTGTGCATGACTCAAAGAAAAAGGAGTGGATTAACTCATCAGCAACAGGTATAACAGAGATGGAAGACGTCACCTGCAAGCCCAAAGAGTATCACCCCAGCTGACCAGTTGCAACTGGAGGGTTCCTGGACTGTGGAAGTGCATTGTGAGTCCTAGCCCCCAAGAGACAATCCAGAGTCTCTGAACCCTTGGACTGAGCTAGTGGACACTTATTTTGCCCAAAGGAACCAAGGAACTACAAAGAAGGGCATTTTCAGTAGAATTTTGCAGAAATGCTCTAGGAGGAGACCGGTTTGATGTTGAGTCTCAAGCTGCTGTTATGAATTCGTGAATCGGTCTGACTGCGCTCGTTTGTCCCACTGAAAGATGGAGCTCCTCGCCGTCAAGGAAAAAGACTTCTAGAAGCTTATCGAGACATCGCGCTGCAGCACGCCGCCGTCGAATCGAACTTCCTATCCAAGATGCCAGAGGACCAGCTGACGAGCCCATCAACAAGAGAGAAGCTCCAAGAAAAAGACTAGTCTGAAGGTAAACTTTTCGCAGGGACCTAGCGCACAAATTACTACTTGTGTAACGATATATCTGTAAGAGACATTAGTTAGTGATAGATTCCTTACCTTAGAATATCCCAAGGCGTCAGACTGGATCTGGAAACTTTTGCGTAGCAATACCCCTGCGCGTCGGTAGGCGTCGTCCGCGTCTGTCGTCGGCGTCGTTAGCTGCGGAATGACGTCCCCGGAGTACTTAGACGCCACCTTTGCGTGCTGACGTCAGTTCTTATACACAGCTTTTCCGCGCCAGATACGCAGAGCCATGATAGAACCAACACTGGTGCCATGAAACTAGGGCCCTGAAAGGGGATGACCTTAACCCTAGATGTCGGTTCACAGAACGGGGAGGATGTGTGGGTCGGTAAGGAATCTATCACTAATGTCTCTTACAGATATATCGTTACAAAAGTAGTAACTTGTGCATCTGAAAAAGACACGTTAGTGATCGATTCCTTACCTTAGAATGGATACCCCCAGGAATACCAACCCCGGTGGTGGGTCTGCGAACCAATAATCACACCAGAAAGTCCTGGAGGACTGAACGGCCAAAGAAGCCATCCCTCCGGACTTGGCTGCCAGGCAGTAGTGTCTTGCGAACGTGTGCAGCGAGGCCCACATAGCTGCCTGACAAATGTCCTGCAAGGGGACTCCTCGGCCCAGGGCAGTAGTAGTCGCCGTGGTCCGAGTGGAGTGGGCCCTCAGCCTAACAGGAGGTTCCTTCTTAGCCAATGAGTAACACGCTTGGATGCACAACACGATCCACCAAGAGATGGTCCGCTTGTGCACCACCCGTCCTTTCTTAGCGCCCACGTAACCAACAAAGAGTTGGTTATCCACCCGAAACTGGTGTGTGCGATCCAGATATTAAGAGAGCGCACGTTTTGGGTCCAGACGGTGGAGCCTCTCTTCCTCTTTCAAGGGATGCGGAGGCGGAAAGAAGGTGGGCAAGGTGATGGACTGCCCAATGTGGAAGGCTGTGACTACCTTGGGCAGGAAAGAGGGTTTTGTCCGCAATACAACCTTGTCCGGATGGACAGAAAGGAAAGGAGGTTTAGAGGAAAGAGCCTGGAGCTCACGCACTCTCCTGGCAGAGGTGATGGCAACCAGGAAAGCAGTCTTAAGTGTAAGAAGACGTAGAGGACAGTTATGAAGCAGCTCAAAGTGAGCGCATATCAAGTAAGTTAGAACCAGGTTCAAGTCCCAATGGGGCATCACGATAGGAACAGGAGGGAACATAGGAGTGATGCCCTTTAAGAATCTGTTTACAATGGGGGACTTAAACAAAGTAGGCTGATCAGGTAGCCTTAAGAAGGCTGAAAGGGCAGAAAGGTATCCCTTGACAGTTCCCAGAGCAGAGCCCCGCTAGGCAAGAGAAAGAAGGAAGAATTGAGGGGATCCACAGCCTTTGCTGTGCACCATGCCACAAATCTGTTCCACCTGCAGGCGTATACCAACTTTGTGGAGGGACGCTTGGCTGCCAGAATGACATTACAGACTTCAGGAGGCAAGTCAAATGGCCTCAACTGTCGCCGCTCAATCTCCAAGCATGGAGGTGGAGACTGGACAGGTTCGGGTGGAGGAACGTTCCCTGCTGCGACAGAAGGTCCTCCTGAAGAGGCAGACGAATCGGGGGACCGACTGACATACTGAGTAGCTCGGGATATCAGTATCTTTGCGCCCAGTCCGGAGCCACAAGGATGACTTGGGCCCGGTCGAGCTTGATTTTCTTCAGCACTCTGGGCAGAAGTGGTATAGGCGGACCGCAACTCCACTCGCGAAGCAAAGCGTCCCCGAGCGAGTGCCGCCTTGGAAATTCCAACGTGCAGAACTGATGACATTGCGGGTTCTCTTTGGTGGCAAACAGATCTAACCAAGGCTCTCCCCACTGCAGAAAGAGGCCTTGCACCAGGTTAGAGTTCAGACGCCATTCGTGATCCATCATGCACCTTCGGCTGAGCTCGCCCGCCCTGGCATTCAGAGAACCTGCCAGGTGTTGAACCACCAGGGTCATGCCCTGATGTTCCAGCCACTGCCAGTGGCACAGAGCCTCCTGGCATAGGGTTCACGACCCCACCCCGCCCTGTTTGTTGCAGTACCGCATGGCGGTGGTGTTGTCCGTGAACACCTGCACTACACTCCCGCGGACTGAGGGGAGGAATGTCTTCAGTGCTAGACTAATCGCCCGCAGCTCCAGAAGGTTGATATGGAGCCGGGCAGAGGCCTCTGATCTCCGCCTTTCCCATGTGGCCTCCCCAGCCCTGGAGGGACGCGTCCGTCACAACTACGTCCTCCAGTTGGGTAAGGGATAGGGATCTGCCGCTGACCCAATCGTGGTTCGTGAGCCACCAGTGAGCCACCACTGCAGCTGTCTTGCAGTGCCCTCCGAGATCATGACATGGTTGGACAGGTTGCCCTGATGCTGGGCCCACTGAAACTTCAGGTCCCACTGCACAGCTCGCATCCGCCACCTGGCCTGATGCACACCAGAAGGATGCAGGAGGCCATCAGCTCTAGGAACCGCAGCGTCAACCTGACCGAGACCCGGGATAAAGCCTGAAAGATTGGAATCAAAGCCTGAATATCCCGGACCCGCTGTTCGGGAGGATAAACCCGAAACTGCGCAGAGTCGAGGACAGCTCCGATGAAGAGGAGCTTTGAGAGGGGCACAGGTGTGACTTCGGCACGTTGATGGAGAACCCCAATGAGTGCAGGAGATCGGCCGTAGTCTGGAGGTGGGAGACGACTGTCTGGGGCGAGCCCGCCTTCAACAACCAATCGTCGAGATTGGGGAAGACCGAAACCCCGGGTCTGCGCAGATGAGCTGCAACCACCGCCATCACTTTGGGGAACACCCGAGGGGCACTGGTGAGGCCCAAGGGGAGAACGGTAAACTGAAAGTGCTCGTGGCCTACCGTGAACGGTAGGTAGCGCCGGTGGGCTGGCAGGACTGGGATATGGAAATAAGTGTCCTGCAAGTCCAACGTTACCATCCAGTCTTCTGGATCCAGGGCAGCTAAGACCTGAGCCAATGTCAGCATCTTGAACTTCTCTTTCCGGAGGAAGCCGTTGACGTTCCGTAGGTCCAAGATAGGGTGCAGGCCCCCTTTGCCCTTCTTGGGTACCAGAAAGTAGTGGGAGTAATACCCACACCCTACTTCTGGCCCAGGAACGCGCTCGATGGCCCCCTTGGCCAAGAGGGCCGTAACTTCCTCTTGCAGAAGCTGCAAGTGATCCCCCGACATGCGGTGGTATTGCGGTGGCATGGCTGGAGGGGTCGTCTCGAAGGGGAGGGAGTAGCCCCTTCGGACGATTTGCAGCACCCACATGTCCGACGTGACAGTGCACCAGTGGAAGTGGTGATGGCGAACACTGGCATCACATGGGCCTGAAAGCACGGACTAGGAGGCTTTTGAGGCGGATGCTGCAGGGGAAGGTGTGGACTGGCCTCGCCGTAGTCCCCAACCGCCGCAACGGCGGTTTCCACGACCGCCAACGTGCTGTGTATTAGTCTGCAGTACGTGGCTGGCAGCACGTGTGGGAGCGCCCCTTTGGCCACCAAAGGAGCGAAAGGCACCAGTTTGCTGGCGTGGGGCCGAGAGGCCCTAGGACTTGGCCGTAGCCCTGGAGTCCCTAAAACGCTCAAGCGCATGGTCTGCCTTATCGCCAAAGAGGCGACGGCCATCAAACGGCATGTCCAGAAGGGTGGCCTGGACATCATCCGAAAAGTTGGCAGTCCTCAACCAGGCGTGGCGTCGAACTGCCACCGTCGTGGTCATCGCTCTGCCCAGTAAATCAGTGGTATCCAGCCCACACCGGATGGAATAGCGTGCCGCATCTCGACCCTCCGCAAGGGCTTGGGCGAGTTTAGTCCGGGCCTCCTCCGGACATTCGGTCCCCCTTAAACTGCATGAAAGGGTCTTGTTTGGAAAGAGCCTGCAATTCACTGACCCTCCTTGCCGATGTAAGTGCAAGTAGAAGGGCTGTCTTCCATGAAAGATATTTGATATCCGCCCTATAGATGGGTTCAAAAGGGTGTTTCATCAATTGGTTAAGAACCACGTTGAGATGCCATGTCGGGAGGAATTATTCGTGGCCGTGGAAATGATCTGTAAAGTCCCTTGAGGAACTGTTTTATCAGTCTATTGGACCAGAGGTAGGGTCCTTTCAATGTTCTTTTAAATCTTGAAATTGCAGCCAGATGTACTCTAATGGATGCATGGGCCAAGCCCAACTTCGCCAGATGTAGCAGATAGGGTAATATTCGTTCCGGAGAGGTGCGGAAGGGACGTAGACCGTTGTCCGCACACCATACACAAAAACGTTTCCACTTCAAGGAATAGGTCTTGTTAGTACTGTCCGCTCTTGCTTTGGCAAGGATGTCTTTACACTCCTGCGGAATGCTCTGTTTACTGAACTCTCGGTACTCAGGAGCCAAGCCGATAACCTGAGAGATTTCAGATCCGGATGTTGAACATGCGTGTTGCTCATCGTGAGCAGAGATGGATGTTGAAGCAGGTGGATTGGCGATTGCATTGAGAGGCGATGAAGGTCCGTGAACCAGTGCTGTCTAGGCCAGAATGGGGCAATCACAATCGGAGTGCCAGGCTCCGCCTTCATTTTCCTGAGGACCCTGGGGATCATTGGGAATGGCGGAAATGCGTACGCAAATACGTTGCGCCATGCGATGGAAAATGCATTTCCGAGGGACCTTGACTGGGGATGCCAACTTGCGTAGTTTTGACATTTGGCGTTCTCCCTGGTCGCAAACAGGTCGATCTGCGGTGTTCCCCTCACCGAAAAGATGTAAGCTACTATTTCCATGTTGAGTTCCCATTCGTGGGATAGAGACCTCTGCCTGCTCAGTGCATCTGCTATGACATTGTCCTTGCCTGGGACGTACTCCGCTTTTAATGAGATGTTGTGGAGAACAAGCCAATTCCAGATCTTCTGCGATTCGCGAGATAGTGTGAGCGAACGCGTCCCTCCCTGTTTGTTCAAGTAGTGCATCGTCGTGGTGTTGTCGGTTCTGACGAGCACTGGGGAGTTCTTGATACGTGGTATGAAAGCCTGCAGGGCTAGGAAAACCGATCTCAGCTCCTGGAGGTTGATATGAAGCTGTTTTTCCTGGTTCGTCCACTTGCCACTGATCTGTAATTCCTGAAGGACTGCTCCCCAACCCTCCAGAGAAGCATCCGTTGTTATTATGTGCGGAGCTGCAGGGAGCAGAAACGGCAACCCTTGTGAAAGGTTCTTGATCGACCAACACCACTGCAGTGCCTTGGTTATTTGCTGTGTGATCGCAATGCGGTCCTCGAAGGATCCCGAGCATTGAGTCCACTGTCTGGACAGAGCCTCTTGCCGCGGACGTATCCTGAGGCGACAGTGCGGTATAAGCAGGATGCACAAGGACATCATCCCTAAGAGTGATTTGAATGTACGGACTGGTAAAGTCTTCTTTGAGGCCACTGACGCGGCCAGAGAGACAAGCTTGTGTTTCCTCTCCTGAGATGGGAATGCCTTCGCATTTACCTTATCCAACGTCGCCCCGAGAAAGGTAATGACCCAGGAGGGTTGCAAAGTGGACTTCTCGTGGTCGAGTGTAAAACCCAGATGCCTGAAGAGATTCAGACAGGCGTTGGAGGATGCAGTTGCGTCTGTTAGAGATGGTGCCTTTACCAGCCAGTCCTCCAAATATGGGAAGACTTGGTGTCCATGCTGTCTGAGGAAAGATGCAACCGGGGAGAGGCATTTGGTGAAAATCCTGGGCGCAGACTTGAGGCCAAACGGTAGGACACAGAATTGGTAGTGTTGACCTGCCACTGCAAATCTGAGGAATTTCCTGTGCCGGTTGTGGATAGGGATGTGAAAGTGCGCGTCTTGAAGATCTAACGAGGTCATGAAATCCCCTTCCTCCAGGAGTCCCAAGATCTCGTGTATCGTCACCATGCGAAACGATTGATTCTTCAAAAATGCGTTGAGTGCCCTGAGATCCAATATGGGCCTCCATTTCTTCTCCTTTTTTTGGATCAGGAAGAAGCAGGAGTAAAATCCCTTCCCTCTGTGAGCCGATGGTACACGCTCTATTGCTCCTTTTTTTTAACATAAGAGGAGATTTCTTGAAGGAGCAATGGCATGTTGTTGTGGTGCATTATACGAGGAGGGGTTGTCGGGGAATTGTTTTGAATTCTATGGGGTGTCCAAATTGTATCAATTGCAGCACCCATCTGTCGGTTGTAATTGTTTTCCAATTGTGGAGGTAGTTGGTTAGATTTCCTCCAATTTTGAAAGAATGAGATGGTGGAGGGACTGGCTGCTGGAAGAAGTCATTGGCGTCCGTCAATGGTTTTCTTTTAATTCTTCCCTCTATAGTTGGATTTTCCATAAGAGGTCTGCCGACCTTGCCGTTGCTGTTGTGACTGGAATTGTGACCGGCCTTGATTATATGAATAGGAGGACCTGTTTTGATAGTTTCCTCTGTAAGAGGATTGACCTCTGCGCCTGTCCCCTCGAAAGGATTGATTTCTGAATTTAAGTGTGCCCAGTGCTCTTGCCGTATCCGTATCCTTTGTTATCGCTTGCAGGGCCTCATCAATTTTCTCCCCAAATAGGTGTTGTCCGTCGTAAGGCATGTTGAGAACCTTAGCCTGTACCTCCTGCCTAAATGAGGTAGCTTTGAGCCACCCCTGCCTCCGCAATGCTGCTGCCCCAGCCAGCTGCCTAAAACCAGTCATTGCTATATCCATAGCACAGTCAATCAGTTCAGAAGCCGATGTTTGTCCCTCTTTGAGTAGGGATTGAACCTCTTCCTTAGTGTCGTCTGGTAGCTCGGAGAGATACGGAGCAATGTCAGCCCACAACTGCCTGTTATATCTTCCTAACAGCGCAATTGAGTTTGCCACTTTCACGGTCATGGCTGAGGTGGTAGAGAACCGTTTACCAATGCTGTCCAGTTTCCTACCATCCTTATCTGGTGGAGCGGTCACCAGCGAGGATGGGTTCCTAGCATTTTCTGTGCCGCCTGAGTGACCACCGAATCAGACTTGGGTTGACCTGTAAGGCAAGCTGGTGCCGTTGATGGGGCTTTGTACTTCTTATCCAGTCTCTGCACCACTACCGATACTGAGGCTGGTGTTTGCATTATTTGCAGACCCTGCTCCCATATGTGCTCAATAATGGGAATGGACCTGGTTGTCTTCTTAATCGGGTCCTTAAAATCATAAAGAAAACAGTCAGTTTTCTGCGATTCCATAGTCATATGGAACCTTTTAGCCGCTATTTCTACTAGATTGTGGAACCCTCCTATGTCTGCAGGAGGTGAGTCTGAGCTTGTAGGTTCAGGCGAGGCTGGGGAAGAAGCTATATAGTCCACATCGTCCCCATGATCAGATTGGACTTCCCCCCTCTTCTTGTTCCACCTCCTCATCGTCAGATGACGGAAGATCTTGTACTGGTTCCCTTTCCTGATGGGACACCAAGAGTGATGGTCTAGCACGTGGAGACGTCGTCACCCTAGTCGTTGATGGGACCGGTCCCGCTGCCTCCGGGGTGGAAGAGTCTGGAAACCTTTGTTTGTAGTCCTGGATCAAAAACCTTAAGTCCGATACTATGGACGCTGGTAGACATACCAACATACCATTGGTGTGATTTGTGTCTGGACCTGTGATTGAACAGAATGTTCTTAATAAATTCCATGTCGTCGACCTCATCGTCAGTGCTTTGGCACTTTACCACCATGTGAGATGGACTCGTAGCCTGCATGTCCTGTTCCTCATCTGAGTCTTCATCCTGTAGAAGACGAGATGGTGGCAATTTTTGCACCCTACTCGGGGACGTTAAGTCCGGTGTAAGCGCCTTCTTTATAGTCTTTACTCTTTGAGAGGATTGCTATAGACCATCCTCATCTGTTAAAACTGGAACCGACGACGGTAAGGTCGTCGACGGCAAAGAAACCACACTTCCCGTCGGAGGAATCCACTCCGACTGCTTCCACTGTATTGTCGACTAGGTCGTTGGTGTCCTAGTCGACGATAACTGCACCGATGTAACTTTCGTCGACGGTGTCTTCTTCGTCGTCGATGTCGTCGTCGACGGCACACCCTTCGACGAGAGGATCCTCGTCGACGGCAAAGGCGTCGACGTCCTTGGCTTCGTCGTCGACACTGACGTCGACGAAGACGTCGTCAACGAGATCTTAAGCGTCGACGACTGGTTTTTATGAGGATAATCGACGACACAGTCTTACCCGCCGACGGAGTAGTCTTCGTCGACGATGAATACGCCGACGACACCGTCGTCGTTGACACCGTCGAAGTGGAAACATGGACAGGAGACAGAGTCTTTTTATGCGCTGACGATAGCGTCGACAATGTCATCGTCGACGACGGCGCTGGCTTCCTGGAGGCAGTAGCTTCCTTGTCAGACGCTGAAGATTTAGCCTCTGAAGACTTTTTAGCAGTCTTTTTAGGAGGAGCATCTGTAGGGCTAGGGGAAGTAACCCTTGGCCTCTTCAAGGATAATTTAGAGGAAACAGAAGCAATCTCACCGTCCTCTAAAGAATCAAAGTTGTTTCTGGTCTTAAGCTTGTTCAGCCAGCTTAAAAGTTGTCCTTCTCTGTCCTTAAGCGTTTTTGTAGAGAATGTTCTACACATTTTGCATTCCTTTGGCGAATGGTCCGGATACAGACAGTAAAGACATGTCTTGTACTGGTCTTTAATATGTAATCTCTTCTTATTACAAGAAGCACAAGCTCTGAAGAGACCCCTCTTCTGTGGGTCAGCCATAGTCAGATTTTGCTGAAAGTAATTCAACATAGTGAAGAAAGAAGCTTAAAACAAGCAAACCGGAGGAGAACTCAGGTGGAGACTCTCTAGCACAACGTGCGGTAGAAAATCTGAGAGACTGAGGCTCCTGACAGGAAGGTTCTAGAGGGAGGTGTTATCGGATTGGCTCTCTTCTAGAGTTTGGTCCTTTTTACAAAAGGACAGATAGGCTACTAAGGTGGGACCCTTAGGCCTACTTCTCTCTATGTATGTCTATAGGACATTACTTTTCTATATACCGGAGACTCCCATCTCGACGACGGGGAGTGATTCAGGCATGTGAATCTATGAAGACACCCCTAATACTGGATAACCGGTATATTTTTGTTCAGCAGTACCCCTGCGGATCTGTAGGTGGGTTTGGTAGACTCTGCGTCCGTCGTTAGAGTTGTGGTCGCTGGAATGATGTCGCAGTGCATACTTAGATGCCATCCCTGCGCTTTAACTTTAATTCTGACATGACTTTCCATGCCAGAAGCACAGAGCCAGTAAAGACACTGACCACTGGTGTGTCATACTAGGGCCCTGCAAGGAAGTCCCTATCCCTAGGGATCAGTTCGCAGAGAGGCGAGGATGGGTGGGCAGTAAGGAATCTATAACTAATATATGTCTCTTACAGATACTTTGTTACCAAAGATAAGTAACTTGTTCATCTAAAAGAGACTATTAGTTATAGATTCCTTACCTTAGAATAGATACCTCAGCAATACCAACCCCGGAGGAGGGACTGCAAACCAAGTTCACACTAGAAGGTCCTCGATGACAGAACGGGCAAAGTAGCCAGCCCCCCGGACTGGACTATCCAGGCAGCAATGTCTGGTAAAAGTGAGCATAGAAGACCACTTAGCTTCCTGGTAGATGTCAGTGAGTGGGACTCCACATATCTGAAAGAGACACGTTAGTGATAGATTCCTTACCTTAGAATATCCCCAGGCGTCAGACTGGATCCGGAAACTTTTGCGTAGCAATACCCCTGCGCGCCGGTAGGCGTCATCTGCGGCTCCGCGTCCGTCGTCGGCGTCGTGAGCGCCGGGATGACGTCGGAGTACTTAGACGGCGCCCATGCGCGCTGACGTCAGTTCTTCTTTTTTCCGCGCCAGCTAGCGCAGATCCGGAAGAAGCTCTACCCCCAGTCACTTTTTGACTGAAAAATGTTGATCCTTTTTGATCTTCTCTTAGTCGACTGTCTCGACTATCGGTGCCAGGGATGCCCGGGTTCAAACCATGTTCGAAGTGCGGCCGACTCATGTCGGTCACGGACCCCCATCGCCGGTGCCTGAAGTGCTTAGGCCTCGACCACGACGATCGAACCTGCGCCGACTGCCGGGCCCTGACGTCGAAGGCTAGGCGGGAGCGGTCCCGCAAGCGTCTCGAGCTGAGGCACTCGGCCCAGCGCCGCTCCAGGTCCCGGTCCCACGGGAGGTCGCGAGGTCAGAGTCATCGACGTTCCGGGAGTGACCAGCGATCGTCTGGTTCCAAGCCCTCAGGTAAGAGGCATGAGAGGTCAGAGCGACACCATCGGTCCTCCGACCCGCCCCGAGGCTCGCTCGATGCGGCCGGGGACTCGGGCGACACCGCCCACGCGGCTCCGCGGGAGTCGCAAGCGTCGCCGCCTGCCCCACACCTTCGGGTCCCTGGGCACGGCGCGTCGCAGGAGGAGGTCGAGAGATACCTCATGGCCATGAGGGCCCTCCCTCCTCAGTCGGTTCCTGTGGCGCCTTCGGGCCGATCGGCTCCGTCTGGAGGTCCTTCCGGGTCGGGCGCTTCGGCCCCGACGACGTCGGGTGCTTCGGCCCCGGCGCCGCTGGCGACTTCGGTCCCGGCGCCGCGCGACCTCGCTGGATCCGGCTCCGGATCCGGGACCTCGCCGGTCGACCTTACGACCTCACCGGCGCCGTCCCTTCAGGTGTCGTCCCCGGCAGCCGATGTGGTTGCCGCCCCCAATGTTTCCTACGGTCCTACTCAGGAGTCGGAAGGGCGCCGCTGGGCGCCGATTCCGACGGCCTTTGGAGAATTCTATCTCCACGAGGAGGCCCTGGCTGTTGATCCTGGTCTCCAGGAGCCAGGTGACGAGGAGCAGTGGGAGGGGTCCGAGGACCCTCTGGCACGTGATTGCCAGTCAAACCAGGACTGGACATATGAGCTTGGGGAGGCCAGTGGTATTGACACCTCGCCAGACACTGGATTTACGTCGCCCCCGACTGTGGCTTCGGAGGCGGGTTCTGCTTACAGCGTAGTGTTGACG
Source organism: Lissotriton vulgaris (assembly GCF_964263255.1). Classification (NCBI taxonomy): domain Eukaryota; kingdom Metazoa; phylum Chordata; class Amphibia; order Caudata; family Salamandridae; genus Lissotriton; species Lissotriton vulgaris. The sequence continues at coordinate 361,917,808 of NC_141697.1, forward strand.
AAGGCAGCTAAGGCCCTGAGCCTTCAGCTCCCCGTCGCGGCCGTGAGGACTAATCTCCTCACCGAGGTCCTCAAACCGCAGTCCGGCGCCGCGGAGCCCCTCCTGCCGTTCAATGAGGCCTTGTGTGACGTTCTTCTGGGCACTTGGTCCAAGCCCGCCACAGGCCCCCCTGTGGACAGGAACGTGGCCAGACGCTACCGCCCGGCACCGGGCGACCCATGCTTTTTGTCCACCCATCCCACCCCCGAGAGCCTGGTCATCCAGGCCTCTAACTCCCAAACCGCATTCCCGTCGGCCCCGCCCGACAGGGAATCCAAGAGATATGAACAGTTCGGGAAGAAGGTCTTCTCGTCTGTGAGCCTAGGGCTACGGTCTGTGAACACCAACTGTCTCTTGGGCCGCTACACCCACACTCTGTGGGACACGGTTGCGGAGGTGCTGCCACAATGCCCTGAGGAGGTCAGGGCTAAACTCAGCCAAACCCTTGCGGACGGCCGAGATGCGGCACGCTTTTCTATCCGGTGTGGGCTGGATACCACGGACTCACTGGGCAGGGCGATGGCAACGACGGTGGCGGTTCGACGCCACGCCTGGTTGAGGTCCGCCAACTTCTCGGCCGATGTCCAGGCCACCCTCCTGGACATGCCGTTTGATGGCCGTCGCCTCTTCGGCGACAAGGCAGACCATGCGCTGGAACGTTTCAAGGACTCCAGGGCCACGGCCAAGTCCTTGGGCCTTACGGCCCCGCGCCAGCAATCGGGTGCCTTTCGCTCCTTTCGTGGCCACGGAAGGGGCGCCCCACCACGTACCGTCAGTCACGCGCCGCAGAATGTTCAGCAACGCGGTGGCGGACGTGGGAACCGCCGTGGCGGTGGTCGGGGCCAGCGGCGAGGCCAGTCCACACCTCCCTCAGCAGCCCCTGCCTCAAAACCTTCCTAGTCCGAGTTTTCAGGCCCATGTGACGCCTGTGGGAGGCAGGGTTCGCCATCACCTCTCCCACTGGCATACAGTCACTTCGGACAGGTGGGTGCTGCAAATTGTCCGAAGGGGCTTCTCCCTCCCCTTCGAGTCATCCCCTCCATCCATGCCACCTCAATACCACCGTGTATCGGGGGATCACTTGCAACTTCTGCAAGAGGAGGTTTCGGCCCTCTTGGCCAAGAGGGCCATCGAGCGCGTTCCTGGGCCAGAAGTAGGACGTGGTTGTTACTCCCACTACTTTCTGGTACCCAAGAAGGGCAAAGGGGGCCTACGCCCTATCTTGGATCTGCGGAACGTCAACGGCTTCCTCCGGACGGAGAAGTTCAAGATGCTCACTTTGGCTCAGGTCCTGGCTGCCCTGGACCCAGGAGACTGGATGGTAGCGTTGGACTTGCAGGACGCCTATTTCCACATCCCCGTCCTGCCGGCCCACCGGCGTTACCTACGGTTCATGGTAGGCCAAGAGCACTTTCAGTTTACCGTGCTCCCCTTCGGCCTTGCCAGCGCCCCACGGGTGTTCACGAAGGTGATGGCGGTGGTCGCAGCCCATCTGCGCAGGCAGGGGGTATCAGTCTTCCCCTACCTCGACGACTGGTTGTTGAAGGCGGGCTCGCCCCAGACAGTCGTCAGCCACCTCCAGACTACGGCCGACCTGCACTTGCTGGGGTTCTCCATCAATGTGCCGAAGTCACACCTGTGTCCCTCTCAAAAGCTCCTCTTCATCGGAGCGGTTCTCGACTCGGCGCAGTTTCGGGTTTACCCACCCGAACAGCGGGTTCGGGATATTCAGGCTCTGATTCCTGTCTTCAGGCCGTTATCCCGGGTCTCGGTCAGGTTGACGCTGCGGCTTCTGGGGCCGATGGCCTCCTGCATCCTTCTGGTGCGTCACGCCAGGTGGCGGATGCGGGCTCTGCAGTGGGACCTGAAGTTTCAGTGGGCCCAGCATCAGGGCAACCTGTCCGATCATGTCCTGATCTCAGAGGGCACTGCGAAGCAACTGCAGTGGTGGCTAACGGACCGCGACTGGGTCAGTGGCAGACCCCTCTCCCTACCCCAGCCGGAGCACGTAGTTGTGACGGACGCGTCCCTCCAGGGCTGGGGAGGCCACATGGGAGAGGCGGAGATCAGAGGCCTCTGGTCTCCGGCGGAGTCCCGGCTCCACATCAACCTTCTGGAGCTGAGGGCGATTCGTCTTGCACTGAAGGCATTCCTCCCCTCTGTCAGGGGGAGCGTAGTGCAAGTGTTCACCGACAACACCACCGCCATGTGGTACTGCAACAAACAGGGCGGTGTGGGGTCGTGGACCCTCTGCCAGGAGGCTCTGCGCCTCTGGCAGTGGCTGGAACATCAGGGCGTGTCCCTGGTGGTTCAACACCTGGCAGGCTCTCTGAATGCCAGGGCGGACGAACTCAGCCGCCGGTGCATGATGGATCACGAATGGCGTCTGAACTCGGACGTGGCGCAAGGTCTCTTTCGACAGTGGGGAGAGCCTTGGTTAGATCTATTCACCACAGAAGAGAACGCGCAATGTCAGCAGTTCTGCGCGTTGGAATTTCCAAGGCGGCACTCGCTCGGAGACGCTTTTCGTCGCGAGTGGAGCTGCGGTCTGTTGTACGCCTTTCCGCCTATACCACTTCTGCCCAGAGTGCTGAAGAAGATCAGGCGCGACCGGGCCCAGGTCGTCCTTGTGGCTCCGGACTGGGCACGAAGATACTGGTATCCCGAGCTACTCAGCATGTCAGTCGATCCCCCGATTCGTCTGCCTCTTCGGGAGGACCTTCTGTCGCAGCAGCAGGGGACGGTCCTGCACCCGAACCTGTCCAGTCTCCACCTACAAGCTTGGAGATTGAGCGGCGGCAGTTGAGGCCATTTGACTTGCCTCCCGAAGTCTGTGATATCATTCTGGCAGCCAGGCGTCCCTCCACAAAGTCGGTATACGCCTGCCGGTGGAACAGATTTGTGGCATGGTGCACAGCAAAGGCTGTGGATCCTCTCTCTGCACCCCTTTCGGAAGTGCTGCTCTTTCTTCTTTCCCTTGCCCAGCAGGGCTCTGCTCTGGGCACTCTTAAAGGGTACCTTTCTGCTCTATCAGCCTTCTTGAGGCTACCAGATCAGCCTTCTTTATTCAAGTCCCCTATTGTGAGTAGATTTCTGAAGGGCATCACGCACATGTTCCCTCCTGTTCCCTTCGTGATGCCCCAGTGGGACTTGAATCTGGTTCTCACCTATCTGATGTGTGCTCCCTTTGAGCCGCTTCATAACTGCCCTCTTCGTCTCCTTACTCTAAAGACGGCCTTCCTGGTTGCCATCACCTCTGCCAGGAGGGTGAGTGAGCTCCAGGCTCTTTCTTCTTCTCCACCTTTCCTGTCTGTTCATCCTGATAAGGTGGTGTTACGTACACGACCTTCCTTTCTGCCCAAGGTTGTCACGGCCTTCCACATCGGGCAGTCCATCACTTTGCCCACCTTCTTTCCGCCTCCGCATCCCTCGAAAGAGGAGGAGAGGCTCCACCGTCTGGATCCAAAACGTGCGCTCTCCTACTACCTAGATCGCACACGCCAATTCCGGGTGGATGACCAACTCTTCGTTGGTTACGTGGGCGCGAAGAAGGGAAAGGCTGTGCACAAGAGGACCATCTCTAGGTGGATCATCTTGTGTATCCAAGCATGTTACTCCATGGCGAGGAAGGAGCCCCCAGCTGGATTGCGGGCTCACTCCACTCGGGCCACGGCAACGACAACTGCCCTGGGCCGCGGTGTCCCCCTGCAGGACATTTGCCAGGCAGCTACGTGGGCCTCGCTGCACACGTTCGCAAGACACTACTGCCTGGACAGTCAAGTCCGGAGGGATGGCTTCTTTGGCCGTTCCGTCCTCCAGGACTTTCTGGTGTGATATTGGTTCGCAGACCCACCACCGGGGTGGGTATTGCTGGGGTATCTATTCTAAGGTAAGGAATCTATCACTAACGTGTCTCTTTCAGATGCACAAGTTACTACTTGTGTAACGATATATCTGTAAGAGACATTAGTTAGTGATAGATTCCTTACCGACCCACCCATCCTCCCCGTTCTGCGAACCGATATCTAGGGTTAAGGTCATCCCCTTTCAGGGCCCTAGTTTCATGGCACCAGTGTTAGTTCTATCATGGCTCTGCGTATCTGGCGCGGAAAAGCTGTGTTATCAGAACAGACGTCAGCGCGCATGGGCGCCGTCTAAGTACTCCGACGACGTCATCCCGGCGCTCACGACGCCGACGACGGACGCGGAGCCGCAGACGACGCCTACCGGCGCGCAGGGGTATTGCTACGCAAAAGTTTCCGGATCCAGTCTGACGCCTGGGGATATTCTAAGGTAAGGAATCTATCACTAACTAATGTCTCTTACAGATATATCGTTACACAAGTAGTAACTTGTGCGACAAAGCAGTAGTTACTGCCTTAACTCTAGTTGAATGCGCTCGCACACTGGAGGTTCCTTTTTAGCTAAAGCGTAACAAATCTTGATACAAAGGATGACCCATTGAGAGATGGTATGCTTTTGCCCCTCCCAACTTTTCTTGGCACCCACACAGACAATGAAGAGTTGGTCGTCCACCTGGAAATCTTTTGTGTGGTCAAGGTAGAAAGACAGCACCCATTTCAGGTCCAGACGATGGAGTCTCTCCTCATCCCTGGAAGGGTGTGGAGGTGGGAAAAAGGTGGGCAGAGTATTAGTCCATCCAATGTGAAAAGCAGTGACAAATTCCGGCAGAAACAAGGGTCTTGTTCTAAGCACCACTTTGTCCAGATGGACCGAGAAGAAAGGGGGCTTAGAATAAAGAGTCAAAAGCTCACTCCCTCTGCGAGCAGAGGTGATGGTAACAAGAAAGGCAGTCTTAATAGTGAGAAGCCTAAGAGGACAGTTGTGAAGAGGCTCGAAGGGAGCACACATAAGGTAAGTCAATACAATGTTTAAGTCCCACTGAGGCATTATGAAAGGAGATGGAGGAAAGAGATGAATAATGCCTTTCAAGAACCTACATACAATAGGGGATGTTAACAAAGAGGGCTGAACTGGTAGCCGGAGAAAACCAGAAATGGCTGCCAGGTGGACTTTAAGAGTGCCAAGAGCAGAGGCCTGCTGGCCAAAGAAAGAAGGAACAAAAGAACCTCAGAAAGAAGGGCAGAAAGGGGATCTACAGCCTTTGCTGTGCACCATGCCACAAACTTGTTCCATCGAGAGGGTTATTCCATCTTAGTGGAGGGACGCCTGGCTGCCAAGATGACATTACATACATTCTCTGCCTAGTGGCCTCCCCACCCCAGGAGGGATGCATCGGTTACCACCGTGAGTTCTGGTTGGGGAAAGGAGAGGGATCCACCTCTGACCCAATCCTGGTTCGTTAACCACCAATACAGTTGTTGCGCAGTTCCCTCAGAGATCTGGACATAGTCGGAAAGATTCCCCTGATGCTGCGCCCACTAGAACTTCAGGCCAACCTGCAGAGCCTGCATATGAAATCTGGCATGATCCACCAGCAGGATTCTTTAGGTCTTGATGAGTGTCCTAGTCTTAGCATCAATAAGACTGAGCTTTTAAGAGAAAGAAGGAACGTTTTTAACTTGGTCTCCGAAGAGCTGCATACTGAATTATTTTCCGCCTTGGACCAGCACTCAAGGATAAAACTTTTTCTTTTGCAGTAAGAGTCCTAATTTTGAAAGACAAGCAAGATCTTCTTGAATCTGTTCAGTCATTTCCTTGTAGAGAAGGTATCACAGATTTCAAAGTTTGCAACATCCTAGACATGCACACAAAAATATTTTCATGATATTCCTGCGCCCAAAAATTCTGGCAACATGATCTGGCCTTCAGAGGCTCCGACTTCTTCCAAATAAAACCAGCAAAGCAACTTTGAGCTAAAAAAGTATGTCAGGTATACGTCTCAATTTCAGCTGGGCAGAAAAATAAATGATGCTGCTAATGAGCTAAGCTGCCCAAGGATGGATTTACTGCATAATATATTTGTTTTGTTAACAGGGGCTAATTGTGAGAAATCCTTTTCAACAGCAGGCAAATATTAACCTATATTGACATGCATGGGTGAAACAGAAGCAACTGACTAGGCAGTAAACTTCTACAAGCAGTGGCTGTGAGCCAAATGAAAGGTCAGAACATGAGCAGCTATATGGTTTATGGCTGATCTAAACAGAGACAAGACAATAAAGGAATTCTCCATCTGAAAATGGGAATATTCTAAAAAGAGATTACATTAATGACCCATTACCTATGAGACAAGCGGTTTTCACATTTTTACATTATTAAAATCCTTAATTTATGTTTGCAAATCAATCAGATAAACATTAGAAAATAATTGTTTGCTTAGGATAATACTAACTGCTTTTGGATAGCATTGCCTTCGTTTTGTAGAACCTGGCCTCCCTGGAACGCTGGTTTCTTCCTCGTCGTGTAAATCCAGCTCCTCTTCATATTTCACAGTTTCTTTGCCAACTGGCATCAAATGATCATCCAATTCACCTATAACAAATATGATCATAAACTCAACTGAAAATGATTTACAGCAAAATTAGCTCTTAGGTCTTTCCCTTGCAGATGGTAAATACATTTAGCAGTACTCTAGAACACTGCTTTACTATTTGCCAAGTTGTACTTAGCCAATGCTTTATGGTGCAGAACTCCAACAAATTCATGCTGTGCCTCAGGCTCATAGTTACTGAATTTAGGAAAGTGCCCCTTTTTGATAGGTCACCGCCATTTTACCTGGTATTTGATGTGAGTTTGACTGGAAGTGCACTGTGTTCCTGCTAACCAGGTCACCAGTGCTAGATCTCTTTCCCAAAACTGTCCAATTGTACCCCAATTGGCAATACCTTTAGCACCCTCTGTAAGTCCCTCGTAAACGGTACCTCTTGTACCTAGAGCCTGAAAGACTGAAGAGGGTCCCTAAGGGACCCCCCACCCAAGTCATGCAGAAAGCCATTGCAGGCTGGGCGTCTCGGTATAGACAAAAGTGAAAACAAGACATGGCACACAGCCTGTGTGCCATGCCAGCAGACACTGCATGCAGTATAGGTAAGTCACCCCTACAGCACGCCTTACAACGCCTAAGGCAGTGTGGACTATACTACATGTGTGAGCTTAACTGCATGAGCAGTTATATGCCCCTGAGCTGGTCAGTTCCATTACTGTCAGTACAAGTGATAAGGGAAGCCATTTTAAAAAAGCGCTGGACACTGGTAAAAAAATACACCAGCATTTGCAATGCAATAGGTCTCGCATTTGCAAGAATTTAAGCTATTGGCATTATAAACGGCAAAGCCTTTTATTGATTGTTTTTGAAAAGCAACAAGCCTTTGACCTCCAATTTCCTCTGCCTGTTTATCATGCACACCCTGCTGGAAGCATACTTTTTTCTGGTCTGGGCGGAGCATTGGAGGTCATCATCAGAGATTCTGAGTCTCCTAACCGCATTGAAAGCCTGTCTTGAGTCCGGCACACGGGGTGAAGCCACAGTGCCAGTGGAGCTCTGTAAACCACCTCACTGGACTGCACAGAAACCATCTTTCTTCCTGCAGAGAGCTGACAGAAGGCATATGCCCCAAGCACCCCACCTGTGGCATGAAGTCTGTACCCCGTGACTTCCCACTACTGCTGCTGTGCCCTCTCCTGCCTCACCATCCACTTACCTTACAACACCCCCCTGTTTCCCCACACTTCTCTTTGAGCCCCGTGTCTCACTAGTCGTTAACCATTTGCTCATATTCCTCCAGCCCATCGTGCCCATGTGCCACCTGCCTGCGCCTCTACCCCTGTGATGGCCTGCTCATTCTCCTGTGCAACCCATGCTACGCTGATCTTCGACTCTCACATGTAACTCCAGTCACCAATTCTTCTCTGCTACCTGCGCCTTCCGTGCCCTCTCCACTGCATCTTGAGCTTCTGTGCCCCCCATGCTCACTGAATTCCCATGGCCCCAAGTGGCTTCAGTGATCCCTGCATTCCTTATACCACTTTGTGCATCTCATTGTAAACTCCTAACTCTGATGCTAGACTGAGGTAGTCCATATACAGTCTGTAGCACCAACTTCACCCACTTTCTGGGATCTTCAAGGAAAGAGAAGCAAAGGCGCATGGTTTTGAGGCGAATTGTTCTGGTCCAAATTTGACCTGGCAGCCAAGACATCGGATTAATGATGCAAAACTGACAGGTGTTCGAGATTTCGGAGTGCTGGAGCAAATGTCTGCATGTCTTAAGGATTATTTCGTAATAGTGTGAATTCAAACAGCATTTATTTTTTGGGAGGGACTGTGATAATCAGAACATGCAGCAAAGATTACAGAAAGATGAGGTAAATATATTAATTAAGGATTACTGAGGAACTGGGCAAATATGAACATGCACCAAGGATTACTAAGTGATGGGGCAAATTGGAATATGCATTAAGGATTACTAACTGATGGTGCAAGTAATTCTGATTTATGAGTACAAATTATCCTCAATATTTATGAGTAATGATGCAAATCCAGGCACACCTTAAGGATGTCTGACTATTTCTTGAAATACCAGCACACACAGATTATGGCTGAGTGGCAGTGCATATTTGGGTATATACTGGAAACTAGTGAGTGAGGGTGTGAATCTTAACATGCACTAATGGTTGATGTGGAAAATATTAAAAAAAGCACTAGAAACACTAAGTGTTATACTGAACACAAACTAATGATAAGTGATGGCCATGTGCCGAAAGCTTTTAAGTGATAGTGTAAATCAATGCCAGCACTCGAGGTTTCTATGTACATATCTGAACACACACGCAGAAGTGAATGTTAGTGCAAATCTAAGCATGCAGGAAGGTTAACTAGGTGATGGGCTATATTTAAACACACACTGATAACTGCTAAGCAAAGGGCAAATCTAAAAATGAAGTAAGGATAAAAGTGGAAAAAAAATCTACGTATTCTTTTGTAATGTGTGCACTGGCATAATCGTGGTAATTATTGAAATGTTATAAGCACGCTTTGCGCAAGGTTGCCCACACTGAGTGTAACACTTAATGTAGCAAAATGGCGGTACTCCTTTATATATTGTGGACATTCTTTGCACAATTGTGCACATTCATGGTGTAATGCTTGCAATGGCATAATGCACGCAATGGTTGGTGTTATAATATTGTGCTCTGATGTGATGTTAAGTTAAATAAACTAATGTTAAGATGCTATATATTTTTTTGTAACACACATTCCATTGCGGTAGTTATTCATGCACAAAGATATTCACTTTAGGTGTATGGGAGTGAATCCCCCTCATTGTATAGGTACTTTGATATACAGTTCTTACGTTACCCTAAAGGGGCTTCGGCGTGCTGGCAGGAACACTTACTTTAGATAATAAGAGAGTGAATCAAGTCTGATGTTTTATTTGGCTGTATTTCTGGCACGGAGGTTAACGACGTCTTCTGGGCATGGCAGAGAGCAGGGGAATGGGGGGGGGGGGGGAGAGGGGCTATAGACTGGCAGGTAGTGGGTGACTAGGGGCCATTTACCTTGTTCAGCTGCAGTCCCTTGTGTTTATTAACCCTGGATCACTGAACAGAGATCGTTGTATTAATTTTATTGCCGACGATTCCATAATACCGTGCAAGGTGGGTGCAGCCCCGAGGACAAATCTTGCAGTGTCCCACGTTAGAATATATTTCACTATCACAGACTCGTGCTGAGTTTCTGAGAAAAAGATGTGCTCTTACTGTGGACAGGGTCTGAGAGCGCGTGAAGTCAGACACACGGAGCAGTGCCCGCCACCCTCGCACTGTGCCCGATCTCACTGTGTGGGGCCTCTGATGAGCCTTCAGGTGCGAGGCTTTGCTGTACAGCTCGCCGGGGTCCAGGCATTTGTGTTTTTTAGGTCGAGCCTGGATAAGCATCCGAAGGATGCGTCCAGGGCGGAGACTTATAGTTATCTGACTCGGGGGAATGAGGACAAGAAAGTGTTACGGGCTTTTGAAGGCAGATTTGGGTGCGCAAAAGCGCACGTTCCGTCCCGTCCCGCGCAGTGCACATGCGCGCGCATATACACAAACAGACAGACACTCGCTCACACACACCCCCTCTCCCCCCACAGTCACACACACAGACTCCAAGACACACACACGCACGCACTCACACACACACACACACACCCACACACACACCCACACACACACACACACCACACACACACACACACACACACACACACACACACACACACACACACACACACACACACACACACACACACACACACACATACACAGCCCCCCGCCGCCGCACGCGCGCACACACACACACACACACACACATGCCCCCCCTGCCCTTGCAGCTCAGCAACAAGGCGAAGCCCCACTCACCAGCTTCCTTGGTGCGGCGGCCTGTTGTCAGACTCTCCGGGGAGCAGTGAAGTGAAGGCGGCAGCACAGTGACAATCGACCTGTACTATATACTAGCATGCAACTCGAGCCTTAGACAACTACCGTCCTGTATCCTAACGGGTCCCGGCCGCGCCACACGTGGTTGTGATGCCTGGTACGAGCCCAGAAAGGAAAAACCAGAGGGGCTCAGCAGCAGCGCGACAGAGGCCATCGCCACTGACTCCCTCAAAACTAGCCGGTAACGGTATACTATAAACTTAGCGGCAGACTGCACAGCCAATCAGCACTCCGGAAATCGACATGACACACTAGGATTGGTCAGGGTGTTCCCAACCTTCCAATCCTGTTACGTTACACATTGACGGTACCGACTACTCCCAGACGGAAGCCAGGATACGTTGAACAGTCGGATTGGTTATGTTAGACGGAAGTGCTAACATTATGAACGAATGATGACATCCGCTTAAAGATCAGCTGCGGAAGACCGGTGCTCGCCGTAGTGCACGTGGGTATTCTTGTGAGTGCTGCTTGATTCCACAGGAACCAATCCGGAGCTGGGCGGGGTGGCTGGCCTAGTGTGTTACTGACAGAAGTCTTTACATACCACCGGGCCAGTGAAGTTGTTGAAAAATGTTTGAGGGGTTTCTTCCTGTGTCCATTTGATGACTTTCATTCATTTATAGTCATGCAATTTAATTCGTCCCTGTTTTCTGTTAATAAAATATGTCTTGCGATGTCTATTTCGGAAGTCCCCTTTCCATCAGACGACTTGTTGCTTCTGTTGCCCAGTTCACAGCACCACCCGGTGTTAATGGAAGCACAGTGTCATAGGTGCGGCTCCGGTGCGCTACGTGCCGGCAGCGATTCCCCGTGGTCTGAAAGGTGTGCCAACTGAAAGGGTATCCATTAAGGGGGCAGTCTTACTTACTCAGCTAGTGGAGCAGCTACATTGCAAATATTCTGTGTCTTATGTCTTGATGTGCACTGAAATCGATGCAAGTGAAAGAGGGTGCTGTGGGAGTGCAGAAGTCCCCCCACCCTGCCATTTAAGATCATACGTATTTTCACAAATTGTGAACTCAGAATATTTGCTGGTGCACATATTAAAGTGCATACTCATAAATGCCGCTGGTATTTCACCACTTGTGCATTTTGTAATACGTTCTTAGATTTTAGTCACAATAAAATACATTGAACATAATCTTCACAAAAGTTATTTACAAAAGTTTAAGCTATTGCCATTATAAATTAAATTAACTTTTATTTAAGTATTAAATATTTAAAAAAAGAAGCCATTGTTATTTGTAATATCAATACATCTAAGTCACGTAAATACAACACATATTGCATTACAAATGCTATAGGTGTCACATTTGCGAAAGTTAAAATTATTGGCATTGTAAATGACAAAACTATTAATTTTGCTATTTTCAAAACAAACACAGAAATACAAAATTTGTCATTTACAATACCAATAGCTCAAACTTTCCTAATGCGAGACCTATTGCATTGCAAATGCTTGTTTTCTAGGGCAGCTCCGGGTCGCTCCGGTTCCTCCTATGCTTCTGAATGAATGAATGAATGAATGAAATTAAACTTATAAACGCGCAACTTTGTCCAAAGGCATCAAGGCGCCTACCAAAAAAATCAAACAGGAAAGAAAAGGCAGAACCAAAAGCTAAGGGTATGCTTTACCAAAGAGCCATGTTTTCAAAGCTTTTCTGAAAGATTGCATTGAGGGTAAAATCCTGATCTCTAAGGGAACATTGTTCCACCAACTTGGGGCCAGGTTGGAGAAGGCTCTGCCTCCCCATTTAGCTCTTCGCACTCGAGGCGCATTAAGGAGCAATTTCGCCGAGGAACGAAGGTTCCTAGCAGGAGAATACGGGAAGAGGAGATCTTTTACGCCTCCAGTCTCTTTCCTGTTTAAAGCACCATACACCAGGCATAACACTTTAAATGAAATCCTGGCGTCAATGGGAAGCCAGTGCAAAGATTTCCTGGCGGCGGTCGCTGTTGACCTTCTCGGTAGGTCCAGGACAAACTTCGCCGCTGCATTTTGCACCGATTGAAGGCCTTGCAACAGACCTTTATTGGCTCCGGCATATAAAGCATTGCAATGATCGAGCCGAGATGTTATCAGAGCTTCTCTTCCCATTTGTAACGTTCTCTCTCTCTCTCTCCCTCCCTCTTGGTTAAACTCTAGGGATATAAAATGAACCCACAGCAGCACACATGAGCACCGATAGTGCAATGTTTACGAATTACTTCCTTATTCGTCTGGTTACTGGCATGGGTGCCGACTGCGGACCTAAAAGACAGAGACGACCCAGATGCCTGTCCGAAGATGTGCTAAGTTTCACGTCGTGGTTCCTGCTGCAGTCTGCGAATAACACCTGGGCTTTCAGTCACCCAGCTCAGCGCCAAACAGCACTGTTTTCAAAGAACAAGAATATGGTGGCCTAGATGGGTCCTTGCATGACCTGCTGGGTGGACAAGATAATCCAGCATGTCAAAAACAAACAAGCATTGGCATAGCCAATAGGTCTCGCTTTTGGGACCTTATAAGTGTTTAGCCATGCAACAGTTAATGTTATGGCACCAAGGAGATTGTGCTGCATAACTAAATACTTATAAGGTCGCAAAAGCAAGGCATAGTGGCTATGCCAATGCTTGTTAAAAGAGTGTTGTGGCAACCTTCAACCATCCTGTAAATTACAATTTACATTCTAGAAGCGTCAGACCAGTGTTAGTCCCTGATCGCTCTACACATGCTCCTATCAACATTTCATTCGCTCCCACCACCCACTGCTCGAAGAGCAGCCCTCCATTAACTATATGTTTGCCACCCTTTGCATCCACAATGTCGTGTATTTAAAGCATGGATAAACACTACTTTCCGAGCAAGCGTGCATTTGCCCTGAAGACATTTTCTATTACCTTTCTGAGTAGTCACAGTGCGCATGGTGACAAATTTAAGTTAGTTCAACTACTTCTTTTCTTGTCCAGGTACAGTAACCTGCCTTGAAGTGGGAGGAGCTCTATGGCTTAAATGGTGTTGATTCTGATTCAAAAGAACAGATTAGGCTCGGTACTGGAGAGGAACAAGGACGCAACTTCGAAAACGATCAAATTCCAACTGACAAACGCAAACAACTTCAGCGCTATATATCTTGTCATTAAACTCAACCATGCCATCTTTTTTGAGTGCCTGCTTCTGTGTTCAGGCTATAGGCCTAACACTTGGTAGAAAGCAATGTTCTTAAAGCAGCATTAATAAACCCACCTAATTCGAACTTCAATTGATATTTATATCTAAAGTGTCCCTTGCAATTATTGAGTTCGGTTATTAGCAAGAAATGTGGAAGAGAACACACATCTATTCAAAAGTGTTAAGTAGTTTGATCTTAACAAGGCTCTGATTATGCGGCTGGGAGCGGTACCATGGAGGCAGCGCTGCATAATTGTAATGTCAGCTGTTGTGCAACGGAGCAGGTTGTACTGAACAGAGGGAGAGAAGTCAAGGCCGGGATTTTTCCCCGGGAGCCAAAGGTCCCATATATTTCCCAGAAATGAGCCTCGGCAGAAGAAGCCACCTGAGACAAAACCTATCGCTTTAATGTCAGGAATTCCACCCCTGGGACACGTGTAACCGTAAAAGGGAGTGGCCTCGAAATCTCACAATAGCACGTAATGCTCTCTGAAAGGCTGGTTTGGGCTGCATATAATTCGAGGCGCGCTGCCCGTCAGGAGAACGTATATCATTGTAAAGGTGAAAATGCAGCCCTTGGAGATGAACGTACATCATTTTAATGGTGCCATTTTTGCATGGGGGGTAATTTTTCACGTATTCCTGTTCTTGACTTTATCATTTATTCCTCAGGAAAGCGTTTTTGTGATGGAATTATGTTAGTTCAACACATTTGCTAAAAAATCAGGATTTGCATCTTGAACAAAGAGTGGTCAGTATAACGAGGTTTCCAAAGATGCCATATGTGAGTGTATATTTCAGGAGAATTTGTAAATCAGCAAATTTGCTGCGAGGTCTTCCTCCAGGATAGCGGATTCCCCGGTGATCACGGGTCCAATGAAGAGGCAGGATTATGCGGTGCATCTTTACTGCAGACTGACTACAGCCCTTCTTATTCCGGTGGGCCATGCAGTGTTATCCTTACACTTGAAACATAGGTAATGACTTTGAAACCTCCCAAGACTAATAATTTGACATTCTCGGACCTTATGTTCAAAACTGCCTCTCGGTCTAACAATTTCGGGAGACATATATTCAACTATAGTCGGATAATAAAAAAACATTGGCAATCCCAATCAGTTTTGCTGCTAATGTTGAGGGCGCAAAGCAGTTTTTTTTCTTTTTTCTTAATGAAATTTGAATTTAATGTGAAAACCTCGAGGGGTCGGGGGAGGACATTAAATGAGAAACGGGCACGCAGAATAAATTTGTTCTTCTGAGACCCAGCTGAAATACGGTGAACCTTGTTCGACATCATTTTGTATGCTAGAGCTACAGTGGAAACCAAAAGAACTGAATGCAAAGCAAGTAGGTACAGATGATAGGACCGGGTGAGTAACTCACACTTACCAGTGGAGAGCACTGAAGATTTCCAATGTACGGTGTCACATTCTAACAAACCACCAATAGGCATCACTATTGGTTGCACTGCCACGCCCTGGAGACACTGACCAATCAGAGGCATCTAGATCCTGTTCCAAGCGCCACAAACGCCTCCTCATTGTCCTCTCAATGCGGGGTGCCACAGAGCTCTTCCCTCCGCTGCCTGGACGAGCAGTACCACATAAGGGGCAGTCTGCAGGGTGATATTTCAGTAGCGGAAAGGCCTTATTTTTAATGCATCACACCCAAAGCATGGAACCAGAGGCATGGCAATATGTTGACACTGGCCAGTGCATGCGGGAAGAGGGAGGGCCAGACAATATACCATAATCTGGGGTCTAGGCAATAAAATGAGTAAGAGGGGCAAGCCTGGGCGGATAAGAAAGCAACATGGTGAGCAAGGTAGCTGTGGAAGGTGAAAGGTTTCGAACTAGTTAGGTTTTGAAATAGTTGCTGACTATAAACAATGTCAGCAGTGCAATGTGATATGAAAAGCCAAGGTAACAGAGCTATGGATGAAAGCTGCTATTAAAACAGGCATTGGCCGCGCGACCGTAAAAGTAACGCCGGGCGGCCTCTAAAGTCATCACGATCACGAAAGCGAACGGGATTGCTATGACGTGCTCTGCTCGCAAAAATGAAAAATATACGCGAGGGGTGCGCACGCGCGCGATGGGCAAAAGTGTTGTGCACTCTGCGCGCGCTTGTGCGCATAATATCAAGCTGGTGGATGCCTTTGGAAGCGCTTTTGAAGACGCTACTAAATGTCTCGCCAGGGCAGCGCATGCGCTAACACAGGCAAGACCTAAAAATAGCAACTCCACTAGTGGTCGAAGGGAATTAAAAACAAGCATTGGAAAAGCCAATAGGTTCTGCCTTTTGGCTTTGCCAATGATTTTCACTGACCCTGTTCATCATTTTAACAAACAATGGTGTGCCACAAAGGGGGGTGGAGGAGGGGGGGGGCACCCCAGGGGCCGCCGCAAGTGGGAAGAAGGCAGGAACAAAGGGAATACAGACAACAGGAACCTGGTTAACCATGGACAAGGGGGGCGGGGGGAGGGGTTACCCCACTGGCCGCTGCAAATGGGGAGAGAGGCAGGAAAGAAGGGAATGCAGACAGCTGGGGGTGGGGGGGGCAGGAGTAAAGCAACAGGAAATTAAACAAGCGGCCACCATTGTCGTCCTGCCAAAGTTGAAACTCAATAAAGAAAATAGTGCTTAAAAGACTAAATAAGACGTGCTGTGAAACAAACTAAGTAAAGGAGCCTGTAGCAATGGGAGGTTACAAATGACGACAAGGCAGTACTAAGGAGTGACTAGCAAGCCTATTAACCAATCAGAAGCCTGCATTTACGAAGGACAAAGACACAAGTCAATGAAAAATGTGGGCGGGGCTTCTCTCCCATATTGAAATACAACTGATCGCCAGAGCAGCGCATGCGCGCTGGCTCAGGCTCTACCTAAAAAATGAGTTCCCCAGCTAGATGATGACTTCAATGAAACCAGGTATGTTTGGTATCAAACATCTCGTATTAATATACCCACACTGATTCAAGAGTTGGATTTATTAATGCATGCACCATATAGGTGCCCCCTGGAAACCTGCCAACTAATGGTATGCTCACTGACTGGTCTTAGCCAGCCTGCCACTCCAGATGAGTGTCTGCCCCCCAAGGGTGAGGGCCATTGCTCTCAGGAGGTCAGGAAAAAAGCCTGCTCGAGTCGAAGGTGTTTACACCCCCTCCCACAGGATGACATGCATATTAGTATTCCAAGGCAGGAAACTTCAGAAAGGCCACCGCCTTTGGTATGCAAATCTAGCTTCCCTCACAGTAAGAATGCCAACCCTCTCTGTCCATGTCCCCTTTGGCGACTGGACAGGTGGAAAAATTAGTAGTAAGAGAGGTGTGTTCACCTTCAGGCTATTTCCACCCCTAAGGTGAGCCACCTTAAGAGAAGACAACATTTTTCCTAACACCCCTAAATCTAGCATTTAGAGGAGCCCCTAGCACCAGGAAATCAAATCCTGCCGACCTAAAAGAAGAAGACGGACGTGATGAGTCACAAGAAGCAATTACAGAAGACAAGCAACTGACTTGGCACCAACCCTGCCAGCCTGTCTGCTGACTGACAACTGCACCAAAGACGACTTGTCCTGAAGCTGTTGTGTCTCCAAAGTCTGGGAGACCTGCCAGCACTTCACCCAAGAAACAGGCACTCCCGTGGAGCATGCTTCCCTGCATTCTACAGGCACTCCAAGAGACCTGTGAGGACTCCAGACTGCCAAAACCCGACACCTGAAAGCACCACTGCACCCGAACTGCATAGCCTGAGCTGTAGTGGGCCAAAGGTGCCAGCGTGGTCTCCGAACCCCTAGAGACAAAGGCCATTATAGGCTTGCCCTCTGTGGACTTTCCGCCACTGCCTGCAGCCCCTGTGTGTGGGTCTCCTCAACCACGAGTGTCCCCAGTGACAAAAACTTGACGTTTCAAAGTACCTCTGCACCCATTGCCCCCAACCCATGGAGAAGAGGACCAAAAGTGTCCCCACAACCCTGAGAATCAGAAGACCAGAGCCCACCTGTTTGTTCACCCGACTGGCCTCCCAGTCCAAAGCTGCCAACTCTTAACTAAGACAGATCCCCATAGACTAACATTGGGCACCCAACACTGTACAGCACCTCGGCAACAGGCTACCAGAGTGTCTCCCGGTGAATTCTCTTAGTGCTGTCTTGGACCGTGCCCCATACTCGCCTTAAGTCCAGGAGATCGGTCTAGTAAGTCGATGTACTCTACCTGAAACCCGTATATATTTCCCCCCCTCCCCCATAGTTTAACATTTCAGCATCTGAAAATTGCACAAAGTGTTGACTTTTGAAAACGTAAAGTATTTCCATCTCGAAACGTGCTTAACTGATCGTATTGATTCTGTTGCCAAAATATATATAAAGATTCACGTTATTTGTATAAACTGGTGTGGATCTTTTTATTTTATCATGTGCATCATTTATTGACTGTGTGTATTTTGTGGATGTCTAATACTCCTCTCTGATAAGCCTAAGGCGGCTCAACCACACTACCCCCTAGAAGAGCACCTTGGGATTGCTAGAGAAAGCCCTTGTCCACTTATAATGAAGTACCTGGACTCTGTGCATGGTATACCTCTTTTTGGTATACCATATGATGAGCCAGCTTCCCACATTGGTGGTGCTGCGGTGGGATACAAGACTTGACATCTGCTGTACCACATGGTTAATAAGTGATTCCTCTAAGGAATGCAAAATAGTCATTAGTTAACAATTTTTGTTGATTTTGAATTTTTTGTAATTAATTTAGCGGATAGAACCTCATGTTAAGTCCCACAGTGAACCGGTTTAGAATTTAAAAGCATTTTAGTCAGTTAGGCATTTTAGAAAGAGTACTTTGGATTTTTGGTTATTCTTAAAAAGGACCAACTACTTTAAAACCATGACCAAGGTAGCAGAACCCTCCCAGGAGCTCAACCTGGGGTCCTACAGTAAACATATGGTGGACCATTTTCAGTCCCTCTGTCAAGCATGCAACCTCACCTTGGGGCCTAGACTCACTAAGGCACATCTTGCAGAAAATGCTAGGTCCCTAGCAGAGGGAGAAACCCCTATTGGAGAAGGGGAGGTGGATGCTGAAGTGGATGAAGACATAGATGATGATTCCACCGCAATTCTAGTGATAGCTTACAAAATATCAACGCCATCACCTTGGTAAACCGATGCAACTCCGCCCTGTCGAAGGACATGACTGATGTACATGACCTCACAGCCGTCTACAATTCCACTTTGCTGGAAATCCTGGACTCTACAGCGCCCCTCCAAGAAAAAAGCATCTCCTCCAAAATGTCCAATCCCTGGTTCAACAAGACCCTAAATGCGGATCGACGCATGCTAAGAGTTGCTGAGCGACTATGGAAATCAGCACCCACCACTGATCACCTAGATCACCTTAGAAGGTTAAGGAATTCGTGCAACAGGAAGATTCTGAAGGCAATAGCGGACTTTTTCAGAAACCAGCTAAACAAAGCAATCAACCGTCCAAAAAAACGGCTTGAAATCAGGCAACATGACTAACCTCAGGGATCAAAATGACATGGGTACACCTACCTTTGATGTGCTTGCCATTTTATTCCGTGAAAAGAAGGCCACCGAGCTCAACATCAAATCTAAGGCGGCCCTTCGCAACCTGTGGCCCAAGACACTAAACATTACGCACAACTCAAAGTTCATTTTAATACTCCAGGGAAAGTAACAAAAAAACAATGCCTCATGGCACACCTTTGTCAATCTCTCAACAAACAATCTATAACACTCTTCAAGCAATCAACCCCTCCAATCACTTCTCCGACCCCCTTCCTACTCCCCTATTCAATTTGTTAAAAACAACTATACAACCTCTATGGGCAAAAATTGTAAATGCCTCTTTGAGACAAGGCTCCATTCCAGATTGTCTTAAAATAGGGCAGATCACACCTATACTAAAGAAAGCTGACTCCACCCCATCTGATCTCAACAACTACCGTCCTATATCCAACATCCCCACCCTGGCGAAACTGCTGGAGAAATGTGTACAAATCCAATTATTTAACCATATTGAGAATTATAACCTCCTAGACAGTCACCAATCTGGCTTCCGTCAAGGCCACAGCACAGAATCTGCACTCATACACATAATCGATGACATACTAAAAATGCTTGATCGTAGTGAATCATGCCTAATGATATTTCTTGACATATCCTCCGCTTTTGATACGGTCAAGCACGACAACCTACTGTCCCTATTGGAACGAAGGATGGGCCTCTCAGGCGCAGTGTTACAATGGTTCTCCTCCTTCTTAAATTACAGAACCCATAGAATCAAGATGAAGAATTCACTCTCTCAACCCTCCGCAGTCACCCTGGCCGTTCCACAGGGATCAGCCCTACCACCCATTCTTTTCAACCTACTAATGGCGAATGCATTGAAAGCAGCGAATTTTCTATTTCACCTGTATGCGGGCTACACCCAACTGTATTTGAAAATCTCCACTCCAGGAGACTAAATCTCCCTCAATGCTATTCTACAGAACACGCAGAGCTGTCTCACTAACAACCACCTCATGCTGCACACCATAAAAACGGAATTCATTCTCATCTCGCCACCGAATCACACACCTAAGATAGACCTATGGTTGAAACATCTAACCTCCTTTGACAGTGCTCCCCTCATCATTGACTCCGCAAAATCCCTAGGAGTCACCATAGACAAACACCTGAATATGCAGACGCACATCTCTAATGCCACTAAGGGAGCTAATCACTAGTTGAGTATACTAAGGAAACTCAAAACATTCCTCCCACAGACCAACCTAAAAATGACAGTGCAAGCCCTAGTGCTACCAAGATTAGACTATGGAAGTTCCACTCTTTGCGGTCTCCCCAAATACAACCTTGGCTCCGTTGAAGGCATCACTTAATGCTGCAGCAAGACTGGTATTAGGAACTAAAAGAAATAGCCACATCTCTCCGACCCTGAAAGCTCTGAACTGGCTGCCCTACAAGGCAAGAAAACACCTAAAGGTTGTCTGCATAACCCATAAAGAACTACATAACAATACACCCAGTTACTTCGCTCTAAAGCTAGAAAGGTCGGGAGGTTGCAGACAATTATGAAGTGCGAGTACTTTACTTCTGAAACCGCAATCCTTCGACAAGAAGAGAACCGGTTGCAGAGCCTTCTCAGGGATTGCTCCAAAGATTTGCAACTCCTTACCTCAAGGGGTACGTGGAATCTCTTCCTTTACTGCATTCAAAAAGAAGCAAAAATACTACTAATGAAGAAATTCTTATCCTAAGACTTAATCCTATGCGAACACAGAGTCCCCATACGTTCCGCACATCACTGCCTACCCCTGGTGGACCGAAGGAGATTATTATATGTATGTTTATTACCAAAGCCACTTGATGCTTGCTAGCTGTATTTAGTGTAAAGATCAGCTGGCCACGGGTCTACTATAGTATCCAGATACCTCATACCCATGGTTGATCGAATGAGTTTATAATATATATTTTTATTATCCCAACCGCCTAATTCTCAATAACTATATATAGGGCAATGTCTTGCTGGATATGGGTCCCCTATGTTACCCACATACTATATACCTCTTTTGTAACTATTGACAAATATCAAATGTTTGTATACTACCTCATCCTGTTAAGTTTTTAGACGGTATACTGTAAAGCGCTATATAAAACTTTACAAATAAATAAATAGCACCCCTGAGAGTACTGACAGAATGCCAGACATAAACAATGAAGAAGCAGATCTTAAGTCAAGAGGATATAATTAGATGCTAAACTCTTGGCTATAGAAAAGGAAAGAGCTGAGAAGGGCCTAGGACTCATCTCTGGTGGCAGCAAAGTTATAAATAGGGAGAAAGATGAAGCTATTGACACTAAGATCCCCAAAGGGATTGCCCCTAAATATACAGAAGGTGATGATATCACCAAATGGTTTGCAGCCTTTGAGAGGGCTTGTAGAATGAGGAAACTCAGCCAAAAGTATAGGGGCTCTGTTCTCTGGGAGCTGTTCTCAGGAAAGTATAGGGCTAGATTCCCGACACTGAATGAGACAGATGCGGGATACCCTGATTGAGGGCTCTGGACTCCCCAATGAAGAATCTAGGACCAGGGACACTTGAAAAGCCAGATTCAGACCTGGGTAGATTTTGTGGACTTCTCAAGTAAAAACATTAGGTGATTGAGCAAAAGGTAACAAGGTGAAAGATCATGATGGGCTTTATAATCTTATTATGAAAGAGCATCTGCTGAGTATCCGGGTTACCGAAAATTTACGTCAGTACCTGGTAGACCTAGGCCCACATTCTTCTCAAGAGTTGGGAAAGAAGGCAGAGCAGTGGGCAGAGACACGGGTAACAAAGACAATTCACAGTGGGGGCAACCAAACAAAAGGTTTTGCTAAGCCTCCCCAAGAGAAAGATGGTGACCAGTCTAAAGAGAAAAGCAGAGTCTTCAAAAATACCCCAAAAACCTGTTCAAGAGGGTGGGCATGAGACAATACACAGTCCAAGGGTGGATACAGGGGTACAAAATGGGAGCCTAAGAAGGCTGGATGCTTTAATTGCAAACTCAAAGGTCACCAAACTGGAGACCCTAGTAGTTCCAAAAAGAATCCCTCTAGCACACCTGCAATACCTAATGCAGTGGCAACTGTACAGATGGGAATCCAGATGAGTCCTGACCAATACGAAGAGCTCACTGAAGCTTCTCTAGTCTCAGAGGGCAGCGCGGCTATATCTGCCATGGCTGACTGGCCTAGTAACCTGGAGAAATACAGACAACAACCAATATCATTGTGGTTAGGGTTGAAGGTGCCAGTGCCACTATGGCGACTGAAAAACTGATATCCCCAGTAGAGTATCTGACTGGTGAGACATTCACAGTCCTCAATGCTGATAATCAGACTAAGGTCCATCCTACGGTAATGAGGTTCTTGGAATGGGGAGGGTTAATGGCCAAAACAAGGTGGTGGTATCCTCTGCAATTCTTGTAAAATGCAGCGATGCAGGATTTCTATTGCCAGACGCCAGAGATATGGGGTAATTCCTGCAGGGGCAAGAGGTTTACATTTATTATTTGCCCGTGAGACAAGTAGGCCTTAAATTAAAATGAATATTTACTGAGCTACAGCACCCTTGTTCTAACAGCCAATCAGGATCAGTAAAATATATCCCATCAACATATTAAATCTGTGATGGCCTGTGATTCGTCAGAAACTGTTCCTGTACTCTTAGCTGAGATTGGTCCAGAGAACTCTGAGCCCTCTTAACCCCCGCTCCCCCCCCCCCCCCTTTCCCCCCCTCCCCCTTCCCCCCCCCCCGCCCAAGTAAAACATTGCGTACTATAGGTGAACTCAGCTCCGGGGTGTAGGAGGACTGTGCAGAAAAAGAATGTTCAGGCATTTCCCAAGAGCATGAAATGGAGACAATCTTAATGCCTTAGCAAAACTGCAGTGGAAGGAGTAGAAGAACATTGCCCCCCCCCCGCAACACACTTTCAGCATTCTCTGGTAAGCGGTGGGTGATGGTAGAGGTGGGGGAGGAGAGGGCCTTTAAATCCCGTTATTTCACAGTCTGCCCTCTATACTTTGCTCAGGTGTGTTTCTCATTCTAGTATGTAAGACAATGTAAGCAATGTAAGTCCTTGTCTCACCGGGGCTCCTCATTCTTCTACATGTGGCCTTGTGCTCAGAGAACTTAGTCCCAACAGGCGCTCTCTGCAGTGCTATGTGGTCATAAATAGATCAGACAAGCTCTGTGGTGTGCGTGTGGCATGAAGGTAAGTTTTCACACAGCCTACTCCCCCGCTCTTGGATGGGGGGCTGAAGCAGTTCATATACTGCCAGCCTCCAATGACCTACTGCATCAAACACCGGCACAAATGTATGTTTGCAAGGTAAGTGACTCCAACCTACCCTACCCTACCCTAATCCCGAATGTAGTTCCTCTGCATGAGCCTCCCCCTCCCCCCGTCCTCTCCCTACAAAAACACTACACTACCCTGCACAACTCCACAACACTACACTAATTCCCTGGCCCTCCCCTGACCCCCAGTCTTCTCCTTACAACACTACACTATCCTGCACAACCCCCCTACACTACTCTAAACCCTAAAACACTACCCTACACTACAAAAACACAACACTACCCTAAAGCCTAAAATACTACCCCCTGCATGACCCTCCCTCTACCCTCAGTCTGTTCCTACACTCAAACACTACCATGCACGACCACCGAACCTACCCTAAATTTTAAACCACTACCCTACACAAACACCACAACACTACCCTAAACCCTAACCCCAGCACGACCGTCCCCCTTACCCCGATCCTGTCCCTACACTCTAACACTACCCTGCACTACCCTAAACCCTAAAACACTACCCTCCACTACACAAGCAAGCCTCTGGTAGCACTTTGAAAACACCCTTACTAAATGTCTCGCAGACAGCGCATGCGCTGGCTCAGGCTTGACCTAAAAAGAGTTCTACGGAAGAACAGATAAAAACGGAAGCAGATGAAAACTAAACTAAGGCGGTGCTCCTCTGCAGAAAACAGAAGTAGTATATTGCGGCAGGAACCTAGTTAGAAAGCTGAAAATAAGAGCAACACTGCACTTAACCAATGGGAAGAAAGCAGACGGGAGAAAAGTCCTTTATGGACTACAGCAGGTTTTCCAGACAGCACATACGTGCTGCTGCCTAGGCTCGACCTAAAAAGCAATAGCTTCTCTTACAACTTTTTCAAATTACTCTAATTGGCTCAATTTCATCTGCATGGTAATATATGGTATCCCTCGTAAAAACCGGATTTTCAAATAAATAATTATTTCATTGAAAAACTGACAGCTCTTCGTTAACTGCACCTGTTAAACCGCATTTACATTTACATCAATGTTCCTAGAACACTCCATTGATGATGTAGCACCATCCTCACAAACTATTCTCAACTGAAGGCATGGAGAAAAGGTTGAACTCCGGCAAACATCAGGATTCTCCGTAAGACTCTGTCCCGAGCATGGCTGCTGAAGAGTAGAGAGCTACTCATTACCTCAAATTAAGAAGAGGCAGAGAAGTACCACTCTTAGAAAAAGAAAAAAAAACTTTAAACCCCCCCAAACAATCCAATTTCAGAACAATTTTTCATGCTACGCGTTTTCCCTAGGAGATGGAAAAGGTATTTGAACAACAACTGTAGGCGCATCTGGAAACTTATAATGCCTGCTCTCCCTTCTGTCAAGCTTCTCAAGCTTGCAACAGACTGCTCTTTTAGATATTAGGGATGACGCTCTAAGGATGGTCGATGGCAGTGGTGACTGCACTTTGATGATGCGGCCTCTGTTTCTGGCATTAAATATTGCCGACTATTACATCCTTCTTAATGGATAATTTACGTTTGTCAACACAGATGCTTTGACAGCAACCTTATTTCAGGCTTTTCAAACAAACAGATAACAGAGAACGGATCTCTGTCCATGTATATTACCGGAGGTTTTTCCCCGCCCATGGGACCTGTAGGGGTCATTGTGTTCTTTCTCATCATACACCAAAGTCCTTTTCTTGACAATTTTAAAGATCATTTATGTGCACCATGTGCTTTTGACACTCGGGCGTGCACAACTCTCTCTAGAGACCCCTTTATCTACAGGTATACTCCAAAGATCGTGAAGGAAGTGATATGGTTAAAGAATAATAATAGCTAATTTTCTATGGGGTTGAAAGAAAATCCAGCCTATAATAAATCATCTAGTTAGTAATGGCAAGGTTAAAAAAAATAAAATTGTGTGTCTTTTTCAAGAATAATGTGTCTTTTAACCGGTCCATATTCACTGCAGTCGGCGACAGCTTTTATATGTCCAAAATAAAACCATTTTGACAGCCAGCAAAGTACTGCACTGATTGCCAGTTACAGAGGGGATTTGATTCAAGCTGGGCTGCCTAGTTTACAACTGCACTCAACACAGCACCAGCTTACCTGCATTCAATACACACACTCCATTCTATTTAGTGGAAAATTAGATGATACAACTACTCTTCAAGGAAAGCAGTGGCTTTTCGACCTAAGAACCACTTTGTTGAAACTCAGGCCCTTTACATCTGTTGCAATATAATTACATAATGCCTTAAAAAAAGAATAAATAAATCATAATAGCTACCTATAAAGAGATTAGGCGAGACTGGTTTCTTTTATGACTTAGGCCAAGAGACCAAGTAGGACAGTATGCACATTGGTGTCAAGTGGGGAAGCAAACAGCCATGCCTTTTGGTTTGCAACATTCTCAAAGAAGCTCATACTCTAAAGACCATAGTCACCAGCGGTGGCTGGCGGGTATCCTAATTATCTGAGTTTATGATCTGCTGGAAGACTTTGTTGAAGCCGAAGTTACTTACAGGACCATAGACAACAACTATCTTGGCAAATAACTAAGGCTTTATCTCCGATTACCACCCTCTCTTCCATTACACTATTCAGATTGTTAGGAAATTCTACAATCACACTTAAAATAAGCTTTTTCTTTAACAAACATTTTCAATTAAATAGTTTCAAAGTAAAACACAAGGACATTTATCAATTTCTAAATTAACCTTGCACATGAAATTACTTTCAAACTAAGGTTTCAAACATTTCAAACTATTTTGCATAGGTCAGTTGTTTGGCTGTGCTACATTTACCTGGTCTAAAATAAAAATGATCGCTTCTAGGATAGTTCCAGAAGGGCTGTCTTATTATGTGGTAACCCTTATGTTCAACAGATGACTATTTTCTAGTGCGACACTGAACGCACAAACATTTAAACACAGTACACTTAACTTTATCCACAATCACCAACCATCACAAATGAAAAGGTAAATAATTGCTTTTCTTTGGCTTAAATGTCATAGCCTATCGCAGAAATAGTTGGCAAAATATCATATATTGAAAAAGGTGTGATCAGGCAGGAAATGCTCAATTTGGCCCTAAAGACATTTTACCCAATGTTAAGAAGTGCATCTGAACCATTGCTTTCGCCTTTGATACGGTCAACTAATTATAATGGTGCTGTGGTTTACCAGGAAGACTCCAACGACAACCCATAATGGTTCAGAGGAGTCATAAGCCTTGTTGTCACTCTTATCAGCAACATAATATGTATTTAGGACTGAAACAATCTTGGATGAGTATTCTGTACTGTCAGCCGTTTTTCATTGGAGAGGTGAACTGCAGACCGCTTCGTTCTTGTTGGATAAGCTTGAGCATTTAACCAATTTCTGCATGTATGTAAGTATATGGTATTTCTATAGCGCAAATCTAGTGAAAAGTGAGCAGCGCACTGTACAGAGTCAAAGACAAGCATATAGTCAACAAGTGATGCGAGAGGAAGCAGGGTTGTGGACAGATAATAATGCATGGTTATGTAGTGTTCTTGAATGGGGCTGAGTCTTCAAATATTCCATAAACTGGAGTAGCGTTGGGGCAGTCCTGATGGATACAGGATATTGTTGCTGACCCTGGGTGCATAGCTAAAAAAAAAAAAAAAGTTGGCCTCCCTCATTAAGGACCATGCATCTTTTTTCAATTCGAATTTCTCCAACAAGGGTTGGCTGAAGTGCTCATGACAACCCTAAAAGCTCCGAACATGCTCTTACAGTTTCACCTTTTTGACACACCCAGATTGTTCGCTTCACTTTCGTATAGCACCACCACCAAAGTAGGGGGTTGGGTTTTCCGGTTTAGATTTGTTCTTCCTATTGCTTACGGGGTTGTTTTCAGGGTTGAAAGTTCAAAACAAAATCAGCAATCAGCTCTGCTGATTGCAGGGGACTTGTAACAGGCCTAGTGCTATGTGAAACTGGACTACCGCTAACTGAAGGTTTTGACTCTGGGTCCAGTACACTCTACTGTACTTCGGGTGTTGTATTTACTTATGAAGCTGAATAAAAAGATTTTTGACCAAAAAAAAGGCCTACTATCTACATAGCATTTCTTTTTTACACTTCTTAGTCTTCAGCCTGATGGGGTCCTGGATGCAGGCGTGCAGAGGACCACCAGTGATGGTGAACTTATCTGCAAGATAAGCGGGGGTGCTAGCTTTGAATAGGGATTATTTACGACTTCTTGTCTCTCAATAATTACCTAAGGAAAATAGAGGAATAAACGTTTCATATAAACATACTGATACACGATTCAATATATTAAGCAAGATGGATCTTTTGAGGAGCTTAACAAAGACACACCTGGGTTGGAGAAATGGAGAAAGGCATTCAACAATAGTCAAATGAAAGTAAAGGAAGAAAGGCAGCACAGAAAACGTTTGTTCAATGTATGTGCATAATGCAACACAATTATCAATTGTACAACTGAATACACACTAGTGTAAACCATCGCTCAAAATAATTTTACTTCATGATTCTTACCAATTGAGTGCAGTCTTTCACAGCAAATTAAAGCCACAACTCTTTCGGCCAACCGTACACATTTCATTGCAGGGCCCTGAAAAAAGCACAAACAAGCAATGTATTCCTGTATTCAATATAAATGCTGTGCATAAAGCTTCAAATATCACCCTAGACAATTATTGCAAAGGCTTTATCAACAGTACAGTTGATTTATACATAAGAGTAATCAAATGAGCCAACACCATGTATTTAAACTTCCAACCAACACAGATCACATTTTTTAATTCAAATTCATATTTTATTGGGGCATTTGCTGGCTAGAGTTGATGTAATTAATTATATTAATATGACTGCAGATGAGGATCTGGAGAATCCATTAAATACAATAGTTATTGGACTTTAGAAGACCTACTCAATTACTCTGATTTAAAACACAGGCAACAATCGAACTATTCCTCCACTTAAACACGTCAACAAGGCTGCAAAAATAATGCTCAAGCACACATGTACGCAAACGACCTCCATAGCACCCACTGACACTGTGCATAAGTGTTTCAGTGGGGGGGGGGGGGGGGGGGGGGGGGTGTATAGTTGGGGGAAGGAACATAAACAATTTATTTGGTTGGTGAATAACAAAACAACTGATGTGGAGCAGAATGTGTCTCTTGCTTTTGGCAGCAATGGCCGACAGAAACCGCATTTCAAAGCACAATATTCAACAACTGGATATTTCACATCTACAAGGCTGAGGGTACTGAAGCTGCACAAAGAAGGGGATTTAGGTTGAGTGGGCATGTAAAGGCACCATCCAGTATATGCCCCCCCGACAGAGAGGACGTCTGCCCTGAGAGGTAGACTTAGTTGCTTCTCAGCCAACCTGGGGCAATGAGGATTACTTGGGTCCAGGCTTGGCGAATCCTCCTTAGAACCCAAGGTATCCAGGGAAAAGGAGTGAAGTGGCAAGCATAGTGAAGTGGAAACTTCCACAGAACTGAAATAAATTACCCGAGGAGTCCTACAACAGATACTGGTAGGCAGAGACATTGGGCAAGAAGCATTGTTGTGAGAAGCAAATAGACAGATTATAACAAGTACATGGACTTGGATGCGATGCGCACTGTTCACAAACATAAAATAAAACAAACTATTTCTCTTCTATCAAAACTCTTTACAATTATTTCTCTATTTGAATACTTATTTTTATTCAGTCAGTATTCATTGGTATTTCTAACATATTGTGACAATAAATACCACATATGCATTTAACACTCAGTGACTCAATTTAAAGAGTCATTTGGTGACATGATATAACATTAAAAAAACATCAACTTGTTACATAATGTACAATTTCGTAATCATGTTCAATTTCATGCCCGATGCATTTCGGGACGTCAATGTCTCTTCCTCAGGGGAATTTCTAAAACCCAAAAGAAAATTGACAATTTTTAACAACAGAAATACATGGAAATGCTCAATTGCTCAAACTATTGTGCTATTATTAGAGGTCTAATAGAACCCATAATGCGTCATGCCAATATACGATTCATGCTGCTGTAGATCAATATACAATAATAAGAACCTGTGGAAAATGTAATGGTGTTACTTGTATGCATGCTGTATGTTGAGCGTGCAAGGAGGATGAACTTTTGTCTAACACTATTTTAATACACCCAGTGTTTAAGACAGTGTGAATGGTTGCTTTTTAATGAACCCTTCCTACCTTAGATGGTCCCACTGAACGTAGGAACTATGTGATGCCAATGATGTAACCTATCAGAAAGTTCCAAAAAGTGGGTCAATTTCTTTAAAGAACACTGCCCTGCCAGTGTAATCAATCCAAATACACATGCTCTTACTTCTGTAGTAAAATTCCAATGTTCACCAAAGTTAAACAGTAAAAAACGAAGCGAAGGTCCTTGTGAAAGCAAGAGCTGAAATCAGAAAATGTGGAGTAATAGAAAATAGCCACAAGCTACCCTTGACTTCACAAATCAGTAAATGCGAAGTACTAGATAATTGCCTCAAAATTCCTTGCCATGCCTGATGAACAATATCCTGATTATAATCACAGTAAACGTAGTGCCAGCTTGCATGGTCACTAACTAGTACCGGTATGCCAAGCAGTAATGTGGTGCGTCAGCACGAAGAATGTCAAGAGGATGTCTCAAGCAGCCAAAAATCAAGCAGAGCCTAGGGTGTAAAAACCTATGCTAGCACTGTGTATAACAGGGTTGGAAACAGTGTGGGAATGCTGTTTAAGACTTACGGATACTCAGGAGCTCGTGCACCTAAATCGTGGGTCTCCGGCCTGCTGGATGGGGACTCGTGTTGAGCACAGAGTTAAGAAGATGCTGCTGGGATGCATACATCAACGAAGGATAGCGGTGAAAAATGCTCTCAAAAATGCCTGCAGTGAGGGCCGCCATGATAGAATGTAGTTTCCTCAGTGGTATATTGCAAAAATGCGATATCTAATAGTCTACTGAGGCCGTAAAAGAACCTAAAGTGAAAAATGCCAGACCAGCCGACATTCCAATGAGAAAGACAAACTGAAAAATAACAACTGAAAAATAACATCCGGTGTAAAAGGAGCACAACATGTAACGTGCTAGTAATTGTGCCAATGTCCTCATGGAATAATGATGCAACGAAATGAAGACGTCAGATATCTAAAGAGAAGCATATCCGGCCAATGACTAAATAATATGGAATATGATAGTAGAAATGAAGAGTGCGCTGGTCCCATGGAGAATAGGATGACAGATCAATCCGACAAACAAATTAAAACATAAGAGTACTAGTAGTAAATGATAACAAAATAATTAAGTGGTCAATACAAGATGAACCTGAAGTATAAGAAAACCGTACGTGTATTAAAATAGTGTTAGACAAACGTTCACCATCATTGCACGCTCAACATACAGCATGCATACAAGTAACACCACTATATTTTCCACATTGTATATTGATCTACAGCAGCATGAATCATATATTGGCATGACGCAGTAGGGGTCCTATTAGACCTCTAATATTAACACAATAGTTTGGAAAATTGAGCATTTCCATGTATTTCTGTTCAAAATTGCCAATTTTCTTTTGGGTTTTAGAAATGCCCCTGAGGAAGGGAGACTGAGGTCCCAAAATGCATTGGGCATGAAATTGAACAGGATTACAAAATTGTACATATGTAACAAGTTGATGTTTCTTTAATGTTATATTATCTCACCAAATGACTCTTTAAATTGAGTCACTGAGTGTTAAATGCATATGTGGTATTTATCGTCACACTATATTAGAAATACCAATGAATTCTGACAGAAAAAAAACAAGTATTCAAACTGAGAAAATAATCTGAGAGTTTTAGTTTGTTTTATTTTAAGTTTGTGAACAGTGTACATCGCATCCAAGTCCGTGTGCTTGTTATAATCTGTCAGTTTTGCATGCGTGTGTCAACCGCACATGCAGCGGTGCAGCACCATTAGGAGAAGTAGTAGGAACTAGTGGTTTAAACGCAGAGGAGAAAAATCTGGAGTGCACCTCCAAAATCAAAAAAACGAGAAGCAAATAGATCCACTTGATTCATGTCCTGAACCACCTCTGGATGGAGATGCCTCTCATAATTGGCTATATGTCGCTGACTCAAGCTGTCACCCTGGTGTTCAAGGAGTCTTGCAGATGGCTTGCGACTAAATTCTATTCTAAAACAAGATCGCTTTCCCGAGCAAAAAGCAAATTTATATCATCAGGAAGTCAATCCAAGAAAGTATCATTTTAAATCTTGTATGTACATTTTCTTCTTTATGTTCTCATCCTGTTCAAAACCGTAGATGTTTTACAAATGGCTCATGACAGCAGATTGGCGTAGTTGGTATAGCTAAGATGTAGCTACATCTTGGCTATACCAACAACGCCAATCTGACTTCCTGATTATATAAATTTGCTTTTTGCTCAGGAATGGAATCTGGTTTTATAATTTGCTCTTTGTATACCTTTAGTCACATAGGATTTTAGGATACCTAGGTGGCCGTTTCGTAGCTGTTCCTTGGAGCACCCCTCAGATACTATTGGTATTCTGATTATGATAATGGTATTGCGCAAGGTCTGACCTAGCCACGCTCCGAAGTTACAACATAAATTCTATTCAGGTGTGTCCAGGCTCCCAGCATCAGTGTTTCTTGATAGAGAAGGTGAAACACCATTCCTCCCTGCTTTTTGACATACCACATCTCAGTTAAGGTGAAACACCATTCCTCCCTGCTTGTTGACATACCACATCTCAGTTATATCATCTGTCAAATTTTGACTGACCGACTGCGAAGGGAAAAAAAGAGCTTGAGCATTATCCAAATTGCCTGTTCGAGTAACTTTTGAAGCACACACTTATGGATATCATTGGCCTCTGATCCTCTGTTCCTGTTAGTGTACATCAACCCTAGAGTGGACGCATGAGCAACTCCCTTGTTCCAGGTTCTCCTCTGTCAACCAGTAGCTCAAATCCGCTGCAGTGTCCTGGAAAACAAAATTAATTCCTCCAGCTCTCCCTGGGTATAAAACATGCAACTAAAGAGCCCTCATAAGCCAGCATGCATGAATGATCAGGGGGATGCAAGAAGCTAACAGACACAGCAGGTGTAGAAAATTGGATTGAAATTCTAACTCTCCTAACCAAAGCGCCAATTGTATCTCAGATTCTCTTTGGAGGAAGGAAGACTGAGCATGGTGTATTCAGTACTGCCTCTACAAATAGGAGGCAAAGAGAGGGCTCCAGTTGAGATATGGGCACGCTGGTAAAAAAAATCCAAGTCAAACAGCAGAGATGCCTAGACCCTAAGGTGCCACAGCACCAGCTGCGACAACCCAATTGTGGAGAAGACAGAAGTCTAGGGACATGAATACCAAAACCCAAACTCCTGAGGTATGTAAAAAAAAACACTGACCTTTCACCATTGTGGAAGCTTGAGGTACCAATGTTAGCACAAAAGGAAAGACTGAACTGACAGTGAGTGAGGCTCGACCGTGAAAAGTAGGTATTTGTAACCGTAGGATAAGTGTGTCAAAATATGAGTCCTGCAAGTCGAGAACACCATCAAGTCTCCCGCTTTCAGCACCAGCAGCATCTTGAACTTTTCATTGCTCAGGTAAAAGTTAGGGAGCATAATGCCAAGGATCGGACAAAGACTACAGTCTTTCTTGGTAACCAGGAAATACAGAGGTGCCCCATGCCCATTTCTTGCTTTGGCACTAACCACACTGTTTAACTCTGCTGCAACGTTGACTCCTTGTGTTGCAGTACCCGCAGGTTGGCAACTGACTGAAGGGACTACTGCGGTGGGATGTGGAGGGGTTGCGGTGGGATGTGGAAGGGTAGCTGTAGGACGGGTAGGGTGCCTCTACTCCTTCCCCTACCTTTGTAATGCTGCACAAAAGGGTTTTAGACTGGGGTTCCAGGGCAGTCTGGTCTCACTTTGAAAACACCTTGTATTTTTGAAAGAGACAAAAATTCTTGAAGGTGGATTTCAACCCCAGGGATGGAGTAGTTTCTTACCTGTAACTCCAGTTCTGTAGTAGGGGTATCTCTGTTATAGTCCTAATCTAGTGAATAGTCCAGCTCATGTGCGGGAACCCCAGAGCAATCAAAAATAATCTCTTAAGCTGCCTTCATTGCAATCCTGCATAGACACTTAAGAGAGAATTAAAGACAAATAATGCAGCCTATACTTAAAAGGCTACACTGTCCAGTAGTTCAACTAGAAATGCAAAGGATATTCCACCAACATCATTTTCAACACAGTCTGCCAAGTTTCACCCATAGAGAAGCTTTCCCCTTCACAAAATCCTTGGAATCATAGAGAGGAAGGGATGGACAGACAAGCCCCCCATAGGCTGCCATTATGTGGTTTAAAAAGGGATACCGTGCCTTTAAGAAACTTTCCAGAACTTTCGGTATCCCAGAATGCACAGCACTTCCCTCCACTTTCAATTTTTTTGGGAGGTGTATAAAGCTAGACGTGTAGCATTCAGTACATTATCATTTTTTCCACCGGGGAGGAGGGCGGGCGCTTAGGACTATAACCGAGATACCCCTACTACAGAACTGGAGTTACAGGTAAGAAACTACTCCTTCTGTAGTAGGGGATCTCTGTGTATAATCATAATCTAGTGAATAGAATGGCAAGCCCATCCCCACAAACCAAACCGGCGGTGGCGGAAAATGACAACACCACTACTGTGCAAACAGATTTCGTAAAGAAGCCTGCCCAACCTGAACATCAGCTCTGGCATCAGAGTCCAGACAGTAATGCTTCGCAAAGGTATGGACCGACTTCCACGTGGCAGCCCTGCAGATGTCTGCAATGAAAACATTACGGAGCAAAGCTGTTGTAGCTGCTTTGCCCCTGGTGGTATGAGCCTTAGGCTTACCCCCTAAGGTCTTATTAGCCTTTTGATAACACAACTGGATATACAGGACACAATCCACCTAGAGATGGACTGTTTAGAGGTAGCAAGACCAGTCCAAATCAACCCATAATTGACAAACAATTGGTCTGAACCACTAATATCCTTGGTCTTATCCAGATAGAATTTCAACACCCTTCTGACATCTAGGGAAAGAAGAGACCTTTCCGCTGGAGTGGAAGGATTCTGAAAGAACGTAGGTAAAGTTATAGTCTGGTTTACATGAAAATCAGAAACCACCTTAGGAAGGAACTTAGGGTGAGTACGCATCACAACCTTAGCAGCATGAAAAACAGTATAAGGTTCCTGGCAACACAATGCCTGAATTTCCCTCACCCTGCGGGCCGATGTGATGGCCACGAGGAACGCCGCCTTCCATGACAGGTGCTGCAGCAAGGCCTTATGAATGGGCTCGAAAGGTTCCTTCATCAGCCTGGACAGCACCATATTCAGTTCCCATGAAGGCGAAGGAAGCGAACAGGAGGAAACACCTTCTTCAAAC
Source organism: Lissotriton vulgaris (assembly GCF_964263255.1). Lineage (NCBI taxonomy): Eukaryota > Metazoa > Chordata > Amphibia > Caudata > Salamandridae > Lissotriton > Lissotriton vulgaris. Next base: position 361,952,748 of record NC_141697.1, read on the forward strand.
CTTCCAAGAAGTCCTTTATCACAGGCATCTGGAAGCAGGATGTCTGTGAAGGGCATTTCCTGTAGGCAGTCAGTGCAGCAAGATGCACTTTAATGAAATGGATATTAAGGCCAGACTGCGCCAAATAAAAAAGGTATGGAAGGATGACGTCTTCCTTGCATGCCGTTAGATCATAGTTCTTGGACATGCACCGTATACAGAACCTCTTCCACTTCTAAGCATAGGAAGTCCTAGTGGAAGGTCGCTTAGCCTCCTTCAGTATGTCCATACAATCTTCAGGAAGATTCAAATGGCCATATTGCACTATCTCAGGAGCCATGCCGCCAAACTCAAAGACGAGAGGTTGGGGTGCACCATCTGCCCCCCCGAACTTCGTGAGAAGGTCCGGCCTGCACGGCAGCCGCATGTGAGGAAGGAGAGACCGGTGAAGCAGGTCCGTGAACCACCACTGTCTGGGCCATTCCGGAGCAATGAGTATCATCCGCGTCCTGGACTAGGACAGTTTGATGAGCACCGCCGGAATCAGGGGAATGGGTGGAAAAGCGTACAGAAAGCTGTTCGACCAGTTGATCCATAACGCATTCCCCAGAGTCCCCTGCTAGTAATACCTGGATGCGAAGTCTCGGCATTTCCTGTTTTCGGAGGTGGCGAACAGACGTCTGGAGTGCCCCACCTGGCGAGGACGCCTTCGAGTACTTCGTCGTTTATGAGACACTTGTGGTTTTCCTGAATCCGTCTGCTGAGTGCGTCCGCCTGAGCATTCTGCACACCTGGCAGATGGGTGGCTGTTATCGTCAATCCTCTGGCTGGAATGCCAGTGCCAGATTGCCTGCGCTTCCTGTGACAATGTGCACGATCTTGACCCCCTTGCTTGTTGAGATAATCCATTGTGGTCGTATTGTCCGTCTGTACAAGCAGAGAGTTGGTCCGGAAGGACGGATGAAAGGCCTCCAGTGCCAAGTGAACAGCTTTGAGTTCCAGGAAATTGATGTGGTACGTTGACTCCGTCGGGGACCACAGTCCTTGGATCTGTAACTGTCCGGAATGCGCTCCCCATCCGTGGAGAGAAGCCTCCGTTACGATAGTCTGAGACGGAATGTCCTTGTGGAACGGAACACCCTTAAGGAGGATCTCTGCCGAACACCGTCATCTCAGGGACTGCTGAGCATGTAGAGACAACCGTATCCTGTCGTCCCAGGTCCCTCGTCTCTGGTCCCACTGATCCTCCAGACATTCCTGCAGCGGCCTCATGTGCAGGCGTGCATGTGGAGTGAGGAAGATACAAGAGGCCATCGACCCCAGTAGAGAAGACACCGTCCTCACTGTTGTAGATAGAACAGTCGTGAGAGCCTGAGCCTTACGAAGGATCGATATGCGTCCCTCCTCCGAAGGAGACACGCTTGCTGACAACATATCGATCGATTCCCCCAGGTATTGTAGGCACTGGACAGGAGTCGGGACCGACGTGGACATGTTTATGTGCAAATCCAGCTGGCTCAACAGAGCGGTCGTCCTGTTGAAGTGCAGTTGTGCTTCCTGGAATGTGGAGGCTTTGATCAGCCAATCGTCCAGGTACGTGTAGACAAACACCTTGTTTTTTCTCAGGTGTGCCGCCACCACTGCCATGCACTTTGAAAAAGTCCTTGGAGCAGACTTCAGTCCAAACGGTAGTACGGTGTAATGATAGTGATTCGTGCCGACCAGGAAGTGCAGGAACTTCCGATGTTTTCGTGCAATGGGCACATGGAAGTACGCTTCTTGCAGATATATCGCGCAGAGCCAGTCTCCCCTTTGCAGCTGAGGGTAAATCTGATGCAAAGATAGCATGCAGAACTTCTCCCTGCAAATCCATTTGTTTGCTTGTCGCAAATCCAGAATGATCCGGAACTCGTTCTGGTCTTTCTTGCGCACCAGAAAGAAGCGTGAGTAAAGACCCTTTCCATTTTGAGACAGAGGGACATCTTCTATCGCCCTTTTCCTTAACAGTGTTTAGGCCTCCGCCTGGAGCTCGCGTAGTTGGAACTGCGAGCAAACGGCGGCCTTCATGGATGTGGAGGCTGTACCACATACTTTCCTGCCTGCTGATTCCATTAATCGACTCTCCTCGTCAGGAGGCGCCGTTGATGCTGGCGCAGTGGAATTTTGTTTTCTGGCTGCCGTCACTATCACTGAGTCTGGTACAGGGTCCGAAAGCAGGCGTGAGGAAGAGGTCCATGGCGGGTTCTTCTAACCCTGGCACCAAAGGCAGTAGTGGACGAGACAGCTGTCTCTTATGCAGGGTCTCAAATATAACTGAGGTTGAGGGCGTGGGAACCGTCAGCGTGATGCCCAGTTTTGCTGCTCCTCGCAACCGGACCTCCTAAAAGGAGGCAATGCCGTCTACCGGAGACACCCTCGTCTGAGGGGAATCCGAAAGCGTCTGTGAATAGTCCCTGGCACTGGATTACTCTGTGTGGCAGGACCTGGACCTGTCTCTCCTGTGACGTCGTCTGGATCTAGTAGACGACCGACTATCATCTCTGGACCTGCTCCGTCCGGAACGGGACCTCGGCCTCCTTGGTCTTGGCCGATCCACTGGCCGTACAGGCGTGGGTTGTGGAGGCTGAGTCGGCAGCCTAGGCCTTGGAGGGCCGGAGGGTGGCGTAGGTAGATGTAACGAGTAAGACCGAGGAGGTGGAAGAGGAGGAGTTGGAGTCCTCGGAGGCGGAGGAGGTGTAGGTGTCCTCGGAGGCGGAGGAGGTGCAGGTGTCCTCTGAGGCGGAGGAGGTGTAGGTGTCCTCTGAGGCGGAGGAGGTGTAGGTGTCCTCTGAGGCGGAGGAGGTGTAGGTGTCCTCTGAGGCGGAGGAGGTGTAGGTGTCCTCTGAGGCGGAGGATGTGTAGGTGTCCTCTGAGGCGGAGGATGTGTAGGTGTCCTCTGAGGCGGAGGAGGTGTAGGTGTCCTCTGAGGCGGAGGAGGTGTAGGTGTCCTCTGAGGCGGAGGAGGTGTAGGCGCCCTCGGAGGAAGGCCCCTAGGTAACGGAGGAGGCGGTGTTCCATGCCTAGAGGGTGTGTAGGCTTGTGAGTACTCCGAGCCCGGAGACTGTTCCACCCTCTTTCTCTTTGGCTTCAGTACCCTTGAAGGGGACCTTGAGCCGACCGCCTCTTTGACGAGCGACGGCGCTACCGCGACCATGAGCTCGTGGTCGAAGAAAGGCTGATAACGGAGCCTTGGGACTCTGTCCTGGCCTTAGAACGCCTTCGGGACCTGGACTCTCTTCTTCTAGACTCCGATCTGTTCCTCGACGTCGAACGAGTCAACCTCTTCGGCGTCGAAGATCTTTCTTGACGTCGCTGAACGCTTCCTGGGCAACGAACGTCGAGTCGGCGACGACCAGCGGTGTTGCCTCGACGGCGAGCACCGGTGCCTGCTAGACCCTTTTCGACGTCGGTGGTACCTAGACGGTGAAGTTGTTTTCGACGTCGACCTAGTCAGAGGTCTCAACGTCAATCCCCTCGATGTCGAACGATAACGCCGCTTCGACCCAGAGCCCTGGGGAGACAGGGAACACACCGTGGTCATTCCCCCTCGACGTGGAGGACGAGGACGTCGACGAACGATGTCGTTTTCTGGTCTTTTCTTTACTGGGGAGCCCCCAGAGGCCTCAGCACGGGCAGAGGAAGTAGTCCCTCCATGCCCAGACCCACCTTGGTCACGCTGTCTTCGCTTCTCCAATCCTTGAAGCCGAGTCTTCTCCCTGTCCCTTAGGGTCCTATTGGAGAACTGTTGGCAGATCTCGCAATCCTCTGGGACATGAGAGGGGGGCAAGAGCTAAAAGATCTGTTCTTGGAAAATGCAAAGAAGGTTAGGGCTGCCAGATATGCAAGCCAGCACACATACGCTTTCTATAATGAACACAATATCGCAGAAGGTCTCCAACAATACTTGATTACCGTCACCAGAAGCTCACATCGTTTTGCATTGACCCGGCTGAGATTGGGCACTGTGCACCACCTAGTGTCCTTCCCCCATACTAGAAGGAATAGCACTTTGCCCTGCCCATGCGACGGGACATCCAAACAGAGCTGTTGCCATTTTATGCTTTTCTGTAAATTTTACATTTCTTATAGGAAAATATACTTAAAGCCTATGTTTTTAAAACATAATAGAACTACCAAAGAAGCCTTGCGGTTAATGTTCGAATTGAATAGCACGGATGTATGTTTCCATGTAGCCACCTACATTTTAAAATGTGTTTCCAGTAGGAAATCGATCATCCTATGATTCAGATTAACATGATCCCTGTAATTTTAACAGTCTGTATACTGTTGTTTGTAGTGTTTTTTTTACTGTATTTTAAATTAATTGATTATTTATTTCGATGAAATTATCATATATTATCAATAATTTTAACATGAATTTAACTAGAAACTATATATCTAAACGAAATATGAGCTATTCTAATCTTATATCATACATTTTTTGGGATTACGCACTTTGTCACTTTACTTAAAGGAAATAATGTAATAATGCAATTAACTGTTTGCAAAATGTCTTGAGCGAAACACCGCAACTTTGTCCTCCAAAAATGATTTCCTTTATCTAATTTCGTGGAGACTTAGTTCATGCCCTTGTTTTAGTATGGTAATCTATTTTCTTTAAAAAGGTCTATGATGTATTATCTGTATATTCTTTTTTGTCTGCTATATGGTTATATTCTATATACCGAATAAAGCATTTGAAATTTGAATTTGAGAAGGTGGCAGACAATGAATGCACACCCCGTGCTTGTCTGATTTGGCCTTCTTTCCAGCACACTCTGGACACCTATCAAATAGGGTTGGCATATTTGATTAAAAAAAGAGTGGCTAAACGTACTAGAAAAACACCAGCAAGAGCAGAAAGGGCCAAAGGACATCGAGTGAAACACTCTGAACACTTTAAAAGTGCAAAAAGATTAGATAATCACCCAAAAAGGGAGAGCTCAATGCTCCAGGGTCCTGCTAGCAGGAGCCGGAAAAAAGAACTTATAGTGGAGGGAAGTGCTCTACATTCTGTGATACAGAAAGTTCTGGAAAGTTTCTTAAAGGCACAGTATCCATTTTTAAGCCACATAAAGGCAGCCTATGGGGGGCTTGTCTGTCCATCCCTTCCTCTCTATGATTCCAAGGATTTTGTGAAGGGGGAAGTTTCTCTATGGGTGAAACTTGGCAGACCGTGTTGAAAATGATGTTGGTGGAATATCCTTTGCATTTCTAGTTGAACTACTGGACAGTGTAGCCTTTTAAGTATAGGCTGCATTATTTGTCTTTAATTCTCTCTTAAGTGTCTATGCAGGATTACAATTAAGACCGCTTAAGAGATTATTTTTGATTGCTCCGGGGTCCCCACACACGAGCGGGACTATTCAATAGATTATGACTATACACAGAGATCCCCTACTACAGAACTGGCTGTTACTCTTTCAGCCTTAAACCATTCCAAAGCGGCTGCTGCTTTGCATCCACAGAGACACCCATATCATAGGCCATGTCTATGAGAGTATTTTGAAAATCCCAGGAAAATCCATAGGAGCATAGCCAAATTGGACTTTGTAGAGCATGGACAATTTCATCTATCAGGCCATCGAGTCCACAGTATCCAGGCCCGCTTTAATGATATGTCTGGTAGCATCCTGACCAACTCCGACCACCTCACCTAAAGGACGAGTAACTTACCTTCTGTAACAATGTATCTGGTAGAGACAGTCTAGCCGCAGATTCCTTAACTTAGAATAACCCCTGGCGTCAGACTGGATCCTGAAAACTTTCTGCAGCAGCACCTCTGCGCACCAGTGGGTGGCGCCGCTCGGCTACACCCTGACGTCGTCAATGGATAGGACATCAGCGGAGCCATATATGCCCCTGCAGGCGCGCGGACGTTTGTTTTCGACGGAGAAACTTTTCTGCGTCAGAACGTGGAGCCACCACCAAAAAACTGTGAGAATATGGAAGAGTGTGCAAAAATGATGAAAAATTAGAAAGAGATTGACGAGTGGGACAGAGCAGTGCTCTGAAAAGCAATCCCGCAAGAGCGAAGGCTAAGTCAATGTTAAAGGAGACAAGGATGTGGAAAAACAGCCTGGCAGAGGACAGAAAGTCTACATACAGAAAGTAACTGTGAAGGAGAACAAGTCCGGAACACAAGTTTTAAAGATAGCTCACCACAAGAAGTCACCAGAAAGAGACGTCGCAACCCCAATGTAAGACCCATAAATGTACAGAGGCAAAAGACCTGAAGTAAAAGAACGCAGGGGTGGCAAAAAACACAAGGCAATGGAGAAGGGGGGGGGGTGGGGGGGGGGGGGGAGGTGGACAGTGGGACAAACCTGAATAGATTTCACAACGTACCATCCAGGCAGAGAACTGGAAGGAACACAGGATCTATTAACATACCGCCTAATCTTGAGAATGGGCGGCTCTGAACGAAGCAGTCTGTGTTGGAGTGAAGAGAGAGTGTCACCCCGCAAAAGGGCAAACCACCCTTAGTGAGGCGAGTATAGAAAGCCCCAACCTGAAAAGGTCCTCGCAGAACGGGGAGGATGGGCGGGCGTTAAGGAATCTTCGGCTAGACTATGTCTCTACCAGATACATAGTTACCTTACCGAAGGTAAGTAACTCGTCCATCTGATAGAGATGTCTAGCCGCAGATTCCTTAACTTAGAATAGATACCAAAGTCATACCCATGGAGGAGGCAGGTCTGCGATGGAACCCCATCAAGTTCGTGAGAGAACTTAGTCGTTCAGAGGCTCACTAAAACGCCCCCGTGAACCAGGGGACGAACTATAGTGAGGACAGTAATGTTATCGCAGTTAACCACCAGACAATGACGCTCTAAAGAGACAGGAAAACAATGGGAGGCAAAGGCACCAGAAGCTGTCAAGAACAGCGCGAAAAAACCCCTTTGTGTATACGGGGTTTGTAAAAGCAAAACACAGAACCAGAATGCCCGTGGTGAAGTGGGAGTCCATTACTTGGAAAACAAGCATTTGCAATGCAATAGGTCTCGCATTTGCGAGAGTTTGAGCGCTTGGCATTGTAAATGACAGTGCCTTTTATTTATGTGTTTTTAAAACCTACAATAGGTGCGTAAACACACACTTGGTAACTATAGTCCTTGCTTACGAGAATCAAGGCTGGCAGTAAAAAAGGTGCAGTCTGCTTCTCGTAAGCAACGACTATAAGTGCAAAGTGCATGTTTAAACACCGCTTGCAGCTTTTCAAAACACAAACAAAAGGCCTTGTCATTTACAATGCCAAGTGCTCAAACTATGAGCACATGCAAGTGAAGTTCACACGTGTTATTTGTATGCGAAGACACTGCAATTTCACCTCCCCTTACTCTCAACCAGCGAGCACACTTCATAGTAAAGTGCTGATATGTATTACTAATTAGGCACTTCATGTTAACCTAGGTTTACAATCATTTTTCACATATAAATCCATGCTGGCAAAACCTACATCGATTGAAAAATTCAAAGCAAAGGTTTATTTTAAGAGGCACGAAACTGGGTACCTGAACTTTAAATTGGGTGCATCTAAACTCTGGCATTCCTGCTCCGTGATATAAGCTGCTTCATGTCAGTAAGACAAAGAAAATGCAGTGAGCTTTTGTGTTAAGACAACACTAGGCAACCTATATTCTTAGAGAGAGTCAATGAAACGTGAAAAAATTGTTCTGCATGAAGACGTTGTTCTGCATGAAGACGTGTGCAAGGCCTGCTTGCATCTTTCAAAGGAACAAGGGTGTCAAAACATGCATATAATGTGCCTTTCTTCCTTCCCAGACACTTCTTCTGAATTCATGCTGATTATTCACTGCAGTCGTAGTTTCTAGATCTCCTATTATGGTAACAGCAATGTGTTATCCGGTTACCCTAAGTAATATACCATATACTGCAGGTATTATTGCCATAGAAGTACAAAAATGCGATGTCTGGCTGCATAATCACCTCTTTAGAGCTATATAAATAAAAATATCAGACATTCAGTACTTTACATTTAGCAGTACGAGCGCATGGATTTTCTCCAGTGTCGTATGCTGACGACACCCAGCTTTTGTTCCCATTCCAGACCCTCACTCCTGCAATTAAACATTATTTTGCTTAAGGGATGGGAGCGGTGTCCTGCTGGATGGCCTCAAATTTCCTGCAATGCAATGTAGAAAAAAACCGAGGTCATGCAATTTGGGGAGGATCCTCTCGTGGTCACCGGGTTGGTGGCCACTGGACTTGGGGCCTGTCCCCTGTCCCAAACAGAGTGAAGAATCTAGGCGTGCGACTGGACCAGGGACTATCATTAAAGGAACACACGAATCAGGTGACTGGGTCCTGTTTTCGGGTAATTGGATTCCTGGGACGTGTGTTCCCCTTTCTGGCAGACACCTTCAGAAAGACCCTTGTCCAGGCCCTTGTAATTAGCTGTTTAGATTACTGTAACGGCCTTCTTTTATCTGCCAATGAAAATCTGCTGAGCAGACTGCAAGTGGCCCAAAACACCGCTGCAAGGTTGGTTCTTAATGCCTCACCTAAAACTCCATCTCGCTCCCTCCTGGAAGAACTTCATTGGTTGCCCATTCGTCAACGGGTCAAGTTTAAAACCTGTTGCGCCATTCATAAAAGCATTTTTGGCTCAGGCCCTCAGTACCTGGCTAAAAAACGTCATCCCCTATAAACCTGTACGCACCCTTCGCTCCAGTGATCAATCGTTGCTACAGGTTCCTTCAATCAGAAAGGCAAAGCAGGGGGGGCCGAGCACTCTCGTACATGGGTCCCAATCTTTGGAATAAGCTTCCTCTCAATCTGAGACAAAACACCAACTATAATTCCTTCAGGAAAGCACTGAAGACGATTCTGTTTCAGACAATATAATTTTCTGCGCACTTATGAAAGCATGAATCTAAGAACTTAGGGTGAACCAAGCGCAGAGATACCCCTCCGGGGGTTGAGTCCTGCGCTATACAAGACTATAAATAAATTAAATTAAAACAGGTTTTCTATTTAGTCTGTGAAAATGGTATTGTAATAACACCAAATTCACGAGTATGAATATCCCTTGTTTATGCATTTATTTCCTGTTTAAATAAACTATACGAAGGTCACCATTGTGCTAATTGGCCAAACATAATGTTTACACTGCCTTAGGCAACAGCATATGCTCCACACCATAACAAAGATGGCTGTCGACCGTCAGAGCTAATTGCGACATTAAGACCCAGGTAGCGTGATCTTTCTCAGCACGGAGTCGGGCAGCAGTTAATTATGGGCTCCATACAAGCAAATCATATATAAATGATATAATACAACTAACACATTCCCAGCTGGAACTGGATTGCTTTTGGGAGGAGATGGGCGTTATACAGTTCCCCAAGCAGAGATGAATGGGAGCGTGCTTTGCCCATCGGCTAGGGAAGGGAGAAACCAATGTTGAAAGGCCTGGGACTGTAGACGGTCCTAGCTGCCTCTCACCCCATTTTGCCTTTCAAGCCTTTATCCACAGTGTTTTTCTCAGGGAGCCTACCCCTGCATCTGGTGCTGCCTGGTGCTCTCCTTCCACTGCTGAGATCGGGCAGATGTTACCACCTATTTGGACCAGATCCTTCCTGCAAGCAGCCTGTGTCTCTGCTGCTTGCAAGAGCTGCCGACAGTGCTCTGCTAGCTTCCCTCACAAAGCCCGCACTGAGTGGGGAGTGCCCGTTCTCACACATGCAACAACAACCCCAGGCGGAGACAAACACTTCTCCGACGTATAAAGAAACTGAAACAGACACCCGTGCTAAATAAACTAAGCGTTATCAGAAAAAAACACAAACTAGGAGCCAAGGGCGGGTGGCGATGATGGGACGAAACAGAGGGCCGGTGGCGCGGGGCTGATTGGGGGGGGGGGGGGGGGACAGGGAACGACGAGAGGATGACAGACGTGCATCAAACACTTACACACGGATTAAACAGTACAATTAACGAAAGTTCCCCAATTAACAGTTTACGCTGTCTAAGGGTAACAAAACTATACTTAGTCGGTGCTGCACTAGTAAACAAGCATTTGCAATGCAATAGGTCTCGCATTAGGAAAGTGTGAGCTATTGGTATTGTAAATGACTTTTTTTAATAAGTGTTCGCTTTGAAAATATATAAATTAATAGCATTGTTATTCACAAAGCCAATAGCTTACACTTTCTTAATGCGAGTCCTATTGGCTATGGCAATTCTTGTTAGTAGCAAGCGAGGACAGTGCTGTTGTGGTGCTGAGTGATGTGGTGGTGTGTGGTGGTGTCGCCGAGTGATGTGGTGGTGTGTGGTGGTGTCGCCGAGTGATGTGGTGGTGTGTGGTGGTGTCGCCGAGTGATGTGGTGGTGTCGCCGAGTGATGTGGTGGTGTCGCCGAGTGATGTGGTGGTGTCGCCGAGTGATGTGGTGGTGTCGCCGAGTGATGTGGTGGTGTCGCCGAGTGATGTGGTGGTGTCGCCGAGTGATGTGGTGGTGTCGCCGAGTGATGTGGTGGTGTCCCAGAGTGATGTGGTGGTGTCCCAGAGTGATGTGGTGGTGTCCCAGAGTGATGTGGTGGTGTCCCAGAGTGATGTGGTGGTGTCCCAGAGTGATGTGGTGGTGTCCCAGAGTGATGTGGTGGTGTCCCAGAGTGATGTGGTGGTGTCCCAGAGTGATGTGGTGGTGTCCCAGAGTGATGTGGTGGTGTCCCAGAGTGATGTGGTGGTGTCCCAGAGTGATGTGGTGGTGTCCCAGAGTGATGTGGTGGTGTCCCAGAGTGATGTGGTGGTGTCCCAGAGTGATGTGGTGGTGTCCCAGTGTGATGTGGTGGTGTCCCAGTGTGATGTGGTGGTGTCCTAGAGTGATGTGGTGGTGTCCCAGAGTGATGTGGTGGTGTCCCAGAGTGATGTGGTGGTGTCCCAGTGTGATGTGGTGGTGTCCTAGTGTGATGTGGTGGTGTCCTAGAGTGATGTGTTGGTGTCCTAGAGTGATGTGTTGGTGTCCTAGAGTGATGTGGTGGTGTCCTAGAGTGATGTGGTGGTGTCCCCGAGTGATGTGGTGGTGTCCCCGAGTGATGTGGTGGTGTCCCCGAGTGATGTGGTGGTGTCCCCGAGTGATGTGGTGGTGTCCCCGAGTGATGTTGTGGTGTCCCCTAGTGATGTGGTGGTGTTGTGAGGCGTGCAGCAGTGTGTGGCGTGCAGCAGTGTGTGGCGTGCAGCAGTGTGGGACGTGCAGCAGTGTGGGACGTGCAGCAGTGTGGGACGTGCAGCAGCGTGGGGCGTGCACCAGTGTGGGGCGTGCACCAGTGTGAGGCGTGCACCAGTGCGAGGCGTGCAGCAGTGCGAGGCGTGCAGCAGTGCGAGGCGTGCAGCAGTGCGAGGCGTGCAGCAGTGTGAGGCGTGAGGCATGCAGCATCGTGCAGCAATGTGAGGCGTGCAGCAGTGTGTGGCGTGCAGCAGTGTGCGGCGTGCAGCAGTGTGCGGCGTGCAGCAGTGTGCGGCGTGCAGCAGTGTGCGGCGTGCAGCAGTGTGCGGCGTGCAGCAGTGTGCGGCGTGCAGCAGTGTGAGGCGTGCAGCAGTGTGAGGCGTGCAGCAGTGTGCGGCGTGCAGCAGTGTGAGGCGTGCAGCAGTGTGAGGCGTGCAGCAGTGTGTGGCGTGCAGCAGTGTGTGGCGTGCAGCAGTGTGTGGCGTGCAGCAGTGTGAGGCGTGTAGAGGAAGAGAGGGAGGTAGAGGAACAGTGGGAGAGAGAGGTAGCGAGAGGTATAGAGAGGGGTAGAGAGAGAGGGGTAGAGAGAGAGGGGTAGAGAGAGAGGGGTAGAGAGAGAGGGGTCGAGAGAGAGGGGTCGAGAGAGAGGGGTCGAGAGAGAGGGGTCGAGAGAGAGGGGTCGAGAGAGAGGGGTCGAGAGAGAGGGGTCGAGAGAGAGGGGTCGAGAGAGAGGGGTCGAGAGAGAGGGGTCGAGAGAGAGGGGTCGAGAGAGAGGGGTCGAGAGAGAGGGGTCGAGAGAGAGGGGTCGAGAGAGAGGGGTCGAGAGAGAGAGGTAGAGCGCGAGTTAGAGAGAGAGTTAGAGAGAGAGAGAGTTAGAGAGAGAGAGGTAGAGAGAGAGGTAGAGAGGTAGAGAGGTAGAGAGAGAAAGGTAGAGAGGTAGAGAGAGAGCGGTAGAGAGAGAGCGGTAGAGAGAGAGCGGTAGAGAGAGAGCGGTAGAGAGAGAGTGGTAGAGAGAGAGTGGTAGAGAGAGAGCGGTAGAGAGAGAGCGGTAGAGAGAGAGCGGTAGAGAGAGCGGTAGAGAGAGAGAGAGGTAGAGAGAGAAAGGTAGAGAGAGAAAGGTAGAGAGAGAGAGGTAGAGAGAGAGAGGTAGAGAGAGAGGTAGAGCGAGATAGAGAGCTGGAGAGAGGTTGAAATGCAGATGTTTTTACATGATTGTGAACATATTCATGCCTCCCGCCCGGACGACTTTGCCACGAGTGCACAAAGAGTCGATGTGGGTAAGAAAGAATGGCAGCTCAGCTTTTCACGTCTTTCAAATGGCAACAACTGAGCACGGGTGAATTTAGACAAAGCAAATCAAGTTACTTACTGGTTAGCGCTGAGAAAAAGCAAACTGTGGCATTTGGTGCTGTCTTAAAAGCAAGTTATAATCAACCGCCAATGTAGCGAAGAACAACAATCATTGACGTTTATTAGTCAAACAAAGATGCGAGCACAGTGTGAGGGTGAGGGGGCAGGATTACAAACGCCACGGGAGAGGGGAGCAATTGGAGTGCGGAGGAAGCATCAAAGGGCTGGGAATGCGTGGGGGGGAAGGGGCGCAACACGGTGACATGGAGCAAGCTGGTGCTGCGAGCGTTAACGCGCACATGCACGCAAGCTTGCAGCCAGGGAAACCAGGGTAGCACTTTGAAAAGCCCCTTTACAAAATGTCGAGGTAGCTATAAATAGTGCAGCAAGCGCAGTTGATGGGCCATTTCTCCGGGATTCATTGTTGCTGTTTTTTACTATTAAGCCATGAATGGGGGATTGAATGCACCTTGTTTGCATTATAGCACAATGCGCCTTTACTGCCCACCTTCTTTCTCTGCAGTTGGGCAGTGGCAGAATGCAGGCCCTTGCAGCCTATGGGGGGGCCTTCATGACCCCCCCTATCCTTCAGAGAGGCCACAGTTATCCTACTGCCAATAAATAGCTGTGTAATATGCGAGTCACAGGGTGCCCTCATCACCTTCTACAGAGCGACCATCAATTTTCAGTACGCCGTCGCCATTTCAGCCGGGAATGAAGATGAGAGTGGCTGAGAGTCTTGGAACCGGCAAGATGTTTTGTTTAGAGATAGTGGTCACGTGATTTGGGCGACATGACCAGATTGTATCTTCACGGCGCACGTCTACTTCCAGGTACTTAGTGCCATGCACGTGCATAGGTGCAAACGTCACTGTAGACAGCAGACTTTTATCCATTGCTGTGGTTCCGCCTGCGTCTTCTGTAACGCTGAGAGATATTACTCCTTTTTAGTGAAAATGTCGAATAATTTTTTTCGTGTTGCGCACAAAAAAGAAAACGCTTCCACTGAACCAGTTAGGAATCGAAAACCTGGAATGGAATTGTGAGATATGAGAGGGTTAAGGAGCCGGAGGAGGGGAGGCAGAGAGAGAGAGAGGGTGGGTGTGCGGCACATCAACAGATGGGCACATCTTTGGAGAAAAAAAAACAGCCAATCTGCAGCTCTCAAGACGGGCTAGGCATGGGAGGAGAACAATAAAGGGAACGATGGTGGGCTTTTCACTTTGAGGGGAAGAGTCAAAACAGCACAGAGATGCAGAATGGCTGGAGGGGAGGAGGAAGGGTAGGGCAAGGTATAGAGAGATTTAGGACATTGAGAGCAAAAGGGAGAAGGACACCAAGAGACAAGAGCCCATGGAATAGGGGAGGGATGGAGGGACAGAGCGCGTGAGAGGGCAGTCAGGACGCTAAGGGAAACTAGCTCTCGGCATTGCTGTGGCGGGGGAGCGGCAGGCTTTGAAGTCTGATGCGAGGCACAGACAAATGGTGGTGTGACGTGGCTGGCGATGGCATGCACGCGCATAGCTCACATGAACTGTACGCGATCCGCAAGTTTGGTAGAGTTTTTTAACCGCCTACTATATACTCTCCTATCTATCTCTGCAGGATAGAATAGTCAAGACCTAAAAAGTGACGTTGGCTGCCAAAACCAATTACGCGGCAGCAAAGAAGACCAACACTGCGCTGGACAAATGGTAAGTAGCAGGCTGGTAGCAGGCGAGAGCTCCCTCATTTAATGAATACTACAGGTCGTGCCGACAGCACCTGCGCTCTGCCTAGCTTCGACCTAAAAAGAAGATGAACTGACCCAGAGTCCGAGGAATCAGCCGGATCTAAGGTGGCGACAGTAAGCAGAAGCAATCACCGGTTGACCAAACAGACCAAACCGTGGAAAAAAGCACTTTGGAACCGCTGACCCTCACCCAGTAAACATCAGCATGTAGGAGAAACCATACACTAGATATGCTGACTGCAGCAAAGCCTCGAGAGACGGCAACTGGTATGACAGACACATCACACACTGGCTCAGTATGTAGAACAGCGAAAAGCAGCCCTGTTGAAACCTGTACCAGCAAGACACAAGAGACAGTATTGGCAGGATGCAAATCTTCAGCCAGAAGGCGTTAGTAGTACGAAAGCACAAGACACGCCAGGATTTATAAGGTCTGTCACAACATGTGAAAGAGCCGATGACAAGTAGTCATGCGTCAAAAAAACAGAGCGAAGACCAGAAGGTATGTAAGCACACCAGAAAGTACCTAAGCATATCATGTTGACACTGAAACCACAAAAAGTAAGCACATACCTCATGTAGACCAGAATGAACAGTTCAGGTGCACACAACTGCGAGAAGACCACGGCCCAAAAAGTGCACTGTGGTATCTTCCGATCTGCCGGGACTGCCACGGCCTGGGTCACCCCTGCCCTCTGCACCACCTTGGAACGAGCTGCAGTGACATCTCCTAGAATGTCACTGTAGAGAGCGCTCCAAGGCGAGCGCCGGAGGAGACTTGACGGGGCGGTTGATGCGAGCCATCTGTGGCTCGGGTCCTTATCTGTTTAGCTAACTCAGTTAATAAACCTTCTTGTTTATCCTTCTCCCGTGACTCTTCTGTGGTCATTTCTACACTGGCGACGAGGGAAATTCGGACTAAAGGAAAAATTACACGGACCTCAACACGCTTAGAGTGCAGCATCGTGAAGAAAAGAAACGCAACTAACCCGGAAAGAAGGTGTCGGGTATCCATGTGTCAAATACGATCTGACAGCGGTGAGCGGACTTAATTTTCTACTAATGTGAGTGGAGCGGCAAACCGGAATTTATGTGGCTGCGTAGATTTCTCCAACAAGATCAGATAAAACGTACTAGGAAGTTGTTTTAAGCTGCTGCCTGGAGTGAATCACATAAGTGCGCAGGATAAAAGGACAATAAAGTCACTGTCTGTCGAGGATGGGTCCAGGAAGTGTATAAAAGAAAGTAAAGAAGTGCTGCGGGGAGAGGCTTGAAGAGTGGAACCGGAGCGCTGAAGTGAAGTGCGGCGACAGCGGAGGATTCTTGTGAGAATGTGGCAGTGCCCTGCTGTTGGAAGAGTACAGCGCTACCGTGGGGCGGCAGAGTGACTGGAACATCTCCTCGGAACATCTGAAGGGCTGCGTGGGCGATTATCAGAGGAAAGAGTCTGCGGTGCTGCGCCGGGCGGGGTTTTCAGCGGCGGCGGCAAGGGCTTCGTAGTGCCCGCGGCGCGACCAGGAGGTAACTCACGATGCTGAAGGAACTGTGGACAGGACTGTGACAGGAGTTAACGGCTGGAAGCGGCTGGGCCTTGCTGCGATAAGGATTGCCCCTGCATTGAAACAATCCGGGGTCCTACGGTAAAGGCACTATGTGGTGGTGACTGCAGCGTGAGGAAGAGAGTTTATACCTTCCCCTCTGCGCTGTCTCCTGACAGTCCAAGGCGCACAGGAAGGGTTTGCCAGAAACTTTCATTAACAGGGAAAGACTTTCAGGGTATAATCAAGTGGGAATAACTCGCCACTGTATAAACTGCTGATCCTAGTCTGACAGGGCCTCAACGCTTAGATACAATTGTTGTACTTTTCTAGGAAAGTTGTTATACAAGATTCTTGGTGGGTAACCTAGGTTGTGATACTCTCAGGATAAGGGGCTGGCTGGTTGTGGGTCCGTGGGGTGCTGTGTAGGAAGGTACCTCCTGACTATGGTTGCCCCCAACTTTTTGCCCTGTGTTTTAGCTGGTTTTGGACATAGTCGACCTGGGACCCTGCCAATCAGGACCCCAGGCCTACTGCTCTCTCTTTAAAATGGATTCCATGTACCCTAGGTACATTTCCAATTGGTACTGGGCCACCTTATCAGACCCTGTAACTCAGGGCATAGGTGTACCCAGGGCTGCCAGGGGCTGCAGCATGTATTATGCCACCCCTGGCTGGCCTCCTAAATTTGACACAACTGGCTGCATGACAGCTGGGGCAAAGTCGTGTAATCACCCTTTGCTGTAGGTGTAGTATACCTATACCTAACCCTAAAATGGACACACAGATTCCTATCAGTCACTCCTATGGCAGGCCTTGACAATCCTGAAGGCAGAGTGCTTGGAATCATGTGAGATGGTGCTCTGGCATGAGCTGAGCCTGTCTGCAGCTTGCGGAATCAAGTCCTAATAGCTGTTCCATGATATCGCATACCATATACTCTTAAGTGCATTATAATCCTCGCGGTTAAATGCTAACTTTGGTATTGCTTTATCAAAACATGTCGAGTAAGGTGTCATACGAATTGGAATACTAACCCCTCGCCAATTCTGGCGACGGGGTTAGCATTCCACCCTTCTAGAGGGACACGACATGTATGTAACTGTGAACCCCGGTTAAAGTTAACTGAAGCCTCAGCTCCACAAAATGGATGCTGCCACCACAGACACGAGTCTGACCCCCTGCAGCTGGGAGTCCTTCCAGTGAGGGGAGCCTGGACAAAGGGTTTCCTGTCAGGGGCGGTGCTAGCACCGTCCCAGACATGGTTTTGTGTATCCTGGGTAGGCAGGGCTTTACAGGAAGGTGACTGCTGAGTGGCACCCCGGTGCTCACTACGCATAGGCCGGTCTGAACCAGTTCCAGGGGCACACCAGCCCCTGGCCTGGGGAAGTCCGGCATGGCTGAGGGGTGTAACCACCCCCCACCTAGTCCCACCCATAGGCAGGACCTAGTCACCGGGTCAGCCCCCTTTTTTAGTATAAAGATGGGAGCGGGCCCCCTGTTAAAATTAGATCATCTTTGGAATCAAGATACCACTTTCTTCGAAAGGACTTCACGATTTCTTCTTCAAGATTCTCCCTTGTGGCTAAGGAGTAGTCACCCTGCATCCGCAGGCTCCATCCTAAAGAACACTGCGGTCTGCTGCAAGTCCTTCATTACGAATCCGACGACCCAGCTCGACGAGACCCGGCTTCCCTGGCACCTCTGACCTCTACTCACCTCTACAGCCAAGCTGAGAACCGTGAGTGCGACGAGACCTCAAGGGACCGACGATCGCCAAGACTGCACGACATCTTTACTGCAAGCCCACCGTGTCCTCCACTGGTGAGTGCTTTGGGGTCCGAGAAGCCCCGACCCTGCGCAGCTCCAGCACCCAAGATCAGCCTCCCTGCATCTCCACGATCGGCGTGGGGCCCTTCTGCTGTTTGCTGTGCACCGCGTTGTTTGGCTACTAGCCGGCTGGCTTGTGGCCTTCTGAACGACGCCCAACGACTTCACGACTGCTGGTCTGGTTGCTCCAGGCTGGCCCTTGCTTCCTTCTTCAAGAGAGGCACCCCGGACCCTCCTGGTCCACTCCAGACGCCATTTTAGGTCCACCGCGTGGGCTTGAATTTGCCAAGGCTTTGTTGCCCAATCCTGGGTCCAGCGACGCCGACAGCTTCTATCTTCGTGGGACAGCTCGATCCTCCATCCTGGTCGCCGACAACGCCTCCTGGTCCGTGAGATCTTCGAGTCAAGCGTCACCCACTCACCTTGTCGAGGTGGCTACCATCCGGTGCCCTCCTGGTGCCCACTGACTACTGGCTAGTAGTCTCGAACTTGGTCCCCTCTGCTTTCAGGTGTCATCTATCTTCGAGATCCAGGCTTGGATCCAACTGAACTTTCTTCACTGGTCACCGGCCAGCATCTTTTCTTCCGGCTCCTGGTCCGTCTACGAGGATTCCCGACGTCTTTTCAGACCTATGCAGCTGCAGCCCCTGGGCTAGGTAACTTCGGCATTTCGGTGCCCCAGCATAGCCTCACTATCCAAGGGTCAGAATCTACTTTCGTTTTCTCCCTACCAGGTCGGGTTCGCCCGAGAACACTAACTTTCTAATTCCTAGCTACCATAGACTTTTGTCCCGCATCTCGCGTGAGAGTGCACACACTGCACCCGAGTCCCCTAGGCCTCCTAGAAGTAATCTAACGATTCCCTAGTCAAGTCCTAGCGATTCCAGAAGCTATTAGTACTATACTTACCTGCTAGGAATTTCGCATTCCACTTTCAGAGTATATGGTTTTCCGTGCCCCTCGGGCCTTTGTATATACTGTGCTAACTTAAGTATTTTGTAAGAGTTTTGGTTTGTGCTTAGTACCCTGTCCTCATAAAGAGTACAGGGCTGTTGTGATCTTTAAATAAATAACTGTTTATTTTCATAACACTTGTGTGGTGTCCTTTCACTTGGTATTCAAGGGGTATATGTGTGGTAAACGGCTGGCTTAACACGCCCTCTCGAGTCTTTAGCCTTAGACTGCTCGTATCCACGCTACTAGGATAGCTGGTCTATAAGGTTGACTTACAACCAATCATCAATAAGGGTTGCTGGACTGATACATAGTGTTCACTAGAATAGTGAGCACTGCATATCAGGCCACCTTCTCACATTGGTGAGCAGCGGTTGGGATTTGAGCTTGCTGTTGTTTTACCACACGTATCCTAAGAATATCTTGTTGAAAGATCACATAAGTACTGTTAGGTACATATAACTAAAGCTTAGAATACTCTGAGTTCTACTGAACCAGCTGTTGTAGCTCCTCAAGGCTTAGCACACCTTGGCTGCAACTCTAGCAAGGGACCAGTAGGTAACACATAGTGTAGGTAGGTGCATCACTTACACCACACTAGAAGCAGTATGTCGGTCACAGGAGGAAACACTGAGTCTCCCCTTGTGTCAGTTGACCCTCCACAGGTCATCCCTTCAAAATATACTGCCCTTAGCTTCCATGAGATGAGACAAGTGTGTACTCTCAGGAAACTAAAACAGGGGTCTAACCCCACCACTTCCTTTCTGATTGGTCTCCTAGAGGCTTATGATGCCAGTAGGGCTGGTAACCCAGACCCTTCTAATCCAGAAGGAAGTATGCCCTCCTTACAGGGTCCCTTTGATATCCATCCCCTCCATGAGGCAGATGATGCTGAGGAGGAGGATGAGTTGTCTGGGGATGAGGCAGATAAGGGAAAGCTAGAAGTCAGTAGACTAAGCAGGTCCAACTTAAGCAGACATAAGCTTGGTACTGGGGGACTCCTGGGCCCACTCTCAGGTCAGCTTAACATTGGGAATGGACGAGTTAGGTCTCTATCAAGAGGCTCTAACAGATCCTTTCGAACCAATGGCTCTCTCAACTCTTCTCACAGAGGAATGTCTTCCCCTAAGAGGAGAGTGTATGAAGCTGAAGAAAGGGCAGTCAAACTGAGGATTGAAAGGGAAGAACTTGCCCTGGCCAAAGAGAGACTTGCCCTTGCTAGAGAGCAAGAATTATGTGGGCTAGTTCCCACTGGTGGCAGCAATAAACCTAGCAATAGGGAAAGGAGTTTTGATACAAAGCACCTGAATAAGATAGTGCCCCCCTTTAAAGAAGGGGATGACATCCACAAATGGATTACTGCTTTGGAGAGAGCCTGCACTGTGCAGGGTGTTCCCCAAAGTAAGTGGGCAGCTATCTTGTGGCTCTCCTTTGATGGTAAAGGTAGAGATAAGCTCCTCACCACAAGGGTGGAGGATGCTAACAATTACCAAGTCTTGAAAAATGTACTGGTTGATGGGTTTGGTTTAACCACTGAACAATACAGGATGCTGTTCAGAGACACCCAGAAAACTCAGTCTCAAGATTGGACTGACTTTGTTGATTGTGCCACTAAGGCTTTTGAAGGCTGGCTACTGGGTAGTAAGGTTACTGATTTTAAAGGATTGTATAATCTAATTATGAGGGAGCAAATCTTAAATAATTGTCAGAACCAGCTATTACATCAGCACCTGGTAGACTCTGAGTTGACCTCTCCACAGGAATTGGGTAAGAGGGCAGACAAATGGGTCAGAACCAGGGTTAGGCCTAAAAACCAGGGTGGTGACCAGAAAAAGGAATCAACCAAGCCTCAAGAGAAGGGTGGGGATAAATCCACAGAGAAGACTTCCCAAGGGCCCCAAAATTCCAACAAGGGTGGTGGGTCCCAGAACACTCCTTCAGAACAGAAGAAACCTTATTGCCATACCTGTAAACAGGTGGGCCATTACAAAAGTGATGCCAAGTGCCCTAAAAATAGCAATAAGGAAAACATACCCCCAAGTAACACTCCCAGACCTCCTGTTACCACTAGTGGTAATCCCCCAGGTGGTGGGAGTGCCCCCAAGAATGTGGTGGGCATTACGTTGGGCCAACAGGAGGACTATGGCTTAGCCAGGTTCCCTGACCACACTCTTGTCTGTGAGACTGGCATGGGGTTTGCCAACTTCACTACTGGACCCCACATTTTGGGCAAGTATAGACAAGAAGTTTTATTGAATGGTCAGAAAGTTGAGGCATTCAGAGACACAGGGGCCAGCCTCACCATGGTGAGTGACCATCTGGTCCCCTCTGCTCAACTGACCCCTGGTTTTACTTATCAGGTGACAGACATTCATGGAGTGAAGAGAAGGCATCCCATGGCAGTAGTCAAGCTCAGTTGGGGTAATGTCACAGGGCCCATGAGAGTGGCAGTGACAGATAACCTACCTGTAGATTGCTTACTGGGGAATGACCTGGAACTCTCAGCATGGGCTGAGGTGGAACAAGAAACACATTCCAGAATGATAGGCCTATCCAGACAGGTTAGTGGGGCAGTAATAGCTACAGCCCCAGTCCAAGCACCATTCCTCCCTGAAAAGGTTGGAAGGGCAGTGGTAGCCACTGCCCAGGCTCAGACAGACTTTTCAGAACAGGATAGGAGGGCTGTGACAGTCACAGCCCAAACACAGACTGAGTGCCCTCCTGAAAAGGTTGGCAAGGTTGAAATGGTCTCAGCCTCTACTCAGACAGATAGTGAGGTTGTGAAGCCTGAAACAATGGATCACTCCACTCAAACAGAGAGCATTGAGGAGGAAGAGGAGTCTTCCCCCTCCCAGACACTAGGTGAGAGCCAGCCTCCTCAGGGAACTGACTCTACCCCTGTTGAAGGAACTGCCCCAGAGGTAGTCAGGCCTAGCCTGGCAGAGCCCCTGATGGCAGTGGACCCTTCCCAGGTGGGACCCAGTCTGGAGCAGGTAACCTGCACCTCTCTACCCTGCCTCAGTCAGCCCAGGGCTGTGGAGGTCAGGGAGGCCAGTGGTGGACCCCAAAGGGCCCCCTGTCCAAAAGAACCCCTTAATCAACAGATTAGGATCACTGAAGCTAGTAAACCTAGCCAAGTGAAAATAGAACAGACTCCTGAGGGATCCCCCTTAAAAGTAGGTAGGGACCTTCCCCAGCTGGACACTGTTGGGCACAGCCAAACATGGGGCCTAAAAACCCCAGACCTGACCTGTCCCTCCAGTAAGCCAAACAGAGGGACTCAGCCTCCAGCTTTAGGTAGCCAGAGGCTGACCCTGAGAGCTCAGTGCATCTCAGCTAAAGAAAGAAAGGCACACATGATGGGTGGTGATTGGAGGAAGTTGAGCCCAAAGGTAGAGGAGCCTCACTTCAGTACTCCATCCCAGCATCAGCCTTCTTCTTTCCCAAGACACACCAGAGACAGAGATTCCCTATGGTGGAGACCCTCAGATACCCTTAGGGTGATGGGTTGCCTAGTGGACCATGACACAGGGGGAAACCAAGCCAGAGCTGGTCCTTCCTTATATGGCCACTTAGGTAATAGAGGCTTACCTGGACAAGGATAGCCTTATCTCCTTTCGTTTGGGGGGGGGGGTTGTGTAGGAAGGTACCTCCTGACTATGGTTGCCCCCAACTTTTTGCCCTGTGTTTTAGCTGGTTTTGGACATAGTCGACCTGGGACCCTGCCAATCAGGACCCCAGGCCTACTGCTCTCTCTTTAAAATGGATTCCATGTACCCTAGGTACATTTCCAATTGGTACTGGGCCACCTTATCAGACCCTGTAACTCAGGGCATAGGTGTACCCAGGGCTGCCAGGGGCTGCAGCATGTATTATGCCACCCCTGGCTGGCCTCCTAAATTTGACACAACTGGCTGCATGACAGCTGGGGCAAAGTCGTGTAATCACCCTTTGCTGTAGGTGTAGTATACCTATACCTAACCCTAAAATGGACACACAGATTCCTATCAGTCACTCCTATGGCAGGCCTTGACAATCCTGAAGGCAGAGTGCTTGGAATCATGTGAGATGGTGCTCTGGCATGAGCTGAGCCTGTCTGCAGCTTGCGGAATCAAGTCCTAATAGCTGTTCCATGATATCGCATACCATATACTCTTAAGTGCATTATAATCCTCGCGGTTAAATGCTAACTTTGGTATTGCTTTATCAAAACATGTCGAGTAAGGTGTCATACGAATTGGAATACTAACCCCTCGCCAATTCTGGCGACGGGGTTAGCATTCCACCCTTCTAGAGGGACACGACATGTATGTAACTGTGAACCCCGGTTAAAGTTAACTGAAGCCTCAGCTCCACAAAATGGATGCTGCCACCACAGACACGAGTCTGACCCCCTGCAGCTGGGAGTCCTTCCAGTGAGGGGAGCCTGGACAAAGGGTTTCCTGTCAGGGGCGGTGCTAGCACCGTCCCAGACATGGTTTTGTGTATCCTGGGTAGGCAGGGCTTTACAGGAAGGTGACTGCTGAGTGGCACCCCGGTGCTCACTACGCATAGGCCGGTCTGAACCAGTTCCAGGGGCACACCAGCCCCTGGCCTGGGGAAGTCCGGCATGGCTGAGGGGTGTAACCACCCCCCACCTAGTCCCACCCATAGGCAGGACCTAGTCACCGGGTCAGCCCCCTTTTTTAGTATAAAGATGGGAGCGGGCCCCCTGTTAAAATTAGATCATCTTTGGAATCAAGATACCACTTTCTTCGAAAGGACTTCACGATTTCTTCTTCAAGATTCTCCCTTGTGGCTAAGGAGTAGTCACCCTGCATCCGCAGGCTCCATCCTAAAGAACACTGCGGTCTGCTGCAAGTCCTTCATTACGAATCCGACGACCCAGCTCGACGAGACCCGGCTTCCCTGGCACCTCTGACCTCTACTCACCTCTACAGCCAAGCTGAGAACCGTGAGTGCGACGAGACCTCAAGGGACCGACGATCGCCAAGACTGCACGACATCTTTACTGCAAGCCCACCGTGTCCTCCACTGGTGAGTGCTTTGGGGTCCGAGAAGCCCCGACCCTGCGCAGCTCCAGCACCCAAGATCAGCCTCCCTGCATCTCCACGATCGGCGTGGGGCCCTTCTGCTGTTTGCTGTGCACCGCGTTGTTTGGCTACTAGCCGGCTGGCTTGTGGCCTTCTGAACGACGCCCAACGACTTCACGACTGCTGGTCTGGTTGCTCCAGGCTGGCCCTTGCTTCCTTCTTCAAGAGAGGCACCCCGGACCCTCCTGGTCCACTCCAGACGCCATTTTAGGTCCACCGCGTGGGCTTGAATTTGCCAAGGCTTTGTTGCCCAATCCTGGGTCCAGCGACGCCGACAGCTTCTATCTTCGTGGGACAGCTCGATCCTCCATCCTGGTCGCCGACAACGCCTCCTGGTCCGTGAGATCTTCGAGTCAAGCGTCACCCACTCACCTTGTCGAGGTGGCTACCATCCGGTGCCCTCCTGGTGCCCACTGACTACTGGCTAGTAGTCTCGAACTTGGTCCCCTCTGCTTTCAGGTGTCATCTATCTTCGAGATCCAGGCTTGGATCCAACTGAACTTTCTTCACTGGTCACCGGCCAGCATCTTTTCTTCCGGCTCCTGGTCCGTCTACGAGGATTCCCGACGTCTTTTCAGACCTATGCAGCTGCAGCCCCTGGGCTAGGTAACTTCGGCATTTCGGTGCCCCAGCATAGCCTCACTATCCAAGGGTCAGAATCTACTTTCGTTTTCTCCCTACCAGGTCGGGTTCGCCCGAGAACACTAACTTTCTAATTCCTAGCTACCATAGACTTTTGTCCCGCATCTCGCGTGAGAGTGCACACACTGCACCCGAGTCCCCTAGGCCTCCTAGAAGTAATCTAACGATTCCCTAGTCAAGTCCTAGCGATTCCAGAAGCTATTAGTACTATACTTACCTGCTAGGAATTTCGCATTCCACTTTCAGAGTATATGGTTTTCCGTGCCCCTCGGGCCTTTGTATATACTGTGCTAACTTAAGTATTTTGTAAGAGTTTTGGTTTGTGCTTAGTACCCTGTCCTCATAAAGAGTACAGGGCTGTTGTGATCTTTAAATAAATAACTGTTTATTTTCATAACACTTGTGTGGTGTCCTTTCACTTGGTATTCAAGGGGTATATGTGTGGTAAACGGCTGGCTTAACACGCCCTCTCGAGTCTTTAGCCTTAGACTGCTCGTATCCACGCTACTAGGATAGCTGGTCTATAAGGTTGACTTACAACCAATCATCAATAAGGGTTGCTGGACTGATACATAGTGTTCACTAGAATAGTGAGCACTGCATATCAGGCCACCTTCTCACATTGGTGAGCAGCGGTTGGGATTTGAGCTTGCTGTTGTTTTACCACACGTATCCTAAGAATATCTTGTTGAAAGATCACATAAGTACTGTTAGGTACATATAACTAAAGCTTAGAATACTCTGAGTTCTACTGAACCAGCTGTTGTAGCTCCTCAAGGCTTAGCACACCTTGGCTGCAACTCTAGCAAGGGACCAGTAGGTAACACATAGTGTAGGTAGGTGCATCACTTACACCACACTAGAAGCAGTATGTCGGTCACAGGAGGAAACACTGAGTCTCCCCTTGTGTCAGTTGACCCTCCACAGGTCATCCCTTCAAAATATACTGCCCTTAGCTTCCATGAGATGAGACAAGTGTGTACTCTCAGGAAACTAAAACAGGGGTCTAACCCCACCACTTCCTTTCTGATTGGTCTCCTAGAGGCTTATGATGCCAGTAGGGCTGGTAACCCAGACCCTTCTAATCCAGAAGGAAGTATGCCCTCCTTACAGGGTCCCTTTGATATCCATCCCCTCCATGAGGCAGATGATGCTGAGGAGGAGGATGAGTTGTCTGGGGATGAGGCAGATAAGGGAAAGCTAGAAGTCAGTAGACTAAGCAGGTCCAACTTAAGCAGACATAAGCTTGGTACTGGGGGACTCCTGGGCCCACTCTCAGGTCAGCTTAACATTGGGAATGGACGAGTTAGGTCTCTATCAAGAGGCTCTAACAGATCCTTTCGAACCAATGGCTCTCTCAACTCTTCTCACAGAGGAATGTCTTCCCCTAAGAGGAGAGTGTATGAAGCTGAAGAAAGGGCAGTCAAACTGAGGATTGAAAGGGAAGAACTTGCCCTGGCCAAAGAGAGACTTGCCCTTGCTAGAGAGCAAGAATTATGTGGGCTAGTTCCCACTGGTGGCAGCAATAAACCTAGCAATAGGGAAAGGAGTTTTGATACAAAGCACCTGAATAAGATAGTGCCCCCCTTTAAAGAAGGGGATGACATCCACAAATGGATTACTGCTTTGGAGAGAGCCTGCACTGTGCAGGGTGTTCCCCAAAGTAAGTGGGCAGCTATCTTGTGGCTCTCCTTTGATGGTAAAGGTAGAGATAAGCTCCTCACCACAAGGGTGGAGGATGCTAACAATTACCAAGTCTTGAAAAATGTACTGGTTGATGGGTTTGGTTTAACCACTGAACAATACAGGATGCTGTTCAGAGACACCCAGAAAACTCAGTCTCAAGATTGGACTGACTTTGTTGATTGTGCCACTAAGGCTTTTGAAGGCTGGCTACTGGGTAGTAAGGTTACTGATTTTAAAGGATTGTATAATCTAATTATGAGGGAGCAAATCTTAAATAATTGTCAGAACCAGCTATTACATCAGCACCTGGTAGACTCTGAGTTGACCTCTCCACAGGAATTGGGTAAGAGGGCAGACAAATGGGTCAGAACCAGGGTTAGGCCTAAAAACCAGGGTGGTGACCAGAAAAAGGAATCAACCAAGCCTCAAGAGAAGGGTGGGGATAAATCCACAGAGAAGACTTCCCAAGGGCCCCAAAATTCCAACAAGGGTGGTGGGTCCCAGAACACTCCTTCAGAACAGAAGAAACCTTATTGCCATACCTGTAAACAGGTGGGCCATTACAAAAGTGATGCCAAGTGCCCTAAAAATAGCAATAAGGAAAACATACCCCCAAGTAACACTCCCAGACCTCCTGTTACCACTAGTGGTAATCCCCCAGGTGGTGGGAGTGCCCCCAAGAATGTGGTGGGCATTACGTTGGGCCAACAGGAGGACTATGGCTTAGCCAGGTTCCCTGACCACACTCTTGTCTGTGAGACTGGCATGGGGTTTGCCAACTTCACTACTGGACCCCACATTTTGGGCAAGTATAGACAAGAAGTTTTATTGAATGGTCAGAAAGTTGAGGCATTCAGAGACACAGGGGCCAGCCTCACCATGGTGAGTGACCATCTGGTCCCCTCTGCTCAACTGACCCCTGGTTTTACTTATCAGGTGACAGACATTCATGGAGTGAAGAGAAGGCATCCCATGGCAGTAGTCAAGCTCAGTTGGGGTAATGTCACAGGGCCCATGAGAGTGGCAGTGACAGATAACCTACCTGTAGATTGCTTACTGGGGAATGACCTGGAACTCTCAGCATGGGCTGAGGTGGAACAAGAAACACATTCCAGAATGATAGGCCTATCCAGACAGGTTAGTGGGGCAGTAATAGCTACAGCCCCAGTCCAAGCACCATTCCTCCCTGAAAAGGTTGGAAGGGCAGTGGTAGCCACTGCCCAGGCTCAGACAGACTTTTCAGAACAGGATAGGAGGGCTGTGACAGTCACAGCCCAAACACAGACTGAGTGCCCTCCTGAAAAGGTTGGCAAGGTTGAAATGGTCTCAGCCTCTACTCAGACAGATAGTGAGGTTGTGAAGCCTGAAACAATGGATCACTCCACTCAAACAGAGAGCATTGAGGAGGAAGAGGAGTCTTCCCCCTCCCAGACACTAGGTGAGAGCCAGCCTCCTCAGGGAACTGACTCTACCCCTGTTGAAGGAACTGCCCCAGAGGTAGTCAGGCCTAGCCTGGCAGAGCCCCTGATGGCAGTGGACCCTTCCCAGGTGGGACCCAGTCTGGAGCAGGTAACCTGCACCTCTCTACCCTGCCTCAGTCAGCCCAGGGCTGTGGAGGTCAGGGAGGCCAGTGGTGGACCCCAAAGGGCCCCCTGTCCAAAAGAACCCCTTAATCAACAGATTAGGATCACTGAAGCTAGTAAACCTAGCCAAGTGAAAATAGAACAGACTCCTGAGGGATCCCCCTTAAAAGTAGGTAGGGACCTTCCCCAGCTGGACACTGTTGGGCACAGCCAAACATGGGGCCTAAAAACCCCAGACCTGACCTGTCCCTCCAGTAAGCCAAACAGAGGGACTCAGCCTCCAGCTTTAGGTAGCCAGAGGCTGACCCTGAGAGCTCAGTGCATCTCAGCTAAAGAAAGAAAGGCACACATGATGGGTGGTGATTGGAGGAAGTTGAGCCCAAAGGTAGAGGAGCCTCACTTCAGTACTCCATCCCAGCATCAGCCTTCTTCTTTCCCAAGACACACCAGAGACAGAGATTCCCTATGGTGGAGACCCTCAGATACCCTTAGGGTGATGGGTTGCCTAGTGGACCATGACACAGGGGGAAACCAAGCCAGAGCTGGTCCTTCCTTATATGGCCACTTAGGTAATAGAGGCTTACCTGGACAAGGATAGCCTTATCTCCTTTCGTTTGGGGGGGGGGGTTGTGTAGGAAGGTACCTCCTGACTATGGTTGCCCCCAACTTTTTGCCCTGTGTTTTAGCTGGTTTTGGACATAGTCGACCTGGGACCCTGCCAATCAGGACCCCAGGCCTACTGCTCTCTCTTTAAAATGGATTCCATGTACCCTAGGTACATTTCCAATTGGTACTGGGCCACCTTATCAGACCCTGTAACTCAGGGCATAGGTGTACCCAGGGCTGCCAGGGGCTGCAGCATGTATTATGCCACCCCTGGCTGGCCTCCTAAATTTGACACAACTGGCTGCATGACAGCTGGGGCAAAGTCGTGTAATCACCCTTTGCTGTAGGTGTAGTATACCTATACCTAACCCTAAAATGGACACACAGATTCCTATCAGTCACTCCTATGGCAGGCCTTGACAATCCTGAAGGCAGAGTGCTTGGAATCATGTGAGATGGTGCTCTGGCATGAGCTGAGCCTGTCTGCAGCTTGCGGAATCAAGTCCTAATAGCTGTTCCATGATATCGCATACCATATACTCTTAAGTGCATTATAATCCTCGCGGTTAAATGCTAACTTTGGTATTGCTTTATCAAAACATGTCGAGTAAGGTGTCATACGAATTGGAATACTAACCCCTCGCCAATTCTGGCGACGGGGTTAGCATTCCACCCTTCTAGAGGGACACGACATGTATGTAACTGTGAACCCCGGTTAAAGTTAACTGAAGCCTCAGCTCCACAAAATGGATGCTGCCACCACAGACACGAGTCTGACCCCCTGCAGCTGGGAGTCCTTCCAGTGAGGGGAGCCTGGACAAAGGGTTTCCTGTCAGGGGCGGTGCTAGCACCGTCCCAGACATGGTTTTGTGTATCCTGGGTAGGCAGGGCTTTACAGGAAGGTGACTGCTGAGTGGCACCCCGGTGCTCACTACGCATAGGCCGGTCTGAACCAGTTCCAGGGGCACACCAGCCCCTGGCCTGGGGAAGTCCGGCATGGCTGAGGGGTGTAACCACCCCCCACCTAGTCCCACCCATAGGCAGGACCTAGTCACCGGGTCAGCCCCCTTTTTTAGTATAAAGATGGGAGCGGGCCCCCTGTTAAAATTAGATCATCTTTGGAATCAAGATACCACTTTCTTCGAAAGGACTTCACGATTTCTTCTTCAAGATTCTCCCTTGTGGCTAAGGAGTAGTCACCCTGCATCCGCAGGCTCCATCCTAAAGAACACTGCGGTCTGCTGCAAGTCCTTCATTACGAATCCGACGACCCAGCTCGACGAGACCCGGCTTCCCTGGCACCTCTGACCTCTACTCACCTCTACAGCCAAGCTGAGAACCGTGAGTGCGACGAGACCTCAAGGGACCGACGATCGCCAAGACTGCACGACATCTTTACTGCAAGCCCACCGTGTCCTCCACTGGTGAGTGCTTTGGGGTCCGAGAAGCCCCGACCCTGCGCAGCTCCAGCACCCAAGATCAGCCTCCCTGCATCTCCACGATCGGCGTGGGGCCCTTCTGCTGTTTGCTGTGCACCGCGTTGTTTGGCTACTAGCCGGCTGGCTTGTGGCCTTCTGAACGACGCCCAACGACTTCACGACTGCTGGTCTGGTTGCTCCAGGCTGGCCCTTGCTTCCTTCTTCAAGAGAGGCACCCCGGACCCTCCTGGTCCACTCCAGACGCCATTTTAGGTCCACCGCGTGGGCTTGAATTTGCCAAGGCTTTGTTGCCCAATCCTGGGTCCAGCGACGCCGACAGCTTCTATCTTCGTGGGACAGCTCGATCCTCCATCCTGGTCGCCGACAACGCCTCCTGGTCCGTGAGATCTTCGAGTCAAGCGTCACCCACTCACCTTGTCGAGGTGGCTACCATCCGGTGCCCTCCTGGTGCCCACTGACTACTGGCTAGTAGTCTCGAACTTGGTCCCCTCTGCTTTCAGGTGTCATCTATCTTCGAGATCCAGGCTTGGATCCAACTGAACTTTCTTCACTGGTCACCGGCCAGCATCTTTTCTTCCGGCTCCTGGTCCGTCTACGAGGATTCCCGACGTCTTTTCAGACCTATGCAGCTGCAGCCCCTGGGCTAGGTAACTTCGGCATTTCGGTGCCCCAGCATAGCCTCACTATCCAAGGGTCAGAATCTACTTTCGTTTTCTCCCTACCAGGTCGGGTTCGCCCGAGAACACTAACTTTCTAATTCCTAGCTACCATAGACTTTTGTCCCGCATCTCGCGTGAGAGTGCACACACTGCACCCGAGTCCCCTAGGCCTCCTAGAAGTAATCTAACGATTCCCTAGTCAAGTCCTAGCGATTCCAGAAGCTATTAGTACTATACTTACCTGCTAGGAATTTCGCATTCCACTTTCAGAGTATATGGTTTTCCGTGCCCCTCGGGCCTTTGTATATACTGTGCTAACTTAAGTATTTTGTAAGAGTTTTGGTTTGTGCTTAGTACCCTGTCCTCATAAAGAGTACAGGGCTGTTGTGATCTTTAAATAAATAACTGTTTATTTTCATAACACTTGTGTGGTGTCCTTTCACTTGGTATTCAAGGGGTATATGTGTGGTAAACGGCTGGCTTAACACGCCCTCTCGAGTCTTTAGCCTTAGACTGCTCGTATCCACGCTACTAGGATAGCTGGTCTATAAGGTTGACTTACAACCAATCATCAATAAGGGTTGCTGGACTGATACATAGTGTTCACTAGAATAGTGAGCACTGCATATCAGGCCACCTTCTCACATGCTGGGTCATCGTAAATTTGCACGAAAGGTACAGCTAGGCACGCATGCAAAACGAGACACCCCCACCCTTCTTCTTAGCTAACCCTGGGGAACCTGCTATGAAATGGAATAAATGGAAGAAAGTCTTCCTCAATTACGCACAGTATGTGGGCCAAATTGAGGTCTAGAAAGGAAAATAGCGTTGTTGTCGTACTACATGGGGGCAGAAGGCGAAGAAGTGTTAGACCATCTCCCGGATCTGGGTGCGCAGGAGGCAAGGGGTTTGAATGAATTTGAAGTTAGTCTGAAAAAGCTTGACTTGCATTACCTTCCCAAGACTAGCACCATTATGGAACGTTACCACTTTGGCAAGAGAGGTCAGAAGGAAGGGGAAACTATTGAAGATTTTGTTTCAGAGCTAAGAAAATTAGCTGCCACGTGCAAGTTTGGTGGCGCATGTGAAGAAAGGATCAGGGACCAGTTTGTATTGACATGTAGGACAGAGCGTGTGCGGGAGGAATTATGGCTGAAAGATGATCCACCGCTAAGGGAAGTACTGATCATAGCCAAGCAGGTTGAATACATGATGCTGTGTGTGAATGAGATAAAACAAGACAGCAAGAATAAGGCTGTTGAGAATAAGGTCAAAGTGAGTGAAGTGGTGACAGAAAGCGAAGAAGTGTTAGCAGTTAGAGAGCAAAAGAAGGTGCAGAGAGAACAAACGGAGAGCAAAGGGGGTGGAGCTTTAAAGGTAACTGCTATAGATGCGGCAAGCAAGGACACATGGCGAATGACAAGAATTGTCCCGCACTGAAATATACTTGCAGTAAGTGTGGTAAGAAGGGTCACTTCAGACAGTACTGCAGGAGTGGTCAAGGATACAAGAAGCAGGGGAAAGAAAGTGCTACAAGTGTATGTGATGAGATTGTCTTACAGGTGCAGGATGGACAAGTTAGCTATCCGAAAGACAGCATAACAATAGAAGAGACTGGTTTAAAAGCGCTATCATCAATGCTAAGGAGCTTGAAAGTGTGAAAAAAGGTAAACTTAAAGTTGAACAAAATGGATATCAGGCCAGGGGGTTATGGGAATCGTCCCATCAATATGAAGGGCTACTTTTGGGGCACAGTGGGGTACAAAGACAGATTTACAGTATCCAAGATATATGTATCACTAGTAGGGGATAACATACTAGGTTGGCAAGCACCAAAGGATCTGGGAGTGTACCTCAACCCTAACAAAACCCCACAAATCTTAGTGCAGGAAATAGAGGAGAGGTCTGGTAACATTAAATTCCTCTTTAAAGAGGTATTCAGCGGGGAACTTGGGTACCTCAAGAATTACTCACATAAGATAAAGTTGAAGGAGCATGCTGTGCCTGTGGTGGCGAAGGTGAGTAACCTACCAATTTCCATACAAGAAGCAGTCAGAGAGGAGCTTGAGAAACTGTGCAACCTAGGGGTGATTGAACCTGTGGAAGCAACGGAGTGGCTGGCGCCGATCGTCGCAGCCAGGAAAAAGGATAACTCTGTCCGTTTGTGCATAGACCTCAGGGCACTGAATAAAGAGGTCGTGGTAGACAAGTTCCCGCTACCCAACATCGCCCAAATGATGAGCAGATTGGAAGGAGCACGAGTGTTCTTGACGTTGGATTTAACCTCTGCCTATTTTCAGATCAGACTCCACGAGAATTCCCAAGAGCTTACGGCCTTCAAGACACCCATGAGGGCCTTCGAATTCAAGATTCTAGTCTCGGCTGCATCGGTATTCCAAAGACTGATGAGCAACATTCTCAGCGGCATCCCTGGTGTGTTGTGTTACCAAGAAGACGTGCTAATATTTGGTGGAGACAACAGACAACACGACAACAGGTTAAGACAAGTGCTGGCGATGTTCAGAGAACAGGGCTTAACGGTGAAGAGAGAAAAATGCAGGATCAAGTGTGAGGAGCTCGATTTCTTGGGACACAAGATAACGTCTAGAGGCATTCAGCCTAAAGCGGAGCTTCAGGACACCATAATCGGGTTGGCCCCACCAAAAAACAAGGAAGAAATCAAATCATTCATGGGCATGCTGGAGTTCTACAGCACGTTTGTGCAGGATTTTGCAAGCAGGACATACGCCATACGCCAACTACTGAAAAGAAACGTGAAGTTTGTGTGGAATGAAGAATGCCAGAGGGAGTTCGAGGAGGTGAAGAAAGCCCTAGCAGGAGCCCCTAGCCTCAAAGCGTTTATACCAAATAGGAAAACTGTTATAACGACTGATGCGAGCTCTAAGGGACTAGGAGCGGTTCTGACCCAGATGGGCGGGGACGGAGAGGAGACAATAGCCTTCGCATCTAGATCCCTGAGGTGAACTACTCAGTGATAGAGAAGGAGGCCTTAGCTGTGCACTGGGCTGTGAACAAATTCCGGGACTTCCTCTGGGGTGCAAAGTTCAATCGGATCACAAACCCCTGGTAGAGGTTTTCAACAAAAAAGGACTGGACGCCATCTCAAGTAGAATCAGACGTTGGGTGGTGAATCTGCAGGAGTATACGTTTGATGTGGAATATGTTCCTGGGGCGAAGAATTTGGCCGCTGACTGCCTCTCGCGTCTGGTGGACGAAATGGGAGAATAACAAGTAGGTGGAGACAACGACGAAGATCAGGACGAGACACTGGCTGAAAAGGTATGTGCGATCACCCAAGGAGCTGTGGGTGAGGTAAATTGGAAAGAAGCTCTAAGAAATGATGACCTGTTGATGAAGGTGATTGAGAAGGTAAAGGGTAACTGGAATCACCAAGACAAACAGGATGACACCGTATGACCGTTCTGGATGGTCAAGGACGAACTATCCATCTCCGATGAGTGTCTGTTCTGTGGCACAAGGCTGATCCCTCCCAGTGTGTTAAGGGAGTATCTCATCGATCTCGCCCACGAGGGACATTTGGGTATCACCAAAACCAAGCAGAGAATGCGGGAAGACTACTGGTGGCCAAACATGGACAGCATGATTGAGAGAAAGGTCAGGGACTGTATACTATGCACCACGAGTGACAAAGTCGTGAAACAACACACACCTCCCATGCAATGCAGACCACCACCTGTGGGGCCTTGGGAAGAAGTGGCATTGGACATAATAGGACCGCTCGCAGGTGAACTTCGCACACCCTACATCCTGGTGCTCGTAGACCTGTATTCCAGGTGGCCAGAGGTGAAGATGGTGTCTGAAATAACCACAAAAGTGGTCATTGAGTTCCTACAAGAACTGTTTCTCCGGGAAGGTCTGACAAGTAGTCTTCTGACTGACAATGGGGTGCAGCTATGCTCGAAAGAGATGGGGGAATTCCTTGAGAACAATGGGAATATGCACAAACGTTGCGCACTGTTCCACCGCGAGACCAACGGAATGGTAGAAAGATTCAATAAAACACTCAAAGAAGGCATCCAACTGGCAAGAACCAATGGTCTGAACTGGAAAGAGGAGATGAGAAAACGTCTAGAAGCGTATCGCCTAACTCCTCACCAAACAACGGGGATCACCCCCTTCGAACTACTCAGAGCTAAAAAGCCTAACACGAAGCTATCACCAGGTTGGATGGGGTGGCAGAAGGGGTGGGCAGGGCACACTAGAGAAACACAAAGGCTGGACAAGCAGCACAAAGCCATGATAGAGAGATAAGAAAGGTTTGACATGCTACACTCAGTGAAAGAGGTTAGGTTCAAGGTAGGGGACACAGTAAGAATCAGAGCACCTACAGGTAGAGCGCGTATTGGTCTGAATTCACTAAACTAACGAAGATTGTAAAACTGTTCAAAAATGCGGTAAAGACCCAGGAGGGGAAGATATGGAATCTAGGAAGGGTGGCTAAATGCCACCTCCCTCCCGAGGTCATTGATGAAGAGGTCATGGGTGAGGAGCCGACCCGGGGGGAAGGGAGCCTACCCACGAGGGTGTGTGGTGGAGAACCTCATGCCTCACGCAGAAGTAGTCAGAGGGTGGTTAGGCGCCCCAAACATCTGGATCAATATGTGACTATGTAATTGCTCTCCATGCTGGTGTTCTGTTTCCGATATTACATGTTCTAAAGTTTGTAGGGTAGGGGGATGTGTGGTATCTTCCGATCTGCCGGGATTGCTACAGCTTGGGTCACCCCTGCCCTCTGCACCACCTTGGAACGAGCTGCAGTGACATCACTTAGAATGTCACTGTAGAGAGCGTTCCAAGGCGAGCGCCGGAGGAGACTTGACGGGGCAGTTCATGCGAGCCAGCTGTGGCTGGGGTCCTTATCTGTTTAGCTAACTCAGTTAATAAACCTTCTTGTTTATCCTTCTCCTGTGACTCTTCTGTGGTCATTTCTACAGGCACCAATAAAGCCGGGCACCAAATAAGAGCCGGTGGCACAAGCAGATCCGGGCAGAGACCACGGACACCCCATGAAGGAAAAGCCTGCACGGATCCGCTGGGCAAGAACACAGAACAGACACCGAGCAGAAATAAAAACACTGAAAAAGGAAGCGGAACACAGAGTCTAGGGTATGCTAAAATTATCGGCTGACACTTGGAATTTGGATAGGACAACACCTAGGGCAGTACGTAACAATTGCCCTTTGCCTGGAAGGAACGATGACCCCCTGCAAGCTAGAAGATTTAGACACAACAGTGGAAATAGTAAGGACAAATGGAAATGTCCCGGACCCCAAGAAGCGCATATTGTAAAGAAAGCATGCCCCTTGAGAGTGCACCCTGTGAATGTAAGGAAAAGCGAAATTTTGGTAGGATAAATGGACAGAAGGAGGCCACGACCACACACAGCAGAGAATACCTGCTAAACCACTGTCTTGGAGGACAAACCCAGAAAGGGCAGCACCTCCAAATCGGTATCAATAAAAAAACAAGAATTAAGCAGGCCGCACAGCTGCAAATAGTGTCCGTTGTGTAAAAACTTGCGACAATTAAGTGTTTTGCCAGGCCTGCTGGATAGACATGGCACAGCACGGAACCCATGCTAGGCTCAGAAGCAGTGCAGATAGACCAACCCAGACAGGCAATAGAGCAATGCTAAACAAGGAGCATTGTAGAAACAGACTCCCAGCAGGATGTCCACAGAAAAACTCCATAGGAGCATACCAAGGCAAAGGCAGAACTCAATGCCAGAAATTACCCCACATAGGGTAAAGCTAATCCCCTGTAGGGGTGTCCTCTTGGGCTAAGCACGCAGTCAGAGGTCTGAAAAACAAGAGACTCAGCCAAACGGCTGTACTGAACGAACATAGAGATGGCTAACCAGCCAGGAACACTAACCGGGCACTATAACCAATCCGTGCAGAGGTTGGCGCCGTAAAATAAGGGATCAAGATTCACTGCAGCCCGGACAAGAGACGGGAGACCGCCGAATTCGCGTGGCGTTCAAAAAGATCCACCCCATTGAACAACAAATCTCTGAGGGCATCGGGAATATGATCTGGGAAGCGACTGTTGCGCAGCCAAGCATGATGGCGTAAAGCCACAGCTCGAGCAAGAACACGTCCCATAGAGTCAGTTGCATCAAGGGAAGACCTAAGGGAGAATTGTGCCATTCCCCTGCCATGCAGCAGAAAACGAAGCAATTCTGCCAGTGGTCCTTCTAGAACAGAAGGAAGAAGGTTCTCAACTGAGTCCCAAAGAACAGAGGATGCACGTGCAAACACACAGGCCATATTTAATGTACGCGCTGGCAGAGGCGAAAAGCCAGCGACCACAATCGCCCAGCCACCTAGATTCCCCGGTGGGAGGTAACAATGGCAAGTTAAGACTGTAAATTAAAAGTCGCCTGAACAACTGAGCCCTGAGCTGTTGGGTGAAGAGACAGGAAGAGGATCACCCGGAGCAGGGCGGTGCCTACCAGCAATAGCCCGATCAACAGGGTCACCAGAAGAGGGTCTTGACCATGTGCCATGCAGGATGTCAAATGAAGAGCCCCCAAAAGGCAGCAAAGGCTCTACCTCGATAGGCTCCAAGTGGAGCTGATCCATTAAAGGATCTGAAAGTAGAGGCACTACAGGAGGCTGAAAGCAGAGTACAGCAGCTGCCCCATGAATAGCGAGCGCAAAGGCAGCACTAGATTCAGTTGCCATACTTGTAGGTGATAACAAACCATCGGTAGGAGACGGTTGAAGACACCTAGACATCAGGAGTGGAGGAGCCGGAGACCGACCAGACGGCCAACCAACACTGGGTTCTTGCACCATGGACCCTTGATCTGGGGAGTCCAGGGAAGCATCATGATGTAAAGGAGGCGGTGTAATCGCTAGTACCGGCATCGACTGACGCCGCGTAGGAGATTTATCGCCGCCAAAGTAGTTGGGAGGAGCAACAACCTCAACCAAGGGAGGAGGAATAGACATCGGTACCAGTGTCAATTGACGCCACGTCGGAGTTGTCTGGACGTCGACTACCTCCACAGGGGACTCTACCAGGACGCCTACCGACGTCAATCCCACTGTAAACTGCCTGGAGGAAGCACGAGGTGCCAAGCCTGGTGTCGAGCCTGGGGTAGTACCTGTCATTGCGGGCGCAGTCTCTGACTTCAGCGCAGGAAGCTGCTCAGGGTATGCGCGGACTGACTGGGTGGGCTGTGCTCTGGGCCCTGGCTTGTTGGTGTTGTATCGGCTCCGGTATCGGAGTCGACGCACACAGCCGTGTCAGGGAAACGTCCGCAGAAGAGGACCCGGCATGAGTGCCTGCTACCTCTGTGGGACCCGAAGGCGCACCAGGGAGAGGGGGCGACTCAAAGTAAGCCTGACGTGTTTTAGAATAAGCCTTCAGTTGGGCACGCATTGCTCCAAATCCCGGATTGTGAGGGTACAGAGGATGGGGCTGCCGTGAGCTTTTACCTGGCACAGTGCGAGAAGAATTGGCGGCAGCGGCACAGACATCGGAGGAAGACCTCCACAAGCAACGCCTGTGCTTGCGCTTACCTGTTTGTGCCCGATCCTGAGAGAAAGAGTGGCGACGAAAGAGGGCTGGACCGGACAACCGTGCTGCCAGGAGTTTCATACGACGCCCCCTCAAGGACTTTGGTTTCATCCTCTGACAGGCGTCGCACTCTTTGGAGTCGTGGTGCATGAGGAGACACCACATACAGATGAGGTGCGTGTCAGTGCCTGACATCTGACGTGCACAGGCTTCACAAGCTTTAAAGCCGAAAGGCATTGCACACTGTTCCCACGGCAATGAGGGTGTCGAGAAGGCCCAAAAACCAGGCTAAGTTACTGCTGGTTTTCCAGGAACCGTGCTCGGACGCGGAAAAGAAGAAAACTGATGTCAGCGTGCTGGGAGAGGCATAAATGGCTCCGCTGATGTCCTATCCGTGGACAACATAAGGGCGAAGCCGGGCAGCGCCGCCTCTGGGGCATAGAGGTGCTGCTGCGGAAAGTTTTCCAGAACCAGTCTGACGCGTGGGGATATTCTAAGTTAAGGAATCTGTGGCTAGACGTCTCAATCAGATTGATCCCAAGGGTAGTCAGGAACATTGAACACGACCATAGAGGCGATGTACCACAGAACATGGGTATTATGTCTCAGAAGTTGCAAGGCTTTGAGGGAATGGAAAGCCAAGCTGCTGGGCAAAAACACCTTTTTACCCAACCTTGCAAATACTTTTGACTCTTTCTGGAGGATGGTGGGGAAAGACCCTAGATTCAGCTTGGTGTTACAGGCATCCTGTATGAAAAAACTCACTTGGGAAGAATGTAACAAGAAGGAAGGTGGATCCCCTTGAGACAGTTTAGAACATTGCATCACTGCTCAGCTGATAGCTGGAGCAGTAATCTGCTTTGATCACGCCTCCTTTACTCCTGGTAAAAGTACCGCAATAATGGCAGCAATGGCTCTGAAAAGCTGACTGGAGAGCTTCAGTCAATTTTTTTGTCAACATTCAGGCAAGGGAAGGGGCAATTCCCCTCTGTAGCCTTCTTGAGTACTGTGTTCAAGGATGTAATTTTCCAAGGGACAGAACCTGGAAGTGGGTCTAGGTCTGGTGATGTGTCAAGCCCACTTGAATTCTGCAAAGCCAGCAAATCTCCTGTATAAGAAGTAGGGAGAAGCTCTGCCAAGCTCCCATCATCCAACTCCTGTGGGCCTTCTCAAAGGAAAAGGCCTGCGTCTGTTGCAAATATATCATGTATGGTCCCCTAATACTGCTGTAGGCCACTGGCATGTTCCAAAATTGCTTTTCTTCAAGCAGTCGCTGAGTCTCTCTTTTGCACTACCAGTGCTTAGCAGGGTCAGCAGGATCTCTGGATCAGTTGGAGGAGAGTAAAACTGAGCTGGCATCGGAGTGAGAGGAACAACAATATTGTCTGCGTCATAACTATACCATGCAACATTGGAGGAAGGTTCAAAATTGTCAGTGGAATACTTTATGTCAGGGGAGAACACACTGGCAAGACCCAGAGGAGACCAGCACAGGCCCCTGGGATCAAATTGTGCTCCATAGGAGACCGCTTCCCATCTGAAAACCTCTAACATTGCCTCGAACATGGTTGGGTCATCTTCAGACACCGGATGCTCCGAGTAGGCCAACATCAGAACAGTGAAGTGTACTTAAGAAAGCAACATCGCTGGGTCCGGTTATGTCACTAAGGGTGCCAGTTGAGCATCCACGGGAAGCTCTATTTTCACCAGTTGTGGCTTAGGGGAGAAATTAGCCGGTCGGCTGACGGAAACTGGAGACATATCTATCCATCTTTAACACAACCTAGAAGAGTCTAAATCTTTCTAGTGCCTCTTCCCCCTCTCCTTGAACAACTTTGACAGCGGCAAGGAGAGGGTGATGAATCTGGACCTGGTAAATGACCTAGACCACCCTACCAGCTCCTATTGTGTTGGTCTTTATTTATTTATTTATTTTTGACATTTATAGAGCGCAGCAAATACCCGCAGGCGTCTCGGCACTAAAAATTCATCTGTTTCCTATATGTAGTCACCGCCTCACTGATTAAAGAGCCATGTCTTTAAAAGTTTTCGAAATTGGTGGAGTGAAGGACTCATCCTGATGTACTGGGGAAGGGTGTTCCAGAGTTTGGGTGCGGCCACTGAAAAGCGGCGATCACCCCAGGACACTGTTTTTGTTCGTGGGATTACTAATTGGTGTAAGGTAGAAGAACGTAACTGTCTGCAGGGTATGTAGGGTGTTAATTGGTCTTTGAGAGCATGCGGTCCTTGGTTGTTGAGTGTTTTGTAGACTATACACAAGGACTTGAACTTTATTCTATTATGGATCGGTAGCCAGTGGAACTGCCTGATCGTATCCGAAATAGGACTGAACTTAGCGGTTCCTGAAAGCAGTCGTGCTGCCGCGTTCTGTATGGACTGTAACTTTTGTGTGACCCTGGCCTGGGCGTTGAGGAATAGACCGTTACAATAGTCTAACGATGACAAGACTAAAGCACTAACAAGTGTTTTAATTGCTGCATCAGGTAGAAAGGGGCGAATCTTCCTTATCATTTTCAGTTTATAATGGGCGGTGGTAGCAACTTTGTTTGCATGGTCCAGAAAGGTGAGACCTTCATCGAAGATGACTCCCAGATTCCTGACTTTGGCTGTTGGAATGGGGGGTGAGCCAAAAGCTGCTGGCCACCAGCATGATGACCATGCTGGGAGAAGTGGTCCAAAGATGACTATCTCAGTTTTTTCTGAGTTGAGCTTAAGGCAATTTGTAGCCATCCACTCTCCTATTTCAAGCAGTCCATCTTTAAAGTTTTGTGCCACTTGTCCTCCGTCACCTTGATGGCCAGGACCAGCTGTGTATCGTCTGCGTAAGAAGTTAGGCTCATCCCATATGCTCTGATGACATTGGCAAGGTCCGACACATATATGTTGAATAGTGTCGGACTAAGGGATGAGCCTTGGGGAACCCCGCATGGCAGCGAGAGTTGCGCAGACTGGAAAGGTCCAAGGGTGACCGCTTGAGTTCTCTCTGCTAGAAAGGAAGCAAGCAGGTCTCTGGCATGATGGCGGATGCCCAACTTTCCGACACGGTCGACCAAGATGTTATGGTCGACCGTGTCAAAAGCTGCAGATAGATCCAATAGTACTAAAATAGCAGTACCTCCTTGGTCCCGGATGGATTGGACATCGTCAGCTGCCTTAATGAGGGCAGTTCAGTCCCATGGTACCTCTGAAAGCCGAATTGAGAGTCATCAAGCAATCAGTGTCTTTCTATGTAGTCCGAAAGTTGGGAATTCATAGCCTTTTCCACCACTTTCGCTAGGAAAGGGAGGCTGGCTATAGGCCTATAGTTTTTAAGTTCATTTTTATCTAAGCAGGGTTTTTTTAATAGAGGTTTCAATAAGGTGTTTTTTAGTGATTTCGGCTAGCTAGCTGAAGACAAGATGGTGTTACAGACTTGTGTCAACACAGGTACGATGGACTCCATTACTGGTGGTAAAACTGATAGAGGACAAGGGTCCAGAGCGGAACCGCTTTTAATAGTTGATACAATGGTCCTTATGTGGTCACCTGTGAGTGAGTTGAAGCTAGAAAAATCATTAGCCGAATGTACGCAAGGAGGGTCCCTATTAGTGGTCACAGGTTTAGAGGCGAAGGCCTGATAAATATCGTCCACCTTGGTAAAGAAAAATTCTGCCAGAGCGTCACAAAGGGCTTGAGACGGGGGGAATGAGGTCGGGAACATTGCCTGCCAATGTTTTCGTGATTTCAAACAGTTGCTTACTAGAGTTTTTTGCTTGATCAATTTTATTTGTATAAAATTTTTTTTTTGCTTTTATGATCATGGATTTGTATAGGGCCAATGAGTCTTTATAGACTTTCTTGCTAGCCATGTCATAAGTTGATCTCCAACGCCTTTCCAGATTCCTGCTGGTCTGTTTTTCCAATTTTAGCTCGTCAGAGTACCATGGAGCGGTTGGTTTGGATCTATTCCTGGACAATGATTTAGTGGGGACTGAGCGCTCCGTTGCGTGGGCGAGCCATGTCTGGAGTCTTCTCTAGGCTACTGTCAAAAGCCACAGAAAAAAAACTGAACTGACGTTAGGGCACTAAAATGTGCAACATATTGCACTGGTTACACCACCGCGACTCAATTTTGAGTGTCAAGATGGAGCCTGAATCCCTTACCAGTGTAGGAGTGCTATGTCAGAAGTTTCTGGTGCCAGTCAAGCACCAGGAATGTTCAGAGGTGAGGCATCTTCAGGCAGAAGTGTCCATCAGAATGGGCATTTTAAATGGTTCCAGAGCTGTGTAAAACTTGAGCTGCTTTGGATAAAGACTTAATTCTATTAAGGATGTGAGGGGAAGATTATTCATACATTTCAATTAATCAAATCCCAGCAGCATCCAAAAGTTTTGTTAACAAACAGGATTCTCACAATAGTCAATTAGCAGCAGTGAGAAAGAAAGAGCTACAAGCACCAAGGCATGTCTTTGAAATTTCAAAAGAAGAGTCTGTTGTTTTTCTTTAAAGAGTCTGGAGTCATCAAATGCCATATTCATAGAATGTTGCCAGTCACCAGAGACACCTACGGTACACATCCAGGCATGGCGCCAGACCACCACAAAAACTAACACAGTCAGAGTCTAGACCGCCCTATTAAATGTTATTGGTCACTGTCATGGATTTGCACAAGTGCCCATCACTACTCCCACCCACTTTTCTTTCTGGGAATTGTTGGTCTCCCCTTTTATCCCTTGCTCAGTGTATCGCCACTCAGGATGTCATCCACACTGACATGACAGGAGTCATCCCACCTGACATAGTGGCTTCCATGTGTGAGCTACACAGTTGGGACATCCCCACCACCAGCCTAGCAAATACTGTCCGCATATGGGCACTTCAAAATCCATGCCAGTGTGCACCAGCTCAGTTGCAGACTATAATGGGATTCCAGGATCTCACAGTCCATAAAAATTACACCCTTGAAGTTGTCGGATGTTTGGCTTTCTTCACTGTTGATCAAAACTTCATCAAAGCCTTAGAATTCTTTTACCTCTTTCTTTGCAGTTATAGATTACCTAGGATTAGTTGGATTAACCTATTTGGAATGCAACACTATGGTTGGGTTCTTGAACTGCCCTTTGCACCTCCAAACTGGAATTCTGGCTAGCATTCTAACTTGTGATGTAGAAACTGTCAGTTTGCTGTTCAGGTATTTGCAAATCATGAGTGAACCTTTATTTCTGTTGAGGTCTCATGTTGTGTAATTAAAACAATGTGTAGAGGGCATGGGAACAGGAACAATTTCAATACAATTCCTATGACTAGCTAGATAAATGTACTGTGCAATAAATGTACTGTGCCATTAATACCAGAGTGTTAGTTTAGTATCCCAAGTTCTAGTCATCTTCCTGACATTTGACGTGCATCTCCGAGGGGCTGTGGGCTGCGCCAAAGGGAACATCGTCGTCAGAATCCTCCTCATCTAACAGGTTTGTAGCTAGTAATATTGACAGCTTGCTTGTAGAATTTTGAGCAGGTGTGATTTGCTTGTATCTTTCCTGTATTTGCAATTATCCTGACATTTAGATAAGGGATACTGCTCGTCGATAAGTTCGTGGACAGCGGATTGAAGCTGGTGGTGCCGTCAACAAGACAGCGTTCACCTTTATCATTGGGAGTGCTGCCGTCGACGGGTGCTTCGTTATCGAAGGAGTGTCGTCCGTGTCGATGAGGTTGATGTTATCTTTAGCACCGACAGCCTCAGAGATTTGACTCCTCGATGAAGAGTGGAAATGGTACTAGTCGTAGCCATCGTGAAAGTCTTCGTCATCAATGGTGCAGACGACTATTTTCTCCTTGCCGGTGAGTAACTTGTCGACGATCTGTCAGTCGACAGAGGGGATGGATAAATGTTTTTTGAAGCAGTGATTAGCCCGTGGTGGAGATGTAAGAAGCTCTGACCTTGATTTTTAAGGTCTGTTCGAGGAAAAAGATGATAATTTCTTCTTCTTACGTTTTGAAGAAGTCTCACCTACATGAGGTGATTTAGATGGGCTGAGCTCCCTGTCAGGCCCTTCAGGACATTTTTTTATTTTTATATTTCTTGGGCGGCTCCAGAGAG
Source organism: Lissotriton vulgaris (assembly GCF_964263255.1). Taxonomy (NCBI): domain Eukaryota; kingdom Metazoa; phylum Chordata; class Amphibia; order Caudata; family Salamandridae; genus Lissotriton; species Lissotriton vulgaris. The sequence continues at coordinate 361,996,737 of NC_141697.1, forward strand.
GAGTGAGAATGGGAGACTCTCTCTCTTTTTTGCGATCTTCCAGAGGAAGATGACGGCTAACTACTGACCATGTCCGACACAGGCTTCTTCCAGGGCTTACGTGGAGCCATAACAACAACCTCCGCTCAAGGTCCTTCAGAGTTTTAGTGGAAACGGTAATACATATCTTACATTCTTTTGTTTTATGCAATCGATACAGCCAGTAAATGCAGTCCTGATGAGGGTCATCAGAGTAAATCATCTTTTTGCCACAGGTAACACAAACCTGAATAGGCTCTTTTTAGCTTTCTCAGACATGCTGAAGTCAGATTTTAGCAAGAAAAATACAGATGCACAGAGATGTAAATATACCTGTATATATCTGAAAAGATAATTTCCAAATTTTCTGTAGAACATGTCTGGAAAAGGTAAAACTGAGCAGGGCTCAGTGGAGACTCCTTTACAGGAAATGCGGTAGAGAATCTGAATGACTAGCGCTTCTCACAGGAGTGTTCCAAAGGGTGGTACAACCAGACTGGTTGAAACTTAAGTCTTTTTCGAAAACGCCCATGATAGGTCACTAAACTAAAGGGCCTAGGGCCTTTTCTTGTCTATGCCCATCATTGCATTGTTTTTCCTAAAGTACAGTGGGACTCTTATCTCGACGACAGGGAATGATTTGAGCATGTGAATCTATGAAAGATCCAATAGTGGAGTAAAAGTTAGTTACCTTCGGAAACAATCTTTCTGGTGGATACTCTATCTAGAGTTTCCTCCCCTTGAGAATACACCCCCAGGTGTCAGAGTGGATCTAGAGATTTTTCAGCAGTACCTCTGTACGCTGGAAAGTGGTGTTATGTGCGTCTCCTCATCAATGTTGTTAAACTTTTGGAGAGGTGTGCGAAGCTGCATGGAAACACCATCCAAGCCAGGCACGTTTGTTCCTTTCCTTCCCTTAGATGCTGATCCAGAGCTTCTACAAGGTATTATGAGAAGATTTTTTTTTACAAATTATCCAGTGTGCAAGGAAGTTGTTCCTGTCTAAAAACAGCAGGATTCAACAGAGCTGAGTAGCGCGCTTTATAAACTCCCTGACTTCATCCTCTGCTTCATCTGAGCCCCTTGAACTCACATCCGGTCCAGCACTGGCTTTGGGCCTTTGGCTCTGGTGCAATCAACTCTGCTGGCCCCATTTACATCAACCCTAGATAAGGATGTACAGTCTATCAAGCCATCAGAAATGAATCTCCCATGATTTCATCCGAAGTTGGTCCTGGCACCATCTAATGTACAATACCTGCAACACTTTGCCCTTACTTCAGGGTTGGGCTAAGACTTTACCTTTTGGAAAAGCTTCAGAGAATGGCAAATTAGACTTAAAAAGGGTGCAGTTGACATATCGAACTCGAGATTTAAAAAATGTAAGCACTAACTAGTCTTTAAGATCTCTTCTTTTTTCAAGGGCTTTGCTAACCGGAGCCTAGCTTCCTCAGAGATCATTAGGACCTCAGAATTGTCTAAGTAGTTTACACAGGCATTTAAATCAAGTGTAAAATGTGTTGCATACTGGGAGCTAGAACAGTACCTAATGATTTTGGCTACGTCTGCTGTTTTCATATGAAACTCATCGTTACGCCCCTGTGTTGCTTGACTTTACCATTTTGTATTTCAAGTAACTAGCTGGGCCACCTGCAGCATTAGGAATAATTAATTTATTGGCTTTCTGAAGGCTTACCCACATGCTTGCTCTCCCTACTTAAGATGCGGTTATATCACTCCTTACTCCAATCCTACCTTACCTTGGGACAGCACTATAGGTGAACAATCCTGCAAATGTTAGACTTTAAAATTAAAAAGTTCAAGAAAAACAATTGTTTGTTATATTAGAAAAAATAATGAATACTGATCAGTTAAACTGTATGATAGATTTATTTTTTATCAATTTCTGTTGTATAATATAAATAATATATGTAAAATACATAAATACAAGCCCTACTTGTTTATTTACCGAAGAAGGAAGGTTGGGCCCTTCCATACATTTCAAGACTTGTGACAAAGCAGAATTCAGTTATCCTTAATTTCAAAGACTTCTTCATAAGTAAAAATAAAGTAAGCAGAGGTTGAGTGAAGTAGTTAGTAATATTAGTAATCATAATTATAATAATAATAAATTAACACCTAACTTGTTAGATTCAAACCAATTAGGCATACATTTTGAAATTAAACAAAAATGATTATTGAAAGCCAATGAAATGGAGCAGCTACAATTCAAACTTTCGTTGGATTAGGACAGTAAGAATGAAATCTTACCTCATAACTCCCCAGACTCTGTTTTTCACCTACATGCTTTTTTCATCAATTACTCTAAATAAAGGATGTGTTTTATCCAACTCAACACTTACCACTATTGGAGTTCGAAGAGGTGAATTGATTGGCAGAAAAAGGGTTGAGTAAAAAGTACCATTAGGCAGTTGTCGAGTTTTACATTTCGGTGCAAGGTGAGTGAATGGGTCACTTGGTAATCTAGCACAATATCTATAAATGACAAAAAATACAATCTAAATTTCCCAAACATAAAAGTTACTCTTTCATAAGAAACATCAGAAAATAATCTATAAATTTACACAACTGGAATATAAAACAATAAAATGTATGATTAACAGTTCTACCTACTGTAAGTTCTTGTGTGTGTGTGTGCGCAGTGTATTAGTGCTCGCTGCAGGATGCAGCTATATCCAGCTTCCACAGCTGCTGCGCAAGACTGAAGATCTGCATTTTTTTACATCACTCTCCCAATATACTGGCTAAAAGGGAAAGGAATATGCTACTTACCCCCCATAAGAATCTGTTTGTAGCATGTAGTGCTGTTTATTCACATGCTTTGCATAGTCCTATTCAGTATTGGGACCGGACAATACAAGTTGTTCTTTGAAGAAGCTTCGAGTCACTTGAGGAAGAGTGACTACTCCCTTAGTCTACAATGTGCTTGTGCATCGACTTCACTCTTAAATTGTTTTCCATTCAACAAGGTAAAAGTGAGAATGAAGTGGAGCGCATCACTAAAAATATGTATCCTGTACTTTGTAAAGAAAACATGCTATTTCCCAATTCTGGGGAGGCAGGAGGGTGCCTGTGAATCTACAGCACGACATGCTAAGAACATATGCCTACAAGGAAAGTAACACATTCTGTTTGTAGCATGTGTGGATGTTAAAACACATGCTTTGTGTCAACTATAAAGCAGTATACTTCCAATAATGGGTAGTGGACAGATGTGGCACATGGTTGAAATTAACTTCCCAATACTGTTCAGACAACTATAACTTGCTGGTGCGCTAAAATGTCCACATAATAACGTTTTGTGGGTGTGCACAGTGTTGACCAATTGCTACCTTACATATGTCAGCTATGGGGATAATACCCAAGAATGTCATGGTAGCCCCCTTCTGACATGTAGCGTGTGCCCTAGGAGGTATTGAGACAATCTCTTTACTTTAACATAGCATGGTTTGAATGCATCTCACAACCCATCTGCACCCCAACACCTTAACTGGAAAGTGGAAATTGCCAGACTCAAGTATGGCTTTTCATAAGCAACAAAGTGTTGTATAGTCTTACAGAAGAATTTTGTTTTGCTGATAGAATATTTGCATGCCCTCTTTATGTCTAGTGTGTGCTAAGCCCACTTTGGAACCGAATGAGGGTTTGTGGGAAGAAGACTGGTAGCTCAATAGTCTGATTCAAACGGAAAGGAAAATCCACCTTGGGTACAAACTTCGGATTAGTATAAAGCACTAATCTGTCTCCATGTACCTGATTAAATGGCTCCTGGGCAGGGAGTGCCTGTAGCTCACTAACCCATCTTTTTTCTTTAAACATTTATTTGTATTATTTTCATCACATGCAATAAGTATTACATTTTCATTGCAACAAAAAAAAGAAACAAGCGCGTACGGCAAAATGTTAATTTATTAAATAAAGCATACCCAATATGCATTTCTATCTCTTCCACATTTATGTACTTTTTGTTTTAATGGCCTTCTGATCCGCGCCCTGGGAAGTTCACAGATACTCCCTTCTCCTCCACCTCGCACATGGCCAGGTCACGATCCTGAAAGTGCCGAAGGCGGGTCTTGAACAGATGCAGGAGCATAGACTGCAACCGGAGGAGATTATATAACAGCAATGCCCCTGCACTATACAATGGTGTAACACTTTATAGTAATGACATTAATGGCGAAAGATGATCAGTGAATACACATCCACATTTCCAAAGTGACTGTAGAGGATCAGTTACTCCAGGTTCAGATACAAGAGTTCCGTAAAAGAAAGAAAATGTTCAGTTCTTGGTGTAAAATAATAGGTTTATTGTTCCTTTGTTAATGCCAACACGTGTTTCATCGCAGGGAACCTACTGCGAATCTTCAGGGCTTCAAAAGAAAGTATGCCAATTTAAATCAGAAAGGTGCGCAACGTCCGTGTCAGGACGAGATTTTAAATAGTAGAACCATGTAGAGAAGAAGAATGTAGCACGCTGCCCGCGTGTTCGCGGAATCTTGTTCGGTTTTATGTGTGTCTATAACCGGGAGGAGTAGACAATAATACGCAGGGTCTCTTAAATCAGGACATGCGTTCAATGCAGGCGGGTACACCTTCTTGGTCTTGGACTCCCTCTTGTGTTTCCCGGTGCCGTTTTCCGGACGGAAAACAGCACCGGGAAACACAAGAGGGAGTCCAAGACCAAGAAGGTGTACCCGCCTGCATTGAACGCATGTCCTGATTTAAGAGACCCTGCATATTATTGTCTACTCCTCCCGGTTATAGACACACATAAAACCGAACAAGATTCCGCGAACACGCGGGCAGCGTGCTACATTCTTCTTCTCTACATGGTTCTACTATTTAAAATCTCGTCCTGACACGGACGTTGCGCACCTTTCTGATTTAAATTGGCATACTTTCTTTTGAAGCCCTGAAGATTCGCAGTAGGTTCCCTGCGATGAAACACGTGTTGGCATTAACAAAGGAACAATAAACCTATTATTTTACACCAAGAACTGAACATTTTCTTTCTTTTACGGAACTCTTGTATCTGAACCTGGAGTAACTGATCCTCTACAGTCACTTTGGAAATGTGGATGTGTATTCACTGATCATCTTTCGCCATTAATGTCATTACTATAAAGTGTTACACCATTGTATAGTGCAGGGGCATTGCTGTTATATTGTTTGTGTGGATCCCCTGGGTCCAAATTTGGGCGGTCTTGAGAGATTACCGCTCGCCCTTTTGCCTATACCCATCACTTGATAGTGCTCTCTACCGTGCGGCCACACTGGTGTGCGCCCAATTTCCCTGGTTATAATTGAAAAATCTCCTTGTTGTTTACATGCAACCGGAGGAGAGGCTGTGGCGTGTGTGCTGCAGAGTTGGGGGGAGAGATTAATGGAGGGCTGTCCGATATCGTCCGGTTCGCGCTATTAAATCAAGCATTTGCAATGCGATAGTTCAGACTGCACTGCAAACGATTAAGTTGTAGCCTGAGCATGGCGCCGCTTGAAGGACACTGCGCTTGTGTTTTTTAACTTCAACACTGAGCGCGGTGTCCATGAAGCAGACACTGCGCTCAGTGTTAAAGTTAAGAAACATATAAACGAGCTCACGGCGCGAGCTGGAGTGAAGAAAGGGAGCGAAACCAGGAAGTCAGGCATCCTTGCCCGTGACATGGGCGGGGCCTGTGACGTGCCGGAAAAGGCTGGTGTTGCTCGTTGCGCCGGAGAAAAGGAGCTCAGCGAGGGGACGGGACAAAAGAGCACGGTGAGTGGAGGGGGGGGGATTTGTGTGTCTGTGCGCGTGAGCCCCGTGAGTGGTGGGGGAGGGGGGTGCGTGTGTGTGCGCGCGGGGGGGGGGGGGGGGGGAGAATGTGTGTACGCAAGCTGACTTTGCCTGTATGTGTACGCGCGCGATGGCCAGAAGCTGACTTGCGGTGAATGTTGAGAACAGGGGATGTGCACTGCGCCGGCTGGGCGTGCGCGCCCACGAGGTGAAATCGCCGATGGGAAGCTCGTGCACATCCCCTGTCTCACATTCATCGGAACACGCCAGCAACAGTTGTCTTCGCAGACAAAGCAGGCTCCGCCTGCTTTTTAGGTCTGCTCGCCCTAAAAAGGAGCATGAGCATTACAGGCTTCAACATACAATGCGTTCTCATCCAATGCTTTGCAGCAGCAAAATAAAAACACTGCAGGTAGATAAATCTTTGAACTCATGGCGTAACATCAGATGCCCACATATCATGAATAAGGCAGAGTAGGCATATTCTAAAACATCATGAGTACAGTTCAGCAGACACATAGCTCAGACCTATACATAATACATCAAGGCCAGCCGTTCCAGGTTTTCTAGCATTAATGGCGAGGCAGGGGAGTCTAGTGCGGGGATCCGCTGCATTAAGTGAGTATCATACATCTGCGCCAGAGAGAGGGGCAGTATCAATGAGAAATGCCTGCACAACACAGTTAAGAAGCGGAATCCAGAGGGGTAGTGTCTGACCCATCTCCATCCCGTAGGAGAAGGTAGCTTTGTAGCGGGCCCCATATATCCTTGGGTCTAGAGGCAAGTGGAAGTGTCTCGGCATAAATGGTTGACTGTTCCTGACAATAGAGCAAGTCTCCTAGCCAATTCTTAAACTTCGGAGCCCTCCCTCTGCACCACCGACATGCCGATCTGCGCTTTGCCAGTAAAAATGATATAGCCAGAAATTTGAGATATGATTTGGGTATCTGCGCGGTATAGCTTACAAAAACCACAAGTGGGTGCCTTGCTAACGTGCTGCTTGTCATTTTCTCAAGTGCCACATGAACCTGCTCCCAGTATTGCTGCACCCTTGGGCATTACCATGCTAAATGGAGAAATCCAACTTCTGGTCTCCTACACCTTTCACAACGATCATTGTCAGACAACTGGAACCTGAACATTTTGGCCGGGGTGTAGTACAGGCAGTGTATGAATTTATAGAGTGCGACACGTAGCCTGCAACTAGCAGATATCTGTGAGGTCTGGAGACAGCAGTAAGTCCATTGTTCATCAGTGACTTACTACTCCAATTCTGTGGCCCAGTGAGCTCGGACAGGGCTCGAAACACCTATTTGTTGCATGTGTATGTTGTTATATAACCTAGACGTTTACCATCCGCGGATCCTAGCCTTAGCTGCAGGGGTGCGAGGTGTGTGGGCTCCTCCAGGAAATCAGGGATAACTGACCGTATACCTTGTTGTAATCGAACATATAGGAAATAATCTAAAAGTGAAGGCCGAATCCCGTGAAAGAAGTGGTCCGAAGAGCGGAACTAGTCTTCATGGAACAAAAATTATCCCATTTAGAGATATTAACCCTTTCGCATAGCTTATGAAATCGTTTTTCCTGCAGCAGTGGCACACTAGGGTGATAGGACAATGTAATGTAAGTGGGCATTTATAAAGCGGGAACTGTTGCTCAGGAAGGAGCATCCTGGTGCTATGTGGAGAAGCGGAAAGTCTTGCTCGCTGGAAACCCCGAGGAGCATAGCAAGGGAGTGTTGAGTATATATGTAATGCGGTGCCAGGCATCCACTGTACCCGTGATTGTGGTAGGCGGTGTCGCGCGCGTTCGAGCAAGGTCATGTACACGACCGGTCAACGGAATAGGGTCTGCAAGCCAATCCTCCGTAGCAACTTGCGGCATATATCTGGGGGGGTAAATTCAATAATATGCATAGTGCGCCTGTGCACTTAGAAAATAAACCTCAAATGCCGGTATGTCAAAGCCACCCTGAGCATAGGGTTTTAAGTATAGACCACTGAAGCCTTCGCTGCTTCCCTCCCCAAAGAAGTCATAGCAACTCCGTACATAGAGTTTTAAAGAAATAGGAGCCAGGATTATAAGGTATATTCATAAAAAGATATAAAAATTACGGGAGAACAACCATTCTAATGAGAGAAGCACGGCCCGTAAACGAGATGGGCAGGGATATCCAGCAAATAATATTGTCTTTAAGTTTTGTGATGGCTGTGCCATAGTTGAGCCGTATGGTGGCTTCCCTGTCTCCAATCAACTGTATACCCAGATTACGCAGGTCAGTGCCACACCATTCCAGTGGGAAATCTAGTGCAAATTTGACAACCTCAGGCGTTAAAGGAAAAAACTGGGAATTTTTCCCAGTTAATATTAATCCCAGAGAGTCTACCAAAGACGAGGAATTCCCATAGTATAGGGTTTACATTTTGTTGGGGATCCCCGATATACAAGGTAATGTCATCTGCATAAAGGGATATAAAGATTTGGCACAGACAGCAACGGAACGCCCTTTCGCGATGATGATGGTGAAGTTTGGATGCCAACAGTTCAACCGCTATAGCAAAGAGGAGTGTGGATAACGGGAATCCCTGCCGCGTGTCCCTCATAATGGAAAGCGCAGAAGAGAGAGGACCATTGATCAACACTTTGACAGTAGGCTGCTGATGTAACAACTTATTCCAGGAGATGAATAAAGAAGGAAAGCCCATGCGTTGTAAAACTCCGAATAAATAATCCCACTCCACTGAATCAAACACCTTAGTGGCATCTAAAAAAACTGCGGCTAGTGGAAAGTCAGGTGCCCCATTCTGGAGTAGTGAAAACAGGGTGCGAAGATTTTGAGTTGTGGCTCTTCCTGGGACAAATCCTGATTGGTCGGGAAGTATGAGTTTATCCATTAGGAGGATTAACCTATTAGCCAATATTTTGGCCAGTATTTTCATGTCACAGTTTATAAGTGAAAGTGGCCTATAATAGCCGCAAGACTCTGGAGGCTTACCCAGCTTCAAAAGAGAAGTGATCAGCACTTCACGCATCGAGAGGGGGAGCACTCCCCTTTATAAGGATTCCTCATAGATTTCCTTAAGAACTAGAGCCATAATGTCTACATAGTGTTAATAGAATTCGGTGGGAATGCCATCCAAATCAGGCACTTTCCCATTTTTCAGCTGCGTAATCGCCTCTCTAATTTCGTCCAGCTCAAATGGAAGACATAAAAACTTTCTCTGCGTGTCGCTTAACTACTCAATCGCGACATCCTCCAAGAATTCGTCCATATACAGCGTTCCGCTGCGTTGTGTGATGTATACTGTGCTCTAGTGCCAGGTAAATGTGTTAAGCCTTTCAATCGTGTCTTGGTAGATAACTTCCCCAGGTCCTTTAACTTCTAGGATATGAGTGGAAAATCGAGGGCATCTGATCACTTCAGCCAGGGCTTTTCCTGGCTGTTCGCCCTCACCATATCTCCAGGCCACCCAATACCGTCCCCTAAATTTTGTGTTGCATGCTGCAGTGTTCTCATATTCCGACAGCTTATCCCGGAAGTCAGTCTGTACCTGTCCCACTTCCCCAGTCCCCGTTCGCACCTCTAGCGCTCTCAAGTCCTGCTCCAGCACCCTGAGCCTGTTTGGTATATCCCTGAGCATTCCAAAACGTTTTGCCATACAATACCCCCTTATTGTGACCTTAAAGGCCTCCCATATTGTCTACACATTGTCTACAGAGCCTTTGTTTCTCAGAAACAAATCTTGAATCTCTTCCCCCAGTTCGGCGTGAAATACAGTGTCCAACAGGGCAGTAAGGTGCTGCCGCCAGCTAGGCCTAGGTTTATCGTAAACTGGAAGTGCGAGTATGAGCTTCACGGGGCAGTGATCGGAAAAGGTTCTGGCAAGATGAAGTACCTTCCGGATAGCCTGTTCTAGTCCCCTGGAGAGTAGACAATAATCCAGCCGAGCCCACGTCCATAGCATGTGCTGTAAAGTGTGTGCCTTCCTTGACCTGTGGGTGGGTGTATCGCCAGCTATCTATCAATTCCCCCTCCTCCAGTATACCCCGCATTGTCGCTTGGGAGTTGGTGTAATGATGCGGCACAGTATTAGACCGATTCAGGACCGGATTAAGGGCTACGTTAAAATCCCCGCCCCATATTATATGTGTGGATCCTATGCTCGCAACTTTGCCCCAAATGTCAGGCGTGTCAACATTAGGGATGTAGAAATTAACTATTGTAACTGAGTCCCTACCCAGGCGACCCCTTACTATTGCATATCGCCCCTGGGGATCAGTTAACACACCCATCAATGCAAAGGGTGTTTGCTTTTTTATCAAAATGACTGTGCCACGGGCACGAGTATGAGAAAAAAAAACCTACCATCCGCCCATTTGCTAGCGAACGTACCTGGAGAGCGTGGGTCTATATGGGTTTCCTGAAGCAGTGCTATGCTTATCTGCTGACGGTCTAGATACGCCAAAATCTGACTACGTTTTCTCGGATCTCCCAAGCCTCTGACGTTGTAGGACATTATATTCACTTGGTTTTTATCCACCATGTCCGCCATACCCTTGTGTAGTGTAATAACTATAATAGTGGAAAGCTAAATATGACCATAATCTGACAGCATGAGAAACACATTTAAAGAAAGAATTCCATAAGCTATGCTTGTCAACATGTTCGCCAACCCAATCCCCTACCTCCCCACCCACTGAAGCATCCCAATCATGCCAGTTCCATTCAACCCACCCCCTCCCTAGTATCCATTAAACAAACCATTACTCAATCAATCAATCAAGGCATTTATATAGCGCGCTACTCACCCGGAGGGTCTCAAGGCGCTTGGGGAGGGGGGGGGGGGGGGGGGGGGGGGTCCGCTACTGCTCGAACAGCCATGTCTTGAGCTGCTTCCTGAAGGCGAGGTGGTCTTGGGTCAGGCGGAGGTGGGTTGGGAGGGAGTTCCACGTCTTGGCGGCGAGGTAGGAGAAGGATCTTCCTCCTGTGGTGGCTCTTCGGATGCGGGGGACGGCGGCGAGGGCGTGGTTTGTTGATCGAAGCTGGCGTGTGGGAGTGTAGAAGTTGAGGCGGCTGTTGAGGTATCTTGGGCCTTGGTTGTGTAGGGCTTTGTGTGCGTGGGTGAGGAGTCGGAACGGGATTCTCTTGCTGACCGGGAGCCAGTGCAGGTCTCTCAGGTGTCCGGAGATGTGGCTGTGTCGGTGGATGTCCAGGATGAGTCTTGCTGAGGCGTTCTGGATTCGCTGGAGTCACTTCTGGAGTCTGGCAGTGGTTCTGGCGTAGAGGGAGTTGCCCTAGTCCAGTCGGCTGGTGACGAGGGCCTGGGTGACCGTCTTCCTGGTCTCGGTGGGGATCCACCGGAAGATCTTATGTAGCATGCGCAGGATGTTGAAGCATGACGAGGAGACTTGTCTGGTCAAACTTTGATGGTCAATGATCAGGTAAGGCAAAGTGGGGATTACCCGTAGGGGGTAAAACACTACTAGGTGGTCCACGGGTATCCCTCGCCGTTCTGGGAATGCCTGTGTTGTCAAGCATGTCCCCTAGGGGGCTTCGAGGGTGCCTGGTCGTCTTCAAACTACATGCCCCCTCTGGGAGAAACTCTTGTCCTTTCCATCAGGCGCCCTAGCGTGATGTAGAACATGAATTGGAGATATTCTCCAGTTTTGCGCAGGGCAATGTCTGTTCTCATGAGCAAGTGACATATTGGCTACTTAACTGTTTGTTTATCCATCAGTCTGAAGATGGTGAATGCGATTTCGGCGAACCCACCAGTGTAGAGGATGCAGCTTTTTGTTTCTTAATCTGCTTTAGAAATTATTCGACCTGTTGGGGCTTGTTATAAAACATTTGTTTTCCCCTGGTATGTGACCCGGGTGTACGGGAGCTGGGATATCAGCAATGCGCCCCCTCCTCTTCAATGTTCCTCCTTGCCCAGATGTCCAAATGACTCCGCTTCAGCCTCTTACCCAGGGAACAGGGCAGAATTTCAGGGCTGTGTGGCGGCGCTGCGTTGACCCGTGTATTAGCGCTCCAGTATGCCACGCGCTTCACACCACACCCAACGCAGTCTTTTTTCAGAGGTGCGCATGTAGTATTGCCACCACCTATGGCCGAACCGCCACCCGTGTGGAATTTCAGGCCTATTATCCGCTGCACCTCACGTCTGCAGCAATTATTATCATGGCGTAATTATGTAGGCCCTCCGTTTAGTTGCAAATGTGCGCACCGGCACCACCACGAAGGCACTCACTGTTCCTCTGTCGCAGCCAGCTCAGCGGCGCGGCCATGACACCGCGTAGGCGCCGCAGTACTTGCGTGCTGATCGTCCTGGCAGCACTACGCTGCACAGGGACTGGCCTCGGCTTCTCACTTGATCAGCTGCAGCATCGGTATTCTGTGTTGAATATCGCATCGGTATCCTGCGTTGGATCGTCGTCAAACTCGGCACACCAATTCCCCAGACTCTGGGCTCCACTCGCTGCTATGTTTCAGGGGGAATGTCGTCATTGGGGCAAGGATAATTAAAGGATGTCTGCGCCAGGCTGCGGGAACCTCACACCATGGCGGCTATTCCACTCGTGCGCCACCTAGCGCCCCCACCAGCTCACTAACATCTTAAGAAAGAAATAACTGCCAAAACTACTTTCTACGAATAGAACTGAAAATTCGCTGAATGTAGAAGTTAAAAAAGTGGTCCGATCAACCTAGTGAGAATCACATTCAAATTTCATACAGGGGTGAGAGGGTGTTCTAAGGAGGTATGACACATTTAAGACCCTTCAAAAAAGCTTTAATTAAAGTAATTCTAAAATGAAAAGAGCATTTGTGGTTCCGTATCTATGCGGCTACTGCCGGCAGGTGGCGGCCCGGCATTTTGGAGATGTAAGATATAGAAAATGATAACTTGAACATTGCAATAAAAGGATCAAGCAGATTTGCAAGACAGTAGTGGCTCAAGCGCTTCCATTTGGCCACATAGCATCCATTCATGTGAGATTTAATAGCTTCGCGCAAAATAACTATGCACTTTTCTGAGAGGTTTAAGTTTTCAACTTCTAAATTCTCAGGCACCAAATTCTCAGATTTAGTTTACTAGGGTCTGGGTGTCTGCTTAGTTCCTGATGTTGGGTGAGAAGGTGACAGGGACTTTCTCATGAGCGGTGAAACGCACCTGGCTGCCTGGCCCAGGTGGGTGCCACCAGAATGAGAGTCATGGAGACTTGCCTTATCCTCATGACTATGCATGGGATAAGTGAGAATACGCAACAATATTCTGCCCTATGCGCCATTAGTTTTTGGCATTCTCTCTGATGGCGTCTTTCACCCTCAAACTACTCGCACACAGTTTCTTGGGGAACTGCACTTCTCAGTTGGCTCGACTGCAGGTTGTACTCCTTGCACTTGAAAATATGAAACCTAAATTCCCACACTTATTGTGTGTGATTTGTATAGTCTTTAATGACAATTTACATTTCGGGTGACAAAATGACTTCAGAGATTTCCAGGGTAGCACAATCAAGCACATGCTGCTTTGGGTATTTTGGTAGCCATTAATGCTTTTAAGAGCAGCATCCCAATATGCGCTGGGACACTGAGTAGCTGTGTGCGATATAAATGCAAATATAATAATAATTATAACTATTCCTATAATTTAAAATGACCAAAATTTTCCTTTTGGAAATATTCCTGGCGTTGGGGATTATGTGATTCCCAACACGGACCACAGACATGATTTAATTGTTGCTGCACATGACGGTTTCGCTTCTGCTCATGCAGGTGTTACTGCCACCAATTCGCTCTTACAGCAAAGATATTGGTTGAAAGGTGTATACCAACAAACCAGAAAATATGTTTTATGTGTTAATATATGTTAGCAGATTAAAAGTTCTACTGTGTCTCGTCCACCTCAGAGACAACTCTTTATCTCTAAGCAGCCTGTCGGTTGCATTTATTTAGATAATGGCGGTCCTCAGATTTCAGATACTACATACACATGTATTTTGTTTGCAGTTGATTCTTGCTCTAGCGTCCTCTGGGTTTGGCCACAGAGCTGGGCTGATGCTCACACTGTTATTAAAGACTTGCAAGTCTTCATCGGGACTTACGCCTTAGGCACATTCCACTCGGACAAAGGTCCAGCTATTGCTTCTAAAACTTGCAGAGATTCAATATAGTCCATTTTTCATTTCCATATCGACCTGAGGGGGATTCTGTTGTGGAGAGAATGACCTTGGACTTAAAGCGGTCCTTAACGGCTAGGATATTTGATACAGGGTGTGGTCGTTGAACTATCTCTATGGGGTTCAATGAGTTTCAAATAACCTCCCGAAAATATCACTGGGTGGGCCCTGTACGAAATGCTTTTTGGCATAAAGATTTTTTCATTTCCAGACCTTGGTGGTCCAGACATTGTGGTGGTTGCCGCAACCTTTGCCATAGGTAACTATTATATCATCTTACAGGACATGCAAGATTTCTGTGATGCTCAATCACGCAAACAGTTGTCTGCATCTCATCCTTCGCCTACTGATGTCGCCCTTCTAGTTTCAGACTGGCTTCCTAAAATTGGAGATCTCGTTCAAGAAAAGGTGTCTGTCCAAAAAGAATTCGGCTCAGCGTACCGTGCTCATGTTCCGGTCCTTGGTCTTCAAGGTACACAGACTATCATTTTGCCACCACTGCTGGGTTATAAAGATAAATGCTTTGTCTTCATTGAACATGTCAAACTACACCATGTGGCCAATACTTCATAGTATGCCATGGAATAGTAGCTCTTTTCCGCAAGACTTACATCCCTAAAATGATATGTTTCTACTATTGTGTCTATTACAACAGAAGTCATTCATAATGATCCACCATTGGTGAATCCATCCATGTTGGCGTTTTCAAATCCTACTGCAGAGTCCTAACCTCCAGTTTTGTAGCTGAGTACCTCCGGGTACTAAATGGATCAAGATGATTTTTCTTCTGAAAGTTCTTCTGTTTTGCATCTGCTTCCAGCAAGGATTTGTGTTTTTATTTCATGGTTAAAAAAGCACTCATCTAGCCTCATCTTCGATATATGTCTCAATCATTCTTTCCTTTGTTTTCTTGTTCATGTGGATTGGATTTGACACAGTTTTTTTCCTAATCAATGGACATTACCTCCAGGAACATTCTGCTACAGAACTAGTCAACGGGGTGCTGGTTCACCATTCTTCATCGCATAAACTGAAAAGAGACTTGTCCCCCATTAACATTTCACCCAGTCTAGTGACTAAGGGGTTTGTTTGGGATAAAGTACCTTTCTACACATTCGGTCCTACGGAGACTCTGCAGATACCATAGGTGTTCAAAGTTTCTATGGGTGATGTATTAGTACTCGGGATACATTCGGTTCATTGGAATGTTGACACTGTAAATTCTATGCTTTCTAAATTAGAGTATTGTACTATTTTTGAATCAGAGTATCTATATTTTACTTATGCTAATTTTGCAGATATGTTCTGTTACCATCATTATGGGCAGCAGTTTTTGCACAGAATAAATGGGCAATGTCCCCATTTCAATTATACACCATGGGACCAATGTCCAACTCTCCCTCGAGGTAGTTCCAAAATGCAAAAGGACAAATACACAAATTTCACAGGATAGGACACCTCAGACCCCACATCATGTTATTTCAAATTAACTCCAACACAACCAATTAAATACATGATTACTCAAACTAAGCTTATATATACACCACCATGTTCGTCCATCAGTTAGCCTTAAAAGGCTACGATAACTGGAAGGGCACTACTGAGTTAAAATCAATTTGGGGTACGAAGTCCTGGCAGGTTCAGGGCAGGGAAACCTTATTTCAAGCCTATTCAATTCCCGTACAGATGATTTTCCTAAATGAAACAATCACGGAGACTAATTGTGTGGTATTGGCGAAAATTAAAGAAATGAAAGCCCTGACCATTTCCTCAGTGGCATCCTTTGATAGTTGGCAGAAACTGACAAATTACATTAAACAATTAAATAGCATGGTACAGAATGGTACATCTAATTCTTCATATTAGACTCCCAGCACACATACGTCAACACCTCCAAACGGTGCAGTACAGCGTGGCTCATTTTCCTTTTGGTTTACCTAGTCATACTCAGTACTCTTAGCCATCTACAGACTTTACACTGGCTCCTAGTTGAAAAGAACATTCTCTTCAAGAACCTCTACATTTCAAAGCTCAGCACTGCTTTAGTCATCTCTTAAATACCCAACTTATAACTGGTATTATCCTCCCAGAACTTTAGGTTCGTGTTCAGCTTTCTTGTTTTAGAGGACTAAGATATGGAAAGCTTGACAAAATAAGGAGGAAGGCCATTTTGATATCAGGCAGCCATCATGCGAAACTCACTCCCACTTCGAAGGAGGGGTAAACCATTCTGCTTACTTTTAGGAAACCATTTAAAACCTGGCAGCTCTCACTGTAGGCAGAGAAGGCCGTTACTTCACTTTTCAGCACTAGAATACATTTGGCTAATTGTACCATTTCTTCAAAATATTTTGGTATCAAGTAGTACATTTTTAGGATAATTCTTCTCTGCAAAATAATATGATGAAGTACACTGAACTATTAATACATTGATACACTGAACTATTACTGCGCATAATTAACTTTTTTTTTTAAAGGAAAATGCAAAGGACTCACTTCACATCATGCATTTATGAATGTCAGTTATTTAAATTTGTCGTCATTTATAACAAAGGTTCTTAACTTAGATATTTTTCTTGTTCAGCCATCAGCAACAATGTAAAATATATTTACCGATTGATGTGTTCAATAGCAGTATTAATTGTTACTCTTGGGCCACCATCGTCTGGTCTTAATACATATGGCGGAAAAATATCATCATCCTCTGCAAGGGATTCTAATTCAGTTTCGCTTGAACCAACTGACTTTGAGCATTTGTTCCTCAAGATCTTAATATTTGGAAAACAAAAAGAAAAAAGTAACTTAGTTAAAGTCCTTGCTCTTGTATACCTTTATTAATACACATAACTACAGAATAATACCTGGGAACTGTGCAATACGTCCAATATTGCATCTATCTGTTCCAGTGAGGTCATACACCATGATGAAGGCCA
This sequence comes from Lissotriton vulgaris, assembly GCF_964263255.1. Taxonomy (NCBI): domain Eukaryota; kingdom Metazoa; phylum Chordata; class Amphibia; order Caudata; family Salamandridae; genus Lissotriton; species Lissotriton vulgaris. Next base: position 362,013,669 of record NC_141697.1, read on the forward strand.
AGTGGCCTGTAAACAGAACCAGAACACTTACATGGCAATAGAAGACCTTCTAAGTTGCCAATTGTGAATTTTCTTAATTATACATGTTTATTTTGGAGTAGTTAGCTTAAATATTGTTTCTAAAAAATGCAGCTATAAATGGGCACTGAATGGAACTAGAAGCTTTAGATTGTGTATACTGCAGTGTTTGTTTACAGCCTAATCATGCATTTACCACATAATTTGCAGATTTCAGAAAAAATAGTTGTAGCTTAAAAGGAAGACAGTAATACGGACAAAGAAAGAGGTGTATTATTTACTTAACTGTGCCATACAATTTGGTTCTCTAGTCTCCATGACCTTAGTACACTTGGGGCCAGATGTAGGTAAAAAACATTTACCGATTTTAAAATACCGAATTGTACCGATTCGGTATTTCAAAATCGGTAAATGGTATGTAGGTCCCAACATCTGTATTTGTTACCGAATCCTTAACAATTCTTTAATTACCGATTCGGTAAATACCGAATTGGTAATGCCCATTCATTCCTATGGGCTTTGAAGCCCATAGGAATGATTAGGCATTACCGATTCGGTATTTACCGAATCGGGAATTAAAGAATTCACAAGGGTGCAGGGGGTGTCACTTTGACACCCTCTGGCACCCCCAAAACAGGCACAGGTGCCATGTGGCAGGCATACCTGCCCTAAGGGCAGGTCTGCCTGTCACATGACATAGGTGTGCATGCACACATGTGCATGCACACCGGAATCGGTATTTTACCATGAAGTTGGATTTCATGGTAAAATACCGATTCGTTAAGGCCTTTGTAACTCAGAAGTTTCCCACCTACATATGGAATTTACAGAATCGGTAAAATTACTGATTCGGTATTTTACCGAATCGGTAATTTTACCGATTCTGTAAATGTAGATTTACCTACATGTGGCCTTGGATTTAGGCCCCTACATACCGATTGGCCATTTACCGGTCGGAAACGGCCGAAATCGGCCGTAACCGGTCGGTAAATGGCCTGAAACGGCCACCTACATCGGGCCCTTGATAACTGAAATGCTCTGAAGAGTGGTTTGGGGCTATCATTAAAATTATGAAACCCAGAGAACTGTAAAATAGTTTTCATGTTATGGATCCTATGAAATACAATTCTTTTTTTTTTTAATTACACTAAAGTGGACAGGACAGTCACAGGCTTGTAACAGATGGATTTTCTACTTTAAAAAAAAACTTGGTATGCTAGTGAAGAGATTGCCTTGTGCCCAAAGATAGCTTTTTATAATCAAGACAAGCAGTGTGCTGGCACAACACTGACTGAAAGAGAAATTAGTCGGCATCATTAGGTGCTAGCTGCTTTCACTTTGATGTGCTCGGGCCATATCAACCATGGAGCACCAATGGACGCATTAGACAATGTTTTTTCCCCCAAAGGTATCTTTTCCTTAATAGATCTCCACATGGAGATCGCTACAGGACAGTGCCTGCAAGCAGGGGCTCACCAACCAGACACTAGGGAGAGACCCCCTCAGGAATGTGCAAGTATTAATCTCCCCAAAAAAATCATAATTCTAATAGCCTGCCCCCATGGAGAGGTTGAACTGAGTTTGCCCACTAACATCAGGGAATGGTTAATATAATAAAAACTAAGGGGGGGTGCCAGTACACACTATTTTTGGGCCCTGCTTCTACCCCATTGGGCCCCTAACTGTCTTCCTACCTCCCCCAAGGGCAGGTTGGGAGAATTATACCATATCAGCTCCATGGGGAAGGTGTGAAAGCAAAATGCCCATTGCATGACAGGGATTTTTTTTTAATGGTTGTGGGGAGGGGTGGGTCAGCCTGTCCTGGCATCACGCCATATCCTGTTGTTAATCAAGGAGAGAGAGAGGAACTCAAGTAGCTAGTTCATTTCCTCTGGGATATAGTGGTTGTTGGACAGGCCACATGAAGGGCTCGCTCCCTCCCCGCACGACAGGGCCCGGACACCAGCTATCCAGGTACTACTCACAGAAGCGACTCACAAACCGTCCCCTACGGGACCCCTGCTCCCGGACATCTCTGTATTACCGGCCCGGGCCCCCACCAGCATCATTGCCCGGCCCGGCCGCCATCTTAGACACTGCACCACGAGGCCGCGTGGCCTCAGCTCGACCCCAACCCTGGGCCTGGCCAGGCCCCGACAGCCCGGCACCACCATCCACCCAGGAGGTGAACGGACCACTTGGCAGGTCAATGGGAGAAAGAAGTGTCGATGGCTCTCCCCCGCCAGGTGCCGATCGCCCCCAGCCTCCCCGGGAGCTGGCTCCACCCCCCTGCTGGGTGTCTGGACTCCCTCATCCCGGACCTCCCGACCTCCCAGTGCGAGGGTCCGGACATCAAAGGGCGCCAGACCTATAACTGGGGCAGCTCCAGAGCAGGAAGGCAGTTGTATCCTGGAGTCGAGAGACACAGAGAAGAACTCATCCTTGACGGACTACTGGCGCTGCCGTAGCCCTTCCTTGTGAACTGTCGTCCTGCCGCTGGCGCTGCCGCGGCCCTCTGCAATCTACCGTCTTCCTTGGGACCGGCTGGCGCTGCCGCGATCCGTTGTAACTACCATCGTCGTTGGGACCCGCTGGCGCTGCCGCGATCCGTTGTAACTACCATCTTTGCCGGGACCTGCTGGCGCTGCCGCGGCCCGTTGCCACCTTCGACCACTCCGGGATCTGCTGGCGCTGCCGCAACCCGTCCTTCAAGAACGCCGAGCTCGAGGATTGAGAGCTATCCACCATCTCATTGTACCTACCAGATTGGTAATAAGACTGTCCCGCTACCCCTTTCCTATCCAAGAGACTAGAATCGAGGGGACCCCTGAGTCCAGACCTCCTTGTACCATCCTACCGTACTTCAAGTTTACTTATAAAGACGTTAAATCTTATCCTTGTGTGGTGCCTATTCTGTGGGGGGGAAGTTACCTGTCTGTACGATCGCTGGAGACGGCTCTCCCCGGAGACCTCTCCCCTTGTCCTCGGCCGACCCTCTAGGTCCCCGTCTAACATTGGTGGCCAGCGGCGCGATCCGAACCAACGCGTAATCGTACAGAAAGCAACTCACCCCACGACTAAACCACAATGCCGGCCCAAGAGAGCGGGTCTGCAGAGAAATTCCAAATGGACAAGCTGGAGGAATACAACCATCGAGAATTAAAACAATTTTGTATAGAACTGGGCATTGCTACCACCGGTCTGAGCACAAAAGATGACTTTAAACACGCCCTAGAAGCATGGGCGGAGGTAAACCCCGCTGGTCCCCGGGACCAACACAGCGAAGCCCCGGAAACTGACCCCGCTCCTCCCGAGGAAAGGAGGGCAGGTCTCTCCCGGGAAGAGATCCAAGAGCGAGAGAAATCCAGACTGCATGAATTAGAGTTGGCACGGCTCAAAATGGATGGAGAACTAAAACTAGCGGAACATAAACTGAACCTAGAACACTTACGGCTCCGAGAAGAGCGAGAGGAAAAACAAAGACAAAGAGAGCTTGAGGAGAAAAGACTGGCATATGAACACGAGCGCAAACTAGCCGAAATAGAACTACGTAAGCAAGGCAAGGACCTGGGGGTGATCGAGCAACCACGCACCCCAGGAACTTCAGAATCAAAGGTCCACATTCCCAAAGATGTCGTCCGAGAGTTCTACCGAAACGACGACATACAACAGTGGTTCAAGGCCTATGAGATCGCCATGTCCTCCCACCGGATCGATCGAAGTGACTGGGGAGCCGGTCTATGGGGGAGGTTCGTCAACGAAGGCCGTGATGCCCTGTTACAGCTCCCGGATCACCAAATGACGTCCTATGACCACATGAAGGCCGCCCTCCTCACTCGATATGGGCTGACACCCGAAATGTACCGCCAGAGGTTCCGCGACTGCACCCGAATCCCGGGTACCACTTGGGTGGAATATGTGAACTATTTCAGCCGAGCCCTCGAGGGGTGGATCAAGGGGAGCAACGTAACGACCTACGAGCAGCTTTTTAACCTTGTTGTGTGGGAGCACCTCTCCAATAACTGCTTTGTCGAGCTCAGGCAGCACCTCCTCGACAGTAAAAGGACTGATCCACGGCAGCTCGCCGCCGAGGCTGACCGATGGGAGAGCACCCGAGTGGGCCGGGGTGGCCCGAACGAACAGAACCGGAACAACCAAGGCCACCACCGCCCCCGAGGAGGAGGAGGAGGCCAGGGCCGGGGGAAAGACACCGTCCCGGCCGCTCCCGCCACCAGCACCCCGCCCCCGGCCAACAGGGGCAACCCCCCGATGCGCCCGGGGTTCAGAGCCAATGTCACGTGTCACCGATGCCAGCGAGTCGGTCACTACGCCAATGACCCGAACTGTCCACAGAACCAGACTCCGAGGCCCCGCCAGGTAGCAGCCGCCGCCCTCGGTGAAGAGCAAGTCTCCGAGGACCAGGAAGAGTACGAACACGAGCAACAAGAGTGGGAGCCGGCCGCCATGGTCTTGGCGTGCCTAGGGGGGAGAGACATGGTCCCGCGGGCTCCCCTACCCGCCAACACCAGAAAGTATAGTCAGTGGGTGAGCATCAATGGGCGCCAGGCCGAAGCCCTACGTGACACCGGGGCCAGTGTGACGGCCGTACGCTGTCACCTGGTGACCCCCGAGCAAATAATACCGAACATTCTCTGCCCCGTCCGGTCAGCCGACAATTCAGAGAGCATGTGCCGGATGGCTTGCGTCCCCTTCGAGTGGGGAGGAGTATCCAGCATGCTGAAAGTGATGGTCCGTGATGATGCCCCCGTGGACTGTCTCCTGGGGAACGATCTCGAGAGTTCCCCGTGGGCCGCTGTAGAAAGAAGAGAGCACCTGGGGATGTTGGGCCTTCCGGACTGGGCGTGCGTAACCACCCGGTCCATGGCAGCCCGCACCATCCCCCGACCAGAAGAACCCGAATGGCCAGCACCTCCTCCCCCGATCGCTCCAGTGGGGGACGCCGCCACCGTCGACCCCCCAGAACAAACCCCAGAAGAACTTATTCAGCCCCAGGACCTCCCAGAACTGGCCCAGTGGCGTCAAGAAGGGGGACCCACACAGGAGCAATTCCGTCAAGAACAGAAGACATGTCCCTCCCTCGAGGGACTACGACAACAAGCCCTCGCCCAGAGCGCGGGAGATACCGCCGGGGCCCACTGGATCTATTGGGACAATGATCTATTGTACAGTGAACAGAGAATCGCCGAGTTGGGGGCCAGTCTAGTATTAGTGGTGCCCCTCCGTTTTAGAGACTTCCTGCTGAACTTGGCCCACGATGTCCCCCTGGCCGGACACTTAGGTCAGGACAAAACCTACAACCGCCTGGTGACTCACTTTTACTGGCCCAAAATGAGAAATGACGTGCTCAACCACTGCCGGTCTTGTCCCACTTGTCAGGCCAGCGGGAAGAGCGGCCGCAAACTCAAGGCACCCCTGCAGCCCTTTCCCGTGGTTACCACCCCGTTCGAAAAAGTGGGAATAGACATTGTGGGGCCCCTGGACCCCCGAACAGCACAAGGACATTGTTTTATCCTGGTACTGGTGGACCATGCCACCCGCTATCCCGAGGCCATCCCCCTTCGAACTGTAACCGCACCGGTGGTCGGCCGAGCCTTAATGGGGATCTTCTCTCGAGTGGGCTTCCCCCGGGAAGTTGTCAGCGACAGGGGCACGAACTTCATTTCGAAATACATGAAATCCCTCTGGCAGCAATGCGGGGTCACCTACCGATTCACAACCCCCTATCACCCACAGGGGAACGGACTGGTTGAGCGGTTCAACCGTACACTCAAGGGAATGATTATGGGGTTAGAAGAGCCCCTCCGCCGCCAGTGGGATGTGCTTCTCCCGTGCCTCCTCTTCGCCTACCGAGAAGTCCCTCAGAAGTCCCTCGGCTTCAGCCCCTTCGAACTCTTGTACGGGCACCCTGTTCGAGGGCCCCTCAGCCTAGTCAAAGAAGGTTGGGAGATGGCCCCCCTGAAAACCCCTCCAGACGTCTACAAGTACCTCCTGACCCTCCGCAATCAGACCAGGCGGTTTCGAGAAATCGCCAAAGCCAATCTTGAAGCCAGTCAGGAGGACATGAAAAAATGGTACGATCAGAACGCCTCCTCCATAGAGTTCGTACCTGGCCAGCAAGTCTGGGTGATGTCTCCCACCGAACCTTGTGCTCTGCAGGATAAGTGGACGGGGCCCTTCAAGGTGGTCGAACGCAAGAGCCCCGTCAACTATCTCATCGACATGGAATCTTCCCGGAACCCCCTCCGGGTCCTCCACGCTAACAGACTCAAGCCACACTTTGTGCGCTCGGAGATCAGCCTATTGATGGCTACCGACAGTGGGACAGAAGAAGACTCTGAGCCCCTCCCTGACCTACTGAGGACACGTGAAAAGGATGGTTCAGTAGACAGGGTCTGGCTGTCAGATGCCCTGACCTCAGAGCAGCGCCAAGACTGTCGGGCGCTCCTGCTGCAGTTCGCGGCTCTCTTTTCCCTCACCCCAGGGGTCACCCCCTGGTGCCTACACGACGTGGACACGGGGGACAGTCCCCCCATCAAACATCGGGCGTACCGCGTGCCAGATCGGGTACGTGCCTGCATCCAAGCCAAAGTCTCCAAGATGCTCACACTCGGAGTCATCGAACCCTCGGACAGCCCCTGGGCCAGCCCAGTCGTACTGGTCCCCAAAGCTGCTACCCCCGGCACCACCCCTGAGCTCCGATTCTGTGTTGACTATCGGGGGCTGAACGCTGTCACCCGAACCGACGCTCACCCCATTCCCCGAGCAGATGAGCTGATTGACCGCATGGGGGCTGCCCGCTACCTCAGCATCTTCGACCTGACAGCGGGGTACTGGCAGATCGGCCTCACCCCCAGGGCCCAAGAACGATCCGCTTTCTCCACCCCGGATGGCCACTACCAGTTCAAAGTGATGCCATTCGGCATGAAAAATGCTCCCGCCACTTTCCAGCGACTGGTGAACCAGGTATTGGCGGGCCTCGGAGACTTCAGCGCCGCCTACCTGGACGATATCGCAGTGTACAGCCGCCACTGGTCAGACCACCTCAACCACCTCCGAGAGGTCCTGCAGGCCCTCCAACAGGCCGGCCTCACAATCAAGGCCAGCAAATGCTAGATTGGCCAGGGGTCCGTGACCTACCTCGGACACCAAGTGGGGAGCGGTATGGTGGCCCCCCTCCAGCTCAAGATCGCTGCCATCCAGTCCTGGCAGCCACCCATCACCCAAACCGAGGTCCGAGCCTTCCTGGGGCTCACCGGATACTACTGGCGGTTTGTGAAGGACTATGGCAGCATTGTAGGGCCCCTCACGGCACTTACATCCAAGAACCAGCCAAAAAGAGTCAACTGGACTCCTGACTGTCAAGCGGCCTTCGAGAAGCTGAAGGCCGCCATGTGCACCGCCCCTGTGCTCCAGGCTCCCGACTACAGCCGAGAGTTTATCGTCCAGACTGATGCCTCTGACCATGGCATTGGGGCCGTCCTCTCCCAACTGAATCCCGAGGGAGTCGACCAACCAGTAGCCTTCATCAGCAGACGCCTACTGGACCGGGAACAGCGCTGGAGCACCATCGAGAGGGAGGCCTTCGCAGTAGTGTGGGCCCTCAAGAAGCTCCGGTCCTACCTCTTCAGTACCCACTTCCGGGTGCAGACAGATCATCGCCCCCTGCAATGGTTAATGCAAATGCGGGGGGAGAATCCCAAGCTGTTGCGATGGTCCATCTCCCTGCAGGGGATGGACTTCACTGTGGAGCACCGCCCTGGCCAAGACTTACTTATAAAGACGTTAAATCTTATCCTTGTGTGGTGCCTATTCTGTGGGGGGGAAGTTACTGGTCTGTACGATCGCTGGAGACGGCTCTCCCCGGAGACCTCTCCCCTTGTCCTCGGCCGACCCTCCAGGTCCCCGTCTAACAGTGGTTAATCAAAGAGAACTAGCTAGGTCTGTGTGCTATGTGTCTACATGAGAAAGCATTTCGTTTAGTATGAAGGCCCTCACCCATCAACCTAGTTGGTGGCATGCTTCATCATCAGACCCCACCCAAGGCACAGAGTGCGCCTCAGGTGTGCAGCGATGCCAGATTACGGCGGAGCAGGTTTTTTGGAAGGTGAGTGTGCTGTGCAGGTGTGTTTCGTGAGATTTAAAAATTCTGTTCTTGGGGTCCCTAATGGTTAATTTATTGGTGGGCCCCTGGCAGAGGTTAAAAACAAAGGCTTGGGACGTGTATGGGTTGACTTATGGTCTCCCATGTCCATTGTGGTCGACTAGTTTCAGCCAGGCCTTTTTATTAAACTGGCTTTCTTCTTGACCTATGTGTGGGGGCGTTACAGGGATCTATGTGATTATCAGTGCCCTGTATGTGAAGCACGCGCTAAGATGCTGATGTATGTAAGAGGTATTTCCTCTCAGTTTGTACTCCTGTCTACAGAGGACAAAACTCCCTGAACTTCCGCCGGAGTGTCGGGACTTATTAGCACTTTGGCTGTGTCTCCAGGCCCAATGGAACACCCACAACACACTCAACATTCCAAAAACCCGCTCCGCAGTAATCTTGCGTCGCAGCACACCTGAGGCGCACTCAGTGCCTCGCGTGGGGCCCGATGATGAAGCATGCCACCAACTAGGTTGGTGGGCGAGGGCCTTCATACTAAACCAAATGGATTTCCATGTAGACACATAGCTCACAGACATAGCTAGTTCTCTTTGATTAACCACATCACGCCATATCCCTCACCTCTGTCTACATCTAAAGCCCATCCCTCCTCTGCCCTCTTGTGACTTGGACAATCCTAATTCCCATGGCAAGTGAGAAGAAATGTTGATTATTTGTGGAGTAGTCTTGAAATATGGGCTGGTAGAGATTGGGATAACCTACCCATTCAGCTTCCACCAGGTGGCAGAAAGACTGTCTGGTGCCCAGGTAGACAGAAGAACTGGCTCTTGGCCGTTATACCTCTGGTATACAGGCGAATTTGTAATTCCCTTTCAGCTAGGAAGGATTAATCATATGGCCGTTAGGGTCATTGTCGACATTGCTAAGTCAGTATGATCTCCGTTGCCATGATGCTGCTTTTGCGCACGTTACTACACAACTTTATTTTGCAAGGCTCTGTTTGTGCCTTTCACATGAGAACTGTCTGCTTTCTGCGTTCTCTGCCTGTTTCTGGAGTTTAGTCTCAACAATGAGTGCAAGGTCGATAAAAAATGCCCTTTGTTATTCTGTTCTGGTTAGCCCCTAGCCCCTAGACAAAACAGGCTAACACAGCTGCTGGAAACACATGCTTTGATTTTATGGAGATGCATGTTGGCTTAACACACACTTGGAGAGCGACCTTTCCAGGGACAAGAGCTATGCTGTTCCTCGTGATTTCGTGGGGGTATTTGTAAAGCGCGGCGGTCGCTCCGGAAGGGAGCATCATGGCGCTGAATTGTACAATGTAAAAATACCATCTAGGCACTAAGGTATGGGGTCTGCTGGAAAAGCCCAGAGAACTTCCTTTATAGAAAATAACTCCTTACCAAGGGAGGGTGGTTAGGCCTTATAGTCTTTTATCAACTGGCTGCATACAAAGACATCGCTCTTTATAATCTATGGTCTTGCCACAATGCTGTCTTAGTTTTATGCGGTTTGCTGCTGGTAGTGGCTCGAATACTGCTTCATAGGGTACTATAGTTTAAAAAAACATTTTGAACTATAGCAGTGACTGTCAATTGTTACTGTGGAAAGGTATGTGTGAGTGAGCGAAAGGATACGTCTTGCTATCGCGAGTCCTGAGAGATTCAGGAATGTTGTTTTCTTGGTTGTCTAATCATTTGCAGCTTCGTGATTATGTAGGAGAGATAATGAGACACTATAGCTAGTTGGCTTTTGGATTTTGGGTACTAAGGCGGTAGAAAGGCCCAGCCCCTACACACTGAGGTCCTGTTTTGCTACGCATAGTTCTGTGTATGTGCAGAATCCCTGCAACATGGCGCCGCCAATGTTCGGTCTGGGACTTATCTGCAAGACTCCCGAGTAGTGCTTGCGCTTGTCCACAATCCCCTCACTCCTGTTCCCGGAGACAGTTGTGACAGGGTAGCCTCCTATATCGAGCTTTTATAGGTTTTTCAAGCTTGAATTTTAAAAGGTCTTTTTCTTTCATTTGCCCGTTATTGCACTGCCGCTCGTAAGTTGTTTAAGTTGTTATCCTCTTTTTGATTATAGCAGTTGCCATAGTAGGTCCTAACCGGTCTCCGGTTACCGCTTATTTGACTCAACATGGAGTCCCTAATGCGGTGCTGATCTTATCTTTGTTGAAGTGGATGCTTCACATTGCCTCAAGGTATTTTACTCTTGGATCACCATTCTGGCAGTGGATGGAACTGATAATTTCTTTCACGCCACTGCACTTACGCTCGAATATCAACCTTATCGATCTCTAGAAGGTCCATTAACAGCTTGGCAAAACACCATATGGTTTAATGGCACCACCCTTTCTCACCTTTTGACAGCGGTTCGTTTATGCCCCTTATCGATCGATGGGGCCACATGGCCCGTTTTGGCTGGGTATACCCCGCATCAAAATTACCTTAATGTTACAGTCGCAGAGCTACGCTTATTGCATACTTCGTTAATATGTGTACATAGAGCGGTTATACAGTTTATGTCGCGCAACATACTGGTGGGACCACCTAGTGTTGCTGCACAACCACTGGAACCCGTTGGTGTAGTTATCAGTCCTGTCAGGATTGATACGGTGATGGGCAAGCGTCCGCAAAATAAGGACAAGCTTCCTTATTGCAATGCTGAAAAGTTTGGGCAACTCAAAGCTGTTTTTCCAAATACCATAACTGAGGAAAAACACAGGATTCTCACCATAAGTTTACCTAAAGGACTAGTTCCAGAGTTGACTGATAGTAACACTTGGGGTACAGTGTTAGCAGCAGTATATTCGATGTGTTTTGGCACTCCCTCAATGACCGTTCTCCCTTCCGTGATAAAACGTATTCAGGATGAGCATGGGGCCAATGCGGCCCTGCAGTTGGGAATGAGACTGGTGGGAGTGTTCAATATTTTTAGCGATATGATCCTTGCTAATGTAAAGGGTGAATATGTAAGCTTACAAGTTGCACAACGCTTTGAGGCTGTTGCGGACGCAGACAAACAGCGTATATTGCCACCTATTATTGCAAAAGCTTTAAAACCTTAGGGCGCAATAGTCTGGGAATAAAGCCTTTTACTCAAACTCAACAAAAAAGCCCAAACTGAGAAGGATAGGCGCACCCGTTCTTTCCTAAAAAGAACTGGAGAAATAAAAAACACAGCCAGCAACAACAGGAGCAAGATTCGGGTGCAGGTTCACCGACGCCCGATTCCTCTGAACATACTTATGATTTGAGCGACAGCACAAAAATTAAGACTTCTGAGAGATTCAAAGTCCCTGGTCAGCGCTGTCCTCATTCTTTGCAGGACACATTAGACTCAAGTCGGTGGTGGGGAGAGCCATGATCCTGGCGAAGGCGCAACCACTCAACAGGGACGGGTTCAACCTCGACAGTTTGACGAAAAAGCCAAACAAGAGGGACTGCCTAGTTTTCGACCCCCATATCAAAAGAAGAAAGTTGGCGCTTTAACAGCGAAGTATGCCTCAGACGCTGAGAACGCTACCCCTGGACTGGACCTGGGAAGTGACTTTACTCGACAGCGCAGCAGAGGTTACCATAGTGCGGGTGGCACTGCGTCCCTGTCTGGAGGCGAGAGCAACTGATACACATTACAGTAGAAACAGCGGACACTCGAGTTGCTCCCCGGATAGACTGTATGAAATTGTCTTCCAAATTGAGGGTGATATACAGCGTACAATTACAGTGCTTTTCTGTGAAAATCTAACCTTCTCTTATGACATTTTTTATTAGCGATGGGCAAATTGACCTCCAACATTTGTTCTTCCCGCTTATAGAGGGGAGAGCGTGATACTTCAGAGTTTTTCATGCTACGTCCCTAAGGAAGAGAAACAGGCTTACGCATCTGAGTGGGCATGGCCCTTGCCCCAGTGGTATACCGTAATCAAGTGGGCTGGGATAGAGATTCACCTGTGCATGAGATACTATTACGGGCTATGCCACAACCGCAATATCCAATCAGACGAGAGGCTAAACTTCCAGTTTGTGACATGCTGACTCAATTGGAATTTGATATTAATATTCTCCCAGGAAGATCCCTGGATGGGCGGACCCTATACGAAACGCTCCTTGGCATTAAAATGTTTGTGCCAGACCTTGATGGGCTAGACGTTTTTTTAATTTATTTATTTATTTTATTTAGACTATTTTATATAGTGCTAGCTTCACCCGAGGGTATCAGAGCGCTTTACATCAGCAGTGGAAGTACACACAAAAAAAAAACAATCATGGCAGTTGAACGAAAACGGGTTCTACAGGCGGTCAAACAGAAATAAAAATACAGGGAGTAATTTAGGAAACATAGTGAGTAGAAGTACATATAGGATGAGATAGAGAAGCAAGTTACAGTTATTGTAAATAGTAAATTTAAAAGTATGCCAAGGAGGACTTATAGGACAGAATAGGTAGCAGGTGGTAAAGTGAGGGGTAGAGGGAGGAGACAAGAGAAAAGGGGGGTGGGTGAGTGATGGGGGAAAGCGGAGTAGCCGAAAGGAGATCCAGGATATAGTTTCCCCAAACATTTAGTGAGCCAATGAATTCGAAGGTCTTTTTTTAATCTGGAATAGTAAGGGTTGCATTGAAGGTCTTTGGGGAGGGCATTCCAAATGGTTGGGGCCTTACCAGAGAATGAGCGGGACTTCAAGGCAGTTTTTGAGTAGGGGAGTATGGAAGAAGAGTATTGGTGCTTTTCAGTGCTCGGGCACAGCCAGCTTTTTTAAGTTTAGTTGTGAGGTAGGAAGGGGTCTTCTGGTAAAGGGCTTTGTGAGTAATACAGGCAATTTTATAGGAGGATCTGCCCTTCGATGGGGAGCCACTTGAGGGCAGGGGCGATGTGGTTAAAATGTTTAGAGTTTGTTGGTAGTCTGGTGGCGAGGTTGAGAACTGAGTTGATGGGGGCCAGGTGGGTTTTGGGGGTGCCAGAGAGAAGGGCATTACCATAGTCTATTTTGGATAGAACAAGAGACTGGATAATTAATTTGAAGTCCTCAGCTGGGATAAAAGGTTTGATTTTTTTGAGATGCCGGAGAGTGAAGAGTGCATTTTTTGCAGAGTTCTTAACATGGGTATTTAGTGTGAGTTTATTGTTGATGGTGATGCTGAGTTTTAAAAGAATCAGCAAGGGAAAGAGAGCAGTTTAGTGTGTTAAGGTCGCCGATCCATGATTGAATAGGGAGAGGGTTGTTTTTGGGAGAGAAGAGGATGATCTCAGTTTTGTTAGGGTTGAGTTTCAGATGATTGTTGTGGAACCAGGTTTGGATCTTGGTTAAGGCCATGTTAACCCCTTCCGTGCTCATGACGAGCTGAGGTCGTCATGACCACGCCCATTAACATTATGGCCCAGCACAGCAGATGATCATCTCAAGCAGCCAAGGTGTTAAGGTGCAGGATATCAGCATGGGATTTTATTTTATAGTACAATTGGTGTCGTCGGTATATAGGTGGTACTTGATTTTTTCTTGTTTGAGTATCCAGGGAAAGGGGTTCCATAATGAGGTTAAAAAGAGTGGGAGTGAGGATGGATCCTTGAGGGACACCAAGGGAGATAGAGGTTAGGCTAGATAGGCAGTTTTTAATTTTTATTTGTTGGGTTTTATGTTGGAAGTAGGAGGTGAACTAGTTAAGGACAGTGCCACTGAGGCCGAAGCGATTTTTAAGTGTGTTGAGTAGGGTTGTGTGGTAAACTGTGCCAAATACCGTGGATGAGTAGGTTGGTCTCGCACTTGTCCAGGGCTAGGTGAATATCATCGACTATGTTGAGAAGTGCAGTTTTCGTGCTGCAACCTTTGCAGAAGCCAGATTTAAGGGGGTCAAGCAGGTTGAACGTGTCAATGTGTTTGTCCAGTGCAGAAGGGCGCATTTTTCCAGGGCTTCGGAGAGGAGAGGGAGGTTGGAGATGGGGCGGAGATTCGAATATGCTACTTACCAGTATGCGTCTGTTCTTGGCATGTGGGCTGCTGACATTCATATCTGTGCATTGATCGCCGCCTAGTGTTGGGTCCGGATGATTGCACATTGTTGTCCTGGAAGAGTCTTCGAAGTATCATGAGATAGGTGGCTCCTCCCCTGGACTACAGTGCGCATGGGCATCCTCTCCATCCGCAGATTGTTTTTCGCCATTGTGGCAGAGATGGAGTGTAGTACATAAAGTGATGACCATGCTAAGAGTAATTCTGAGTGCTGCAGCCGCTACAGGCGCCGGGGAAGGGGCGGGCGATATGAATGTCAGCAGCCCTACATGCCAAGAACAGATGCATACTGGTAAGAAGCATATTCGGTTCGAGGCATGTGGGCTGCTGAATTCATATCTGTGCATAGAAAATATAGCAGTCCCTCTTCTTCGCGGCGGCTGCCCATGCCAGCTGCAGCAGTCTGAAAAAGTGTTTTTAGAACAGCCTGTCCTACAGCTGCCTGCTGTTTGGAATGCACATCAACACAGTAGTGTTTAGTAAATGTGTGTATGGTAGACCATGTGGCTGTTCTACAGATTTCCTCTAAAAGAAATGTTGCCATGGATGCCCCCAACTTTCGTGTTGAGTGGGCTCTTGGGGGAACTGTTAATGTGCACTTAGTCTTTTGATAGCAGATCTGTATGCACTTAACGATCCACCTGGCTATACCTGCTTTTGAAATGGGGTTGCCTTTGTGTTGTGGTGAAAAGGCAACAAACAGTTGTTTTGTCTTCCTAAAATCTTTTGTCCTATCTATGTAGTACATTAGAGCTCTCTTGACGTCGTGTGTGTGGAGCATTCTCTCTGCCACTGAATCTGGATTCTGGAAGAACACTGGCAGTTCTATAGTTTGATTCATATGGAACTGTGAAACCACTTTAGGCAGAAACGTAGGGTTAGTGCGTAGTACCACCCTGTTGGAGTGAATCTGTATGAATGGCTCCTGGATAGTTAGTGCCTGAAGTTCAATAACTCGTCGTAGCGATGTGATTGCTATTAGGAAAGCCACTTTCCACGTCAAGAATTGTATCTCGCATGAGTGTAGAGGCTCAAAAATTGGTCCCATCAGTCTGGTAAGGACCACATTTAGGTTCCACTCAGGTGCTGGTGGGTGTCGGGGAGGAATAACTCGTTTGAGTCCCTCCAAAAAAGCTTTGATGGCAGGCACTCTGAAAAGTGAGAGATGCTGCCTGTTTTGGAGATAAGCTGCTATTGCGGATAAATGTATACGATTGGAAGCATAGGCCAGATTGCATTTGTATAGATGTAACAGATGATGTTGTGAGTAGATGCATCTAGCGGAATAATGTTGTTGTTGGCACAATAAATGACAAACCGCTTCCATTTCGCCGCATAACATGCTCTAGTGGTGGGCTTTCTTGCCTCCCGTATGATATCCATACAGTCAGGAGGCAGGTTGAGGTAGCCAAATTCTAAGACCTCAGGAGCCAGATCGCCAGGTTGAGCTGTTGCGGATCTGGATGCTGAATGTCGCCATGGCTCTGCGTCAAAAGCCTGGGCGTGAGGTGCAGCCTTTGATGCGGTACCACGGAGAGTTCTAGAAATGTGGTGTACCATGGTTGGCGTGCCCACGTCGGAGAAACCAGGATGAGAGTCAACGAGTGTTGCTTCAGTTTACGTGCCACTAGCGGTATTAGCGGTGTTGGGGGAAAAGCGTACGCAAATATGCCTGACGAGTTCATCCATATTGCATTTCCCTGCGACTGTGGGTGTGGGAACCTGGCGGCAAAGCTTTGGCATTTTGCGTTTTCCCTTGTGGCGAACAGGTCTATCTGTGAATGACCCCGCTGCTGGAAGTACGGTTGGAGTACTGATGGATGTATCTCCCACTCGTGCATCTGGTGGCTGTGCCTGCTGAGCAGGTCCGCCATCTGATTGTCCTTGCCTGGGAGGTGTTCTGCCATGAGGAAGATGTTTCTCTGAATGGCCCACTTCCACATGCTCTGAGCCAGATGAGACAACTGTGGAAAGTGTGTACCTCCCTGCTTCTGTATGTAGTACATGGCTGTCATGTTGTCCGTCTGGATCAACACCACCTTGTTGCACAAATGTACTTTGAATGCTTTCATTGCCATGAAGATAGCCATCAGTTCCAGAAGGTTAATGTGCATCTTCTTTTGCTGTGCTGTCCATAGTCCCTGCACTGTGTAGTGGAGTACATGAGCTCCCCATCCCTGGAGAGATGCGTCCGTTGTCAGTATAATCTGTGGCACAGGCTCTAGGAACGGTCGGCCCCTGCAAAGGTTTTGTGGCTTCCACCAGTGCAGAGAGTTGTATGCGCGACCGGTCACCAACACTAGGTCTTTTAATTGTCCGTGAGCCTGATTCCACTGACGTGCCAAGCACTCCTGAAGCGGACGCATGTGTAGTCTCGCGTGCGGGACTATGAAGATGCAGGAGGCCATCATGCCTATCAACTGCATGAACACTGGTGCTGGAAGCGAGTGCTGTGGTTTGAATTTCCGTATCAGCAATTGCATGCTGTTGATCCTCACTGAATTTGGCTGTGCTTTGGCTGCCAGAGTGTCTATTGTCGCGCCCAAGTACTGCCGTACGTGGGCGGGCTGAAGGTGGGACTTTGGATAATTCAGTGAAAACCCCAGATCGTGAAGGTGAATGGTGTGGGACATGTGGGTGGCACATTGCTGGGCAGACTTTGCTTGGATAAGCCAGCCGTCCAGATAAGGGTAGACGTGAACGTTCTGTCTTTGTAGGTGTGCAGCCACTATCGCCAGGCACTTGGTAAACACCCTGGGTGCTGTTGTCACCCCGAAAGGGAGGACCTTGAACTGATAATGCTGATCCTGAATGGAAAATCTGAGATATTTTCTGTGTGACTGGTGTAGCAGTATATGGAAATATGCATCCTTCAGATCTAGTGTTGCTAGGAAATCTCCCTGACTGAGTAACGGTAGAACCTGCTGTAATGTGAGCATGTGAAAGTGTTCTGATAGAATGTACTGGTTTAGGGGCCTGAGGTCCAGTGTGGGTCTGAGGGACCCGATTTTTTTTGGGATCAAGTACAGCGAGTACACCCCTGTACCTCTTTGTTCCACAGGCACGAGCTCTATGGCTCCTTTTTGCAGCATGCTGCCTACCTCCTGCTGCAATAACTGTAAATGCTCTGCAGACATAGGACGGTGTCTTGGGGGTATGTTGGGTGGAGTGGATGTTAACTCCAGACAATAACTGTACTGGATAAGCTGCCTCACCCACCTGTCTGTAGTGATGGATTTCCAGGCCGGCAGGAACTGTTGTAGTCTATCCCCGACCGGTGTGATATGGTCGGGGGCAGTGACAAGACGTCACGGTTTGTTAGTTGCGGAGGATCGGGAGTTGTTGTTCCCACAACCTCTGCCTTTGGTGCTGTTTCCACGATAGCCACCCCTATTGTTCTTGTTGTAGGTGGTCTGCGTGCCTCCTTTACTGTATTGTGTCGGCTGGGACACCTGGCCTCTGGAAGCTTCTCTATTGTTGGAGCGACGAAAAGAACCACCCCTGAACTGCTGCGACTGTAGAGCCCCTATAGACTTTGCAGTCTCTGTGTCCTTTTTAATTTTTTCTAAGGTGGTGTCCACTTCTGGGCCAAATAAGTAATCAGGGTTAACCGGCTGATTGAGTATGGTGGTTTGTATCTCAGGCTTGAAGCCGGAGATTCTGAGCCAGGCGTGTCTTCGTAACATAACACTTGTATTAATCGCCCTGTCTGCAGTGTCAGCTGCGTCTAGCGCACACTTAATATATGCGTTTGATATAAGTTTCCCTTCTTGTATTAGCATCTTTGCTGCCTCTTTATACTCATCTGGCAAGTGTTGTAACAGGGTCTCGAGTGTATCGTAATGAGCCCTGTTATATCTGGCTAAGAGTACCTTTGTGTTGTAGATTCACAAGACATTGGCTGCTTGAGCTTCCACCCTTTTCCTGATGCTTCTAGCACTTTAGATTCCTTGTCAGGGGGTGGAGCATCACCCGTTGTTTGCGAGTTCGCTCTTTTATGAGCATTGGAAACAACCAGAGAGTCCAACGGCAACTGTCCCCTGATATACGTAGGTTCCACAGGTGCTGGTTTGTATTTCTTTTCAATTCTGGGGTTTACCACCCTTGCCCTTGTGGTCTCCTTAAAGATGTCTCCAGCGTGCTTCAGGACACCTTTTAGCATGGGTAGAGTTTTGACAGTTCTCTCCGAGGTTGAGAAGGTGTCAAACAAAAAGTCCTCTTCAATAGGGTCAGCATGGAGATGAACATCATGATTTTTTGCTGCTCTCTCAATAAGTGCATTAAACGCAGCTGTGTCTTCTGTAGGTGAGGTTTTAATAGCATAGACATGACTGTCCGGGGCAGTTTGTGGATCCCCTGGGTCAACAGAGTCTGTCATGGGTTCAGTGTGATCTTCTGGATCAGTGTCTACAGGATAACTGTAATCCTCATTGTCACCATCCCCTACATCCACATCTGAATGAGTGGGTGAAATAGGAAGAGGGTCTTGTCCATATGGTTGTAGAGGTTCAAAAAGAAGGTGACGTAGCAGAATCCCTCTTTTTCTTCAATGGAATTTTATATGACTCCATAGGTTGTTCTGGGGCGATCTTTCACTTGAAAATGGAAAGTCTACCAGTCTCAGCGTCAATGAATTGCCTCGACTGATCTTCCTGCAGAGGCTGTCGATGCTTGGTGGCCCCTTCCGTAGTTGTAGCCTTTGGCCCCATGGACACCTTTTTTGCAGCTTCGACGCCTGTCTTAAGGGCGAACGTCTTAGGTACCACTGTCAGCGGCAGTGTGAACTTAATCGGTGCCGACGACTTCAGAGGTTTACTGACAGGCTTCGGTGGTGGAGTGGCCTTCGGTCCGACAGCAATAGCCTTCTCTTTAATGCGTTGCAGCGAGTCCGACACCTGCTTTGAAAAAGAGGCGGATGGCTGCGTTGACTCGTCGGGGTCTTTAGAGCCACTGCTAGTCGTAGACTCGAGGTCTTTACTGCCTTTAGCCTTGTCGAGTCGACGTTTAGGATCGAGAACGTTCTGAGTTTCGAGTCCCTTGTTTGTGTTGACGGCCTTCGGCGCCGACTTCTTCGGGTCGATGTCCTTGACGATTTTCTTCGGTGCCCCGGCCTTCGGCTCGACACCCTTTAGCGACCTCCCAGGGTCGATAACACTCTTCTGTTTCGTCGGTGCCGATGGTTCAGATGCCTTCGATCCGACCAGAGTAATACGTACTTTCGGTTTCGATATCGTTTCCGGTGCTTTTGGTTTTGTAGACACTGATGCATTTAGTTTCGATTTCGAGCGATCAACCGATGGCTCGTTGGAAATGTCTGTAGCCGGGCCTTGAGGCGAGGCTGTAGAACTATGCATTAGATTTCGGGTAACGCCATGTGACGATCCCTCGACCTGAGCCTTATCGAGTGTTTCAGTCTCGGCCCCCGTACCAACGGTTGGGCCTAGCTCCTCGCTCGAGCTATCTTTCACGGCCCCAAAGGCCTCATCGTTGTCTCCTACCTCGTCGACGACGTCTTCATTATCGACCATTTCCACATCTGCGCCGTAACTGGAGTCGATCTCCGATGCAGGATCAGACAGGTTCTCTTGAACTTCTGGAGAAGTGTGGCTCAATGGTTAGAGCGGCAGACCCTGATGCAGAGGTCTGGCCGGGACCAGGGTTAAATTCCCGCCTTAGGCGGGTCTTGGGCTATATTTCCCAGGTCCTGACAATTCTAGCCTCGGTGCCTATTCTAATCATGTGGCCCACGCTGCTACTCTGGGCAATAGCTTGCTTAATCTCCACAACGGCTCCAACGGCGCCAGGATGCCTGGCCTCACCTTGGGGGGCCCAGGAGTGGGCACTTCACACACATGTAAAGGCCAGGAGGGGTTCCAGAGCGTTATGTGTACAGCGCCGTGATACCCCTTGGGGTGATTGTGCGCTATATAAGCACTACAACATAACTTCCTGCTCGACTCCCTCATCTTCCTCGACATCGAAGATGTTCACCGGGTCAGGTGCCGTCTGCTGGGCCTCCTTTCGCGCTTTCGCGCTGCGCGTCGAAGGCGAATTGTCTTCTTGGAGCGGAACAGAGAACAAGCCATACAGCTGGCTTCATCGTGATCCGGAGACAGGCACTTGTTGCACACCGGGTGGACATCGATGTGAGGATACTTGGAGTTGCAAACGGGACATCTCTTGAACGGGCTCCGTTCCATAATGGATCGTCGATAAGGCCTCTGGCGTCGACCGGGCCTTCAGTGCTGAAAAGCCACGCGGCTCTGCTTGACGTCCGGCTCGAGGATAGAGCTGGAACAATTACTGGGCACCGATCGCAAAGACAATACCGACGATAACTAAAGGCCTTTTGGCCAAATATAAAGTTTTCTATCGATTCCGAACTTGAGTTAACAAATATACATCCGAACCCAATGGCGGAAAAAAACAATCGGAGGATGGAGAGGATGCCCATGCGCACTGTAATCCAGGGGAGGAGCCACCTATCTCGTGATACTTCGAAGACTCTTCCAGGACAACAATGTGCAATCAATCGGACCCAACACTAGGCGGCGATCTATGCACAGATATGAATTCAGCAGCCCACATGCCTCGAACATTAGGGTTGTTGGGGTAAGCTTTGGGATTTTTGGGGATGGGAGTGATTTGCCCGAGTTGAAGGGAGATGGGCTCACTCCCTGTTGAGAGGGAGGCGTTGATGATGTTTGTCCAGTAGGGGACGATGACATGTTTGAGATCTTGGATGAGTGCGGAAGGAAGAAGGCCTTTGGTTTTGTTTTGGCTAAAATGTTGAAGACATCCTGTTCAGACACAGGGTGGAAATTATGCCATGAGGCGTTATTTTTAAGCAGAAGGGAGATGGGTTCCGGAGGGGTAAGAGAAGGGAGGGGGCGTGAGGGAGTCAGAGATGTGTTCAAGGGGAGTGGTAGAAGAGGTGTGGTAATCAGGGGGGGTTGAGGAGTGAGCGAGGGTAGAGTATCGAGAAAAGCGCAGTCTATTTTTGCGATTTTTTCACAGAAAAAGTTGGCAATTTCATTGCGTTCGTTAATGTCGGCCACCGGGTTAAGGGGTGCAAGGGCGGTGTTGGACCCGGCCTCATGGCGTGGTCCTCGCTGACCTCCGCAGCCCCAGATCTACGGGTGGAGCTGATTCCCGTCCACCCAGAACTGTACATGACACTACTACCCCGGACCCGAGACGATCCCCAGCCCCCGTGCACGTGACCATCAGACTCCATGTTTGGCCACCCCGGCCGGCCGCGTTCTTCCCTTTCGGCAGCCCCTGGCCTCTCCTGGCTGCAGCTGAGCCTGCGCGTCCGACACGCCCAGATCTACCCGGGGGGTGGACGACTCCTCAAGTAACCGAAACAAAGACTTCCCTCACACCTCCGGCCCCCTTCCGAGGAACTGGTTTCCATCACACCTCTGAACTATCCCTGGGGGCTGGTTTCGATCGCACCTTGGGCCTCCTAGTGAGCTGGCTCCAGGCCCTGATGGGCGCCTGGGATTCTCTGGGCGCCTGGGATTCCCTGGGCGCATGGTCCAAAGCATCAAAGAACCAACCGCCTAGACGATCAGGCGCCTGGCCCTCGGACCTCCGGCCTCCTGCCTCCTGCCTCTGAGGGTCCGGACATCAAAGAGCGCGATGACTATAAGACAGCCTGCCTTCCATCTAAGCGGCAGTTGTATCTTGGACAAGAAAGCCCTGCTGATCTGATCGCGGCTAACTTTGAGGAGAACAGACTCTGACCCGCCGAGCCCTGCTGACGTCGTCGCGGCTCATCCTAGAACCTACGGAACGGAACCATCGGAAGCCCAGCTGACGCTGTCGCGGCTCCCCCTCGAAGAGACTTGAACTATCGGAGCCCTGCTGACGCTGTCGCGGCTCCCTCTCGAAGCACGAGACCTGACCATCGGAGCCCTGCTGACGCTGTCGCGGCTCCACCGGCTTACGAGTACGACGGAGTACTCCCGACCAAGCCCTGCTGACCTTGTCGCGGCTTGACGAACTCTCTGGTCCGGCTGGACCCTTGACGCTACCCTCAAGACCAACTGGTACCCGAAGTGAGTAGGACAGCAAGTCACCTCGCCAGCCCCCGTACCCCCCAGTTCGAGGATTGAGAACTGTGCGCAGGGTGCGTGGCGTGCCCACTGGCCTCCTGAGACTGTTCCGCTTCCCCGACCCCTCGTTACGAGACCTTTGCGATCCCACGATCGCTGTATATTGCTCCCTACTTTTTCTTGATAAAGTCTTTCTTGATAAAGAATCACGGTGTGGTGTCCGTTCATAAGTGTGGTGTGTCGACAGTGTGTACGATCAGTCCTCCCCGGCGGGGACTCCCCCTCGATAAGACTCGGCAGTAATTGTGGGAGAGGAGGTTCCAGGCGGTTAGGAGAGTCCTCTTGACCCCTGGGGTCACCGCCTTCCAACATTGGTGGCAGCGGCGCGATACGAACCTACGTCTGAAGATCGTACCACTGACACACTACCTGAACACACACGCAGCAAACGCACAAGAAAAGAGCAACAATGACGACTACAGAATCTGGTGTAAAGACAACCTTCGACAAGGACCTCCTGGAAGATTACACGCATAGAGAGCTGAAGCAGTTCTGCAAAGAACTGAGTATCCCAAGTACCGGACTAAGCACCAAGGATGACTTCCAGAAAGCGCTAACCGCTTGGGTAGAGTCCGGAGCACCTCTTCCCCCGATCGAAGACGAGGGAGGAAGACCACAGACCGAACCCGGTACACCGACCGGTGAGAGAGTCCAACAACCGTCCCGGAGCCCAGCAACCGGGAGAGAGAGGTCATCGGAGGAGATGGCCGATCGAGAACGTGACCGAAACCATGAGCTCGAACTAGCGCGCCTCAAATTGGAGGGCGAGCTCAAACTCGCTGAAAAGAAGTTAGCGGTGGAGCAGTTGCGTCTCCAAGGAGAACTAGAGGAGAAGAAGCTCCAGAGGGAGCATGAAGGACGGAAACTTCAGCTCGAGCACGAGCGCAGCCTCAAAGAAATCGAATTAAGAGCCAGAAAAGAAGCAGCCGGATCACCGGACCTTGGGGAGCAGGTGATCCCCAAACAAACGAAGGTGCATATCCCCAAGGACTTTGTAAAGGAATTTTACAAAGGAGACCACATCCAGCAATGGTTCAAAGCATACGAGGTGGCCATGTCCGCTCACCGGGTCCCGGAGAAGGACTGGGGGGCCGGCCTATGGAGCCGCTTCCTCAGTGAGGGGAGAGATACCCTACTGGACCTACCGACGGCACACATGAACGCCTACCCACACATGAAAGACGCTCTCTTATTCCGCTACAGCCTAACGCCAGAAATGTATCGCCAGCGGTTTAGGGAGTGCAAGAAGATTCCTGGCACCACATGGGTGGACTATGTGAACTATTACACCCGGGCCCTAGATGGGTGGATCAAAGGCAGCAATGTGACCACCTTCGAGAGCCTAGTCGACCTAGTGGCTTACGAGCACCTGTCCGCAAATTGCTTTGTGGAGCTAAGACAGCATCTCCTGGACAGCAAGCTCGCCAACCCACGGAAACTGGCTGTGGAGGCCGATCGATGGGTGGCCACTCGAGTTCATAAGGCGCCCGGGGGAGACCCCCCCACGGAACGACCAAGGATCTTCCCGCCAGCGAGGTGGGGAGGTCGGGGCAAGCAGCAGAATTCCCAGTCAGGGCCTCAGCGTAGTCCCCCCAGGAACCAGACCCCGCGCTCTCCTCCCGTGACGAGAGCCGCCCCAAGTGCAGGACCCCCGGGGCTACGCCCCAGCTCCACGTGCTACAAGTGTCAGCAACCAGGGCACTATGCCGGTGACCCCCGATGTCCCCTGACCCCGAAGTCCACCCCCACTGGGCCCTCCACTAGACAGATATCCTCAGTAGCCTTAGAAGAGGAGGAGATCGAAGAACAGCCATGGTCATAGCCTCCCTGGGGAATAGTGAGATGATCCCCGGAGATTATCTACCCGACAACACCGAAAAGTACCGCCAAACAGTGAAGGTTAACGGGCGCTGCATAGGAGCCCTTCGGGATACAGGAGCCAGCATCACATCTGTTAGGTACACGCTAGTTCCTGAGTCCATGATAATCCCCCACACCTCCTGTCGGGTGATAGCAGCCGATAATTCTGTCCGCACCTGCAGGATAGCCCAGGTCCCGTTTGAGTGGGAGGGGGTGTCGGGCGATCTGCGGGTCGCAGTTCGCACGGACATGCCTGTAGACTGCCTCCAGGGGAATGACCTAGAGAGTTCACAGTGGAAAGAGGTAGAGAGAAGGACCCATTTAGCCATGTTAGGTCTGCCCCAATGGGCCTGTGTGAGCACCCGGGCCATGACCGCCAGAATGCCCAACCCCGAGAACGAAGAGCCTGAGTCCCCCAGTTCAGCACCTGATGTCCCCGAGGGCGGCGAGCACCCTACGGTCCTTGACCGGCCCTCACTCGAAGAAAACACCTCCGACAAAGGTCCCCTCGGACCAGCTGTCGAACCAGTCCCGACCCTAGCAGATCTTCCAGAGTTGGCCCAGTGGCGCCAAGAGGGGGGACCGTCCCGAGAGGAGTTCTGCCAGGAGCAGACCTCCTGCCCTGCCCTAGAGGGGCTCCGGCGACAGGCCACAGCCCAGGCCGCTAGAGACCAGTCGGGCTCCCACTACCTTTACTGGGAAAACGGCCTACTGTACAGTGAACAGAAGACCGCCGAACTAGGGTCAGCCCGTGTGCTGGTGGTACCCCTACGTTTCCGCGGACTCCTCCTCAAAGTGGCCGACAATGTGCCCCTGGCCGGGCATCTGGGCCAAGATAAGACCTTCCAACGACTAGTGACCCATTTCTACTGGCCCCACATGCGGGCTGATGTGGAACACCACTGCAAGTCCTGCCCCACGTGTCAGGCTAGCGGCAAAAGCGGAGGCAAGCGCAAGGCTCCCCTCCAGCCCTTTCCCGTTGTCAGTACCCCCTTTGAGAGGGTGGGGATCGACATCATCGGACCTCTGGACCCCCGGACCTCCTTAGGCCAACGGTTCATTCTGGTTCTGGTCGATCACGCCACCCGATACCCCGAAGCCATCCCCCTCCGGACCGTGACGGCCCCAGTCGTGGGCCGGGCCCTCATGGGTATCTTCTCCCGGGTGGGATTCCCCCAAGAAGTGGTAAGCGATCGAGGCACGAACTTCATATCTCGGTACATGAAGTCCCTCTGGCAACAGTGTGGGGTGTCATACCGTTTCACCACCCCCTACCATCCCCAGGGCAATGGCCTGGTTGAGCGGTTCAACCGCACCCTGAAAGGGATGATCATGGGTCTGGAGGAGCCCTTGCGACGCAAGTGGGACGTCCTCCTACCCTGCCTCCTGTTCGCCTACCGAGAGGTACCCCAGAAATCCTTGGGGTTCAGCCCTTTCGAGCTGCTCTATGGGCACCCCGTCCGGGGTCCCCTCAGCCTGGTCAAGGAAGGCTGGGAGACAGCCCCCCCGAGCACACCCCCGATGTGTTCTCCTACGTCCTGGCCCTCCGGAACCAGACGCGGAAGTTTCGCGAACTGGCCGAGGCCAACCTGGAAGCCAGCCAAGAGGAGATGAAGCGCTGGTACGACCAGAATGCCACTCTGGTCGAGTTTCAACCAGGTCAACAGGTTTGGGTCATGTCCCCAGTGGAACCTTGTGCCTTGCAGGACAAGTGGAAGGGACCCTTTAAGGTGATAGAGCGCAAGAGCCAGGTCACCTACCTCGTTGATACGAAGTCAGCCAGGAGCGCCCTGAAAGTGTTACACGTAAACCGGCTCAAACCCCATTTTGTGCGGTCTGAGTTGGGGTTACTCCTTGCCACCGACGACGGAGAGGAAGAGGAAACTGACCCTCTGCCCGATCTCCTGTGTGCCAAGGATCAAGATGGCTCCGTAGAGGGAGTGAGTCTCTCCTCCTCCCTCACTCCCGTACAGCATGAAGAATGTCGCCACTTGCTGGGACAATTCTCAGACCTCTTTTCCCCTCACTCCCGGCGTCACCAATTGGTGCGTCCACGACGTGGACACCGGGGACAGCCCTCCGGTACGGCACAGAGCCTACCGGGTCCCGGACCGAGTCCGAGCCTGCATCAAGGCTGAGGTCGACAAAATGTTGGACCTAGGAGTGGTGGAAGCATCCGACAGCCCATGGGCCAGTCCCGTGGTCCTGGTTCCGAACGCAGCCGCCCCGGCACCGTTCCTGAGCTGAGGTTCTGCGTAGACTATCGCGGACTCAACGCAGTCACCCGAACCGATGCACATCCCATCCCCCGAGCCGACGAACTCATTGACCGCCTAGGATCGGCTCAGTACCTTCGATCTCACCAGTGGCTACTGGCAGATCGGCCTCACGGAGAGGGCCCAAGAAAGGTCTGCTTTCTCCACTCCGGATGGCCATTTCCACTTCCGAGTCATGCCCTTCGGCATGAAAAACGCCCCCGCCACCTTCCAGCGACTGGTCAATCAGGTCCTGGCTGGGTTGGAAAGTTTCAGTGCAGCCTACCTAAACGACATTGCGGTGTTCAGTGCTCACTGGCCCGAGCACCTACACCACCTCTGGGAGGTGTTGGACGCCCTGCGTCGAGCCGGGCTCACCATTAAAGCTAGTAAATGCCAAATAGGACAAAGCTCAGTGGTATACCTAGGGCACCAGGTCGGCAGCGGCCTCGTGGCCCCCCTCCAACCTAAGGTAGATGCAATCAATGCCTGGGAGACACCCACGACCCAGACCAAGGTGCGGGCTTTCCTAGGGCTCACAGGGTACTACCGTAGTTTCATCAAGGGGTACGGGAGTATTGTAGGCCCCCTCACCGAGTTGACAGCCAAGGCCAACCCCAAGAAGGTCATCTGGACCCCCGCCTGTCAGAAGGCCTTCGAAGAATTGAAAGAGGCCATGTGCACCGCTCCAGTCTTACAGGCCCCTGACTACTCCAGAGTTCGTGGTTCAGACCGACGCCTCCGAACATGGCATCGGAGCCGTGCTCTCCCAAGTGGACGACAAGGGGATTGACCATCCGGTGGCCTTTATCAGCCGGAGACTACTACCCCGGGAGCAGAGATGGAGCACCATCGAGCGAGAGGCCTTCGCAGTAGTCTGGGCCTTGAAGAAACCGAGGCCCTACCTGTTCGGGACCCACTTCCGGGTCCAGACCGACCACCGTCCTCTCCGGTGGCTCATGCAAATGAGAGGAGAGAACCCTAAACTGCTACGCTGGTCCATCTCCCTCCAAGGGATGGATTTTACTGTGGAACACAGGCCTGGTACCGACCACGCCAACGCCGACGGCCTGTCCCGCTTCTTCCGCCTCAGCGAAGAGAACCCCCAAGAGGATGGATAGTTCTCCCCGTCTTTCAGCTGGAGGGGACGCATGTTGGACCCGGCCTCATGGCGTGGTCCTCGCTGACCTCCGCAGCCCCAGATCTACGGGTGGAGCTGATTCCCGTCCACCCAGAACTGTACATGACACTACTACCCCGGACCTGAGACGATCCCCAGCCCACGTGCCTGCACCCGTGCACGTGACCATCAGACTCCATGTTTGGCCACCCCGGCCGGCCGGCCGCCTTCTTCCCTTTCGGCAGTCCCTGGCCTCTCCTGGCTGCAGCTGAGCCTGCGCGTCCGACGCGCCCAGATCTACCCGGGGGGTGGACGACTCCTCAAGTAACCGAAACAAAGACTTCCCTCACACCTCCGGCCCCCTTCCGAGGAACTGGTTTCCATCACACCTCTGAAATATCCCTGGGGGCTGGTTTCGATCACACCTTGGGCCTCCTAGTGAGCAGGCTGCAGGCCCTGATGGGCGTCTGGGATTCCCTGGGCGCATGGTCCAAAGCATCAAAGAACCAACCGCCCAGACGATCAGGCACCTGGCCCTCGGACCTCCGGCCTCCTGCCTCTGAGGGTCCGGACATCAAAGAGCGTGATGACTATAAGACAGCCTGCCTTCCATCTAAGCGGCAGTTGTATCTTGGACAAAAAAGCCCTGCTGATCTGATCGCGGCTAACTTTGAGGAGAACAGACTCTGACCCGCCGAGCCCTGCTGACGTCGTCGCGGCTCATCCTAGAACCTACGGAATGGAACCATCGGAAGCCCTGCTGACGCTGTTGCGGCTCCCCCTCGAAGAGACTTGAACTATCGGAGCCCTGCTGACGCTGTCGCGGCTCCCTCTCGAAGCACGAGACCTGACCATCGGAGCCCTGCTGACGCTGTCGCGGCTCCATCGGCTTACGAGTACGACGGAGTACTCCGGACCAAGCCCTGCTGACCTTGTCGCGGCTTGACGAACTCTCTGGTCCGACTGGACCCTTGACGCTACCCTCACGACCAACTGGTACCCGAAGTGAGTAGGACAGCAAGTCACCTCGCCAGCCCCCGTACCCCCCAGTTCGAGGATTGAGAACTGTGCGCAGGGTGCGTGGCGTGCCCACTGACCTCCTGAGACTATCCCGCTTCCCCGACCCCTCCTTACGAGACCTTTGCGATCCCACGATCGCTGTATATTGCTCCCTACTTTTTCTTGATAAAGTCTTTCTTGATAAAGAATCACGGTGTGGTGTCCGTTCATAAGTGTGGTGTGTCGACAGTGTGTACGATCAGTCCTCCCCGGCGGGGACTCCCCCTCGATAAGACTCGGCAGTAATTGTGGGAGAGGAGGTTCCAGGCGGTTAGGAGAGTCCTCTTGACCCCTGGGGTCACCGCCTTCCAACAGGCGGTTTGATTTCTAATAATGTTGAACAGTTCTCTATGTCTGTTTTTTGGCGCTAGTGAGTTGTAGACAACAGAATGATGCTTTCTCGGAAAAGATGTATTTTTTGTAAGAGGATCTCGCAGTTCTAAGGAGGGCAAGATGGGATGGGGGGGTGAAACTAAGTTGGGATTGGAGTTTATGTTCCAGTGTGCCAGGTGGGGTTTGTTCAAAATTTCTGGTTACAATTGTAGCTTCTGGTGGTCAGAACAGTCAATGGGGATGATGTTCGATAGGGATGTAAGATCTGGGTTGGAGATGATTGAGTTTAGGATAGCTCCTTTGGCGTGGGGAGGGGAGAGGCAAAATTGCTTGAGGTTGCTAATCTCAAGGAGATTATTGATGAGGTTGATTGCCGGGTCATCAGGTTTGTTCCAGTGGAGGTTAAAATCTCCTAGGAAGAGGTTTTTGGAGCTAGAAAGTAACGATTTAGTTAGGAGGTCAGAGAATTCTTCTGCAAAGGGAAGGGATTCACCATGGGGGTGATAGATGTTATTCAGTCGTATTGGGGGGAGCATTTCGTTTTGATTTTGGGGCATAAGTAATCGAAGGTTGAGTAGTCCGTGTTATCGTGTTATTAATAGGTGAGAGTTGTAGTTCTTTAAAAATGATCGCTACGCCACCCCCTATTTTTTAAGGTCGTGTCTTCTGAGGATTGAGTAGCCAGGGGGGTCAGAAGGTCGATGATGGGTGTTGAATGGTCTTTGAGCCAGGTTTCCGTGAGGAAGGCGATGTCGGTAACTTCATTAAGAATGGTTTCTGAGATTTCTGTTGCATGTCGGACAGCTGAACGGCAGTTCACAAGCATGCAGCTAAGGGGTTTGAGGTTGGCTATGGGGGGGGGGGGGGGGAGTAATTGAATACTGGTGAGTTGGTAGGGTTCGGGGGGAGCTAGGAGGCTAAGGGATTCTGCTGGTCCCCAAAATAACAGGGATTTTGGAGTGAGAGGGGGGAGATTATTTAGGTGGGGGGTCATTAAGGTAGGTGAGGCAGAGGTCAGAGAGGTCAGGGATGGAGTAGGTGTTAGATGTTCTATGAGAGCGGGTGAGGAGTGGCGTTGTTAACCCATGTTTGGGATCTAAGTGTTTGAGGGTTAGCACATGGGGGAAGGGGCCATGAGGGGAGGGCTTTGGGTTTGTAGGATTTGAACCGATTGAAATCTCTTCTGAGATTGCGGCTGCAACATTTGATGTAGATAACTATTCTACTATATTACAGGACCTACAACAGACCTGTGACAGTTGTGGCAAACCAGTTCTAATGCATGTCAACTGCATTTTCCTAACGCAACAGGCGGTTTCACACAAACTAGACCTGATCCCCGTTACCAACATTGGTACTCTGTCACCACATATTTGGTGGGAAAATTGTGCCAACAAAGATTGGAACACTCCACTTTGTCGTCGGTGAAACAACACCTGTCTCTCTTGTCGAGCTACATCAATTTGGCTGATTTTATCTTGGGTCCAAAACTCCCAGATCAAAGAGATTCATCTATGCGGCTTATAATGAATTATGGAAACTTTCGTAGATGGAAGCAGCGTTCCGTCTAGGCCAAATTGACAAGGCAAATTTGAAAAAACTTCTTGTAGTAGTCGACAATAGCATAAATACACTGTCTTACCGCATTTACACTTTAGATAATATTGTTTAATCTGTTATTGATATTGTTCAAAGTGATGTATCTGTGTTATATCATGGTCAAAATCAATTACGAGCTTTGAGGCAATTTTCATGGATGTTACAGACTCAAAACGGAAAAAGTGCCTCTGAAGAAGGGACAAAGCCCCGAAATGCATAGGGTTGGAATCTCAGATTCACAAATCAACTTATCATTGGATTGATGTATAAATTGTATTATGAAAATGAGATTTATGATTATGGTTTTTATATTCTCAAAGTAAAATATTTGTTTAAATGAAATACGCATAAAGTTGCATTAAATTTGAATGTATCATACAAACCAATTGCGTCACAGTTTTTGCATGTTAGAGTCCTAGTTGCCCAGATGGAGCTAGGCCACTTGTTAATGTAGTTTGATATATATGATCAGTAGGCATAGTTCTAACATTGCACACATATCAGGTTAAACTCAGGTTAACGGTCTAAACGGAGTGCGCTTTACACCCACTCTCATTAACATTGCTAAGTTAGCATGAGCTCTGCTGCCATGATGCTGCTTTTGCGCACGCTACTACATGACTTTATTTTGCATGAGAACCGCCTGCTTTCTGCATTCTCTGCCTGTTCCTGGAGTTTAATCTGAACACGGTGTGCAAGGTTGATAAACAATGCCCCTTGTTATTCTGTTCTCGTCAGTCCCTAGCCCATAGACAAAACATGCTAAAACAGTTGCGGCTGCTGGAAACTCGTGCTTTGATATTATGGGGATGCATGTTGGCTTAACACACACTTGGAAAGGGACCTTTCCAGGGACAAGAGTTATGCTGTTCCTATGATGCAAAAATACCATCGAGGCACTAAGGTATGGGGTCTGCTCACAAAGCCCAGAGATCTTCCTTTATATAAAAGAACTCATCCTTACCAAGGGGAGGATGGTTAGGTCTTCTAGTCCTTTTTCTTCTGTCTGCATACAATGACATCCCCCTTTATAATTTATGGTCTTGCGACAATGCTAACTGTTCTAGGTCTATGCGTTTTGCTGCTGGTAGTGACCCGTATACTGCATTATAGAGCACTATAGGTCAAATAAACAATTTGAACTATAACAGTGATTATGTCAATTCTCATCATAGACAGTTACAAGTGAGTGAGCTAAAGGGTACGTCTTGCCACTGTGATTCCTGACAGAGTCAGGAGGGTTGTGTTCTGGGTTGTCTAATCATTTGTAGCTTTCTGATTATGTAAGAGAGCGAATGAGACTCTATAGCTAGTCGGTTTTGGGAACTGAGGGGTAGGAAGGCTCAGCCCCTACACACCGAGGTCCTGTTTGTCTGCACATAGTTCTGTCCCTATATGTAAACAACACGGACCCCCTGATATGGATCGTACTCCTGGGTCAGGGTAAATAATGTCTGTAAAGTAACGCCATAGTTCTGTCCCTGCAACAGATTGGTTCAAGCCCCTCTGGGGAACAGCACCAGAACTGATTGAGAACGTTACTGGAACATTTCTCTACTTAACTGGCTGTCGAACCTTACTTTGAACACCTAAGAAGGAGGATGTCATTAAGCGAGATCTTAAAGTTGCAATTCATCTGAATAAAAAAAGCTTTTAATGGCAGTGTCTGTTTCAGGCAAGACTCGATTAAAGAGAAAAACAAAGCGGAAACTCAACGGACAATGGCGACAATGGAGACATGTCGCTTCTCAAGGTAGCTAGCCGTATCAGAGTAGGTCTCAACTTAGTCCAAGGACGGCGTGAATGTGAGAAAGAGAAATATAACTATGGTTAGCATTCTAGAGGTTTGTCCACACCACCAGAGAAACAGTATAAATAAGCAGTGACCGAAGGCAAATCTGTGCTGCAAAATACAGAATTAAATTACCTCCACAAACATCTGTATATATTTGGCAGATGACTAAAAAGGTTG
The DNA here is from genome assembly GCF_964263255.1 of Lissotriton vulgaris. Classification (NCBI taxonomy): domain Eukaryota; kingdom Metazoa; phylum Chordata; class Amphibia; order Caudata; family Salamandridae; genus Lissotriton; species Lissotriton vulgaris. Next base: position 362,046,152 of record NC_141697.1, read on the forward strand.
AGTAACATCAAATCCAATTTTCTTAAGTTAAAAGAAAATCCTTACCCATAGGATGAAAAGAAATAAACAGGGTAGGGGACATTGATCTACATTGTGGTACTCCTGCAGCCTTATAAAGTGACTGACAAATTCATCATAATGCAGGAGCTGCCCATAACACCCAATTTCCCCTCAGCTGTCAACTTTTAACAGTAAAATTTAGAAAGTCTCTGAGCACACTTCCCCGATGAAGCTCCTTTTAAATTCCAATTTGAATAGTCTATAATACAGATGAAGTATGGGGTTTCCCTGCGTCCCTCAGAAACCAGGTTAATTAAAACATAAGAAAAACAATAGTTCGATCAGAAAGCTCAGAGAAATTAAGATCACTAATAGTTAGTATAACATATAAGCATATCAACTATTTTAAAATCATGTAATCAATACATATACACCAAACAATTTGCAAACAGATGTTGAGTTCATAAAATTTTACAGTTTGTGTAGTAATTAAAAATACCAACACAGCTCAATAATATGTTCAATGTGCATTGTTTAGAAAAGTGTTTGTGCAAGGGAGTGTGTGCAAGAGTGGTGGAAAACAGAAAGGGTTACAAATCAAATAAATGTTTCATTACATATACAGTCATGTCCACAGCAATCTTAATGTATTTGGGCTACAGAATTTAAAAATTCCATTCATTTTATTGTAGCCTCCACATGTGGTACAGACAAATAGATAAAGAACAAAATTCTTTGGTCGGCGCACAGGCTTTTAAGTGATCAATTTGTACTCTGGCAAGGGACATTGCAAGACCTACTCACATCAGTGAATCAACTTAATGAGATAAACGATCGTATTCAGTTCACCCACACCATAGACAACAAAACCATAGCATATCTAGATGTTCAACTCACAAGGAAAGGAGACAAGATTGACACTACCTTATACAAAAAAACAACAGATCGAAATAATCTCCTCCACTACAGAAGTTTTCACCAAACATCACTCAAGAACAATCTTCCCACATCGCAGCTATACAGAGTGAAAAGAATAGTATCTGAAGAACAAGAACTGGAAGTACAATTGAAAAACATGATCGCAAGGTTTGAGGACAGAGAATATCCTAAACCAATCCTGGATAAAGCATTAGAAAAATGCATCACCAAGACTAGAAAAGATCTTCTACAACCAACAATAAAAGATGAATCATCTAAAACAGTGATAATATTCAAATTTTCGACCATGAGCTACCAATACAAAAAAAATCACCAAAACATACTGGCCACTGCTCACTAATGAACCAGATTTCCAAAAATTCATTGCTCAACAACCCACATTTGGGAATAACCGAAGTAAAAATATACAAGACATTTTAAAACACACTGGAGGCATTGAGACACCTAAACACAAGGGGACAATACCTTGCTATAATTACAGTTGTTGCAATAATATAATAAGGGGTGATACCATGACACACCCTATGAGAGGGACTCCGATCAAACTAAAGACTACAGCAACTTGTGACACACAAAATGTTATATACTATCTGAAATGTCCATGCAGACTCATATGTGGGAAAAACGAGCAGGAAAATTGAAGTGTGAATATCTGAACATAAGAGCAATATCGGAACCAACAACTTGAGATCCAGTGTTGCTACTCACTTTAACGAAAGACACCACAATATCAGCCAACTAAAGTTTGCAATATTGGAAGCTATTGTTAAAATCCCGGGCAGAGACATGAATCGAACATTATTTCAACGAGAAAATCATTGGATATATTTTTTGAATGCAATGAAACCGAATGGGCTCAATGACCGAGTAGAATTCTCTTGCTACCTATAACTTGATAAATAGACAGTATGGCTTAAGGCGTGACCACAGTATAATAACCTTATTCAGTTATTCCTTTTTATTGGTTTTGTCATTGTATTCTCACATGTTCATCATCATTATTTTTCATCTACGTTGGTATCCCCAGATTCAGTAATACAGGGTAATTCACCTAGAAAATGTTTGTTTGCACTTTCTTTCACTTTCCCATCATATCTTTAAGATTCTTCTATATATTAACGTTTTACAAATTTCCTTCACTGCAATATGGCAATTAATCACATTTCTTTCCTTCATCTATTTCCACCCTTTCCGTAATGCACGATTTTCACCATTCCAAGATGGCGATCACTCTGAGTGTCCACAGCCAGTCCTATTTTTACCTCCAAACACACTCGCATCGTTTGAATCGCCGGTTCGCATTTTGAACTCGGCATGAACACAGAAGAACTCAACTCTTTATTCCAAGATTAGAAGGTAGGAGATTCCGCACGAGCACGCGTCTCACTTGTTTCACTAATGATAGATCGTGGCGCACAATTCTTTCCATTTTCTCGAACACGAACTAATGGGCATCTTTATTTTCGTTTATCACTTCAAAACTTGATGCTATATACAAAGAATAGTCAGATTGGTTTTTAGAACAACAACACATGGGTGATGGAGTTCACAATCTGAACCCTTTAACATCTTATCTAGCCATTAAGCAACAACTTTATTTATGCTTTGATTCTGAAAAGATCTCGCTTCTCAATAACAATATGAGATAGAATGTCTTTCTATTTTATGCTTTAACTTTGTATGGATGATGTAAATATGTTTACCTACATACTTAGTAGGAAGTTATCCTCATACTGTGATTATGTAATCTTTGTTGTTTAGATTCCCCTGATGAAGTGCACCCTGTGCACGAAATGCATTGGGAACATCTCATAAAAATCGTGAACATGAAGTAACGTGAATAATGTTGAAAAGAAGTTAACTTTGAAGCTAATGACAACAATTACCTTCAACCATATAAACACTTTGAAAAGTGCACCTTGACTGGTTTAAATATTTGAACAAACTTTGAACGCATTATAGCGAACTATAAGCTGTGCCCAGAGGGTCATCCTCTACACAGTGGATGCTTCAAATTTTTGTAAAGACAAATAGTACATCAGCGTTTCGCCCCAAACATGTGTTTACTCTAAAAAATCTAAACTGAGGCTTAGTCAGGACAAGCACTCGAATGTGGGATTCACGGAATAAATAATGCAGCAAGGGGAGACATTCACAACTAAACAACACAGGAGAAAAAGTTCCCTTAAGGTGTTCAATTGTATATCCGCTCAGCAAGACATCCTTCACCATTATTTGTAAGGGGCTACAAACGGGAGCCAATAATCTGGACAGAGTCTCCTTGATAAGTGGTGTTTACAACAGTGCACAGGATGAAGTGACACTGGTGAAGTGCATCCACACCATATTTTACGTGATTTGTGTCTGTCCAACTGACTGCTCAGCTACTAGATATGTTGATATTTTATACTAACTACCATTATGATTAGTAATTTATTATTATTATTATTATTATTCCGAGTTTTGTATAGCGCCTGGTTACCAATAGGCATCCCAGCGCTTATCAGAACATAACAGTGCTAATAGGAAACAGGGATTAAACGGAGAACAAAAACGTTTTTAAAAGTTTACGGAACCTGAGAAGACTAGCTTCGGAGCGCAGTTGTAGGGGCAATGAGTTCCACAAGGAGGCCACATTGATTGAAAACCTTCTGCCACCGGTTCTTGCCTTTTTCACCCTGCCAACCTGAAGGAGGTGTTGGTGGTCAGAGCGAAGGGAGCGAGAGGCCTTGTAGGACTGGACCATCTCCTCCAGAATAGGTGGACCTACCCCGTGCAAAACTTTGTGGGCGATGCAGAGTGACTTGAATTTCACCCTGTCCCTCACCGGGAGCCAGTGCAGAGCCCTTAACGCCGGGCGGGCAGATTGACGCCTAGGAAGACCTGTCAAAAGCCTGGCAGCCGCGTTCTGCACTTGCTGCAGTCTGTTCAGGGTAGATTCGGGTGCGCCCAGGAATAGCACATTGCTGAAATCCAGCCGCGAGATGATAAGTCCCTGGATGAGAAGCCTACGAGTGGCCACTGGGAGCAAGGGCAGAATCTTCTGGGCTGAGCGGAGCAGGCCAAAGCACACGCCAGCAGTCTTTTTGGCGTGGGTTTTGAACGATAGGTCCTGCTCCAGCCAAACCCCCAAGCTCTTGATCTCTTGCTTAGGGGAGGGCATCGGTCCCAGACAGTCTGGCCAGCTGTTAGGGGACAAAGATGGAGAGGAGTTCCCCAGCAGCATCAGTTCCGTTTTGGAGCCATTTAACTTTAGGGCTGAGCTGCACATCCACGTGTAGATCTTTTCAAGACACGTGTGCAGCCGGTCGGGATGGAACGCCGACTGGGACAGGCCTACCACCAGCTGAGTATCATCAGCGTAACTGATGATTTTAATACCCAGCGGCCGTACCACATTCTCCAGGGGGGCCATGTAAACGTTGAATAAGGTAGGGCTCAATGAAGAGCCCTGTGGCACACCGCACTGGAGAGGGGTAGAGGATGATTTTTCCTGGCCTTCCCACACCTCAAATGTACGACCTTCCAGGAAGGAGGCGAACCATTTGAGGGCCAAACCCGTGACCCCCACCACCGACAGCCGTTGGAGAAGCACCTGGTGGTCCACGGTGTCAAAAGCAGCGCTGAGGTCCAGGAGGATCACTGCCACTGATCCCCCCGAATCCAGCATGCTCCTCGCATTCTCCACGACCGCCAGCAGGGCGGTGTCGGTCCCCTGACCGGGGCGAAAGCCCGTTTGGGAGTCGCCAAGGAGGGAATTGGCTTCCAAGAAGTTGGAAAGACGGCTATTTACCAGCTTCTCAGCCACCTTACTGATACCCGGCAGCAAAGAGATAGGCCGAAAGTTGGCGAGGTCGGCGGGATCGAGGTTAGGCTTTTTCAAAAGAGCCTTAACCACCGCCCCTTTCCAACTGGGGGGGAACTACCCCATGGGCAAGAGACAGGTTTATTAAGTCCGTCACAGGGCCGACGATAGTGGATGACACCTGTTTAAGATATTTAATAGGTGCTGGGTCTTTCCGGGAGCCGCTCTTCATAGATCTCAGCACCGACAAGACTTCCTCCTTAGTGACTGGACCGAGGGAGGCCAGCTCCACCAATTGTGGCTCAAGTTGAGAGCTGGGATTGTCCTCCCAAGAGGAGACCTCACCTAACCGGGGAAGGGAAGCCAATATGTTGTCGATTTTGCTTTTAAAGTACGAGGCCAGTTCTGTACATTTTTTGCGAGGGTCCTCGTGAACAACCTGAGGATCGGGGGCATTGAGTAGCTCCTTAATGGCCCTGAATGACTCTTTGGAGGAGTTGGCCGCAGAGCCAATACGCTCTTCAAAGAATCCTGATTTTGCCACCCGAATAGCGGATTTATACCTGCTCAGGGCCGCACGGTATTCTATACGACTCGTCTCACTCCAGTCTCTCCTCCAGGACCGCTCTAGCCTCTTGCATCCTTTCCTCATAGTTCTTAATTCTGATGAGTACCAAGGTGCCGAGCCCACTCTCTTCCCCCTCGAAAGTTGTTTCTTTTTGGGTAGGAGAGTGTCCAGAGAATCCACGAGCCAGGTATGGAAGTTCTCGTCGGCGACTATTGGGTTAGCTCCCTGAGAGGGCTGTGTGGCCTCCAAGTGTGCCGCCCAGGTGTCAACTGGGAGCCTCGACCAGGCTCTCTCCAGGGTATGAACCCGTGGGACCACCGCAGCTCGGCTGTCGAAATGCCATAACGCGGACACCAGGTAATGGTCTGTCCAAGGTAGGGCAAGAGCCGGAGATGGAGTAAAATGGTCCAGATTGGAGAGTAAGGGGTCAAGCAGGTGGCCCTTCTCATGGGTCGCGCCCGAGTTGGCCAAATTGATTCCAAAAGATTTGAAATCATCGAGCAAGTCGACTCCTATGGTATTAGCGGGGTCCTCAAGATGGATATTAAAATCTCCGAGAACAACAAAATTGGCAGTTGAAGAGGCAAGAAGTGCAGTAATTTCCAAGAGGGAGTTAGGGAAACTACCCATGGGTCCGGGAGGGCGATAGATCAACAAGCCTGTCGGAGACACAGTAGGTGACAGCCGAAGGGAGAACTGTAGGCTCTCACAGTCAGCCACCCCTCCATTCTGGATCTTACAGGCGAGCGTGTCTCTGTAGAGAACTGCAGTTCCTCCTCCCCTCCCTTTAGGTCTTTCAAGGTGGAGTATATGAAAGCCTGGGGGGAGTGCTCTGACCATGTCAGGGCCAGAGCTGGGGGAGAGCCAGGTCTCAGTGAGAAACAGCACATCGAGCTCGTGGTCTAGAATAAGTGAATTGATTTCAATGGCATGGCTCGGCAAGGACCGGCAGTTTAGCAAAGCCATGGAGAGAACGGATTTCACAGCCACTGAATTGTGGCCGGAAGAGCAAGCTCTGCAAGGTAAGAATGGAATGGTCCCCATCTGTGCAAAGCTACAACTAGTAGGGTGGGGCGGACGTAAGGCGATGAGAGCGTCTCTTCCATATTGGAGCCTGTTGGAGAAAGGCATCAGTGGGTGGGGCATGGTGGCGGGCCCTGGGCCCGCCTGGGCACGGATGGGCGCAGACGGGCAGGACTCTGGCACGACTCCGGCGCAGGTCCGGCGCGTCCGCTGATCGCGTCCGCTGCGCGGAGCCAATAGTGCCTGTTTTTATAGCGCTTCTCTATGGCCTCCCCAACCCAGCCTGACCCAAGATGGCCGCCAAAACCGGCGCCCGGCCCTCGGCGTCAACACTCAGCCGAGGGTGGGACCGGAGCTGCAGGAAGGGGGGAAAGATGAATTTTAAAGCGCTGCTGAGCGCTGGGGGGTCTCTACACACTACAACAGGCTAAATAGTGCAATTAACAAGCACAAATGTCGAGCGCTTAAAATCACGAAAATGCAATTAAAATAGAAAGAAAAGCAAGAGACCTCCCGGCTTCCGCCTCAGGAGGGGAAAGGTGTAAGCAGAGGTCTGATATTACCGCTTTCAAGGTAGCTGGCGCCTTTTATAGCGCTTTTATAGCGCTTCTCTATGGCCTCCCCAACCCAGCCAGACTTTTATCAGAAGGAGCCATTGTTTTGCTTATGTTGGAATTATTTATAAGGAGAGAAAACATGCAACATTTAAAGTAATGCTATATATAGATATATAAAAAAAAAACATTGGCACAGTTATTCTACCTTTATGAACATTAATGAAGATGCAAAGTTAGACATATTTTCCATGGATTCAAATGCATACACTTACAATAAAAATACAATTCACACATCATGACAGATTGTTTATGTAATCTTAAATATATTTTTGGGGCGCATAGAATAGATCTTAATTACCAAACTCAGAGTATTCATTACATTGACTTTAGTACATAATCTCTGGAATAACACCTGTAAACTAAAGGTTGCCCAACTATCTAAATCTCGGTCCAAGATGCAGCGATATGCAAATAAGTACCTTTTCAATTGCTTTGTATGTTTTTAGGTCATCTTCGAAGTCTTTAATTTTGTCTGAATCTGCTAACATGATGTAATTAGAGATTGGTGCTCTTGCCCTTCCCTTGGATTGCACATAGGAACGATATTCCGCTGGTAAATCAAAACGAACTACTAAATTGCACTTTGGAATGTCAACACCCTCTTCCACAATACTTGTCGCAATCAGTAGGTTGGTTTCATGAGCACGAAACTTCCTTAGCACCTGTAAAAACAATGAGAAATGTAAAAATGGTTATCTAATATCTTGATAAGATAAGCACACAATAAATCAGTTCCAAACCAATAAATTCACTTCTCCGGTATTGGAAGCTTTCATAGATTCACATGCTTCAACAGTCACAATAGTCAAATTAAGAATCACCAATATCTTAATGTAGAAAGAAGCAATATTAGGACAGGGCAGGCACATCAATGTTTGTTTAGTAGCAAGTCAACTCAATTGAGACTGCTTAAACATCAGCCAATGAGTTGAATACGCGCAACACTTCATTACCAGTAGAGGCCATTGTAGCCCAGATTTCACAGCACAAGCGTGAATGTATAATAGCAACAAGTGAATTTTGGGCCAGATGGGAGGGAGTGTTAGACGTAAATATACAAATGAAAAAATGTTCCTTACCTTGTTTATAGATTTCTGTGTTGTTGATTCACATGCATTGAAAATGACTGTCATCTACTGTTGGGAGTGGACAGCAACATCTGGCAAATAGATTGGTCTCATCTACCTGATTGGGCTGTTTTGGTGGCTTGTCTTTATGAACATACCATAACATCCACCTTTACTGGGGGGAATTAACTTGCTGATGTGCTAAGGAGGTCTACACTGTGAGGTAGACAGAGAAGGGCCCAGGGAGAGGTGAATGACACCCTTCATGGCCGATCCAGGACAATTAGGATTACTTGGGCAAGTCTTCCTCAAAATGTGAGAAATCGAGCATATGTGAGAAAAAGGGTAATGTACAATATCGGGTTTTCTGGAGACAAGAGACATCTGATCTCCAATTCCTCTAGATGGCCTTCCCAGCCTAGGATGGAGGCATCGATGAACAGTGTTGTAACTGGAGGGAGAGGGGGAAACTACTTTCCTTAAGTGTGGTTGCTTTCCACACTCTACCATCGTAGATCCAATGTGGTGTGAATACAGCTCTGGAGATATCAGCTGTATTGGAACCACTGCCTACGGAGGGCCATCTGTGCCAGCGTGCATGGGTGACAAAGCAGATGCAGCTGAAAGACCATCTGGACTGGATTATTCGCTCCACTTCGAAACATTAAACTCATAATCTGAATATCTTGAATCCTCTAGGAGAAGGGAAGGCTCGACTTTATGTCGAAAACCAGTACTGTTCCTATGAACAGGATATGGCCATAAGACACTGGATGAGATTTGTACTCGTTAATTGAAAAGTACAGGTTGAAAAACAATATGCTTGTGGCCTGCAAATGGAATGACACCCTCTAAGGAGAGCTTGCTTTGATTAGCCAGTCGCCCAGGAAAGGTAACACGGAGACGCCAGCCTGCCTGAAATGGACAGCAATCACCGCCATCACATGTGGAAAGGCCAGAAGAGTGGAATTGAGACCAAACAGAAGGAACATACACGGGAAATGCTCAGACCCACTTGTGAAGCGCAGATAGTTCCGTTGTGACTGCAGGATAGGATAATGAAGGTAGACATCCTGCAGATTGACAGACAGACACAATCCAGTATTTTGCTTCCAGCACATGCACAACCTGAGCAGTGGCGATTGGTGAATCACGAAAATGTTGTGTCGATATAGTTAAAATTAAATAATATACAAATACACATTTACATTATAAAATGAAAAAAAAATGTCACTTACCTTTTTAGCCTGCAGCACATCCTGGCTGTTCTACAGCAGGCTTCTGACTCCTAAAGCCAGCTCCCTATTCCTCCAGAGCGAGGTCTCGCAGCTCCTTATCGAAGCCAGACACTGCTCTCGTGCTGCATGAGAGAAATGTCTGAATTGGCTGGAGCAGGCTACTTCAGCGCTAAGAAGAGCACTGAAGGGCTGTGCCTGCTTTCCAACCCGACTTTCTATTTATTTATTTATTTATTTAGAAGCTTATAAAGCACACGGCTACCCCCAACGGGGATGTCCCGACGCTATGGACAGAGGGCAGCGGAAAGGTCAGGCGCGGCTAGAAGTTGGAAAACAAGGAGTAGTATCTGTCCTGTAACTCCAGTTCTGTAGTAGGGGTATCTCTGTTATAGTCATAATCTAGTGAATAGTCCCGCCCATGTGCGTGGACCCCGGAGCAATCAAAAATAATCTCTTAAAGTGTCGAAAAATGCAGAACTGCACCGACACTTAAGAGAGAATTTAAAGACATATAATGCAGCCTACAAACCGGCTACACTGTCCAGTACTTCAACTAGAAATTCCACCAAAAATCCACAAACAGCAAAGCCTGTCCAGATTTCCCTTGCCTTCAGCAAAAACCCTCTGGAATGATAGAGAGGAAGACATGGACAGAAAAGCCCCATAGGCTACCATTATGTGGCTCAAAACAGGATACTGTGCCTTTAAGAGAACTTTCGAGAACTTCACAGTATCCCAGAATGCACTGCAGGTCCCTTTTACTTTCAGTTCTTTTTGAAGGCGTAACACGCCAGACCTGTAGCATTCCGTACATAAATATCTCTCCACCGGGGAGGAGGGCGGGCGCTTATGACTATAATAGAGATACCCCTACTACAGAACTGGAGTTACAGGACAAACTACTCCTTCTGTAGTAGGGGATCTCTGTGTATAGTCATAATCTAGTGAATAGAATGGCAAGCCCATCCCCACACCAAAGCGGCGGTGGAGAAAAGAAACCAACACCACTATTGTGCGAACGAATTCCGCAGCGAAACCTGTCCAACCTGAGCATCTGCCCTGGCATCAGTGTCCAGACAGTAATGCTTAGCAGAGGTATGAACCGACTTCCAAATGGCGGCCTTGCAAATTTCTGCAATAGGAACATTACGGAGCAAAGCCATCGTGGCAGCTATGCCCCTGGTGGAATGAGCCTTAGGTTTACCTCCTAAGGTCTTATTAGCTTTCTGGTAACACAATTGTATGCAGGACACAATCCACCTAGAGATGGACTGCTTAGAGGTCGCAAGACCCGTCCTGACTGATCCATAATTGATGAACAATTGGTCTGACCTACGAATATCTTTGGTCTTATCCAGATAAAATTTCAACACCCTCCTAACATCCAGGGAATGCAAGGACCTTTCCGCTGAAGATGAAGGATTCTGAAAAAACGTACGCAAAGTTATAGTCTGGTTGACATGAAAATCAGAAATAACCTTGGGAAGAAATTTAGGGTGAGTACGCATAACAACCTTAGCAGCATGAAATACAGTATAAGGTTCTTGGCAACCCAACGCCTGAATTTCACTCACCCTGCGGGCCGATGTAATGGCCACGAGGAACGCCGCCTTCCAGGACAGGTGCTGCAACGAAGCCTTATGAATGGGTTCAAAAGGCTCCTTCATCAATCTGGACAGCACCACATTCAATTCCCATGAAGGCGAAGGAAGCCTGACAGGAGGGAACACTTTCTTCAAGCCTTCCCAAAAATCTTTGATCACAGGGATCTGGAAGAAGGAAGTCTGTGAAGGGCTTTTCCTGTAGGCAGTCAATGCAGCAAGATGAACCTTAATAGAATGAACATTAAGGCCAGACCGTGCCAAATGTAGAAGATAAGGAAGGATGACATCTTCCTTGCACGTCGTAGGGTCAAAGTTCTTGGACACACACCAGACACAAAACCTCTTCCACTTGTAAGCATAAGATGTCCGGGTGGAAGGTCGCTTGGACTCCTTCAGTATGTCCATGCAATCTTCGGGCAGATTCAAATGGCCATATTGCACTATCTCAGGAGCCATGCCGCCAAACTCAAGGACGAGAGGTTGGGGTGCAATATCTGCCCCCCCGAACTTCGTGAGAAGGTCCGGCCGCACGGCAGCGGTATGTGCAGAAGGAGAGACCGGTGTAGAAGGTCCGTGAACCACCACTGCCTGGGCCATTCCGGGGCAATCAGGATCATCCGTGCCCTGGACCGGGACAGCTTGATGAGCACCGCTGGAATCAGGGAAATGGGCGGAAAAGCGTAAACAAAGCTGTTCGACCAGTTGATCCAGAGTGCATTCCCCAGCGTCCCTTGCTGGTAGTACCTGGAGGCGAAGTCTCGGCATTTGCTGTTTTCGGCGGTGGCGAACAGATCTACGTCTGGAGTCCCCCACCTTTCGAAGACTTCTCCTAGTACGTCGTCGTTTATGACCCATTCGTGGTTTTCCTAAATCAGTCTGCTCAGTGCGTCTGCCTGAACATTCTCCACACCTGGTAGATGGGTAGCCGTTATCGCCAATCCTCTGGCCAGAAGCCAGTGCCACATCGTCTGCGCCTCCCGAGACAGGGTGCGCGATCTCGACCCTCCCCTGCTTGTTGAGGTAATACATCGTGGTCGTATTGTCCGTCTCTACAAGCAGAGAGTTGGTCTGGAAGGATGGATGAAAGGCCTTCAGCGCCAAGTGAACAGCTCTGAGTTCCAGGAAATTGATGTGATACGTGGACTCCATCTGAGACCACGTTCCTTGAATCTGTAAGTCTCCCGAATGTGCTCCCCAGCCGTGGAGAGAAGCATCAGTCACGATAGTCTGAGTAGGAATGTCCTTGTGGAAGGGAACCCCTCTGAGGAGATTCTCCGCTGAATACCACCACTTCAGAGACTGAAGAGCATGCAGAGACAGTCGTATCTTCTCTTCCCAAGATCCTTTCCTCTGGTCCCATTGGTCCTCCAAGCACTCCTGCAGAGGTCTCATGTGTAGTCATGCATGAGGAGTGAGGAAGATACAAGAGGCCATCAACCCCAGTAGGGAAGACACCGTCCTCACTGTTGTAGAAGGAGCGGTCATAAGAGCCTGAGCCTTCCGAAGGATCGATAGCCGTCGCTCCTCCGAAGGAGACACGCTTGCTGACAGCGTATTGATGGTGGCTCCCAAGTACTGAATGCACTGGACCGGGATCGGGACAGACTTGGACATGTTGATGTGCAACCCCAACTTGTTCAAGAGAACGCACGTCTTCTGGAAGTCTGCTTGAGCTTCCGAGAAGGAGGAGGCCTTGATCAACCAATCGTCCAGGTACGGGTAGACAAACACCTTGTTCTTCCTGAGGTGTGCCGCTACCACTGCCATGCACTTCGAGAATGTTCTGGGCGCAGATTTCAGCCCGAATGGCAGCACTGTGTATTGATAATGGTTGGTGCCAACTTGAAATCGCAGAAACTTCCTGTGTTTGTACGCGATGGGCACGTGGAAGTACGCAACCTGTAGGTCTATGGCACAAAGCCAGTCCCCCAGTTGCAACTGAGGAAAAATCTGATGCAACGACAGCATGCGAAACTCTGCGAATGCACTTGTTTGCCTGCCGCAAGTCCAGAATGGGCCTGAACTCGTTCTTGTCCTTCTTGCGAAGCAGGAAGAACCGGGAGTACAGACCTCTTCCTCTTTGAGACAGAGGTACGTCTTCTATAGCCCTTTTCCTTAACAGGATATCGGCCTCCACCTGGAGCTCGCGCAGTTGATACTGCGAGCTGACCGGAGGGATCGCTGGAGGAGGGCTGATGAACCGAAGACTGTATCCATTGCAAACAATATTCAGCACCCACTTGTCCTGAGTAATTTTTCTCCAATCTGCCAGAAAAAATTGAACGCTTCCCCCCACCGGAGCGGGTAACGGATGAAGGGGAAGTAACCGCTCAGGGTCGAGACCCGACTGGGCCCTTGTTTGCGGTAGAGGACTGCTGTCCCCCTCTACCCTTCTGTCGTTTCTGGAAGGGTCTCCGGAACTGCTGCTGTTGCTGCTGCTGCTGTCCCGAAGACTGCCCCCGTCCTCTTCCTTGTGCGCCGTAGCGCCTCTGGAAAGGCCTGAAGGATTTCTTCTCTTTGGGCTTCTCCAAGCCCACAGCCGTAAGGGTCTCCGCCTCCGTCTTCATGCGGGCCATCTCATCATCTGCGTGTTTTCCGAACAAAGTATCCCCGGAAAAAGGCAGGTTGGCCACCCGCTGCTGGGCCTCCGGCTTGAGTGACGTGAGCCGGAGCCAGGCATGTTGTCGCTGATTGATTCCATGGCAGTAACCATGGGCAGCCAACAAGGAGCCATCCGCAGCTGCGCTGATGACCTGATTGGACACCAGCATCCCTTCCTTGAGGATCTCCTGAAAGTCCTCCCTCTTGTCTCTTGGTAGCAGTTCCACGAACTGTTGCAGGGAGTCCCACAGAGCCTGGTCATAACGTCCCAGCAGAGCTGTATCACTGGACCCCTTCATGGCTGTGGAAGCGGTCCCACACGCCTTCCGTCCAGCTGAGTCAATCCATCTACTCTCTTTATCTGGAGGCACGGTGGAGGACGGGGAGGTAGAGTGTAGCTTCCTGGCCGCCGTCACTATCACCGAATCTAGTACCGGATCAACTCTCAGAAAGGCAGGGTCCGAATCCGGGGCCCTGTACTTCATTAGAAGTCGGGATGGAGCAGCCTTCACCACAGCCGGTGTGAGGAACAGCTCCTCTGCGGGTTCCTTCAATCCAGGTACTAGCGGAAGCAAAGGGCGAGACAGATGCCTCTTGTGGAGTGTCTCAAATATCACTGAAGTTGAAGGTGTAGGAGCCGTCACAGCGATACCAACTTCGCAGCGCCCCTCAGGAGGACCTCCTGGAAAGTGGCAATGTCATCCACTGGAGAAACCCTGGTCTCTGGGGTGTCCGACAAGGTCGGGGAGTAGGAACGGGTCCTGGAAGAGTCCGTTCGGGACCTCGACCCCCGCCTCCTATGGCGACGCCTTGATCTGGTGTAGGATCTATGACGACTCCTCGATCTTCCTCTCCGTCCGGAGAGTGAACGCGACCTCCTCGGCCGAGGGCGGTAAACCGGGTCCACCGGAGCGGGTGACTTGGGCTTGGATGGAGCCTTCGGTTTAGGCGTACCCTTGGGAGGTGTAGGAATAACAGGCAGCGAAGTAGACCTCGGTGGAAATGGAGGCGGCTTCACTGGCAACCCTGGTCCAGGGTGCGGCGGAGGCAACGGAGGAGGAGTAGGGGTCCTCGGAGGGAGTTCCCACGGTAACGGAGGAGGGGGAGTCACCTTCCCCGACGGGGTATACACCTCAGAGTACACCGAGCCCAGGGATCCTCCACCTCTACCAGCCTGGGAAGTTGGCGAACTTCCCACAGCGTCAGGCCTCTGTCCACCTCTCTTTGACGTCGAGGAACGGCGACCAGACGTTGAGCGCCTCTTCTTCGGCGACGAACGCTTTCGCCTCGACTGCGATCTTCTACGCCTCGACGGCGACCTTCTGCGCCTCGACGGCGATCGTCGGCGCCTCGACGGCGATCGACGACGCCTCGACGTCGTTCTTCGGCGCCTCGACGGCTACCGTCTGCACGGCGATCTTCCATGCCTCGACGGCGATCTTCCATGCCTAGACGACGATCTTCCATGCCTAGACGGCGATCTTCCATGCCTTGACGGCGATCTTCCATGCCTCGACGGCGATCTTCCATGCCTCGACGGCGATCTTCCATGCCTCGACGGCGATCTTCCATGCCTCGACGGCGATCAGGGTTTCGACGGCGACCTGGGCCTCGACGTCGACCCGTGCTTCGACGGCGACCTGTGCCTCGACGGCGATCTTGACGACGAGGACTCCCTCGACGACAAGAACTCCCTCGACGCCGAACGCCTCCTCTTCGCCGACGGCGAACGGCGGTGTCGCCTCGACGGCGAGCGCCGACGCCGGGCCTGTCGACGTCAAAAGCTCGACGCCGACGAAGAAACAGTCACCGGGGACTTCGAAGGTCTAGTAACATCCCTCGACACCGACGACGGGGAGCAGACCGTAGTCATCCCTCTCGACGCCGTAGTGGGCGCAAAGGACCCAGGCGGAGAATGGTGGCGTTTGCTGGCCTTCCTGCCCCTGGGGAGCCCCCCAGAGGCCTCAGCATGGGCAGAAGAAGCCCCTCCAGACCCACCTTGTGCCTTCAATCTTCTTTCCTCGAAGCCCTGAAGTCTGATCTTCTTCCTGTCCTTCAGGGTCCTGCCAGAGTAGCCTTGACATATCACACACTCCTCAGGGATATGTGAAGAAGGAAGGCAGAGGATACACACCTCATGGGGATCCGATTTGGCCTTCTTCCTGGAGCACTCCGGGCATTTATCGAATAAAGCAGGCATATTCGACAAAAAACTGAGTGCAAGAACTAAGGAGAAAGGCACCAAAGTACAATAAAGCACTTAACTTGAGTAAAAGCAGTGAAACAATCACCAAAAACCCTAAAAAGGGAGAGCTCAATGCTCTAGGGTCCTGCTAGCAGGAGCCAGAAAAAAGAACTGAAAGTAAAAGGGACCTGCAGTGCATTCTGGGATACTGTGAAGTTCTGGAAAGTTCTCTTAAAGGCACAGTATCCTGTTTTGAGCCACATAATGGCAGTCTATGGGGCTTGTCTGTCCATGTCTTCCTCTCTATCATTCCAGAGGGTTTTTGCTGAAAGCAATGGAAATCTGGAGAGGCTTTGCTGTTTGTGGATTTTTAGTGGAATTTCTAGTTGAAGTACTGGACAGTGTAGCCTGTTTGTAGGCTGCATTATATGTCTTTAAATTCTCTCTTAAGTGTCTGTGCAGTTCTGCATTTTTTTGACACTTTAAGAGATTATTTTTGATTGCTCCGGGGTCCACGCACATGGGCGGGACTATTCACTAGATTATGACTATGCACAGAGATCCCCTACTACAGAACCAGGTTTTCAGTTTACTTCGGAACAATGTTTCAGATGTGGTCAGCCGTAGGCCCAGTGGAAGGCTGTTTCACAATTTTGGCAGTCAGCGCAGCAAAGACTCTAACCCCCCGTTCTAGAACGGCGAAAGCGGGGAGAGCGGAGGAGGCAAAGATGATTAGATCTGAGATTTCGGGTAGACTGAACGGGCTTTTAGCCTGCCTCTGAGATAGGCCGGGCCAAGGCCGTTAAGGGCCCTAAAGGCCAGGACCAAGGATTTAAATTGGATGCGGTAGGTAACTGGCAACCAGTGCAGTTTCATCAAATATGGGGAGATTGAGTGGCGATAAGGGATGTTGCATATCAGCCTAGCTGCGGCATTCTGCACAGTCTGAATCCGCATAATCAAATATGCTGGGGCTCCAGCATACATGCTATTGGAATAATCTAGGTGTGAAGTGATTAGAGCATGTGTGACGGTCCTGCGCGAGTCCAGGGGAAGAAAAGGTAGAATCTTCCCAATCATACAGAGTTTACCATAGCAGGCTGAGGTGACCTTATTAATTTGAGTCTTACAGGACAGTTCATTGTCAAATTGAAAGCGCAGGTTACGAGCTGATTTGACTGGTACCGGAGGGGGGTTAAGCTCCGATGGCCACCAAAATAGAGAAGGAGGTGGAGCACTCGGTCTTATCAGTATTAAGCTTAAGGGTGTTGGAAGTCATCCAAGAGGAGATGTTGGTAAGGCAGCGTCTAAAGTTGGCCAAGCTGCCATCACGGTGATCTCTAAAGGAAAACACAAGCTGAGTGTCATCAGCATTAGAGATCACTCTAACCCCCCAGGATTTGACTACTTCAGCCAAAGGAGCGAGATAGACATTAAAAAAGAGGGGGCTCAGTGCCGAGCCCTGCGGGACACCGCAGAGAAGAGGTTTTTCCTCTGAGACAAAAGGGCAGAGGAAGACCTGCTGTGATCTACCCATCAGAAAAGATCTGAACCAGGCCAAAGGAGTACCCCGTATCCCAAGATTGAACAGTCCATCTAATAAAATAGCATGAGAAACGGTATCAAAAGCCGCAGACAGGTCGAGGAGCACCAACATGGCCTCCTCGCCTGCATCCACGCATTCACGAATGGTCTCAGTCACTTCAAGTAGTGCGGTCTCCGTGCTAAAGCCCGGTCTAAAACCGGACTGAGAGTCATGGAGAATTTGTCTAGTTTCAAGATTGTCGGCTAACTGCTCTTGCACAACTTTCTCAAGTATTTTAGCTGGCTTAGGGAGGAGCAAAATAGGACGATAATTTCTGAACACTGAGGGGTTGGCGTCAACCTTCTTCAAGATGGGAATCAGCATACCCTGCTTCCATGAGGTAGGGAACTGACCTGAGAGTAACTATGTATTCCAGATTGAGAGTAAAGGGCCAGTCACAAGAGGGGCGAGAGTGCTCATTACCGGGGCAGGAGCAGGGTCCAGTGGTGACCCCGATTTACACCGCCGCAGCATTGTCAGAGCAGTTTCCGTCGATAGACCTTTAAATGATACAAACGCCTCTTCCTGAGAGGCATTTGGGTCTGGCGGAGGGATTGCACAAGCCTGATTAAATGAGGTAGCGATATTAGTGATTTTATAATGAAAAAAATTTGAGAGACCGTCACTGAGGATTTGACATGGGGGGGGGGGGGGGGGCAATGGGGTGTGAAATCGGACAGGCCAGGGCTGGAGGATTAGAAAATTCTTTAATGATTTTGAACAGAGTTTTTGAGGAGTTTTCAGCCGCATTGATTTTGTCGACAAGATATTCCCTCATAGTGGCACGCTTGAGTTTGTAAAAGTTTTTTAGGGCAGCTCTATAAGTAGCCTTAGCCACGGTATCATACGTTAGTCGCTGTGTTCCAATTTTTTACATTTGCTCCTTTCATCGCGTAATGCCGTGGAGAACCAGGGAGCTGAAGGCTTTGATCTTAAGGAGGATAGGGGTTGCATTGGGGCGATGAGGTCGATAGAGGAGGAAAGACAGGTGTTAAAATTGGAAACGTCAGCGTTCAGATCATTGGAGGACTGCCCGATCAGATTAAGAAAGATGGGTTCTAAGGCATCGCAGGTGGCCTTGTGACATTTTCTGCCCAGGTCCCTGGCTTTGGATGAAGTATCCGATGGCTGGAACACAGTCAACCGGAATGGGATCAAGTAATGGTTAGACAAGGTAAGGGGTAAAGGAGGAAGGGTATTGAGGACAGAATGATTAGAAAATAAGATCGAGGGTGTGGTCAGCTTGATGTGTATGGCCCTGTACCTGCCGGAAAAGGTTTAGGCCGTGCAGAGTATCCAGGAGATATCTAGCCCTCGTGCATGCAGCAACATCTACATGAAGGTTGAAGTCTCCTAGGATAAAAAAAAATGGGGATGCTTCAGTGAGAGGTCCGCAATCGTAGCGAGGAGTTCTGTAAGCGAGGAGCGCGACACGCCAGGGGGGTTGTATACCAAGACACCTGCTAGAATGAGGGAGGAGGCATCCGAGATAGTGAAATACATCGCTTCAATGGAACAGAGGTTGGTAAGTTACCTGAATGTAATCTTCCAATGGGATCATAAAATAACGGCGATACCACCTCCCACCTTTGTACCCGAGCAATTTATCCCAACAAAGCGATAGTCTGGGGGAGTTGCCAGATTAATATCAGGGTTGGAAGAATCTTTGTTCCATGTTTCTGTCAAGAACAAGAGATCCCAGGCGTGGGTAGAAAGAGAGCCAGATATCACCGGCATGGCGAGGAAGAGATCTGTAACTAAGCAGGCCAGATTTGATGGACTCCGGGGAACTAGAAGACATTCTGCGCTATAATGAACATGAAGTCCAGCCGGACTTCAAAATTTATTTGATACTGAAATGAGTAAAAATAAACAAACAACAGTAAAGCAGTGGGACACAGTCATGTATCCACAAGGCTAGACAAACAATTCACAATACAAATAATTAGGAATTTTCAGGCAATTGAAAAGTGAAGGAGCAAAAAATTAGAATCAATTTGCTTCACATATGTAGAAAAAACATGATTTTGGCACAAAGTTGTGAACTGGTGTTTAGACTACATAAACTGTCGACGGCGTTTCGATCCAGTTACAATTACGGATCATCATCAGGACATTCAATGCTTTGCCTTAATTTAAAAGCCTGTACTTACAAGGAGAAACAAGGGGACACATAGAATGATGATTAGCAAGCTGTGTTACTCACAAAAGCAAAAGCAGTCAGGTGACCATACCATGCTTAAGGTGGTACCTGCCATTCGTGTAAATAAGTGTCAAGCAATCAATGCCAGACGAACACGGCGCATGTGCAAAAACCTATTCGTGCATAGGGACGCGTTGGACTGAAAACAACCAAACGTGTGTGATAGTATCAATCAAGTGTCAGTCGTAATCAAGTTACACAAGTGCCGAACGTAATAAAGTTACACTATAGAGACCTGAGCAGTAAGATATTTACCTCCGGGACTGTATAATTGGGCAACCGGGGCGTGTGAGGAATCAATTATGGTAGGGCTACCGGATACTGGAGCCTATGAGGGTTAAGGCCGGAATTAATGCAATGCCCAGTGACACAGACAAGGTAACATTGGGGTCTGAGTGATGGGGCTTACCTCAAGGAGAATTGTCGGTTCCCTGGATGAGCGAATCGTGGTTGGGATGTTAAAAACAGGAGTGCAGCCTAAGGAGGTTAAGGCCGGAATTTAATGCAAGGCCCAGTCGCAAGGACAAGGAAACGTTGGGGTCTGAGGGATGGGGCTTACCTCGAGGTGAGTTGTAAGTTCCCTGGATGCGCGAATCGTAGTAGGGATGTTAAATTCAGAAGCGCAGCTATGGAGGTGCGTGAAGGATAGATGTAACAAGGACCCGCTTACCAAGGATTGCAAGGGTCTCGGAGGGGGAGCCGATTGGACGATTAGGCGCCTGCAGGGAAAGGGATTGAAAAAGTGAGGAAACCGCTACCAAGCGGGACAATGCAGGGATAAGGTCTTGCCAGCCTGTTAAGATAACGGGGGCTGCTTACCAGATAAGGTGCAGGTCTCGAGGGCGGCTGCACGTGGTTGGGACCTATAATAAGGCACCTGCGGGAAAATTAGATGCCGATGAACAAGCGCACCGTGTTGCGCTGCGAATATTGAACACCGATGGGGGCAACACTTACCTAAAGTTCACGGTGGAACTTCCACGGACGTCTACGGAGCCCAATCGCGCCGGAGGACGCAAGGGTTTGGGCGTGCTGAAGGAAGTAGGCAAATCGGCCATATTGGAAAGGGAAAAAGGGCACACAGTGGCGGCCATTTTGGAGGGGGCAGCCGTCGGCGATTGTGGCGCACATCTTGGAACGATGACCTCAGTGCAGTGAAGGCGGTGCATTACAAAATAGTCACGAAGGTGGTGATGATGTGAGTGCTCCAGAACATGCAAGTGACATAAAATGACATTGTCATTATAAAAACAGTTACATTGAGTGATTCAGATTAGGCAGGCAGTAATTAATCAAAAGCTGGAAATACATTTTCAGAGAAGTGAGGTACAATCCTCTTTGCGATTGAGTCCACTCCTTATGCTGTCCATATGTAGAATCATTTTTAGTTCCTATCTGTTCATTAGGAGTCCAATATCACCTCCACGTGGCGGTAGCTTCACAGATTTAAGGACAGTCCATCTCAAATCATTGTCTGTGTGTCCTTTTTCGGTGAAGTGATCCACCAATGGGGCGTTGGGGGTCTTGCAGCGAATTAGACTGCGGTGCTGACAAATCCTTGTCTTGATTTTTTGCCTAGTTTATCCAACATATATCAATTTACAAGGGCAGTGGATCAGGTAATTACATCACTGCTATTACAGTTGGTAAAACTCTTACAATGGACAGTCACTTTATTGAATACAAACGACTTGCCTTCAATGGTAAAATCACAGACGTTACATGATCCACATTTGGCATGTCCCACTAATGGTGTTTGGGTCCACAAGGAGTCTATTGTGCCCAGAGTTGGGGGGTTGGTAAAGCAGCTCTGGCCAATTGGTCTTAAGATTGGAACTTTTCTTGAAGGCAAACAAGGGACGGTCAAAATGCAAGGCACCTACGTTTAGGGTTGGCCAATGTTTGATTATGCTTTTTTTCATCGCATTAGAAGCAGGAGAGAACGTGGTTACACAAGCTATTCTAGAGTTGGATTCTTTTTCTTTAGGACAGAGGAGGACCTCCCTCGGGCAATACCAAGCCCGGTTGACAGCTGTTCTGACCAACCTATTGGGGTAGCCCTATTTTTGAGCTTTTCTGATAAGACTGCAGCCTCTTTAAAGTAATCTTCCTTGGCAAAACAATTCCGTCTGATACGGAGAAATTGGGAGTAGGGCAAGGAATCCCTAAGGGCTCTTAAATGATTGCTGTTATAAGATAACAGCGTGTTCCTTTCTGTGGGTTTCCAATATAATCTTGTGTGTGGAGAGACATCAAGATTATATATGTTTAGGTCCAGGAAGAGGATGGATTGGGTGTCAACTGTGCTGGTGAATGTAAGTCCACAGCAGTTGTTGTTGAGCCAATGGATAAATTGATTCAAACTGTTCTTCAGGGTCCTGCCAGAGAAGCCTTGACATATCACACACTCCTCAGGGATATGTGAAGAAGGAAGGCAGAGGATACACACCTCATGGGGATCCGATTTGGCCTTCTTCCTGGAGCACTCCGGGCATTTATCGAATAAAGCAGGCATATTCGACAAAAAACTGAGTGCAAGAACTAAGGAGAAAGGCACCAAAGTACAATAAAGCACTTAACTTGAGTAAAAGCAGTGAAACAATCACCAAAAACCCTAAAAAGGGAGAGCTCAATGCTCTAGGGTCCTGCTAGCAGGAGCCAGAAAAAAGAACTGAAAGCAAAAGTGACCTGCAGTGCATTCTGGGATACTGTGAAGTTCTGGAAAGTTCTCTTAAAGGTACAGTATCCTGTTTTGAGCCACATAATGGCAGTCTATGGGGCTTGTCTGTCCATGTCTTCCTCTCTATCATTCCAGAGGGTTTTTGCTGAAGGCAAGGGAAATCTGGACAGGCTTTGCTGTTTGTGGATTTTTGGTGGAATTTGTAGTTGAAGTACTGGACAGTGTAGACTGTTTATAGGCTGCATTATAGGTCTTTAAATTCTCTCTTAAGTGTCTGTGCAGTTCTGCATTTTTTCGACACTTTAAGAGATTATTTTTGATTGCTCCAGGGTCCACGCACATGGGCGGGACTATTCACTAGATCATGACTATACACAGAGATCCCCTACTACAGAACTTCGAGTCCCCGGATTGATGCTCAGACCTTCCTCTCGACCAAAATAGTTAGCAAGATCGACGAAACGACCTTCACAGTGCGTGCCAGGCCGCGAGGAGCTTCAGGGGCCGCTCCCTCAAAGCCTTTGGTGCTATGGCACAGCAATCTGAGCAAGAATTTGTGTCGTAGTCGATGCACCAGGCACTAGAGATATGCAAGGTGGGGGTCCGCTACCGACTTGACGTGGTGACAGGCATCGCACAGCTAGAGCCCTGAAGTCTTCCTACTGGGCATCCTACAAACCAAAAGAAGTCGACAAATGGTAGTCAAAAAGTGACGGGGTAGCTCTCCAACGAATCGGCGCTGGCTGGCACGGAAAGCAAAAGAACTAACATTAGCACGCCGGAGTAGTGGTTATATTGACGACATGGATGTCACGACAACGACAAACAAAGCCTACGACATCACAAGGAGTCGACTGACGCCACCTACCGGCATCCTGGGGTATTTCTATCAAAATCTTCCGGAAGTTCAAAGGTAAGGAATATGAGGCTAGATGTCTCTATCACATCCCTTTAGGAATGTTATTAATGATTTAGTTGTTTTTCACACAGAGAAAGAGAACGTCATACTGCTCTAAACATCTTGATACTAGCATTGGCTCCTTCAGGAAGCCAGGGTCAAGTTTAAAGCCACCTGCATCATCTTCAAGGCACTTCATTGAAAACAACTGGAACACACTGAAAGACTTCTGGAGCAAATAGTGGGTCTCGTTGGAGTACAAAATATTCCTATGTTACTCAACAATTGGTCAATCTGGTCTCTGTGCAGCCTGAACCGTAGGCAGAAGCTATCGCATTTACCAAAAATCTGTTTACAGTTTGATTTTTTTTTTTTAAACTAAATTTGAAAGTCTAATGCATATTTGTACTACACTCATCTGTCTTTTCACGCTCTCCTCAACGTGGTCGTTTACTTTTAAGGTATTTTATGACTCACTAGTAACCTCTCCTCTTTACTTACCCTCTAATCCTTGACTTGCTTGCAAACAATTCCCTCTTAAATTACTATTGTACCTTTCAGATTGGCCCATCATTCTTACCCTCACCTGCTTCACACCGTTTCATTACCCTTACTTCTGAATACCTATATTTTGTCCTATGTAGAGGTTCCAAACACAATCTCCCTCAGTTCTTCTAACAGCTTTAATTCTGGTTTCAGACTAGATTGATTAACTAGTCTTAATGTCCAACATGCAAGATATACATCTCTCTTTTTCTTGGTTATCTGTAGAGTTTACAGACACTACTGTGGTAATGCTGTGCTATAGAAATATGCAAAATAAACAAATTATTCTGATAGAGGAGTTCTCACTGTGTGGTATTTGGTGACTTAACCTGCTTACCAAAACTAACTAACTGTTATGGTTGGCAGTTGGGTAAAGCCAAGTCATCTGGAAACATATATGAAACTAATTCAGGTTTACATCACAAAGGCTACTTTTATTAAAAAGACTAAAGCATAGAGATTCCAGGAAAGGAGAGTCCATTCCACAGCTCCTACCGTGACCTAGCAAGAGTCTCCAAACTATATTAAAGCCACCACCCGGTTTTTTAACCCTTTCCTTTTCAAACACCAAGGCAAAATGTGCAGCAAACAGTAAGGACGTGTAGTAGTTTTTTTTAATGTCAGCAGGATTCCACAATGAAGTGAATGCGCACAGCAGAGATATAACGTGATTTGTGAGTTGCAAATTCAAATCTTGGCAAGGCACAATCAGCCTTCCATTATTTTGAGGTCAGTGAATGGAGTACAATTAGATTGGGTAGTGGTAGCATCTGCTAATAGAGAGCGAAAAAGAGAAGGCTGAAATATGGGGCTATGCAAAGACAGATCTTCTTACAATTAGCTAAAATAAGTTAGTTCACTCGCTTCTCCACCTTCTCACTACTACTCTTTTAATTCCCATGTTTGTAGATACTGCTCTAAAAAGAGTGGGGGTCATTGCTAGACTCAGACCATTATTATATTGAGTAAGGCTCTGGACTACAAAGGAACTGCAGCCATACCGGAGGACAGCAGAGAAATTGCTAGCCCATGATAGAGGCCTCGTTTTTCCGTGGTTCAAACATGCTAGTTATTGGTTCAATAGAATGTACCTTGGCTATTTTTGGATGGATACTGGTTAGTTGTTGGCTGTGTCCAAATTGCAACTGAAGACCTGCTACTGGGAGTTTATCCAGACCAATCTCTTTTGTTCCTCTGCTCATGGTAGGTTGACAGTTTAATTTTTGTCCATTAAGGACACAGCCAGTTATGAAAATGTCCTTGATTAACACGTAATTAATTGGCGAAATCTTTTTATTTAAAATTTCGCTATGACATACTTGAACTAGGGACATTTATAGCACTGCAGGATCCTCGTGGATGTCCCGGTTGTACGCCTACCTGTACTCTGTGCTCCAAAGCAGAAATTGAAACCATGCACAATGTGATGGTTTTCTGTCAAGCATATAGAAGAGGAAAGTGGATACGACCAGTGTATAATTATCTCAGAGCCCGGAGATACCTAGAGGCATTATGAATTTAAAAGAGTAATACATCTACTTACAGCGTTTTTGCTGTAAGCAACTTCCTATTTTCAGTTGGTCTTACAAGGATAGTGAATGGCCTCAAATTTTAGCTATTTGTTCATAGCAGCATCATTTAAATTGGATAGGAAATTCTGACTGGCTATGTAGTGTCTGCCTTGAGGTAGCTATGAACTAGGACACGTTTCTTGTGCATAATATGAGCTACATTAGATCTTTTAATAGGAATGTGGAACCAGAATAGGCATATTAGTTCAAAGCTAGTTTGCACATATATACACTTTATTTTCCACCAAGGATTTTATGATCATTTTATAAGGGAATCTTTACATAAAGGTTGTACGTTTTTTTAGAATTTCATAATTTTCTAGTACGGTTTTAAAGACAAATGTTTTTAATATTAATTTTATGGATCGATTTTGTTGATAAAAATGCACAACTGTATGTACTGTTATAAAGGAATCGACTGTGTGCAAGTTTTAATCGAAATAACTTTCTGAAAAAAACTTCACTACTCACTTGTTAGTTTAAATGTGGAATGCCCACATTAGTAGCCTTAAGGCAGAGATTTTCAGTTGGGACAGCAAACATTAACTGGACCATGTCAGTGGAAAACACTAAGACCCTACAGGTTTTCTTCAGCTCGAAAATCAAAGCTGTGCTTAACATCCGCCCCAACAGACAATAGCCATTTTAGGGACCAGATTGGAAGAAGGAAACGGAGCTCAATATTAGCAGAACAAATCAGTCCAGCAAATTCTCTGCTGCTGTTGACTGAGGAATTAATGCAGAATTGTTGAGTGCTTATTTGGCCTGAATGGCCGTATTAGTTTCTACTCGCACTCTTTACCCTTTTGCCAGCTACTGTACTTCCAGCTGTGTCATTTATGTTGCTTTCTTTTATGTATTATTCCTGAGCATACCATCTATTTAAGGTGTGACCAAAATCAAATTCTTACAAGCTCTTAAGTTAAATTACTTCACAAGGTATGTCCCTGGTATGCTATGTATGACTACATCCTATACTACAGTTTGAATTGTGGTTTCCCATAATCATTTTATTTGAATACTGAACTCGAATATATTGTGCTTATTAGGTATACTGAATTCCTAAAATAAGCGCTGGCTTGGGTGGCAAAATGATACACATTGTCAT
Source organism: Lissotriton vulgaris (assembly GCF_964263255.1). Classification (NCBI taxonomy): domain Eukaryota; kingdom Metazoa; phylum Chordata; class Amphibia; order Caudata; family Salamandridae; genus Lissotriton; species Lissotriton vulgaris. The sequence continues at coordinate 362,072,390 of NC_141697.1, forward strand.
CTTATAGACACTCCTTTGAAAGAGTATTCTGGTCTTACGTGATTTGTAGTTCACCAACAGTTCTCCACTGCTTGGCACTGTAAACAACTGTTCAACCACAGACTATCTCAATATTGTAGAATCATATGTTGAGTAGAGTAGCATAAAATATGCTGACTTCAGGGTGAACTAGTTTTTCAACATTGTTGAACAGTATCTGGGCTGTGCATAGAAATCTCCTTTCAGACGAACCACACCAAACAACTGCATTACCAATATGCAAAACCACTATAAAGTTACTAAGATAACGGCTTGAAAGGAATGCTTAAGTCACTCAATGTAATGTAATTTACCTCCTCCTGTTTTCTGAACTCCATTTCCATTTGTTTGTTCCGAGGTTGACTCTTTCCAATGCCATGCCCAGTTATGAAGTTGCTACTGATGTAAGCCAGCTCCGGATCCTGCTTGCCAGCTTCCTTTATTAACCTAAAAGTAGCACACGCATGTTATTTGCTAACCCAGCAGTAAAAATTAAAGAAAATTGTTACCTGTTTCACTGCATTGGCCAAAGTGAAACTTCTTCCACAACAATTAAGACATACTGCATAAGTATAAAATCAAAGCCAGTGTTTTCTGTGACAGCACTTTCAGGCCCTTGCAGCCTCCCTGCATTCTATCCCACCGCAACTGCAAGAACTGTGTAGGTTTCAAAAAACCTTTGTCGATTAAAAAAAAATGTTTGTTTTCCTAGATTAGCTGGAGAGTTCACATTTAGGGTTCGACCTAGGGAGCGTGCTTCACCAGCCTATATAATAGAGAGGGGTCTGGTTCTCCTGAGCTAGTGTCTTAGAAGCAAGATGCACCCTGCTTCTACATCTATAATACAGGTTATGAACATTCCTGCCAATTTGCAGAAAGAGATAAGAAATATGAAAGAGTGAACTTCTATAGGGTGGTGGTGTCTTCCACACATTAATATGGATGGTTCAACAGGTGCAGGCAGGGTGTGCTTGGGAACCCTGACCCATATTATTTATTTTATATGTCAGACTAATGAGGTAAATTATGTAGGGAGATGCCTCAAGGTGGTATGAGGTCAACAGTAAGGATATGTGCTCTGGGGCAACAGCTGATGATTTTGATCTAGTGAAAAATCATGGTTGGATTAAGGTAATAAAAACTCATTATCTGATTTTTAACCCATAATCTTCTCCGGTTGGATTTGGCAACCATTCAGAAGCGGGGAAAATGGCTTCAAAATCTTTTATTATAGGAACTAGACTGGAAGACATCTTATAGGCTGTGAAGCAGTTGAATGGTCTTGGGATGGCGTGGCGGCGGAGAGGTTTTTTATGTGTACACTAGCATAAAATGAGCCTCCAGCTTTGCAAAACACAGCAATTATCCACTCTAACTTAGAGGAAAAGTTTAGATCCAACTAAAAATATTAAGGAGAGAATTATAATGCCCTGGGTTAAAACAAAACTTCTTGACGGTGGTATGCTTGCATTTTTTATTATATTATTTTGAATGGATTATGGTCTGCTGATTTTCATTAGTTTTTGCAATAGGGACGTCGTGCAGTTAAAGTGACAGGGCCTGTTTTTCAAAAAGGCTGTCTTTTTCTTCTGTTTTGATCTTTAAGGATCTAACGCGTGCAGCTTAACATGTTTTGCTTACATGGAGAAAGTAAAGATGCCAAGGTGGAACTGATAATGGAGATCGGTCTAAGCTGGGGATCAGTCATGGTCTAGCCATTCTGCTGGACTGCCAGAGCTGGAAGGAAACCTGTTTAGCAGCAATGTGGAGGAGCAAGTACGGTGGGCTGCATACGTATGGAAGTATTATTGAGCACCTACTTCAGGAGTTTTATTCCACTTTTAACTTCAGAGAATTTCAATTTGTAATTCTGGAAGTTATAGCCTTTACTTCCAACAGAGATTTTCTTCTTCGTACAGAGTTTAGAAGTAAAGATACAGCATAAAACTTGCAATGGTGTCTTAATAAAATCTAGTTTCCTATAGCTTTACTATGGAAAATTATTCTTTTCGCAATATTTTTTCTTGTTTGCCACTGGTCTCTACCCATCTCACTTCTTCTTCCAACTCTCATTCTCTTACCTTAATTCTTATCTGATTTCCTCTCACCTTCAAACGTATTCTAATTGATCCATTTGTAGCCCTCTTACCTCCATTAACAGAACGCTTATTCTCTCAGCTCCTTCTCTTGCAGGGCTCATTTGATCGCCATCTTTTCCTAGAATAACTTATCAGTGTATCTGTTTTACATCTCTTCTGCATATTTTCTTCCCCTTTCCTGAACCTTCACCACTCACAGCCGTATTCTTCTCAATCTGCATGTTTAGCCCAGGTTATCTCTCCAAGATTGTCAATTACTTCCTGGTCTAAATCTCTCATTCGACAACCCCATCTCTGCAAGATTCTCTATCTTCTTAGAGTTTTGTTTAACGTACATCTCTCAATTTCACTGCTTTCAATTGCATCAATCTTTCACCCACGTACGTTCCTGGATCCATATCCTTATCAGCTCCCTTAAAGTTTGTATGTTTGAATTCCTAATACCTTCATTTAGTTTTCCTTCTTGCATACCTCACATTTGTATAAGTCTTCCTTGCACGATCACCTTGTTCTTCCTTCTATTTTGCTACCATTTACCAATTCCCTTGCCAACTCATGTATCCACTCATGTTCGTTCTAAAAAAATAAAAAAACACCCTATCCCACAATGTTCCTTTGCACTTTTTGGTCTCATTTCAATGTTTTTTCCCCTTCTTCATGTATTCTCTCCTCAATTTTATTTCCAAGGATATTCCCTCTCTTTTTTCGTTCCATATCCCACTTTCTTTTGTTCAATATTATTCCCACTACTCACTCCCTTTATTCTCCCTCTTGTCTTTACCACTTTGATATCCTTTTTCAAGCCAGAGTTCCTCGCCCTCTTCCCATCTATTCTGCTGTTCCTCCTTTTCATCCCTTTTTCCCTTAGCAATGTAGTTGTTAACCATTTTTCTGTATTTTCATCACAGGTCTATTTCAGTCAAGTCTAAATAGTTTGCTCAAGTTCGCCACCACAGCCATGCCAGGCCAAATCCGCTCACAATGTTTTCCAACCCTCTGGCGGAAGGCCATAGCGGCAGAAGTCAAAGATGAGATGGTAAGATAGAGATTAATTTAATATTTCGCAGGGCAAAGGTATTTAGAGAAATTCTAAATTATAGGAGTGCTTCAGCCCTTCGAACTAGTTAATCAGCTCTGCCTACCATAACGTGTCTTTCAAAAGATAATCGGTGGCTGTAATAGCACCACTGGTAGAATTTATCAATGAGTGGAGTATATATTACAGAGATAACTGTAAACAGCAGATCACAGGTTAAAATCCTGGAAGGGGTACACTAGTCTCCTAAAACACCAATGCGAATAAAGGACCATTTAATTAGTGACAACATAAAATGCGAGCGCCTTGATACTGTTCAGGCTCTGGCATTTACATGTTCAACATAATGCATTTACAAGGTACTTCACGTTCTTAGTATAAACACTCACTGTGAGAAAACAAATTGCTTTCAGCTATAATTAGTAAATACAATAGTTTTAGTTGAGGTGTGACTGAAAATCTGGTGGTTAATAAGTGCATAATAACTTAATATATTGTGCTACTATGGAATTAAAATTCAAATACATGGTACAGGCAAAGTTGCAGCTTGATAACATGTAACGTATGATGTATGTTCTTTTACCAATAAAGTTCTCTATCTAAATATGTGTTTCAAGGGGGAAAAAAACACACAGTTGTGAGAGTTGAATTGGTGCCAAATCCTTGTCAAAAGTGACAGAAAGTCCAAGCAAAACCTCAATGCAAAAGTGATACTCAAACCATGGTGCAAACAAATATTAGCACTGCAAACCCATATTTCACAATGGGGGGAAAGAATTCCTTTACAAATACAACCGTTCTTTTGTCTGTTGTTCATCTTTATAAAAAATTGCTTTTCAGTATTTTTGTTAGGATCACCTAGACGCTACTAGGATGACTATGGGCAGTTGGAAAAGGCCACTGGGATAGAAAAGGCGCCATCCTGCAGTAGGCTGACCACCCATTTAAAAAAAATGATTGTCACAGTGGAGGGTTGAATTTAGAAAAAAGGTGTTTCGTCCAACACAGACAAAGCACTTGTCGACAGAATCAACACTGGGTAGGTTGCTATTGCAAGTCGTTCTTTTTTCTTTCTCATCAATTAAGTCCCAAACCATCGGTTTATTTATATCTATGCAGAAATGACCTTGATGACAACCGAATTGTCTTCCTGTGACTGAGGGCCAGGTCCACCATGTCTTCTGAGACAAAGGCTGCCACAAACCTTGTGGACCCTGGGTCGCTACCACAGAACTGGCCACAGGTGATGGTTCTACTGGCAGTCAATCAGCGGCTACCTCACCTCTAAATGGCACTTAGTCCGCCAAGATCTATAAATGTGTCATTTTTTTTTAGGCTGGCTTAGAATTTCTTATCCTTTAACATGCAAACTAAGAAAACACATCCATGTGCTCAGGAGAAACAAACTAGATACCTCAAACTTTTTTATATTAATAAACGTGGGACATCACATTTGTGGTGTCAATGTGTAAAACAATTACGAAACAGTGTACTGTAATAAAAGTTTTAATCATACTTTTGAGTTCATATAATATACCCATAAAAACATTTCAAACAAGATATATTTATTAACATTCGTAAAAATACCTGTTTAGGACTACCGCTGTATATCTTCTCTCCACAAAAATAATCCCACATAAAATGTTTGTGAAAGGGGAAGGGAAATTTGCCTCAGGTTTTTCTTTTTCCTCAATTTCTTCATCTTCGTCGTCATCTTCAGAATCACTCCAAGACACATAATTATCCTGATTCCTATTGTTATACCACTCAACACTTTCAAACTGCTGCCGTTCATATGGTTTGTATTTTCGCAAAATTTCAAGCAGTTTTATGACTTTGGGGGTTACAAATTTCAGGTCAAGTGAGGCTGGTGTGAAGTGCTCTTCACAGAGTGCATGGATTTTCCTTAGGAAAGTGTCTGTAAACAACAAGAATTTTCTGTGCAGGTCTTCTTGTTCATGCTTAATATACTTCTGCAGTTCTCTCACCATCATGGCTGCTACTTTATCTGCACACCAGGGTCCCAGAACAACTAGCACTGCCCGACAGTCTGATAAAATCTGTAACAATACGGAAACAATTCTGAAAACACATTTTCATGCAGAAAATGTAAACCCCTTAAAAAACAAAAGAAACCATGATTTACAAGAATAGAAATACACTTGTACATTGACTGAACAGTGCTTTCCCCAATTACAGGAAAGCTGTGAACATTGCAAAAGAATAATTAAATGAAAAGACTGACTTAGATTTCGATATGTTGCATAAGTGATTGGAAAAGGTGTGGTGCAGCGCCAGGGCGGCTGACTCCGGAACCCGGGGGCTCACGGTTCGACTTACGGCGCCGGCACAGATCGGCCCAGCACCATGTGACTCTGGATAATAGCTCGCTTAATCTTCCAGGCGGCCCCCAGCGCCCTGACGCCCTTGGGTAATTGTTCGCACTTTACAGATACTGGACTTAGGTTCCCCTCTGAACACAAAATCTAAAAAGTGGATGTAGTGCAGGTATGGCACGGATTGGGAACCAAAGCCTAAGTTCTTATTCTTGCTCTTCTTTAAAATCCTGCTCAATTAATTCTGCATTGTATAAGCACAACATGGTAAGGGTAGGTCCCATAGCACAAGTCTCGTTCTTAACTTGCAACAGACCCTCTGCTGGCGCCCCACTATTCCTAGTTCAACCACTCCTGAAATTCTTTTTGGCTTATCTTTTTTTTTTTTAAGAGAGCAAGAAAATGTATTTTCCTGTTTTGATGTTTCCCCCAGAGAGTATTATAACTCTGCAGATTACCAGCCTAGAGATCCATTTAAATGTCAGGAAGAACTTGATAACCTGGCTACTTTCTATTTCAGATGAACCTTCACATTTTTATACTCCTCTTATGTGTTCTGCTATTGCCATGAGACCAGTCATGAGGAAGGTACACTCTAAAAATACTTACTGCAACCTCCTATGATTGGCTTTAATTAAAAATTGGAAGATGGAAAATTAATGTCATCAATCTTTAACAATAACCGCGTCAATATGCATCAAAAGCCAACCTCATATGATTCCCAACATATAATATGGAATCTCATTATTAAGAAGAAAGGCCAGTATACTATATTGTTGTATTTAACTAGAACAGTTCTAACAGCTCTATGTGTTTGGGGAAAGTTATCACTTCTATTACACCATTTTTTCCTTTTTCCCTTTATTTAAGGTTAATGGCCTATGAAGAAATAGCCGAATCAGATGCTGTAAAAAAGCATCATGATGACTGTATAAATGAATGGATATGTTAACTGTAAGTAGAACTAAAAGTATATTTTGAGAAGAATTCCCTGAAAAACAACTGAAATTGTGCAATGCTATAGGGATACATCAAGTGATAATATAACCAAATTATACCAATTCAAAGTACTCTGACAGGAGTAAAATAACTCAAAACTTCATAACACCAAAGTGGTAGGGAACTCTAATGGTATAATCCTCAATTAAGTCTCATAGTTTTGTAGAGAACTTACCTGTCACTATGCGTAATCAATTAAATCAATAAATTTAAGGCTTAGAAATTAGTTTGAAGTGATCACAAGAAAGAATTAAAATCTCATGTCCAAACAAGCCAAAACGAGTTTTCGCGACCAAAGCACTAAACAGGTCAACACATAATGCTTTGGTCTGGAAACACGTGTTTGTTTGTTTTTACATATTTCTTCTGATCACTACAAACTAATTTCTAAGCCTCAAATTTGTCGATTGAGCAACTCTAAACTCAAACTAGGAGTGACAGATCCTACGCCCAAATCTATATACGCTACCCTGAAACCTGATTTATTACCATGTACGTTTTTTTCAAGCCATTTTTCAGTACTGGTTTTATGAATTATCATAATAAGTTATAAATTACAACAAGAACACTTATAAAGCAATGTACCACAAGTCTGAGTCAACATATTCATTAAAAACACAAGTTGTCTCCAAACCATTACTCACCTGTTTAGAAATTATTGTAGAATCTCTTTCTTTGCACTGAATAGATATGTTGCAGTCATTGAGAAAGTTAAGTGCTTCATTTAATTCCTTTAAAAGCCTTTCATAAAGTCCGCTTTTATCGACATATGGTCCACAATCCACAACAATTTCACATGGCTGACAGGAATGCCTTCGATGAGAGAAACAAATAAATAAGCAAACTGAAAACAAACACAACTGATTATACCACAAGAAGTAGCAGAAAGAGTGCCATTAATAGATAATCCTATTTATGAATACAGTCTAAACTTTCTATTTATTAAGTGTTGGCTACAGACTGTTGACAGCGGGTAGGACTTAAATCAGTGTTTCATAAGAAACAGCTGTTTAGAGGTTTCCATTCCTCATAAGAGCTTTATTTATCTTCACCCCACTGTTCGGGTCTTGTCTCACGAGTAGCAGCCATAAGCACAAGTAACAGCCAGGTGTTAGCGTTCCACAGTGCCTCAAGAAAATTAAGCTAGGAAATAAATAGGTCTGTGCTGAAAGCAGAAGACCCCCAAGGCATCATCTCAGCTTTGGAGTCAGTGTAGTAAGTTGTAGTGGACAACCCAACTCCCGTGTCCTAGTGTTCCATGTGAGGCAACATCCAAGAAATAGGAAGTATAACCACTTAAGAATGTCATAGGGCATGTTTATTACCTTCATACGTAAAATACAGGTTCATTGGCTGTCTGATTCTCAGAGGGAACTTTAATTAAACCAACCTTGTAACGACATCTTCAGAGAATAAGCTTTCAAAAATATATTTTTATTGATGCTTTTATGTGCAAAGCGAAGGTTCAGTTATTGCTTGCTTAAAGTATCATATTCTTAACAGAAAATGGTCTTTAATCCCAAAATAATCTCCTTCCCATCTTTTCACTCCCACCCCAACCTGTGGTCATTATTTCACTAGTACATTTGCGATACTGAATATAAAAACCATCTGTAAAATCAAGTGAACAGGCGGAGGACCCTTATGCTCAGCGTGCAGGTTTCTTCATACAATCTTTGTCCACTGCTGGCAGACACACCTTTAGCTATTGAGACTCACACTTAAATATACCACATTTAGCATTGGGGGGTGGGGAGGTTCTGTTTCCACACGTTTACTATTACTATTTTCACTGATGAAAAAAATGGGGAGAGCATCACTCATTCTCTGATTCTTACGTTCTCCCATACTCCCGGTTTAATTTCCAGAACGGTAGTCCCTAGTTATGGAGGATCGTAAACCCCATCATCTATTTAAACATTTCTAGCACTTCCTTTATAGAAGTCACCAAGTTTTGGGCAAGTCTACCATATGTGCAAAGGTCTGATATTGTCCCTACATTGCATCATTATTTTGACGCTCCTGTATATTATTAACTTAGTGCATCACTATTTTAAGTAGTTTCCTGTGTAGCACCAGTATCTCTCCAATGATCCAACCATTCACCCTCAGATATCCCTAGCAGTTTCTCCCTCCTTTCCATGTTGCCACATCTTTGTGTGTCTGGTACTTTTCACAAGATTTTTTATACTGCCACTTTATACCTGTCCATCGCATTTACCAACTACTCAAACCCAGTTAGTTTCCTAGAGGCTGCTAGCGTGTTAAAGGGTAGATCCCCCAAGTCTCAACTGCAGAAGCCTAAACCACACTTTCTTGCATTCCTTAAACATCCTTATCTTGTTATTAACAAATAAATCGGCTGACATTCTGTAGTATGCCTATGCTAGGATTTTTGGAGTAGAAGTGTTCATACGTTTATAAATAAAATGTTACTTACACAGTTCACATCTGTGTGTGGGATGCAGTGCAGTGGATTCACATGCTTAGCATAAGTCCAACTTCTAGAGCTGGGCTCAGAAGTGTGCGAGTAGTTTTTCTTGGAAGAAGTTCATCGAGTCACAAGTTATAGTGACTCCTCCTTTTGCTTGTGTTGCGCATGGTCATTGACACCGTTGTTAGATTGTTTTCCATTTGGTGGGTGAGGATGGAGTGAAAGGATAGCGTAGGCTATAGAGATGACCCTGTAATGAATGGATGATATATGTATAGAAATGCAAAGTGCTCAGGTCACCGGAGAGGAGGGTGAGCACATGTGAATCTACAGCACTACATGCCACAAACAATTGCTTACCGGTTAAGTAACATTCACCGTTTGATGGCATGTGTGGCTGTAGATACACATGCTTAGCATAGACTAAAAAGTAGATCTCATTCTAAGCGGTGATTATATTGTGCTTGGTGCCTTTGTTTGAAAAAAAGTACGTAATACTGCATGACCTACATTTGCTAGTTGTGTTATAACAACTACACAATAATGTTTTGTAAATGTATGTGGAGTAGTCCATGTAGCAGATTTACATATGTCACCTGTTAGACCTGGTATCCTTGGCGTGGGTTTCCACTATATTTTTGCCTTTGGCTCATGTGTTTTTCTGTGTGTTGCACTTCGTTTTTCCTGGTCTAGATGCAGTTGTTCAGTGCTAAAGTGCAAGTGGTCCCTCTATGCATTGATGTTATGGATTAGGGTGTCCACAATTGGCTTATTTGATGTACTGCTAAGTCCTTAGTACAGTGCACCAGGTGTGTCCACTCTGTACACCAAATGCTGCTAGTCTGCTTGCAGCACAGATTGTGCCACACATACAAGCAGCCTTGCAAAAGGGTCTCATGCCTGGCATTCCAAAGCCTGTGTGAAGTTCATACTGCCATGTCAACTTGACAAGGGCACCCACTTGCCATGCCCTAACCATCCTTTTTCTTACATGTGAGTCACCCGTAATGTAGGGCCGAGGATATCTCTGTGGGCAGAGTGCAGTGTATGTGTAAGGTAGGACATGCCCTGATGTGTGTGGCATGTCCGGATAGTGAAATACTGCCAATTTTGATTTTCACTACTGAAAGGCTATCTGTCCCATAGGATACAATGGGGAGTATACTTACGACATCTTAGAAGTGGGACTGCCCATGGGAGCAAGATAGGAAAATGGAGTTTAGTATGCCTGAATTCAGAATCTTAAAATGCATCCTTTAGTGAGGATGATTTTTCCATTCTGGGTTTGAAAATTCCACTTTTAGAAAGTAGGTATTTTCTTGCTTAGCCCTCCAGTGTGCCTCTGCTACAATTGTGTATTGACTATCTGGCTTTGGAGTATCAGCGGCTGTGGATGTGCATTCTGTTCAGACAGCCACTTGGTGGGGTGAGGTGTGTCTTGCCTTTCCTGGGCGAGTCAGGCTGGGCTGAATAGACCTGGGCTGCATTCAGAGTAAGGGGGGGGGAGATTTCTTTCACATCCAAATGGGCCTGGTCCGCCTTGGAAAATGCGGTCTCCACCTCCTGCAAGGCAGCTGCACCAGAGAGGACAGACTAGTTTTGGCTGGGCAAAGACACTCTCTGCCTCCAGAGAACAAAGTATTTTGTACTATAAAACGTGGGGCGCAACCCCCTAAATTTTAGATCACTTTTGGACTTCAAGAGGAACCTCTACCACGGAGAAGAGCAGGAAGAAGCTGGAGGAGGAGTACTACCCCTATGCTGTGAGCTGTCTGGGGTTGGCCTGCAGTAGCTGTTTCTGCCAAGGAGAGGAACTTTGTGTGTATCCTGCTTGACAAAGTATCTCCAAGGGCTTGAGGTAGAGCGTGCCCCTGTTGAAGAAGTCTCATGAATAGCAAAGACTTCACCATCATTCTGGGCACTGTCTGTGGAACCGCTGGTTTCAGTCACCACAGAAGAACAGAGCAGCTGACTATCCAGAGTCCGTTGCTGGTTCTGTATTCCTGAAGGCACTGCTTGAACCATGTCCTGTGAGCACTCCACTCCACTCCACTCCACTCCACTCCACTCCACTCCACTCCACTCCACTCCACTCCACTCCACTCCACTCCACTCCACTCCACTCCACTCCACTCCACTCCACTCCACTCCACTCTGCCCGGACATCACCAACACCATTGCAGTCCAACCAGAACTTTGACCGGCTCCGTGGCCTGCTCCATGGCCTGCCAGCACCATATCGAGCACCGCCTCACTCCACATCACAAGCCTTGGCCTCACTGGCGCCTTTGAATGACCGTCACTGAGCTGCTGCCTACACTGCGCTGTGAGGGCACTGCACGCTGCACCACTTCACTTCACCCAAACCGAAACTGTTGCCCCGACCGACTCGTACCGACGGGAACGGCCGCAATGAGAAAGGTACTGTCTACGTGTCTGTCGAGCTGGCCCGTACCAACGCGGTCAGCTAGAAATGTTTGCGGTCGTTGTCAGCATCGCGGTAGCCCAGGACGGAACTACCGACTCGGAAGAACTGTGGTTTTGAGATATTTCTGCAATTTAAATGTTATCTTGCAAAATAAGAAAAATGCTACTTACCAGTATGCATCTGTTCTTGGCATGTAGAGCTGCAGAGTTACACACTATGCATAGATGGCCACCTAGTGTTGAGCCCGGATGTTTGCAGTTTGTTTTGTTGTAGAAAAGTCTTATGGAGTCACGGGATAGGCGATTCCTCCTTAGGATGATACTGCGCATCGGCTCCATCCACAGATTGTTTTTCGCCATTAGGGAAGAGATGGAGCTGTACAAGAATTAGTGATGTCCATGTGATTTGTATCGAATTAAGACAATACTGGAACAGATAAAGGTAGCCGATGAGGCGGGTGGGCGTGTGCAACTCTGCAGCTCTACATGCCAAGATGCATACTGGTAAGGAAAATGCTACTTACCAGAATGCATCTGTTCTTGGCATGTAGAGCTGCAGAATGCTACATTTAGCAATAGACCGCAACCTGGTGTTGGGCTCGGATGATTGCAGGTTGTTGTTGTCTTCTTGGAAGAAGTCTTTTGTAGTCACGAGATAGGTGACTCCTCCCTTGGACAATACTGCGCTTGGTCATCGACTCCATCCTCAGATTGTTTTTCGCCATGATAGGAAATAATGGAGTTAGTAGAAGTAAAGAGAAAAGGATGTCCACGCGTGTGCATGCAAGTAAGATGAGTACTGGAACGGAAACAAGTCCCGGGGAGGCGGGGGGCATGTAGGATTCTGCATCTCTACATGCCAAGAACAGATGCATATTGGTAAGTAGCATTTTCCGTTCTAGGCATATGAGCTGCAGATCCTACATTTAGCAACGATTGTGCAGCAGTGTCTCCCCTAGCGGTGGTCGCTTGTATCCGTTGCAGCATATTGAAAGAGTGTTTTAAGGACAGCTTGGCCTACTGCAGCTTGCTGCTAGGCTTGCACATCAACACAATAGTGTTTAGTGAAGGTGTGTATTGTAGACCATGTTGCTGCCTTGCATATATCCTCTAATGGTATGTTTCCTAAGAAAGCCATAGAGGCTCCTAGTTTGCGAGTGGAATGTGCTCTAGGAGGAACTGTTAGTGAACATTTAGCCTTGTGATAGCATATTTGAATACACTTAACAATGTATTTATTTATTTATTTAGTGTGTTTTGTATAGCGCACGGCTACCCCAACGGGGTGTCCCGGCGCTCCTGAAAGTGTAAATGAGTCTTGCTCCTGAGGGAATCAGCAGAAGAGAAAAGTTTCTAGTGCCTTACGAAAGGGGAGCTCGTCCGGAATCATCCGGATGGAAAGAGGGAGTTTGTTCCAGTGGGAGGCGGCGCAAACCTGGAAGGTTTTCCCGCCAGAACGAGTTTTATTGAGTCTAGGGGTGGTAAGCAGATTTTTGGAGTTGGAGCGAAGAGATCTCACATTCTGGTAGGGGTGTAGACAGGAGGACAGGTAAGCAGAGCCTTGTCCTTTAATTGCCCTGTGAGCCAGTGTAAGGGCTTTGAATTCAGCTCTCTTCTGGATTGGCAACCAGTGGAGCGAGCGCCGATGGGGGGAAATGCACTCTCTAAGGGAAATGTCACATATCCATCTAGCAATACCTCCTTTAGAGATAGGATTGCCTTTGTGTGGGGGAGAGAAGGATACAAATAGTGGTTTTGTTTTTCTGAAGGATTTAGTCCTGCCTGTGTAATATAATAGAGCTCTTCTAACATCTAGGGTGTGCAAATCTCTTTCTGCAACAGAGTCCGGTTTTTGAAAAATCACTGGTAACTCTACTGATTGGTTTAGGTGAAAAGGAGTAATCACTTTTGGTAGGAATTTTGGATTGGGTCTAAGAACCACTTTGTTAGGATGTATTTGAAAAAATGGTTCTTCTGTTGTGAATGCTTGGATTTCACTAACTCTTCTGAGAGAGGTAATGGCAACAAGGAAAGCAGTTTTCCATGTTAGAAATTGTAGTTCACATGTATGTAACGGTTCAAAAGGAGGTCCCATGAGTCTTGTAAGGACCACATTTAGGTTCCATACTGGAGCAGGTGGTAACCTGGGTGGGATTATTCTTTTTAATTCCTCTATAAATCCTTTTATTGCAGTTACTCTAAATAGATAAAGGTTGTCTATTTTGTAAATACGCTGCAATATCTGCTAGATGCAGGCGTATGGAAGAGTAAGCCAAATTGGACCTTTGTAAATGTAGAAGGTAGCAAATGATATTTTGGATGGAAACGTCCACAGGATCAATGTGATTGTTGTTACAGTATATTGCAAAACATTTCCACTCAGCAGCATAGCATGCTCTGGTAGTGGGTCTTCTAGCTTCTTTAATTATATTCATACAGTCTGGTGGTAGATTTAAGTAACCAAACTCTAGGACTTCAGGAGCCAGATCGCCAAATTCAGTTGGCTTGGTTCTGGGTGTCTTATTTCTCCATGGTTCTGTGTTAACAGGGATGGCGTGAGCTGTATTTTCTGATGTGGAACCATTGAGAGATCTAGTAGCGTGGTGAACCACGGTTGACGTGCCCATGTAGGGTCCACTAGTATCAGTTTGAGGGACTGTTGTCTGAGCGTGCGTACTACTAGTGGAATGAGTGGGAGAGACGGAAAAGCGTACGCAAATCTGCCTGACCAATTCATCCATATTACATTCCCCTCCGACCGTGGGTGTGGAAACCTGGCGGCGAAGGTTGGGCATTTTGAGTTCTCGTGGGTGGCAAGCAGGTCTATTTGTGGATACCCCCACATTTGAAAGAATGGTTGAAGTACTTGTGGGTGCAACTCCCATTCGTGAATCTGTTGTGATTGACGACTTAACAGATCTGCTATCTGGTTGTGGATCCCTGGAAGGTGTTCTACTGTCAGATGTTTGTTTTGAGGGATGGCCCATCTCCAGATGTTCTGTGCAAGTTGGGACAGTTGCAGAGAGTGTGTCCCCCCCCCTGTGTTTGTATTTAGTACATGGCTGTCATATTGTCCGTTTGGACTAGGACAGCTTTGTTTAGGATTTGTACTTGAAATGTTTGGAGTGCTAGGAAAATTGCTAGCAGCTCTAAGTGGTTGATGTGGAACTGTTTCTGTTGATTGTTCCACTGATCTTGTGTGGTATAATGCAGGAGATGGGCTCCCCATTCTGTGAGGGATGCGTCTATCGTGAGCACTACTTGTGGAACAGGTTCTAGGAACGGCCGTCCCTTTGTCAAATTTTTGGTGTTCCACATTGTAGAGAGCGATATGTACAGCTGTCCACCAACACCAGGTACGTGAGCTGACCTTGAGCCCGATTCCACTGTTGTGCTAGACATTCCTGTAGTGGACGCATTTGCAGTCTTGCGTGGGGGAACTATGAAGATGCAAGATGTCATCATCCCTATTAGTTTCATAAACACTCTTGTAGAGAGTGCTGGCATTGAAAAAAGGAGAATAAGTTCTGAATACTTTGAATCCTGGCTTGACTGGGATAGGCTTGAGCTACTGATGTGTTTATAGTAGCTCCTAGATATTGATGAACGTGCGAAGGCTCTAGGTGCAACTTGGTGTAGTTTATCTTAAACCCTAAGTTGTGCAGTGTTTGAATTGTTTGCTTTGTGTGTTGTGCACACTGGTTGTACGATCTTGCCTTTATGAGCCAGTCGTCTAGGCGGGGAAGACATGTATTTGGTGTCTTCTGAGATGTGCTGCCACTACTGCTAAGCACTTTGTAAACACTTGTGGTGCTGTTGTAACCCCGAATGGAAGGACTTTGAACTGATAGTGTTGTCCTTGTATGACAAACTTTAAATACTTCCTGTGCGCAGGATGTATTGGAATGTGAAAATAGGGATCCTTTAGGTCTAGTGTGGACAGAAAGAACAAGTTACTTACCTTCGGTAACGCTTTTTCTGGTAGATACTATATCTGCCTGTGGATTCCTCACCTTGTGAATATCCCCCTTGCGCCAGCAACATTCGGAAATTCTTTTTCGTAGCCTCGCGCCGACGTGGATAGGACGTCACAGAGACACGGCTCCGCTCGCGACTCCGCTGACGTCACCGGCGCCTACAAAAGGCCCACGCCGGCGTGATGACATCAGTTCCGCCTTTTTTCCGTGCCATCGAGGCACACGGACGGACCAATGACAGTAGAAATATACAAAGTATACACAGTATACAATAGTCAAGGCAAAACACACAGTGTAAAGCAAATGCAGGAAAGCAAATGAAACATTTCCTTGACATCAAAATAAATATACATTACAGTACAATAACTCTGGCATAGAAGAGTGGACAACGGGGAGGCGGGTGGGTCAGTGAGGAATCCACAGGCAGATATAGTATCTACCAGAAAAAGCGTTACCGAAGGTAAGTAACTTGTTCTTCTGATAGATACATCTGCCGTGTGGATTCCTCACCTTGTGAATAGAGTCCCACAGCAGTCCCCACTCCCGGAGGAGGGTGTCCACTCTTCTAAACCAGGAAATCCTGAAGGACAGAGCGCGCAAAGTGGCCGTCCCTCCTGACTTCGGTATCCAAGCAGTAATGCTTCGCGAAAGTATGGAGGGAAGACCAGGTTGCCGCCCTACAAATGTCCTCAACAGGAACACCTCTAGCCAAAGCAGAGGTAGTTGACTTAGCTCTAGTGGAATGAGCCCTAATACCCTCTGGAGGTTCCTTACCGGCCAAAGAGTAGCAGATCTTTATACACAGAACGATCCATCTTGATAAAGTTCTTTTATGGACCGCTCTTCCCTTCTTGCAGCCAGCAAAGCCAATGAAGAGTTGATCGTCCAAGCGACAGTCTTTAGTTCTGTCCAAATAAAAAGACACCGCCCTCTTAGGGTCCAGACGGTGCAACCTCTCCTCCTCCTTGGAAGGGTGTGGGGGAGGATAAAAGGTAGGGAGGGTAATGGATTGACCAAGGTGGAAAGGAGTCACCACCTTAGGAAGAAAAGCAGCCCTGGTCCTTAGAACCATCCGATCAGCATGTATGGTCAGGAACGGGGGCTTGGAACTTAGAGCTTGAAGCTCACTCACCCTCCTTGCCGAGGTAATTGCAACTAGGAAAACTGCCTTAAAGGTTAAAAGCCTCATAGGACATTTATGAAGAGGCTCAAAGGGAGAGCCCATCAGAAAAGTCAGAACAAGATTCAAGTCCCACTGAGGTACAATAAAAGGGGTAGGAGGAAACTTGTTTACAAGACCCTTCAAAAACCTCAAGACTACAGGTGACTTAAAAAGAGAGGGCTGATCAGGCAAACAAATAAAAGCCGACAGCGCCGAAAGATAGCCCTTAACTGTGGCAACTGCCAGCCCCTGTTGCGCCAAAGAAAGAGCAAACCGGAGCACATCTGATAAATGGGCTCTCAACGGATCAATATCATTCTCACCACACCAAATAACAAACCTAGACCATCTATAAGAATAGACAGTCTTAGTGGAGTCACGTCTGGCAGACAAAATGACATCCACCACATCAGGTGTGAGAGAATAGGAAATCAGGTTGCCCCGTTCAATCTCCAGGCATGAAGGTGCAATGTCTGGAGGTGGGGGTGTAGAACCTGCCCCTCCATCTGAGAGAGGAGGTCTGCCCTGAGAGGGAGACGGAGCGGCGGGTGAGAGGAGAGGTGGAGTAGATCTGTATACCACACCCTTCTTGGCCAATCCGGGGCGACCAATATAACTTGGGCCCGGTCTTGGCGAATTTTCCTCAGAACCCGAGGAATCAAGGGTATGGGAGGAAACGCGTAAAGGAGTTGATTTCCCCAACTCAACTGAAACGTGTCCCCCAAGGCTCCTTGCATCGGATACTGGAGACTGCAGAATAACGGGCAGTGAGCATTGTCGCGAGTGGCAAACAGGTCCACCCGAGGAGACCCCCACGTCCGAAAGACGTGACGAACCACCTCCGGATGGAGCCTCCACTCGTGGTCGGCAGAAAACTGCCGACAGACTGTCTGCACGCACGTTCAGAACCCCGGCCAGATGATTTGCCATCAGACAAATCTGGTGGTCCTGAACCCAGGACCAGAGACGCAGAGCCTCTCTGCAGAGACACTGCGACCCCACTCCTCCCTGCTTGTTGATGTACCACATCGCGGTCGTGTTGTCCGTCAGGACTTGGATCGACTGACCGCGAAGGGAAGGGAGGAAGGCCTTGAGCGCCAAACGTATCGCCCGCAACTCTAGAAGGTTGATGTGAAGCAACCTTTCCTCTGGAGACCAAAGACCCTTGACCTCCAGATCCCCCAGATGAGCACCCCACCCTAGAGTGGATGCATCCGATATCACCGTGGCCACCGATGGAGGTAGATGGAAAGGCTTCCCTTGCGACAGGTTGCCTTCCACGCTCCACCAAGACAGATCCGCTGCAGTTTCTCTGGAGATCTTCACCGACTCCCCGAGATCTCCGTTGTGCTGATACCACTGCCTGCGGAGGCACCACTGGAGTGCCCTCATGTGCCAGCGTGCATGGTTGACCAGGAGAATGCAAGAAGCCATCAGACCGAGCAGGCGAAGGACCTTCAGGACTGGAACGACCGCTCCAGGGTAAAACAAAGGAATCATTTCCTGTATGTCGCGAATCCTTTGAGGTGGAGGGAATGCACGACAAACAGTAGTGTCCAGTACGGCACCTATGAACAGGTTGCGCTGGGAGGGCACCAGGTGAGACTTGGGTACATTTATCGAAAAACCCAACCTGAACAACAACTGAGTTGTCTCCTGCAGATGATGGAGCGCCTTCTCTGACGACTCCGCTTTGATCAGCCAGTCGTCCAAATATGGGAACACAGGTATCCCCGATCTCTTGAGATGAGCTGCCACCACCGCCATCACCTTGATGAAGACTCGAGGCGCAGTAGTAAGACCAAACGGAAGGACCGCAAACTGGTAGTGCTGCGACCCAACCGTGAAACGGAGATACTTCCTGTGCGACTTCAGGATGGGTATATGGAAATACGCATCCTGCAAGTCGAGCAACACCATCCAGTCTCCTTCCATCAACGCTTGAAGAACCTGAACAAGGGTGAGCATCTTGAATTTCTCCTGCTTCAGATAGAGATTCAAGATCCTGAGGTCCAGGATAGGACGAAGCCTGCCATCCTTTTTGGGGATCAGGAAATACCGGGAGTAGCATCCCTGACCCCTTTCCTGCTCTGGTACCACCTCTATCGCACCCTTTCGTAACAGAGTTAGAACCTCCTCCTGCAGAAGAGACAGATGTTCCTGGGTGCAAAAACCTTGACAAGGAGGGTAAACAGGGGGGAATTCCCGAAAGGGAAGGGCATACCCATTTTCTACAAGATTGAGAACCCAAAGATCTGTCGTAACCGATTCCCAATCCTGTAGAAAATGGGTAAGCCGACCCCCAACTGGACCCACATGATCCTGAATAGCGGATCTAGGGCTGCTTTTATGCAGCAGGGGGGTTGGAAGAGGTGGAGGAAGAGGAGGGCTGACGTCCACGAGGACGCGCTCTTTGTTTTCCCCTGTACGATCTGTACATTGAATTTTGCTGCTGCTGCTGTTGCTGCTGCTGCTGTTGGCCTTGCCGGAAATTTCGAAAGGAGCGATCAAAGCCCCTGAACCTTCTGCCGGAAGAAGTGCCCCTGATCTGGAGGCCCAAAGACTTCGCTGTTGCTCTGCAATCCTTGAATCGCTCAAGAGCCGCATCCGCCTTTTTCCCAAAGAGACCTGAGCCATCAAAAGGAAGATCAAGCAGAGTCGCCTGAACATCAGCCGAAAAGTCCGATGACTTCAACCAGGCTGATCTCCTAGTGGCAACAGCGGTGCCCATAATACGAGCCACAGAGTCAGCAGTGTCCAGACCACTTTGAATTACCTGACGGGCTGCCGCCTGAGTGTCATTAATCACCTCCTCAAAATCCTTTCGGTTTGCGTCAGGAATTTTAGGAGCCAGGATACGCAAGGAGTCCATCAGGGCATGCACATACCTTCCCATTAGGCATGTGGCATTAGTTGACTTTAAGGCCATACTAGCCGATGAAAAGGTCTTTTTTGCCACCTGGTCCTGTTTCTTTGCTTCCTTCTCACAAGGAACCTGCGGAAAGGCACTAAGACTCTTCTTTGAACAGGCAGCCTGAATGACCAGGCTCTCCGGCGAAGGATGTGAAGACAGAAAAGCCGGGTCCTCAGGAGCGGCCCTGTACCTCCTTGCAACACTCTTTGATACCGCAGGAGCCGACAAAGGTTTCTTCCAAACTTCCATAATAGGATCAGTCAAGGCATCATTGAATGGAAGTAAAGGCTCAACCACAGAATTTGGTGAATGCAAGACTTCTGTGAGGAGATTAGACTTGAACTCCACTGTAGGCAGAGTCAATTGAAGAAGCTCAGCAGCCTTTCTCATAACCAGATGGTAAGGCTGGATATCCTTAGAGGGAGCACCTGAGCCTGAGGGCAACTCCCACTCTGGAGAGAAATCAAGGGTCCCAGAATCCGCCAATTCCTCAAAACAGCTCTCCTCTAGTTCACCTTCTTCGACATCAGACTGTGAGCCCATATAACTCTGCTCCTCCAAAAGGCGTTGTGCTTCTCTTCTTGACCTCTCCTTTACACGCCTCGCAGCCGGATCCACCAGCGGCTTCGACGGATTCGGGGCCGGCGCCGGTATCGAATCCGACGGCACAGAAGAATGCCCTCGAGGATGATCAGGAGCAGGCGACGCCGGAAACGGCGTCGACGACTTCGGCGGAGCCGGGAATTGCCAATGCGGCGTCGGAGCCGGCATGTAAGGCATAAACGGAGCCGGAGGATAGGAGTGAGGAACTCCCAGGCTGAAAGCCAAAGGACCCATGGGACCCGAAGGTGCACCAGAGGGGTACCACGCCCTTGAGAAGACACCATACATTGCGTTAAGAAACGCTGAAGGGTCCTGGCCTGGAGCAGGAAAGGGCGGCTGAAAACCATCAGGCCGGTCCTGAGGAGGGATCGAATTCGGCTCATCGACAGGCGCAGAATCCACATCCTTCCGGGCCTCTTCCTCTTCTCGGGCCGGGGACGGCGCCGGAGACGGATTCGGAACCGGTGAAGCACTCGGAGCCGGAGATGGAGACCGCCCACGCGACTCAGAAGGCGAGGCCTCACCTTCATGCTCGGAGACTTCGAGGGTAACCACCTTCGAACGTACCTTCTTCGGTGACCTCGAGCCCGACTCCTTACCAGAGCGACGTCGGGACTCATGTCTCCTCTTCTTGTGCTTCTTCTTCGAAACATGATCCAACGCCGACTTCGAAGACGACCTCTCTCGAGAAGCAGACCTCGACCTCGCCCTGGACTTCGACCTCGCCCTTCGAGAACGAGACCTCAACGACTTCTCCTTTCCAGCTTTCACCTTCGCAACCAGAAGTTTTGCTTCTCTCTCCCTCAGGGCCTTCGGATTCATCTTCCGACACGAAGAACAATCCTCCACATCATGGTCGGAACTTAAATACCAGATGCAGTCTTCATGGGGGTCGGTAATGGACATCATTTTACCGCACTCCCTGCAGGGCTTGAAGCCAGTCTTCTTGGATGACATCCTCGAAGAGACAGGATACAGAGAAGCAGAATTAAGTAACAAAACGGCAACAAAGTACCAGTAGGCTACAGAGATTCCCGATAACCGTTAGCGTCGACGACGCGGAAAAAAGGGAACTGATGTCATCACGCCGGCGTGGGCCTATTGTAGGCGTCGGTGACGTCAGCGGAGTTGCGAGCGGAGCCGTGTCTCTGTGACGTCCTATCCACGTCGGCGCGAGGCTACGAAAAAGAATTTCCGAATGTTGCTGGCGCAAGGGGGATATTCACAAGGTGAGGAATCCACACGGCAGATGTATCTATCAGAAATCTCCCTGTTGTAGTAATAGGAGTACCTGTTGTAAAGTGATCATGTGAAAATGATCTGATTGAATGTAGTGATTGAGTGGCCTGAGGTCAAGAATGGGTCTTAAGGTCCCATCTTTCTTTGGAATTAGGAAGTACAGGGAGTAGACTCCTGTTCCTTGTTCTTCTAATGGAACTACTTGAATAGCATCTTTTTGTAGGAGTGCTAGAACTTCCTGTTGAAGCAGAGTTATGTGTTCTGCAGACATTGGACGCTGCCTGGGTGGTATGTTTGGGGGGGGGGGGGTGGCTGTGAGGTCTAGACAGTAGCCATGTTGGATAATTTGTCCTACCCACCTGTCTGTTGTGATGGAGTTCCAGGCAGGTAGGAACTGTGAAAGTCTGCCCCCCACAGGAGTGGAATGCTGTAGGGGAGGCAGAGGAAAGTCATTGTTTAGGAGCGGAAGAGGAGCGGTTGTTGTTACTACCTCTACCTCTTCCCTTGTTATTGCCTCTGTATCCTCCTCTAAAAAATCCTCTATTAGAGGAGGTCTGCGTGTGTGTTTTAAAAGATGATGTTGTGTCTGCGCCGGTCTGCTTGGAGCCTCCTCTATAAGAGGAGCGGCGAAAAGAACCTCTAGTCTGGGTGTATTGTAATGCCCCCATAGACTTAGCGGTATCTGTGTCCTTCTTCATCTTTTCTAATGTATTATCTACCTCCGGCCCGAACAATTGGTTCCGATTAAAGGGCTGGTTTAGGATGGTAGTTTGTACCTCTGGTTTAAAACCCGAGATGCATAACCATGTGTGACGCCTGAGAATAACACTAGTGTTCACTGCTCTGGATGCTGTGTCAGCTACATCTAGTGCACATTTAATTTAGGCATTTGAAATTAATTTGCCTTCTTGTTAAAGTTCTGCTGCCAGATCCTTGTGTTGATCTGGTAGGTGTTCCATTAACTTTTCTAGTTGATTGTAATGAGCCCTGTTGTAGCGTGAGAGTAAAGCCTGGTGTTTGCTATGCGCCATATGTTTGTTGCTTGTGCAGCAATTCGTTTCCCTGACGCATCCATGATCTTGGACTCTTTGTCAGGCGGGGGTATGTCCCCAGAAGTTTGAGAATTGGCCCTTTTTGCGCGCATTAGACACTACCAATGAGTCTAGTGGCAGATGACCCTTAATGTATACTGGACCAGCTGATGCTGGCCTATACTTTTTCTCTATTCTAGGATTTAACACCCTACACCTTACTGGATCTTTAAAAATCTCTGGAGCATGTTTTTTGACTCCCTTAATCATTGGTAATATTTGGGTAGACCTTTGTGAGTGTTCGAAAGTATCTAACAAAAAGTCCTCCTCAATGGCATCAGAGTGCATGGGAACCCCATGGTAAAGTGCAGCTCTGTTTAAGAAATGATTGAAACCAATACTGTCCTCTGTAGGGGAAGGTTTGGTTGGGTAGTACTGAGGATCAGGGATGTCTGGTGCATTATTTGGTGAAAAATTATTTGCATTCTCATCATCCTTCGGGTATTCTGTGTTAACATCCTCATCTGCAGGGTATGTATGTGGTTCTGGAACATCACCCCCCCCCCACCCAAATCATACTCCTCATCAGTGTGGTGTGATGATGCAGGAGAGTGAATAGGAGAAGTTGTAGGTTCTACATATGGAGTAACAGGAGAGGAAGAAGGTGAAGGAGAGGAAGGGTGCATTGGAGAAGTTGCACAGTCCTTTTTGGCAGGGACCACAGGTGTAAGTGGTGTGTCTGCTGGTCTCTTCTTATAAGGGATTGCTTCCACATGTCCAGTCTTTGGATTAATATGGACTTTTTTCTGTCTAGGATCTGGTCTAAACAGTTCTTCCTCTTCTATAATCTTCTTCGGCGTCGATTTTTTCGGAGCCGATAGAGGTTGTTTTTGTACTTTTTGCCTTATGAGGAGTATCAGTCTCTTTTGGCAATGTTTTCGGTGCTGAATGTTGTTAAGCCTTATCTGGGGTCTTCGGTACCGGTATTAGAGGTTTCGGCGTGGAGACAGGTTTTGCCGGGCCTGTGGCGCCGGAAACTGGTTTCCCCTCTTTGTTTTTTGAACCGGAAGGTTTCGGAGTCGAAGCTTTCGGGTTTGGTACAGTTTTTGTCTTTGGCGCCGATGGTACGGGTGCCGAAGTGTCTTTGTCCTTGGGCGGCGAAGGTTTTTTTATGTTCGGTGCCGACGAATCCTTCGGCGTCGAAGGATGTTTCGGTGCCAATGGAGGAGGTTAACTGGCACATGGTGTTTCTTCGGTGCAGAGGGACCGGAAGGCGTATTCTCTTTCTTCAAAGCCGGGCCCGAAGGCGGGGCGTTAGAGGGTAAATGTCGGTCTCGACTGGGCCACATGGGCGGCGTGCTGACCGTTGCCTTCTGTTTGGGTAATGTCTGTGGTGCAGGGGCAGATGTACTCACGGGTTGTCGAGACGGGATCGAATCGTCCGAATCCTCTGCCCCCGATATTAATTGGAGATCAGGCGAGTCCTCCTCTGCGCCGAGTGGAGCCTTGTCCTCGGAGATATCTTTGATTGGATATTCATCCTCGAGACTTCTTCTTTGACGATCTCCTCTTCAAAGATGGCCTACGGTGCTGATCTTCTTATTTCGTGTCGACGGGCCCTCCGATCTTGAATTGTTTTCTTCGATCGGAAGGAGGCACAGGCAATGCAGGTCGACTCGTCGTGTTCTGGCGAGAGACAGAGGCTGCAAACCTCGTGATGGTCGCTATGAGGGAATTTTGCTCGGCATACCGGGCATCTCTTGAATGGAGTTCTTTCCATGAGGCGTAGGCCCACGTCGACACACCGGAATTTAGTTGGTGATGTTGAAAGTCTATTCGATGTCGAAAGAAGTTTGTTTGAAGTTTCTCGCTTCGAAAAAGCAGAAAAATCTTTTTCTAGCCGGAGCGGAAAACTTTCATCCAAACCCAGTGGCGGAAAAAAACAATCTGAGGATGGAGTCGATGACCATGCGCAGTATTGTCCAATTGAGGAGTCACCTATCTCGTGACTACAAAAGACTTCTTCCAAGAAGACAACAACCTGCAATCATCAGAGCCCAACACCAGGTGGCGATCTATTGCTAAATGTAGGATCTGCAGCTCATATGCCTCGAACACAGCATTTTCCGTTCGAGGCATATGAGCTGCAGATTACACACTATGCATAGATTGTATAGCAGTACCCACACCTAGCGGCGAGCACCCGTATCTGTTGCAGTTGTTTGAAACAGCATTTCTAATACAGCCTGGACCACAGTGGCTTGTTGTTTAGTTTGCACATCTACACAATAATGTTTTGTAAATGTGTGCGGTGTGAGCCATGTAGCTGCTCTGCATATGTCATCTAAGGGTATGTTCCCTAAGAATGCCATTGAAGCCCCTATCTTTCTTGTTGAGTGGGCTTTTGGAGGAATTATTAACGTGTGTTTTGCTTTTTGGTAACAAATTTGTATGCATTTAACTATCCATCTGGTGATCCCTGATTTTTATATAGGGTTGCCTTTGTGTGGCGGCGAAAAAGACACAAAAAGTTGTTTTGTTTTACCAAACGATTGTGTTCTTTCGATATAGTACAGCAGAGCTCTTTTAACGTCTAAAGTGTGTAGAGCTCTTTCTGCGACTGTTTGAGGCTAGGAGAAGAATACGGGCAGCTCAACGGATTGGGTTAGATGGAATGGTGAAATGACTTTAGGCAGGAATTTTGGATTAGTACGAAGAATCACTTTGTTATGATGCATTTGCAAAAAGGGTTCTTGAATGGTAAATGCTTGTAGTTCACTAACACAGCTGCGTTCACTTCACCTACAACAAGCCCACATCCAACAACCACCCCCAACCCACTCTGCAAAGAAACTGGAACAAATTCACCATCGACCAGATCTCCTCATCGCTTCTTCAAAAGCCCCCCGCCCACTCCTCAAACCCAGACCAAGCAGCCACCAACCTCACCCAATGGTTATCCAACAGCGCCGACATCCTAGCACCACTGAAAAAACGACAAATCAAACTAGGCAGCAAGAAGGCCTCCTGGTTCAACGATGACCTTAAGAAATCCAAGAAACTCTGTTGCTCCCTCGAGAAGGCCTGGAAAAAAGACCCAACCACCAGCACCAAGGACGCCTTCAAAAACGCCACCCGCATACACCACCAACTAATCCGAAATGCCAAGAAAGCAGCCTTCAAGGACCGTCTAGATAACAACGCCCACAACAGCAAGGAATTATTCAACATCGTCAAGGAATTTACCAACCCCTCAGCCAACTCCAACGACATCACCCCCTCTCAAGCCCTCTGCGACTCCCTAGCCTCATTCTTCCACAACAAAATTGCAGACATCCACAACAGCTTCGACAACAAACCCGGAGACCAACCCACCCAATCCCCTGCAGAACCCCCACACCCCCTGAACATCCTCAATGACTGGAAGCCAATCTCCACTGAGGACACCATCCGTCTGATGAACTCTATCCACTCAGGATCCCCCACAGACCCTTGCCCTCACCACATCTTTAACAAAGCAGACTCCATTATTGCACCGCACCTCCGAGACGTCATCAACTGCTCCCTCAACTCCGCAACCTTCCCGGAAAGCTGGAAACATGCCGAACTCAGCGCCCTCCTGAAGAAACCCACAGCTGACCCCACCGAACTCAAAAACTATCGCCCTATCTCACTCCTTCCATTCCCGGCCAAAGTCATCGAGAAAGCTGTCAACAACCAGCTCGCCGCATTCCTCGAAACCAACAAATCCCTCGACTCCTCACAGTCCGGCTTCCGAGCCAAGCACAGCACCGAAACCGCCCTCATCGCAGCAACAGACGACATTCGAACTCTACTGGACAATGGAGACACAGTCGCCCTCATCCTCCTCGACCTCTCCGCAGCCTTCGACACAGTCTGCCATAGCACCCTTCTACAGCGCCTCAAAAACATCGGAATCCAAGGAAAAGCACTGGAATGGATCACCTCGTTCCTCTCCGGAAGAACCCAGAGAGTCCGCCTTCCACCATTCAAGTCAGAGGCTACTGAAGTCATCTGCGGCGTACCTCAAGGGTCCTCACTCAGTCCCACCCTCTTCAACGTTTACATGAGCCCCCTCGCGGCCATCGCACGCCAACATAACCTCAACATCATCTCCTACGCCGACGACACTCAACTGATCCTATCACTCACCAGAGACCCTAACACGGCCAAAACCAACCTACACGAAGGAATGAAAGAAGTAGCCGAATGGATGAAGCACAGCCGTCTGAAACGGAACTCAGACAAAACAGAAGTCCTCATCTTAGGTACCTCCCCCTCCTCCTGGGACGACTCTTGGTGGCCAGAGGCCCTTGGAAAAGCACCCATCCCGACGGACCACGCACGGAACCTGGGCGTCATCCTGGATTCCTCACTCTCGATGAACAGACAAGTCAACGCCGTTTCTTCATCTTGCTTCAACATTCTTCGCATGCTCAAAAAAACATTTCGCTGGATCCCTACCGAAACTAGAAAAACAGTCACCCACGCTCTGGTCACGAGCCGACTGGACAACGGAAACACCCTCTACGCCGGCACCACCGCAAAACTCCAGAAAAAACTACAACGCATCCAGAACGCCTCAGCCAGGCTCATATTAGACATCCCGCGTAAAGAACACATCTCTGATCACCTGAAAAACCTCCACTGGCTCCCCGTCAATAAGAGGATCACTTTCCGGCTCCTAACCCACGCACACAAAGCACTCTACGAAATCGGACCCGAATGCCTCAACACACGACTATCCTTCTACACCCCCTCCCGGCAGCTACAATCCTCCAACCAAGCCCTTGCCACTGTACCTCGCATCAACAAAACCACCATGGGAGGTAGATCCTTCTCCTACCTAGCAGCTAAAACTTGGAACTCACTTCCCACTCACCTTCGCCTTACTCAGAACCACCTAGCATTCAGAAAGCAACTCAAAACGTGGATATTCGACAAGTAACTCCCCACCCTTCTTCAAGCGCCTTGAGACCCTCTGGGTATGTAGCGCGCTATACAAATCTTTTGACTTGACTTGACTTCTAAGAGAAGTAATTGCTACTAGGAAAGCTACTTTCCAAGTTAGGAATTGCAATTCACATTTATGTAATGGTTCAAAGGGAGGACCAATTAACCTTGTAAGAACAATGTTCCGGTTCCACACTGGTGCTGGTAGCGTTCTGGGAGGAATTATTCTTTTTAGTTCTTCCATGAAAGCTTTAATAGCTGGTACTCTGAAAAGAGACAGATGTTGTCTGTTTTGTAAGTATGCTGCGATGGCAGCAAGGTGCAACCTGATAGACGTATAGGCTAAGTTACACTTTTGAAGGTGTAATAGATATCCTATGATGTGTTGGATAGGCACGTCTAAGGGGTCTATTTGGTTGTTTTGGCAGTATATGACAAAGCGTTTCCACTTAGCAGCATAACATGCTCTGGTAGTGGGACGTCTAGCTTCTTCAATGATGTTCATGCATTCTGGAGGAAGGTTGAGGTAACCAAACTATGACCTCAGGAGCCAG
Organism: Lissotriton vulgaris; assembly: GCF_964263255.1. Taxonomy (NCBI): domain Eukaryota; kingdom Metazoa; phylum Chordata; class Amphibia; order Caudata; family Salamandridae; genus Lissotriton; species Lissotriton vulgaris. Next base: position 362,100,193 of record NC_141697.1, read on the forward strand.
GTCGCTAGGTTGAGCTGAGCTGGGTCTGGGTGTCTGATCTCTCCATGGTTCTGCGTTAATAGGCGTGGAGATAGATTTTGTTTTTGATGTGGCACCACAGACATTTGCAGTAGCGTGCTGTACCACGGCTGTCTGGCCCAAGTTGGAGCGGCTAGTATGAGTGTCAGGGAATGTTGTTGTAGTTTGCGCACCACAAAGGGAAGTAGTGGGAGAGGAGGAAAACCGTAGGCAAATAGTTTTGACCAGTTCATCGACATTGCATTGCCCTTGGACAATGGGTGTGGGTATCTGGTGGCAAAGTTTGGGCATTTTGCATTTTCGTGGGTGGTGAAGAGGTCTATCTGAGGTTGTCCCTACACTTGGAAGAACGGATGAAGAACTTGCGGATGAAGTTCCCACTTGTGGATCTGCTGTGTTGTCGACTTAGCAGATCTGCAATAGTGTTTTGTACTCCTGGGACGTGTTGGGCTAAGAGGAAGATTTTTAGCGGTATAGCCCATCTCCATATCTGCTGTGCTAACAGAGAGCTGCAAAGAGTGTGTCCCCCCTTGCTTGTTTATGTAGTACATATTGTCTGTGCGGACTAAGACAGCTTTGCCTGACACTTGAGTTTGAAATGCTTTCAGGAGCTAGAAACACGGCTAGCAACTGCAAATAATTGATATGGAATAACTTTTGTTGCGGTGTCCACCTGCCCTGCATGGTGTGATGCAGTAAATGGGCTCCCCAGCCGGAGAGCGTTGCGTCCGCTGTTATGACTACTTAGGGAACTGGCTCTAGAAACGGTCGTCCCTTGGAAAGGTTTTTGGTGTTCCACCATTGCAGAGAACGAGGAGTCCGACCGTCTACCAACACTAGGTCTGTTAAGTGACCTTGAGCCAGGCACTACAGATATGCAAGATGCCATCATTCCTATGAGTTGCATGAACACTCGAGCTGGTAGCGAGTGTTGTGGTTAGGAGATTTTGTACACTTGTTATCCTGGCTGGAGAGGGATAAGCTAGTGTTAATTGGATGTTTATTGTAGCGCCAAGATATTGTTGTATGTGCTAGGGGTGCAGATGGGATTTGACGTGATTTACAGTGAATCCCAAGTTGTGAAGCAGTTGAACAGTAACTTGAGTGTTTTGCACACACTGTCTGTATGAGCTGGCTTTTATGAGCCAGTCGTCCAGATATGGGAAGACGTGAATGTACTGTCTTCTTAGGTGTGCTGCTACTACTGCTAGGTATTTTGTAAACACCCTTGGCGCTGTTGTGACCCCGAATGGTAGCACTTTGAACTGGTAATGCTGTCCGTCTAGCACAAATCTGAGATATTTTCTGTGTGCTGCGTGGATGGGAATATGGAAGTAGGCGATCTTGAGTGACAAGGAAGTCGTTTAATACCAGTAATGGAAGGACCTGTTGTAGTGTGACCATATGAAATGATCCGACTGTATGTAAAGGTTTAGAGGTTTGAGGTCTAGGATGGGTCTTAGAGATCCGTCCTTCTTTGGTATTAGGAAATATAGGGAATATACTCCTTTGTTTTTCTGATGCTCTGGAACTATTTCCATTGCATTTTTCTGCAGGAGAGATAGTAGCTCCTGTCTGAGCAATGTTAAATGTTCCTGTGACATTGGACGTTGCTTGGGTGGTATGTTTGGGGGGGTAGATGTTAGTTCCAGACAATAACCTGATTGAAATATTTGGAGCACCCACCTGTCTGATGTGATGTTTTCCCAGGCTGGCAGGTACTGTTGAAGTCTTTCCCCGACAGGAGTGGAATGAAGTGGGGGAAGGGGAAGGGGAAGGGGGAAGGGGAAGGGGAAGGGAGTCATTGGGCAGGGGGTAGAGGCAGAGCGCGAGTTGTTATTTTTTCCTCTGCCTTTGTTATTGTTACCCCTGTACCCACCCTTTGGTAGCCTTTACTGTAGGTAGACTGTGTAGAGGCTTTGTACGAGGTAGTAGCGGTGTCTGAAGTGTATCCCCCTGGTGGCACCTCGAAGGTTTGAGCGACTAAATGAACGTCTGAGAGCCTGCGACTGCAGGGCTCCCATAGATTTGGCGGTGTCTGTATCTTTCTTCATTTTCTCTAATGATACATCTACCTCGGGGTCCAAATAGGAGTTGTTCGTCAAAGGGTTGGTTAAGAATGGCGCTTTGTACCTCGGGTTTTAACCTTGATATGTGCAGCTAGGCGTGTCTGCGTAGCAAGACACTGGTGTTAACTGTCCTCGAGGCCGTGTCCGCTGCATCAAGAGCACACCTAATAGAGTTGTTTGAGATATTTTTCCCCTCCTGGATGAGCTTGTTTGCTCTATCTTTGTACTTGTCAGGGAGATGCCTCATTAGTGACTCTAGCTCATCGTAATATGCCCTGCCATATCTGGCTAGCAGTGCCTCTGTATTGGCGATACGCCACATGTTTGCTGCTTGAGACGCTGTTCTTTAGACTGTTGCATCAAGTAGCTTAGACTCTTTATCTGGTGGTGCAGCCTCACCGGATATTTGTGAGTTTGCTCACTTGCGTGCGTTGGAAACTACAAGTGAGTCAAGTGGTACTAGGGCCTTTAATATATGCTGGGTCTGATGGGGCAGCTTTATATTTTTTCTCTTCAATATTTGTATGAATTGTACTAATTTTTTGAAGTCTATGTTTGTATTTTATATTGAGTGTTGTATATTTATATATGTATATATATTTGTTAATTTCACAGCCCTGAAGAAGTCCATGTGTCTGGACGGAACGAGTCGGCTGTTTTTTCCAAGCACGAGTGCATTTTTTACACTTTAAATAAAAGAAGAATATTTGAAGAATACTATGGAAAGGGCGTGATCATTTATAATGTGTCCGGTCTGGCTTGCTAAGTGGTGCACCTTTGCGTTTTTGTGAAACTGTTAAAATCCTGTATTGGATTGCACCCTGGCAGAGGGTGCATCAACAGTGTGCACACTCAATCAGTGGGGGACTACCACTATATGTATATTAATTAGGAATTTCAGGTCAGATGCTCGCTTTTTGAAGGGTTCACTCTCTAAGCATGTTTCATCCTATTGATGGAGTCGACCATGGAAGAGGAACACACAACCAAATCAGACGGCGGAAAAAAGCAAACTAACAATGGAGTCGACGACCATGCGAAATGCAAACAAAAGGAGGAGTCACTATAACTCATGTCTCAAAGAACTTCTTCCAAGAAAAACAACTTGCACCCTTCAGAGTCCAATACTAGATGGCGGACGTATGCTAAGCATGTGAATCTACAGCTACACATGATATATATATATACACATACACATACATATTTTTATATATATATATATATATACACACACACACACACGCTAGCATGTCACCCTAAAATAATGATTGATGACTTAATGAGTTAATTATGTATACCCTTTGTTTTAGTAAAGCATCTTCTTGACTAGTGCTCCTTTATGCAATTCCAGAACATACATGAGCTTCAGTCGCAAATAGAAAGTTTAGTGTAAAGTCATTTTATGAATTATGAGGTTGTGTTTTCTGCAATCTTCCTTGCATGCAGTGAAGGAAAAGAGAGAAAAATGGGGTTTGGGGAGGACGGTAGAGGGAAAAGAAAAAAGATGGGAGAGGAAAAAAACAGGAGTAATAGAAAATTCAGGGGGAAGAGAAGAACCTGGGGAAAAGGCAAGAACCTAGGGGAAATGCAAGAACCTGGGGGAAAGGCGAGAACCTGCAGAAAACCTAGGGAAAGACAGGAACCAGAGGAAAGAGAAGAAACAGGGGAAAGAGAAGAAACAGGGGAAAGAGAAGAAACAGGGGAAAGAGAAGAAACAGGGGAAAGAGAAAAACAGGGGAAAGAGAAAAACAGGGGAAAGAGAAAAACAGGGGAAAAAGGGGAGAAGAGATGAAAAGGGGAAAGAGGAAAAACGGGGGAAGAGAAAAACGGGAGAAATTAAAAGAGGGAAATAAAAAGAGGTTTGCTGAAATGAGGGAAAGAAAAATGGAGAAAGAAAAATGCAGAAAGAAAATAGGGAAGAAAAAATGGGGGAAGAAGAAAAGGTTAAAAAGAGAAAATGGGGGAAATGGGACATAGTGAAAAATCTGTAGAAACAAGAACATTTTTAGAGAGAAGTAGACTACGGGCATTGATTAATGTTTTGCGTAGCTATACAGTCACATAAATAATAGCTAGGGTCTACATTCTTAACACAGGTTCAAGTCAACAAGCAAATGTACACTGTTTGGCTTCTAGGGACCTTTGTCAACATTCAGGGTGATGATCTACATAATCCTGCTTATGCAACACTTTTCAAAGCAAAGGATCTCAGCAGCGCAAAAATAGATTTTCCCATACATCATATAGGGATGTGAGAAGAAAAGCTAGGAAATAAAAAATTAGTGACAGGAACTGTGTAAGACGTTAATATATTTTACAACTAACTCAAAGACTAGACAGCAAATTTTCACTCAAAAGTGTGATTAAAGCTAGAAGAGTATATCATAGAAATTACCATTACATTTAAAATAAAGTAATTGGTTGGACTATTAGTAGATGTGGAAAGAGAATCTGAGATGCAGAGAGCGTGAGATAAATAAACAGCCCATAAACAAACGGTCCAGTATCCTCTGAAATATAAGCTAAAGTGTACCTATCCAAGACGACCAAATCAGTTGCAGTTTCAGCATTACTCTTCAAAATTCTTTCTAGCTTCTGAATCTTTTCTTCCAGATCTGATGGATCACATTTTCCATTTAAAATAGAAGCAGTTAACCCTAGAATTCGTGGACACGTGGGGTAGCTGTCACAAATCTGTCAAATGGATCAGAAAAAAACATCATGCATAAATGATTCACGTTTCTATTCATCTTACGACAGAATATCTTCACAGACCTTCACCAATACATTCGCTGTAAGAAATTTCCTGCACTGCCTCTATTCAATTAAAAACTGAGAATGGAATGAAAAATAGTAACAGGATCTCAAATGGTTTCTCAATAGGCTGTTAAATTAGTTTCAATTTCAAGGAGAAAAATTCTATAGTTTATTTTTATTTTATAGAATGCTCCAGGATCCCGTGGATGGGTTGGACAATTAAGTGCTTATGTTTTAATGGTGATTCCCTTGAAGAAAAAACAAAAAAAATGTAATAAATTACTCTTTTACTTCCCAAGTTAGGGCAAAGCATATGCTGTAGTCATAGTTCATAATGTTGGTAACATGTTCACATAAGCACTTCAAATATAGCACACACAAAACTACCCCAAAATAAATATCCATTCGAAAGACAACCGCACCACAGCTTTCACTGCAACAGACCGGAGGTGGATTTGTAATAAAATACACCGATATATATATATTTGTTTAATGCTATGGCTACTTGAAGTATGTAACAAACGCTTTTGAGTACGTTGGTAAGAAAGAACAAAGTGAGGAAAACATTATGGCAATATCAAACTGTTGCTGCAAAGGATACACTATGTATTCATACATTTTCAATCAGAAGTCCAAACTTTGAAATATTACATGCTAAACACCTGTTACCTTCATTATTTCCCGATGTGGATGATCAAGGATTGCAAGATGACACTCATCGAAAACCAACAGATTAATGTTCGACAGTGACAAGTACTCCTTTTTCAAAACATTCAAGAAGACATGGCAGGTCATAACCAGAACCTAAAATAGATAACAGAAACTATGATAGTGCAACAGTAACGGAATGAATGTTCTATTATTGGGATTTTCTTTTCATGTTTCAGCCTACATATTTACATACCAAGAAATGTAACAGTACAGAGAGACCTTAGAAAAAACTATCATTTAGTCTATGCGAACCTGACGGGCTGAACAGACCAACCCTCAGGAACAATGCTTTAAGTCAAACAATTCTTACTATGTGATACTTTTTGAAAAGGACTACCTTTTGCCTGAAGTACCCCAGATGGTGCTACTGGTTTTGCTGTCTAACATTTTGTGCACTTACACCTCCTGCTTACCAGAGATAAAGTGCCAGCGCTCCCTCTCTCAACATGATGAAATTGGCATACCCACAATTATCATATTTAGCTTACCTATAATTTTCTAGTGTATCATACAAGCCTGTATCCAGGGCCTGCAAGTTAAATGTCACAAGTGGACTGCAGCACCCATTCTGCCACCCACTGAAATGACACTGCAAACAGGACTGCAGGCATGCCATTGTAGTCTGGTGGACGAGCAGCGTTAAAACTGCAGGGTCGGGGGGCGTGGCCAAGATGGCGGCGGAGTAGGACGCCTTTCCGTGCCGCTCCGGCGCTGATCCAACATAGCAACTAATAGCACGATTTTGGGGGCACCCACGAGCCCCTACGGTGGCGGAGACGTTCGCCTAGCAGAGCGGCGGACGTTGGCGGGGTCCCCGGAGCGGTGTGACCCCCAGAGCGCCTGCGAGGACGTTCGCAGCCTACGGCCTGTGAGACCCCGGGCTTTCCGACTATCGCGGCCCGGCGTGGTCGAGGGGCGGGGCCCTAGATCCGCCTGCAGGCACTGGAGCAGACGGACGGCTGAGCGGACCGGAGTTTGGACGAGGGAGGTTCTATCGGCGAGACCCGGCTCATACCCCGCCACGCATGGGAGAGGACCCCTGGCCAAGTAGCGCCACTTGCATAACCGGTGGCCCCCTGCTAACGCCATCGACTGGCCCCCCACGTGGGTGGCGCCTGCGGCCTGCTTGAACTGTCCGAGCCTAGGGCCGGGTCGCTGCACGGAGCCGGACGACGACGGGGCACAGGAGTGACTCTATCGCTCATTGGTGGCGGAGGCTTGGAGGACCGAGGCGGCAGATCGCTGGCCCCCTGGAACTCCCGTCTGGGATACAGAAGACGCTCACAGTCGAGTGCCTGGGGGCGGGGAGCCTGGAAACGACTGGAGGCGAAGGAAGGAACCGAGTGCTTGGCCCGCCGGCAGCCCCCGCTGCATCCTTGGCCACGTGGAGTCGACACAGGGCGTCATGTCTACAGTGCAGCGCAAACGAAACCAGGGAAAGGACAAGGCCTCCCAACAACCGGCCTCCCCTGGAGCAAGTGGGTCATCAAGGCAATCTGATGAAGACGCTCCGGTGACGAAGGCCTTCATGTCGGAGCTGTTTGCCTCCATCAAGGAGGACATATCGGAACTCAGGTCGCAGCTCGCCTCCGACCTGCGGGAGGTGCGGAGGGACGTGGACGGCATAGGTGAGAGGGTGGCGACCCTGGAGGACAGGGACTTGAGCGTCGCCACAGATGTTCATATGCTCCAGCAGGACATTATCCGCCTCACCGAGCAGAATTTGGACCTCCAATTGCATACGGAAGACCTTGAAAACCGCTCCCGTAGGAACAACATCCGTATACGGGCGGTGCCCTGGGACGGTGAGGCGGGAGACCTCCGGGGATACGTACAGGAGCTGTTCCTCCAGGTCTTAGACGAGGAGGACACGAAGGAGATACGGATGGACAGAGTGCACCGGGTGGGCCTGCCGCGGCGAGGGGGGGGTCCTCCCCCCGACATACTGGTGTGCGTCCACGATTTTCAACTCAAGGAGAGGATACTACGGAAGGCCAGGACCATCGACTCATTGCAATTCCGTGGCCATAGACCCCAGCTGTTCCAGGACTTGGCGGCCTCTACCTTACAAAAACGAAGGGACTTCCGTCCTATCACAGCATTCCTGAAAGAGAGGGAGATTGCCTACTCTTGGGGGCACCCTTTCAGAATAATTTTCAGATGGCAGAACCGCCTGGCCCAAGTACGCACACTTCAGGCGGCAAAAGAGCTCCTGGGATTGGCGGATGTTCCATCATCGCAGGCCACGGCGGCCTCCCCATCTCGGCGGTGCCGCCGGATCCCCTGCAAGACAACGCCCGGACCTCTCTACCAGCCTGCAGGAACGAGGAGCAGCGGTCGCTTCGGTGGCATCGGCCACGTTGGCTGCTTCACAGCTCAGCTCTGGGGCGGCGTGAGCCCCAAAATGGCGGATTGGCGCCGGGAAGGCTCGGGCCTTCTGATCGAGGGTGTGCAAGTACTCTGGTGGAGACGACCTTGATTACGGCCAAGGGGAATAGTGGCTTCATTCCTCTGGCCTGTCACTCGATTGGGGGCTTCCTACGGACTTCGGCCTACTGATCCTGTTGAGTATGGTTTTTGCGCTTTTTTTTCCATTTTTGTACAATGTTCTGTGTTGGTTCGGGGGGGGTTTTGGTTGGGGGACTGTTGGGGAGGGGGAGGGGGGGCCGTGACGGCAGGCCTTTGGGGATGAATGTAGAGAATGAGTGGTGGAATGCGCGCCATGCTGTAGAGGGGCTGAACCTACGACTGTTCTGGGAACGTTTGGGAGCACGTGGTGGGGGGGAGGGGTGGAAGGAGGGTTGGGCGCCATTTTGTATTTCTGATAGCAAGATCTTTGGGAGGTGTTTATTATGCCGATTAGTATAGGCACTTGGAATGTCAAGGGCTTGAATTCCCCTCAGAAGAGACAGAAGGTCCTGAAATACCTTGTAGACCATCACCTTGATGTGGTGGGGCTTCAGGAAACCCATTTAGCTCGAAGGGATGAAATGCGGCTCCGACACAGGGCGTACCCCATTGTGTACAGGTCCTCAGCTGTCACGAAGCATCGGGGGGTGGCGTTAATGTTTAAGGCAGCGTTGCATTTTCAGCCTGTGGGAGTCCGCACCGATAGAGAAGGACGGTGGTTGATGGTCAAGGGGCACATCCAGGGCAGGTTGTGTACGTTTGTGGTGCTCTACTTGCCTAATTCTGGCCAAAATAAGTACTTGCAGGAGCTGCTGGAGAAGGTGGGGGACTTTGCGGAAGGACTTGTATTCATGTTGGGTGATTATAACTTGGTTTGGGATGGGGAGATGGACAGCTCTGGGGGTCGAAGGGCGGACATGGGGGTTCTCTCGGGGAGTACACAGAGGGGGGTGGAAGAGATGGGGCTGGTGGATGGTTGGAGGTTTTTTCACCCTGCTGTGAAGGACTATACGTTCTTTTCCCATGTGCACCACTCCTACTCCCGCCTGGACTACGTCTTCCTCAGCCAGTCCCTTAGAGGGAACATCTTAGATGCCGCCATTCTCCCGATTTCTGTCTCGGATCACAGTCTTCTAGTGCTCACGCTTCGGTGGTCGCCGCCGGACACCGCGAACCGGAAATGGCACTTCCCGGCATCGGTGGTCCGAGACGATGTATCCCATCAGGCCTTGCGTCAGGCCATCCGGGACTTTTTTGATAGCAACCCTCCCTCGGACACGTCCCTAATGACCACCTGGGACGCCTTTAAGGCGACGATCAGGGGGACGTGCCTGGGCCTCAACTCACAATTGAACGCCTTACGTAGGAAGGAGAGGGAAGCGCTGGAGGCAGAGGTGCTCGCGCTTGAGAGGGAACACAAAGCTAATCCCTCGAGGGTGACCCTACGTCCCCTGACGGCAGTACGGGGCAAGTTGAAGTCTCACTACACGAATAGGGCTGAACTCACACTGTTGCGGCTGGGCCGGCTCTCCTACTCTGGGGGCAACAAGATTGGTAGACACCTTGCCCGGCAATTGAAGGACAAGAGGGAGCGGGAATACGTAGGTGGGATTAGAGACGTGGCAGGAGTGCTCCAGCACGATGACGGGGCGAAGGCTGATGTCTTTGGCCGCTTCTACGCTGCGTTGTACGCGGGGGAAGAGTTGGACGCGGCTGATCAACGTGCTTTTTTGCAGCGCTTATCGCTTCCGCAGGTGCCAGGGGCCTGGAATGATTTACTTGAGGCTCCGATCACAAGGGAGGAGGTCCTCGCGGCTATTAAAAACCTGAAACTACACAAAGCCCCCGGCCCCGACGGGTTCACCGCTGTCTTTTACCAGACCTATGCGACTGAGGTGTGTGACTTCCTGGCCGCCCTCTTTAACGACATGGCTGGACCTGGGGTGAATTCTGGGACCCTGGCGGAAGCAGTGATCACGGTCCTGCCGAAGCCGGGGAAGGACCCGGAGCGGTGTGCCTCATACCGCCCTATAGCCTTACTCAACATCGACGCCAAGCTCTACTCGGCTATATTAGCGAGCCGCCTGCAAGACCTGCTGCCGTCGATTATCCATGCGGACCAATCGGGCTTCATCAAAGGCCGCCAAACGCATGATAACACCCGGAGGGTCATCCACCTTATAGAGAAGGCGGACAGGTTCCGCATCCCGGCGGTCTTGGTGGGGCTGGATGCGGAGAAGGCTTTCGACCGCGTGGACTGGGGCTTTCTCTTCCACACGTTGCGGGCATTTGGGTTTTCCGATCGCTTCATCGCGATGGTAAGAGCTAACTTCTGCGGCCCGCGTTCACGGGTGGCGGTGAACGGCCACTTGTCGGCCTTCTTCCAACACTCGCGGGGCACTAGGCAGGGATGTCCCCTCTCGCCCTTGCTGTTTGCACTCAGCATTGAACCTCTGGCACTGGCAGTCCGGGAGCATGAGGGGGTGAAGGGCATCCCGTTCACTGGGGAACAGCACAAGATCACCCTGTTTGCGGATGATGTCCTCTTGTCGTTGGCCGACCCCGCTAACTCCCTTCCGTGTGTTCGTGATATATTGCTGGAATTTGAGGCGGTGGCCGGCTTCAAGGTCAACTATGGCAAATCGCATGTCCTGAACCTGACTCTATCTCAGGCCGAGGTGGCACGGGTGAAGGCGACGACGCCGTTGGCCTGGGCCTCGGGCTCCCTGCTATATCTCGGGGTACACCTCACCCCGACAGTGGGCGGTCTCTTTGCGGCCAATTTCCCGCCCCTCATGGCCAGATCACGCGTGGAGCTGGAGAAATGGAAGCCTAGATTCCTGTCCTGGCTGGGACGGGTACATGCTGTCAAAATGGTCCTTCTCCCCAAATATCTATACCTGTTCCAAGCCTTGCCTATTCCACTGCCCTCTACCTTCTTTAGCCAACTCAAATCGACGATGTTGAAATTTATCTGGCAAGGTGGTCGGGCGCGGCTTTCATTTACACTTCTGCGGCGCCTGCGGAATGACGGAGGGGTAGGCCTTCCGGACTTCCACCTCTACTACAAGGCGGCCCAACTTAGAGTTATGGTGGAGTGGTCGCAGCAGTTCTCTGACAAACACTGGCTGCACATGGACCGGAGTGTGGCAGGCCGGTCCATCTGGGACCTAGCGTGGAAGCCGAAGCGAGACCGCCCAGTAAACGCGTACATTAGTACCCCCACGGGGACCACGCTGAAAGTTTGGGACACACTGGCCAGTGACGAGAGGTGGACGACCTTCCCATCCCCATTCACCCCTTTGCATTTTAATCCGGAGTTTTCCCCGGCGCTCACCGAGGGCCCCTTTGACGTTTGGAGGGAGGGGGGATGCCGGGCATTACTTCACTTGTTCCATGGCCCCGACCCCTTGACGTTCGAGAACTGCATGCGGGACTATCAAGTGCCGCCGGGGGAAAGGTATCGGCATTTACAACTGCTACACTGGGCCACTTCACCCGCGGTGCGAGAAGCAGCGACGAGACCTTTATCCGACTTTGAGGCCTTTCTCCTGAAGACCTCGGCCATGAAGGGGGCTATCTCCTTTTTATATCAGCTGCTGCTCCGCTCGGCCCTTTCCCCTAGACCGCGTTACATGGAGCAATGGGAGGAGATGGTGGGGAGGGATATCACTGACGGAGAATGGTCGGCGCTCTGGAAGGACATGACGCAGTTTAACCACTCCATACTCTTGAGGGAAGCCCATTACAAAACCCTAACGCAATGGTACATGGTTCCGGCCCGACTTCATCGCATTTTCCCGGCGCCACGGACAGGTGTTGGAGGGGTTGTGGCCTTTTGGGGGATTTCCGCCACGTTTGGTGGGATTGCCCGATCATTAAGCCCTTCTGGGCCGAGATCTTATCGCATATTAAAGACATTTTGCAGTACCCTATCGATGACTCCCCCAAATTCGTTTTGCTGGGGTTGAGAGATCCCGGCCTGGAACACCAATCGCGAGCTGACAAAAAGATCTTATGGCTGTGTCTCGGCGCGGCCAAGCTCACGCTGGCCTCGGCCCGGAAACGTAAGGAGGCCCCGGCGGTTTCCCTTTGGCACTCCAGACTGTGGAGACTTCTGAGTCTCGAGAGAATGGCGGATATATTTATAGGCAAATATAAAAACTTCAAGCACGTGTGGGGCCCCTTGGTGTCCTTTCTTTCTGCTGGCTTGCCTTCGGCTGTTTGCCCGGCGTCATTGAGGAACTTGCACTTGTTTCAACTCTAGAGTGTGCTTGGTGTATGAATGAGATTTGCGAGCGGCGCCGTCACGGAGGGGGGAGTTTTGTTTTTGGGGGGAGGGTAGGGAGTTGCTTTGGGACAGTTACTTCACCGAGATGAGGCATACTTGATCGCTGGAGAGCTCCTGGACTAGTTGCTGGCTGCACTGTTTGAGCTACCCCTTGGCGGGGGATTGCTGCGGGACTGCCGACATTACCAGCACTGAAGACTTTTTGCTTTACTGCCCTGCCTCATCTTCCTTTTCAGCCTTCCCACTGTGTGGGACCTTTCATGCGCCCACTGTGATGCCTTTTGTTAACTGTTATTTTTTCTTTGTATGCAAAATAAAAATTTTACAAAAAAAAAAAACTGCAGGGTCGATCTGTAAAAATAGCCTGTTTGACAGGCCTAAACCTCCCTTTTAAAAATTAATAAGTCACCCATAAGTAGGCCTTATTTCCATAACCCAGGCTACATGGTATTCACAAGTAGAGAATGCAAAAGCGTAATGCTAAACATGTCCTTACATGTAAGGCCCCCAAAAGCTATTTTCACTGTAGCAGGGTTGACGGTTCCATAAGAAACCAAAGGGATTCAATATTACATTTTATTATATTTCCGGCAATGAAACACCTACAAATGTAATTCTTGAACATTATTAAATATTTATTAGAAACCGAATTCACTGATTAAATTGGATTTGTAATAAATATTTTGGAAAATTTACTTTTAGAAGATTTTCTTTTCTCTGCCTGAAGCCTCTGCCTGTATGAGCTCCAACTGTCACCCGACAGCTGAATATCCCATTGGATGAGGTCTTAACTTGCTCCAAGAACAGGACCCATAGGCACGGAGTCTAGGGAGATGTTTTCCCTTCACACAATACCCTGTGGGCTGGGCCACAAGCTGGATTGTCTTCAGAGGCCTACTCTGTCACAGGGAGATGTAGCTAACACCTGGGTCTGCTCATTCCTTTGTTCCACAAGTCAGACAGGCACCAATCCCAGTGGCAGAGAAGCTGCCCCCCCAGAACTACTTTAGAGTGATCACGGAGGAGGGGTTGCTCATTTCCTTGGCAGGCTGCTGGGGTGGGCACAAAGGCTATGCACAAGAGGGAAAGGGTTTCACCATTTTAGATTAAGGCAGAGCAGGAGTGCTGCTAAAGTGGATACTGTTGCCTCTAGGAACATTTACCCTGTTGGTTAGGGGAAGGGCCGCAAGTCCCCTCCATATACTGGCTGGTCCAAGGCATAATTGTGGCACCCACAGCACCCTCCTAAGAACCCTCTCAGGGCCTGTGAAAGAATAGAAGAGGATTGGATCTGCTGTCTGCTGCTGATGAAGAGCCTAGAACTCTGGACTTGCTCTCCCTGTTGTACCCAGGACAAAAAAGTGGATTACAAGGGTCTTAAGGCTGATCTCCTGTTCAAGCTACAGATATTCACAAGCTACAAGAGGTCTTTTGTGCAAACGCCTAGCTGACTAGTCCTACCTGGACCTGCCCTGGACCCTGCTGCTGGCCTCTGCTTGTGTGAGTCTTGCCCCCCTCACTCCCCCAAGATCCCAAACCCTTGGCTGTTGTCAAAGTGTGCTCCTCCTAACTTTCCTAAAACCTTGGATTTGGAAATGTTTTGGCTTCAAAAGACCTCCAGTGGAACAAGACCAACTAGATCTGATGAAGGTGAGCTGCCACTGGGCCAAAGATTAAGGTTGCCACTAACTGCTTTGAGCTTTCCAGAGACTTTGTTCAGTAGCGTGTTCAGTACTGATCCGTTGACGTGGAGCCCTCTTCAGTCACAGCCTGCTGCGCTGCCCAGCTGATGTTGTCTGACTTCCATTTCAAAACTAAGTCCGACTGTAAAGCTTCTAACCTAGTTGAATCTCGTTTCAGTATTAGACCCCCCCCATTCTATTGCGATCGACCTTCGCTTGCGTCTTAGTACCGGTCAAGATTAAAAAGATGGCTGTGGCTGCTGCTTAACATTTTGGTCATTTGTTTTATATTTAAACTTTATAAATTCATAACTCTGGTTTCCCTTATTGGATTTTCATTTTGAATTTTATTAAAATCTACTCTATTTTTTTAAATTTTTCTGGGATTTAAATTGTTCTGGGATTTTTCCTGTGTTTGTTTTGAGCTGATTACTGTTTTGGTACTGCACTAATACTTTATACTTTGCTTCTAAGTTAAGCCTCTCTGCCCTGCGCCGTAGCTCAGAGGTTGGCCCCAGGTTAATTTAGTGACTCTAGTGACTCATCCTAAAATGAATTGTGGTTCTTACCTGACATGGGTACCTTCCCTCTCAGTTAATACCCCCCTTTCATACAATCCATATATAATGAAATCACTTCAATTCCACATTCTTTCACTTCCATCTTTTACACAAACAATAAACACCAAACTTAAGCACAGCCACAAGAGACAATTCTTGTAATTTACAGTATCCATCTATCTGACCAAGCACTCGGTCATGTTAGGTCCATTTTTTAGGTCTCGCCTGTCGATGCGCATGCGCATCGAGCAAGCGAGAGTATTGGGACTTATCCACTCTTTCCCCAACTTGCAAGGAATCGTGGCGATTCCTTGCAGTGCCCGTGACTTTTAAGCTCAATGCGCATGCGCATTGAGCTTAAAAGCGCGTGCACATGGCCCCAGCCACCTGCCTTGCCTACTCTCCCGCCCCCTCACTTCTTGATTGCACGGCCGCTAGGCCGTGCCTCCCCTACTCCTCCTCCTACTCTCCTCCCCTCCCGTCTGTTCCCGCACTCCTCCCACACCCCCGCTCCGCCCCCTCACTCTCTCTGCCCGCCCGCTCTCCACTCTATCAGGCAGCCAGCTGCACTCCTCCCACACCCCCGCTCCGCCCCCTCACTCTTTCTGCCCGCCCGCTCTCCACTCCATCAGGCAGCCAGCTTCAGGAGAGCAATCTGGAGAGCAATCTGCGGGGTGCCGCCATTTTAGCAGCACGGGCTTTCCCGATCACTGGACACTTACAAATTGGGCAGCAGCATTGAAGGCTTTGCTGCCTTACAAAACCGGCTCAGCCAGGGACAATCGGAGGGTAACGTGCATTGTTAACCAGCGTTCTCCTTTCAGCCTGTAGCATTGCTAGCCGCAATGTGCTTCCGGTGCATAGCTCAGCCAGCGTTTCCAGGGAACTTTTGTTAAAACCCTAACAGGTTAAGGACTGCCCCCTCCCCCACCCCCCTTCCCCCCCCAGACGTCCTTGGTACATGCTGTAAAGGCGCAGGACGCCCGATATCAATCATAAAACATCCACTCGGTATCAGTGCCAGTGCAGGCGCACACCATATAATATATTTTAATCTCGTGTCTGAGCGCACAGTAAACATATGCTTTTATAGTTGCCATCACCTCAGTGTATGCAAGCGACTAAACTGTCCGCCTTTCAAAGTATAGAAGGGGCAGAGGCGCGTATTGCATCCCAGCGGGAAGCGCTGCTCAATTGACACACCGGACCACCAGAAATTTTGACAAAATGTCCGAGCCAGGGACAATCTGAGGGTAACGTGCATTGTTAACCAGCGTTCTCCTTTCAGCCTGTAGCATTGCTAGCTTTTTGTATCCTATTCCGATTTAGAGGCAGAAGTATTTTCAATGACGGCGCACTTAACAAGATTAGATCGTAGTATGTACATACACTGTCGAATGCAAACTGGGTGCTCACAGTAAATGAAATACGTTAGATGCCCCTTTAAATAAGTTCACAGCAAGTTTGGCCCTACATGCCTCGCATTTTCTCAATTGGAATAGTTGCCTTTACTTCCTTGTATAAGTATACTGTATACTGAGGTGATGTCCCTTTCCACAGGCCTTAACATATGGTTGCCTTTCAGGTTAGAATGATAGAGAGCGGAGCGAAGACACCCTAAAACAAGGCTAGTATGATTTTTGGGGTGTATTATTATTAGGGTGCCAACAACGAGAACTGTTCATAAGCCAAACAACTTAAATCCATAGGGAACTTCAAATATGAATCGAATGTTCATGTCAATTTGGAGCATCCTGCTTTCCCATTTGATAACGGTATGCAGCATCAGGCTGGTTGACATTTTGCTTTCGTTATGTAGACATCTGTGGGGCTGGGGCAGCCGTTCGGAATTATAGCGCAAGGGTAGACAAATAATGCAGCATATTATGCGATAAACTAAAGGACTAACTTTAGCGCAATATGCCCTGGCACATTTCTCTAACTATTTTAACGCATATGGGCGTTTATAAAATAGCGACCCAGATGCTGTATACAATGTTTCTTAAGAAAGCTAGCACTATGAGCATTAGGTGATGAGTGTATAGTTACCGGCCAATCGTTGCTTATGGCTCGATTAAGAGTTGGGTGGAAATAGATCAACAGTTTCTAGTGGACCCTCCCTCACCCTCCCTCACCCTCACCTTCACTCACCCTCACCCTCACCATCACTCACCCTCACTCCCTCACCCTCAACCCCCCACTCACCCTCACTCCCTCACCCTCAACCCCCCACTCACCCTCACTCCCTCACCCTCAACCCCCCACTCACCCTCACTCCCTCACTCCCTCACCCTCAACCCCCCACTCACCCTCACTCACCCTCAACCCCTCACTCACCCTCAACCCCTCACTCACCCTCAACCCCTCACTCACCCTCAACCCCTCACTCACCCTCACTCACCCTCACTCACTCACCCTCACTCACTCACCCTCAACCCCTCACCCTCACCCTAAACCCCTCACCCCCTCACCCTCAACCCCTCACCCTCACCCTCACCCTAAACCCCTCACCCCCTCACCCTCACCCTCACCCTAAACCCCTCAACCCCTCACCCTCAACCCCTCACCCTCACTCACCCTCAACCCCTCACCCTCAACCCCTCAACCCCTCGCCCTCACCCTCACCCTAACTCACCCCAACTCACCCTCAACCCCTCACTCACCCTCAACCCCTCACCCACAACCCCTCACCCTCAACCCCTCACCCTCACTCACCCTCACTCACTCACCCTCACTCACCCTCACTCACCCTCACTCACCCTCACTCACCCTCACTCACCCTCACTCACCCTCACTCACCCTCACTCACCCTCACTCACCCTCACTCACCCTCACTCACCCTCACTCACCCACCCTCACTCACCCTCAACCCCTCACTCACCCTCACTCACCCTCACTCACCCTCACTCACCCTCAACCCCTCACTCACCCTCACTCATCCTCACTCACCCTCAACCCCTCACCCTCACCCACCCTCAACCCCTCACCCTAACTCACACTCACCCTCACTCACCCTCACCCTCAACCCCTCACCCTCAACCCCTCACCCTCAACCCCTCACCCACAACCCCTCACCCACAACCCCTCACTCACTCACCCTCAACCCCTCACTCACCCTCAACCCCTCACTCACTCACCCTCACTCACCCTCCCTCACCCTCCCTCACCCTCCCTCACCCTCCCTCACCCTCCCTCACCCACCCTCACTCACCCTCACTCACCCTCACTCACCCTCACTCACCCTCACTCACCCTCACTCACCCTCACTCACCCTCACTCACCCTCACTCATCCTCACTCACCCTCACTCATCCTCACTCATCCTCACTCATCCTCACTCATCCTCACTCACCCTCAACCCCTCACCCTCACCCTCACCCTCACCCTCACCCACCCTCAACCCCTCACCCTCACTCACCCTCACCCTCACTCACCCTCACCCTCACTCACCCTCACCCTCACTCACCCTCACCCTCACTCTCACTCACCCTCAACCCCTCACTCACCCTCACCCACCCTCACCCACCCTCACCCACCCTCACCCACCCTCACCCACCCTCAACCCCTCACCCTCACACAGTGCACTAGGTCTCGGAGCATTTGAGTTAGAGCTTTTAGAATTGTTTATGGCTTTTTTTATTTGTAATTCTTTAGCATTGGCTACAGGAAACAAAAATGCTAAAGATTTACAAAAAAAACCCATAAACAATTCTAAAAGCACTAACTCTAATGCTGCGAGACCTATTGCATTTCCAATGCTTGTTAATTTTGTTATTTAACATTTATAGCCGAAACTATGAATTGCAAATAACAGATGCACTTTTCCCACTGTTAACAAATGGAAAGAAAGGGTCAGAATTCCTGATGGAATCAAAACTTGCTAAGAACAGTTGCCTACTTTCTTGTCAAGTTCAGAGATTGGCTGGCACACAATCTAAAACTTGGGATTAAATATATTTACACTGCCAGAGCTCCCTAAGTCTATATATCTTTGTCCTTTCTGTGTAGTACATGTGTGTTTGGTTTGGGACCGTACAGAGGGCCATTACCCATAAAGTATTGTGAGATGAGGAAATTTAAGCAAGAACCAGAATCTGAGATTAACATGCAGGCTAGGTCTACATGGGGAATGTATGTGACACAGAGTTGGTTATGATCTCACTACAGACACTTCTGATTTGCTCCACCTCCGACAGCTAAAATTAAATCCTACGTAGTGAACGTCCACTGAGAATGACATTTGATATATCACAGCCACCCAGGATATTTAGCAAAGTATCTCAAGTCTGGGATGTTCACCAAGGGCTCGGTCAGGAGCCACATCCGAATAAACATTAAACATGGGAGTAAAAATCTTGTATATCAGTAATTACACCGCCAAACATCTTCTTTCACAGGCAGCAGCATCACCTATTGGCTTCAGTGACATAAAAGTCATACTCCCACAGATAACTGCACTGCGGTTTTTGACATCCCCACATAGACATAGTAATGGTACCTACTCCTCTCCAAAACATCTACATTGTTCTACAGCATAGCACTATTTCAAGATAGGTGGAGGTATGGTTAGGCGGTTTCCTCTTAATCTTTTCTATCCTTACACCCCTTTTATTTTGAGCAATGGGGGCAATTCCATCTGCTTGCAATGCAGAAGCCCATCCTCTCAACACCACCATTTAGTTTTCTTTGACTATAAACAAGCATCCTGGGGCTGGTTTCGAGGCATTACCTCTCATCAGTCAGGCTAGCTTGACTAGAGTGTCACAGTGAGCCCAGGACCCTCATCTGGGCATACCCGACGCACTTAGGGCGAGAAAGCAAAAGACACATATATGGAATCTCACAAGGCATGAGAATAAAGGCCTAAAAGGCAGATGGCGTTCACAGAACAAACAGCAAACTATTAGATAAAGGCCCTTTACCGAAGGTCTCTAACCTCTTCGATTCCGTCAGAGGGAGAGGGTGTGGGGGGAGTAGTGGGAAAAGAGCTTGGTTTCACTCTGGTAATCGCAGCATGCATTTCGACACAACATTGGTTTTAACCTTTTAAGTGGGAAGGTGTACATCAAGAAGCTCAGCTGCCCTGTGCATAGCAATAGCGAAGAAGGCCCTTACTTGTGTGGCAGAAGCTGGGGGAACAACTTGACATGTGTCTGGGGAGGTATCTAGACTACTGGCATCCTGGAGATCCTCATACCAGTTTTCCTCGAAGTATGTTTGAGTAATCTTGTCTCCAGCATCATAGTCTGTGTCGAAAAGTTCATGAAGAACCCGAGCCCTACTGGGAGGCACCAGCTTGTGGCTCAGGAGGAGGAACACACAACCTTAGTTGAGGCTGAGGCTGTGCCATCTTGGCATAGGATAAAACTGTGGGTGTACTGTTGCCGTCCAGTGTCAATGGAATCAGTGAATATCATTCTGGCGGAGGTGGTGGCGTCAGGGAGGAAACCGATACCACAGTCCATCCAGAGCAGTTCCAGAGGACCCAGTTGTCACACTTGCAGGAAAAAGTCCAGACAGGAGGCTTCTCAGCTCCTTGGGACCCGTAGGCACGCTGAGGTAGCTGGTAACATGTCAAAACGGTGCAGCATAGGATTGTGGAATTCCTCGATTAGCAACACGGTCACCAACAGGCCAGGAAATTCCTGCATTTGCTTAAACACATATTGTCATAACCTCCTATTACATCACATCCTTTCATTAGAAACAATGCCAATTGCCTTTGCAGAAACGGGGCTATAATAAGTATAATTTTGGACTTGTAGTCAAAAATCGATTAATTACTGAGCGGGGACAAAAGTTTAATAACGCTGGCATAATTGTGCGTAACATAATTTGAAAACCATTATCCCACGTCTCGCAATGAAATTCCCATTCGGGACGAAATTGTGTCACAAGATGTACAGTTCAGGTAACATTTGCGCATGAGAGGAGTGTTTTGAATGCGAGCAGCGATTCCTTTAAAATGAGCAGTCAAACATTTCAGGTAATTTTTTACCCGAGCTGATGAATCGCACAAAACTATAAATACAAACAGTGCTAGTGTTTACAACGCAAGCGACTAGAAATCAACTCAAAATTGCATTTACCCAAACGACCAATCCAAGAATTGTATGAGTGAAAGAGATGTTCAGTGCAATTTTACGTAATTTAGCTGTAATTTCATGTTATAGAAAATTACTCTAGGTTCGTACACCTCTATTAATTATGACCTCAAAGAATGAGGACCTGAAAAATGTGTTCCTCTACTTAGACCTGCTGAGAACGGACTTCAACTATCATTTCTGCTCCAAGATATCCCTATTTTAGCAAAGGCCTCCACCGATGCTTTCAAACAAAAATCTGAAGGCTCCAAAGATACAATTCACACAATATCCTTGTCCTGAATTGAAAAAAACATTTCACCTAGCATGAAAGGATGTACTCTCTCCCAATCAAGGATACTTATCAATTCAACACTAAGTTCTAAACATAATGCAAGGTCGTACTTTGGACTATCTCCAACCTAAGCCAGGAAGACCGAGTATGTTGCATTGTGAAAGGGAGTGTTGTGTGGCGTTTTAGGCTCCGATTGAATTTTCCCAATTCATGCCCTTATATAGGCATAGAAATCAAGCCCTTATTTAGGCATAGCCCATGCTACCCAAATACAGGCATGGCTACTTCCATCCGTTCACCAAGCGTCACAACGATTTCTTGGAAAACCAGCTTAAGCCGTTAGGGTCTTCCCCTTGCTTGAATATTGATTTCTCCAAAAACTCAGTTAGCTTTACAATGAACAACTATTCCTCAGGGGTTCATTCATGACGTTCATATGCCAAACTTTACGTCAACTATGGCATTCCTAAACACCTTTGAGGTATAAATATACCTTCCCTTGATACAGCTAGATAAGGTGGTTCGGAGCAGTTCGAAGACCTACTTGCCCGACGCAGCTCGCTAAAGCAAGTGCCGAAGGAAGCAGACTCTCCAGCTGACGCACTGATCAGGAAGCTGCCCTTCTCTGCCGAGAATTCAGCTCCAGTGTTTCTGGCTCCCCTTGCGGGGTGTTGGGAAATCAAGTCTTGAGACAGAGATACCAGACCTCCTTCATTCTAAAAAGGTATGGAGCTGATTAGAACCTAGAGAAACCTTTGGTAGATTCTTGGCAAAAACAAAACCTATGCTAAACAATACTTCTTCCCTCGTACTAGACTTAGGTTTGGTACATTGGGGTGGGCGTATTTTAGAAGCACCAGTGGAGTATTTTAGTCTGTTATTTATAAATGTATTTTTTTATGGCTTAGAAACCATACAATGCTCTTCCAGTATTATTTTATAATACTATTCTCGCTGTACGCATTATACTTTGCATTCTGTCTAATGATTGTAGCAGTTCACCTCTTGCATGAGAAAGAAGACTGTTCAATACACCTTTTTTTTTTACACGCCCGTCTCACTATTTCTCTGCAACTCTGTAGAAACGAAGCATGCATGATTGACTGAGTAAAATAGTTATCTGTTGTTTCCACGACTCAGAGATATATTCTTATTCTTGGGAAACAAAGTTGTCATGTTTATGCGGTTGTCAGAAACTAATCCCTTCTTGTGAATTCGAGAAAGTTTCTAGTGACCTCTGAGCTAGCTGGCACTCACTATTAAGTTTAGTATATTCAATAGAGACCTATTGACTGGAGTCTTACGTCAAATCTATAGAATATATTATTCCAATGCGCAGAGCCTATTGGGAATATAGAAACGACACTACATGGCGCCCAACGTTTGGTAAGGCACTAATTCAACGCTAAATACTAAAGTAGCTCAGTTGTGCTTTTCTCAGAAACCCCTTTTTCTGTAATACTCCAATAGACGACTGGAGTGGGTAAAGGGATAATATCCGCCATAGCTGAGTAGGGCGAAAAATCCCATGTATTCGTTTTTGGTTTGTTCAACGTTGAAGGATACAGTGTTACAAAATATTGTGCACCTTATCTTTGTTTCCTTGAAACTTGCTCTGCAAACTTTCAGTCAACAAAATGACGGATAGCGACACCGAGAGCGGTGGAGCTGCAGCTGATCCGGTAGCTTTTAACATAACAGGTTTACGAGGAAGCTATAATCATTCCTCCAAATTTAAGGAAAGCCATCACTATAAAACTCATAAAAAATAGCCTATCAGCAAGAAGTGGTAGGGCAGTTTTGTGATAGAGGCACATGAATATCACCAGACAGAGGTATTCTATTCGTGGATAGTCTTCCCTGAAGCAGATCCAAGAACACATGTGTTTCACTTCTACAAAGAAGATGAACCACCAACGGAATACAATCCTCTCGAGGATATTGAAATTCCACTAACTTACCAGGAGCATGCGCTCTGGTTTAAAGGCGCTCTAAAACATATAAGGAATATGCTACTTACCAGTATGCATCTGTTCTTGGCATGTAGGGCTGCTGACATTCATATATGTGCATAGATCGCCTCCTAATGTTGGGTCCGGATGATTGCACCTTGTTGTCCTGGAAAAGTCTTTGAAGGAACACGAGATAGGGGACTCCTCCCCTGGACTACAGTGCGCATGGGCATCTTCTCCATCCTCAGATTGTTTTTCGCCATTGTGGCAGAGATGGAGATAGTAAAGTAAGAGATGGCCATGCAAAAGATAATGCTGCAGCTGCAACAGGCACCGGGGAGGAGGGCGGGCGATATGAATGTCAGCAGCCCTACATGCCAAGAACAGATGCATACTGGTAAGTAGCATATTCCGTTCAGGACATGTGGGCTGCTGAATTCATATCTGTGCATAGACTGTATAGCAGTATCTCCTCTAGCGGGGGTCACCTGTGCCAGCTGCAGCAGTTTAAAAAAGACTTTTGAGGACAGCCTGGCATACAGCAGCTTGCTGCTTTGCTTGTACGTCTACACAGTAGTGTTTTGTGAAAGTGTGTATAGTAGACCATGTGGCTGCTCTACATAGGTCTTCAAGAGGAATATTTCCTAGGAAAGCCATGGATGCCCCCATTTTACGCGTAGTGTGCGCTCTCGGGGGGACAGTTAACGTGCGTTTAGCTTTTTGATAACATATTTGAATGCAATTAACTATCCATCTGGCTATTCCTGACTTTGATATGGGATTTCCTTTATGTTGTGGTGAAAAAGCAACAAATAATTGTTTTGTTTTTCTGAATGATTTAGTTCTGTCCACATAATAAAGCAGAGCTCTCTTTACATCTAGTGTGTGTAGGGCTCTTTCAGCTACCGTCTGTGGCTTTTGGAAGAACACTGGCAGTTCTCTTGATTGATTAATATGGAAAGTGGATATGACCTTTGGCATGAACTTAGGGTTTGTTCTAAGTGCTACCCTGTTAGCATGTATCTGCATGAAGGGTTCTTGAATCGTTAGTGCTTGTAGTTCGCTAACTCGCCTGAGTGAAGTGATGGCAATCAAGAATGCCACCTTCCATGTTAAGAATTGCAATTCGCATGAATGTAGAGGTTCGAAAAGAGGTCCCATGAGTCTGGTGAGTACTATATTTAGGTTCCAGACTGGTGAAGGTGGGTGTTTTGGAGGAATCACTCTTTTGAGACCCTCCATAAAAGCCTTGATTGCTGGTACCCGAAACAGTTTGAGATATGCTGCTATAGCAGCAAGGTGTAGTCTTACAGAAGAGTATGCTAGGTTGCATCTTTGAAGATGCAGTAGGTAACATATAATGTTTAGTATGGAAGCATCTAATGGGTTGATTTGTTTATTGCTGCAGTAGATAACAAGTCTCTTCCATTTAGCTGCATAGCATGCTCTAGTAGTTGGTCTTCTTGCCTCCTTAATGATATTCATGCAGTCTGGAGGCAAGTTAAGGTATCCAAATTCTAAGACTTCAGGAGCCAGATCGCTAGGTTCATCTGATTGGGATCTGGGTGTCTGATTTATCCATGGTTCTGAGTTAGAAGATCGGCTGCGAGGCGTAGCCTTTGATGAGGAACTACTGAAAGGTCCAGGAACGTGGTGTACCATGGCTGTCTCGCCCATGTGGGAGCAACTAGGATCATTGCGAGTGACTGTTGCCGTAGTTTCCGTGCCACCAGCGGAATCAGTGGTGCTGGGGGAAAAGCATACGCAAATCTGCCTGACCAGTTCATCCATATCGCATTGCCCTGTGACAACAGATGTGGGAACCTGGAAGCAAAGTATTGGCATTTTGAGTTTTCTTTTGTGGCAAACAGGTCTATCTCTGGGTGACCCCACTTTTTAAAGAATGGCTACAGAACTTGGGGGTGAATTTCCCATTCGTGCAGTTGTTGGCTGTGTCTGCTGAGTAGATCCGCTATTTGATTGTCTTTTCCTGGGAGGTGTTCTGCCAGGAGAAAGAGGTTTTTTGGGATTGCCCACTTCCATATGCTCTGTGCCAAGTGGGACAGCTGTGGAGAGTGTGTTCCTCCTTGTTTCTGGATATAGTACATGGCTGTCATGTTGTCCGTCCGGATCAACACAGTCTCGTTGTACAAGTATTTCTGGAATGCTTTTAGGGCTAGAAATATTGCTAGCAACTCTAGTTGATTGATATGTAGTCTCTTTTGTTTGACTGTCCAGAACCCTTGTACTGTGTATTGAAGTAGGTGGGCTCCCCAGCCTGTCAGTGATGCGTCCGCTGTTAGTACTAGTTGTGGAATCGGCTCTTGGAATAGTCGGCCCTTGGAAAGGTTTTGTGGGTTCCACCACTGCAAAGAGTTGTAAGCGCGACTGTCTACCAACACTAGGTCTTTTAGTAGTCCTTGAGCCTGGTTCCACTGTCTTGCAAGGCACTCTTGTAGTGGATGCATTTGAAGTCGGGCATGGGGGACAATGAATATGCAAGAGGCCATCATGCCTATGAGCTGCATGAGACTCGAGCTGGCAAAGAGTGTTTAGGCAGAAATTTGCAAATGAGCACTTGCATGCTGGTTATCCTTGCAGAGTTTGGATATGCCTTTGCCACTGAAGTATCTATGGTAGCTCCCAGATACTGTAGTGTGTGGGATGGTTGTAGGTGGGATTTTGGGTAGTTTATTGAAAAGCCTAGGCTGTGTAGCAGCTGAAGTGTCTGAGTCGTGTGTTTTAGGCACTGTTTGTACGATTTTGCTTGTATTAGCCAATTGTCTAGGTATGGAAACACGTGGATGTGTTGCCCCCTGAGATGTGCAGCTACTGTTGCTAGGCATTTTGTAAACACTCTTGGAGCCGTGGTTACCCCGAAGGGGAGAACCTTGAATTGGTAGTGTTGACCTTCTATTGTGAACCTGAGATATTTTCTGTGAGCTGGATGGATGGGTGTGTGTAAATATGCATCCTTGAGGTCCAATGTTGCTAGGAAGTCACCTTGCTGGAGCAATGGGAGCACTTGCTGTAGTGTGATCATATGGAAGTGCTCTGACAGTATGTATTGATTTAGGGGTCTAAGGTCCAATATTGGTCTGTGGGAACCGTCCTTCTTGGGAATAAGGAAGTATAGTGAATATACTCCTGTCCCTTGGTGTTGGAAAGGGACTGGCTCTATGGCCCCCTTTTCCAGCATGCATTTCACCTCTTGTTGTAGAAGGGTGATGTGATCTTTGGACATAGTACGGTGTCTGGGTGGTATGTTGGGTGGAGTAGAAGTGAGTTCTAGGCAATAACCATACTGGATAATTTGTCTCACCCACCTGTCTGTGGTAATTGCGTTCCAGACCGGTGTTAAATGGTCTGGATGTAGTGTGATGAAGTCACTGTTTTGCAGCAGTGGATGCTCTGGTGTTATTGCCTCCACGTCCTCTTCCCTTATTGTTGTTGCCCCTATAACCTCCTCTGTTGGAGTTTTTGTTAAAGGAACCTTGGGTGTTGCTTTTGTATGTGGACAAGGATTGTGAAGCATTGCCCCGTGTAGCTGCTCTGTATGAGGGGCGTCGAAAGGAACCTCTGTTGTTGAAACTGCAATGCGCCCATTGATTTTGCAGTTTCTGTATCTGTTTTCATTTTGTCTAAAATGGTGTCGACTGCAGGGCCAAAAAGGAAGTCTTGATTGATTGGTTGGTTAAGAATGGTGGATTGCACCTCTTTCTTAAAGCCAGAAATACGTAGCCATGCATGTCTTCGTAGTAAGACGCTAGTGTTAATGGACCTGGCGGCAGTGTCAAGCTGCGTCAAGCGCACATTTAATGGAGGCGTTTGTAATAAATTTCCCCTCCTGTATGAGGTCATTAGCTTGGGCTTTGAAAGGCTCAGGCAGGTGCTGCATTAAACTTTCAAGCTGGTCATAGTGTGCTCTGTCATAACGAGCTAGTAGAGCTGTGTATTTGCTATTCTCCATGAATTAGAAGCCTGTGATGCTACCCTTTTACCCGAGGCCTCTGGTATTTTGGACTCTTTATCAGGAGGTGGAGCTTCTCCTGTAGTCTGTGAGTTGGCCCTTTTGTGTGCATTAGCCACTACTAGCGAGTTTAATGGTAACTGACCTCTGATATAAGTAGGGTCTGTAGGGGCTGCTCTATATTTATTTTCAATCCTGGGATTGATTACGCGTGCCCTGGCTGAATCTTTAAAGATATCTGGCACATGTTTTAATACCCCTTTTAACATAGGAAGTGTTCTGACATTTTTTTCTGAAGTAGGGAATGTATCAAATAAATCTTCGTCTATAGGGTCATTGTGCATGTCTATGTTGTGGTACTGTGCTGCCCTATCCATTAGCTGGTTGAAGACAATGGTGTCATCAGTAGGTGACGGCTTTGTTGGGTATGAGGTGGTGTCGAGATGGGATGCCTGTCATATGGATCAGTAGGTTCACCCTATGGTTCATCTTGAGGGTCAGGATCCTCTGGATAGTCATAATCATGTTGAGGATCTTCCCCTGTGTCACCCTCACTGTCCCCAGAGTGCGTAGGAGAGTAAGGAGCAAAAGGCGTAGTAGGCATAGTAGGATAGAAAGGAATGAAGGGTCTGGAGGGAGAAGTCCCATAGTCCTTCTTTAGAGGAATGGGGGAATGAGAGTCCGTGTCCAATGGCCCCTTCTTCCTGTGTAGGATTGGGACTTTACCAGTCTCAGGGTTTATATAAATTTTTGCCTGATCTTCTGATGGAGCTGGATGGAAGAATTCTTCTTCCACTGTCCGTGGCTGTGTCTTTGACTTCTTTGGCTTAGTCTTTTTTGGATCGACTATTGCCTTCGGGTCGATAACCTTTCTTGGTTCGACGACTTTCGGCGCCTTATTGCTCTTTCTTGGCTCGGCCTCTTTATCCGGGTCGACGAGTGATTGCGGATCGACCGGATCTTTAGGTTCGACATGCTCAACAAGTTTTTTAGGTTGACTGTCTTTTGTCGAGTCGATTACTTTTTTCGGATCGACTGGTGTTTTAGGAGCACTTATTTTTTTATTGGTTTGATGCCTTTCTTTGGTTCGATAACCTTCTCTGGCGGGACCACAGGCTTCGGCTTTGTGTTGACTACCTTCTTCGGTTCGACGACCTTTGGCGCAGCGGCCTTCTTTGGGTCGACGGCCTTCTTCGGTTCGGCGCCCTTCGGGTCAGACGCCTTCTTTGGCTCGACGGCCTTCTTTGGTTAGGCGCCCTTTGGCTCGACAGCCGCCTTTGGTTCGGCGCCCTTTGGCTCGACGGCCTTCTTTGGGTCGATGCCCTTAGGCTGTACAGCCTTTTTTGGTTCGACGCCCTTCGGTTCGATGACCTTTTTAGGTTCTAGAACCTTCTTTGGGATAACGTTACTTGGACCTGGGGTCTCTGATGGCTTAATCTTTGTTTTCGGAGCCGAGCCGGACGGCGGGGCTTCTGAATGATGTTTTGGATCTTGGCTAATGCCTTTAGGCGATGCCTCGACCGGAGTCTTCGGTAACGGGGTAATCTGTGTTGGGGGCAGTGTACTCACGATTTGCCCTGATGGGATTTCGTCATCGGAGTCAGAGTAGTCCTTGACAGTGACGATCTCTAGATCCGAATCTTGTGCTTCTGGAAGATCTTGTTCATCCACGAAGATGTGGTCTGGTTCCGGTGCCTGTCACTGCATCTCTTGCCTAGCGGCCCGTCGAATCGGATGGTTTTCTTTGAACGGAATTGGGCACAGGCCGGGCAGGTTTCTTCCTTGTGGTTTGGTGATAGGCACTTGTTGCATACTGTGTGTTTGTCAGTATGCAGGAACTTGAAGTGGCATTGTGGGCACCTTTTGAACGGGCTCCTTTCCATCGACAGCAGGCCCACGTGGCGTCGAAACGGCCCAACGGCCCGCGTCGACAACCGAGTCGAGATGGAAAGCTTGATCGAGTCAAGAAGTACCGAGCGAGAATAATACTGTCGAAGTGGAAGGCCTTTTGGCCTCTAGAAAAGTTTAGTTTCGATTCCGAAGTTGGAGAATAGAAATAACATCCGAACCCAATGGCGGAAAAAAACAATGTGAGGATGGAGAAGATGCCCATGCACACTGTAGTCCAGGGGAGGAGTCACCTATCTCGTGATGCTTCGAAGACTCTTCCAGGACAACAAGGTGCAATCATCCGGACCAAACACTAGGCGGCAATCTATGCACAGATATGAATTCAGCAGCCCACATGCCTCGAACATCACATTCCCAGGCTCTGTCCACTATGTAGACCAGGAGCAACATGGCTAGCTTTAGCCACCTACAGACCTGACCCCGACATTGAAGGAATGTCGGATGAACAATTACTTAGTAATTTACAAAATCTGATAGAATTATACAGTCGAAGGTCTTTACTAAAAACACTCCTACTCCTATTAAAAAGAAGTGGGAGAAGACTAAACAAACTTCTAAAGAGAAGCGTTCTCAATCCCGATGTAGGTCTCCTCAAAAGGAGCCCTCTGAAAGGAGGTACAACCTCAGGAATAGGGATAATTTGAGAAAACCTGATAGATATCAAGATACTGATACACATTCCTCTTGTACTTTTCCGACTTCGTCACAGAAATCCGATAGAAGAGGACGGTCAGAATAGAAGGAAGAACATGTGAAGTCCAAAGACGACCAACACGTTCAGAAAAACAAGAAACCTCAATTCACCAAAAAGAAGGTAGCAGGTCTAAAAATCAGACATGCCGAGGATCTGGAGGACGAAACTCAAGAACGGGGAATGGGCTCAGACAATGTTGGACAGCGCAGCAGAAGTCACCATAGCTCGCAAGAACTTGAAGGATCATCTCGAGACAGTGGACTTGAATGAGTACATCCAAGTTGAAACTGCAGATACCAGGGTTAGTTCTCCACATAAGTTATATGAAATAACACTCAGGATGGAGGGGGACATACCAAGAAAAGTAAGAGCACTCTTTTGGGAGCGACTTTCTAAGTGTTATGACATTCTTCTAGCTGAAAAAGACTGCCCACCTGAATTTGTCAGGGAGTGCCCACATGGCGAAGACATCATTATGCCAGCCTTCTCCAACCACATTCCAATTCATTTCAATCAATCATAAACTTTTATTCGATTATCAAAAATTTACATAATCATAAAAAGTACTGTTTAAAAAGAACCATCATTTTTGTACTGGGGTTTACATTTTAGAGTTTACATCTTAAAAAACAATTTTCAGTCGGATTCTTGTTACTATTTTTAAAAAAGTCGCTATCATTTTGGCTTCATGCGGGTTTGCCGGTGACTGTAGATAGGCAAGCGCTGGATATGTGTTTCTAAGGCCGCTTAGTCGCAGAAGGGGAAGGATCCATTTTTTCCTGGCCACACTGTAGTATTTGCAGAATAGTGTGACATGGACCGTTGACTGCTTAGAGACCCCATCACAAGGACAACAAATCATGATCCGTGACCAGTTATTCTGTTCTGGAAATGAGACCAGGCGAAAAAAGAGATCAAACCGGAGTCTAGTCAATAAGAACTTTTCGTGATTCGAGAGAAAGAACGTGAGGTAAGGCTGTATCAGCTTCTCTGATTGCAATTTGGAGATTTTTTCATTTTGTGTTTTCACTATCTCCGCTTGATTCCGAAGTTCTCTCAGGTGGCCTATACACAGTTCTTTCAGCTGTTTCTTGGATATATCTTCGATCGAAGATGGATCAGAAAAGTATTGCTCACGGTTAAGATCTTGGAAAAATTTAAAAACATAATTGAGCCAGGGAATTTTTCTCCAGTGAGTTAGGCTGAGACAGTCTGTGATGAGGGCGCGTGATACGTGGCTTTCTGGGTTGCACCATATGCGATGCCATAGGATGAGAGGTTGGCAGCGTATGGTGTCTGTCACGAATTCCATCCCTAGCTCTCGATGAGATGCTAATATCGGGGAGCTTTGGGGGAGGGCCAATACGTATTTAATAAAGGCGTTCTCCGTAGCCTGTAGTTGCTTGATGCACCCATGACCCCAGATGCCTGCTCCGTAGCTCGCCACGCTGTGGCATTTTGCGTAGTATAAAGTTATGAGTTCTGACGGAGCTGGTTTGCCTAGTTTTCTGGAGAAAGCGCAAAGTGCAGATGTTGCTCGGCGAAAATTGAGGTTTCTGGCTTCTATGGCTTTTCGCCAGGTCATTGAATCGTCAACAAGTATACCCAAATATGGATATACTGACGTTTTTTCCAGCTTAATGTTGTTTATGTATATGGATTTTGTGTTCCCTGGTTTGGATCCTATGGACATTGTAAATGTTTTCTTTGTATTTACTTTTAGTCCCAATGAGTCCATAAACGTCACATATTTGGCCAGCTGTCGTTGTAGTTGGTTTGCTGTACGGGCCAGGATGACTGAGTCGTCGGCGTAGAGTAAGATGGGTATAGGGCGGCGAGCTATTTGCGGGAGGTCCTGGCTCCCTGCCAACATTGCTTTTTCAATCCCGTTGGTGTATAGATTGAATAGGAAGGGAGCCAATACACACCCCTGCCTTACTCCACGCGTGATTTTGAAAGGGCGCGATATGTCGCCGCCAATGCCGTAACGCACTCGGCTTTCTGCGTTGGTGTATAGGCCCCTGAGAAAGGCCAGTATCTCTGGATCTACTCCGAGATTCGACATAATTTCCCACAATTTGGCGTGCTGAACACAGTCGAAAGCCGCGCTCAGGTCTACATAGACTAGATAGATCTTCCCTTCTTTTGCGTGGGCATATTTCCCAGCCAGAAGCGTCAGGTTTAGGGCTTACTCCACCGTACCGAGTCCCTTCTGGAAGCCGTATTGCAGATCAGTGAAGATGTTGTTTGCCTTGGCCCAAGTTTGTAAGCGGTCCAAAAGTAGTCGACCTGCAATTTTACCCGTTGAATCCAGAAGGGAGATCGGCCGGTAGCACGTTGGGTCGTTTCGGTCCCCTTTCTTAAATATTGGCAAAAGAGTGGATGAGGACCATGAGGGAAGGAGACCGACTTGAGTGACTGCGGTCATTACCCGGGTTATTATTAATGACCAGTAGTCACTATTGTGCAAGAACAAGTCCATGGGTACCCCGTCCGGGCCGGGAGCCTTGCCAGTTTTTGACGCTCGAATTGCTTTTCTGACCTCGGTGACTGTAAAGCGTAAGTTGATTGGAAGAAGATGGGTTTCTGCCTCGGCCACGCGCTCTGTTTGGGGTGTGTCGGATGCCGGGCCGAAAATTTTTGTGAAGTGAAGGACCCATTCATTCTCTGACACTGCAACGTCGAGGTGGTTTGGATCGGTGTCATTTTCCAAGAAGGGTGATCTAATGGTCTGCCAAAAAGTGGTGCTGTCCTTTTTTAATGCGCTCTCGTGCAATTGGCACCAAAGGTCTCTCTTGATCTGACGCTTACGTTCTTTCCTTGTTTCATTATACAGTTTCCTCCGGGATGAGATTAGTTGGGCGTCTCTTGGTTTCTGCCGAAGGGCTTCTTTTAAAGCTGAAAGGGCTTTTGTACAATCCGAGTTAAACCATCTGTTGGTTTGGGATGTAGGTTTGTTTGCCCTATATTTAACTAGGTCGTCTCTTATGGCCCCTTGTATGTTGTGAAAGGAGGCGATAATTAGTTCAGGAGAAGCTTCTGCGGACAGACAGTCCCTTCGCCAGGGGAGCGTTTTTTCAAGTATCCTTTGCGTAGTCGTCTCAGGGTCAACTTTGGCCCATTTAATTGCAAAACCGTTCCTTTTCTTTAGTGTTATTGTTTGCTGATCGAGGGAGCTAGTTCTCGTTATGGGAGGACCAGCTTTCTCCATTGTGATCTCCACGCTTAAAGGATAATGGTCGCTGATCGGGCTGGACCCTACTTTGTAATTTGTTATCGTGTTCTTACACGTATTTGAGGCTAGGATGAAGTCGATGGTGGATGTGCAACCTCTCCCATGGAAGGTGGGTTGAAATTCCTGTACCGGGTCCACTAGCTCATTTACGAAGTCTAAGTCCAGGGTAAATAAAATTTCGTTCAGCTTATTTCCACTTTGTGAGTGTGCAAAGTGAGGGACCGGATTGCCGGATACAGATAGTAGGCCGCAGGTTCCGGTTTTATGGTTTAGACATATTGGCTGGTTAAAATCTCCTCCCCAAATGAATTTTATTGTTGCACTTGGGTTCGAATTTTGCAGTGTGGATATATGGGCCACCATTTCATCCAGGGTTATGCAGCAGTCCTGGGTGCCTGTGTTATTGTAGTAGTTAATGAGTATGTAGATATTCCTTGATGCAGTGGTGAGATGTGTGATTTGAATGACCTGGAAGGCAGATGTTTCTTTTATTAGTTTTACCGTTGATGTTAGAGTGTTAGAGAAGTAGATCATAAGACCACCTTTGGGTCTTCCCATTGGGCTTGGCGTTGCTTTGGTGAAAAATGTCTTGTATCCCGGTAGGTGGAGGGGGGATAAACGCCAGGTTTCTTGTAAGCACAAGATTTGATGGCTTCGTGCTATTTCCAGCCATTGAGGACATGTTATTTTGCTGGCTAAGCCTGCAACATTCCAAAAAGCTATACCTACAGCAGTGGCCTCATTAGTTGTCACGATGGCGAGAGTGGTTTTGCCACTGGTTGTGTTTTCAGTGGTTACAGATTGCTCAGTGAGTGGTCTTGCGCTCGTAACCGAGATCTCTGAGGGACAGGGGATTAAGAGATTATTTTGTTGAGTCATAGCGGACTCTGCTAGCTCGAGCTGTTCAGATGAAGTTTTCTGGTACTTATCAGGGGCTAGGGAATGTGAGACGTCAGCTAAATAGTGAGAGGCAGCTGTAAGTTGATTCAGATCGACCGTGAATGGTCAATCGATCATATCGAGACACTCGTAGCGGTTGTGGGTTGGGAAGCCCTGCCAACCTTCATATGCGGGATAAGGTCTATCCTGCCAATATGGAACTTGGGTATCAACATACCTTTCTCTTGGTCCTCCCCTATCTAGGTACTCACAAGGGAAGTCCCGCCGATTCCACGGTGTTTGACGCCATGGATCCTGATTTCGTCGGGCTTTGGGAAGATGGTGCCATTCCCAAGGAGGGGGGTTGAGTTGTTGTTTTATTGGGGGGTAAAACAGAGAAAGGTGGCAGGCGTCTACTCCTCCTTTTTTCTCGAGTTGTGGCCAGGCACATATATAATCAACCGTTGCGGGATCTTTGCATGTTACTATAATACAATCACCACGTATTGATTTCTTGGTTTTGCCTATCCAGGCTACCCTACGTGCTGATATGATCCCTCCTGATAGATGGGATTCAAGAGGTCTATTTATGCTAAGCCACTGCATGGCCTTGTTTTTAAGTGACCATGCAGTTTCTGGGGTGTCGTCTACTAACTCGGGTACTCCTGTTAAAACTATTGTGTAGGGAGTAGCTTCAGGGGGCAGATGGGCAGGGCGTCTAACTGCAGGATGTTTTTTCGGGGTGGTTACCGATGTGGTCTTTGGTGTTTTTTGGAGGGGTAGGGAATTCGTGGGCTGAGAGGCAGGTTTCTCCTGGGGAATTCTACTAGAATCTAAATTTTGTGCTGGACATAAGCTTTGTGTCTCAGCCTTACTTTTAGTATCTATCTGTTGCCCTTTGCTTTGTTGTAGTGACTTCTGTTGTATTGGTTTCTCCTGCTGGGGGTGAGATACATTTATTATTGGTTTGGGTGTGATTATCGATGGATTGGGGTTCGTTTGTACTGTATGTATTGTATTTGTAGGATTAGCTACTTTCTGATTTTGTTTCTGGTTTTGCTTTTTTGATGGGTGTATGGTATTTCGCTGTCCCTTTACATCTACCAACACGTTCAGAAAAACAAGAAACCTCAATTCACCAAAAAGAAGGTAGCAGGTCTAAAAATCAGACATGCCGAGGATCTGGAGGACGAAACTCAAGAACGGGGAATGGGCTCAGACAATGTTGGACAGCGCAGCAGAAGTCACCATAGCTCGCAAGAACTTGAAGGATCATCTCGAGACAGTGGACTTGAATGAGTACATCCAAGTTGAAACTGCAGATACCAGGGTTAGTTCTCCACATAAGTTATATGAAATAACACTCAGGATGGAGGGGGACATACCAAGAAAAGTAAGAGCACTCTTTTGGGAGCGACTTTCTAAGTGTTATGACATTCTTCTAGCTGAAAAAGACTGCCCACCTGAATTTGTCAGGGAGTGCCCACATGGCGAAGACATCATTATGCCAGCCTTCTCCAACCACATTCCAATTCATTTAAAATATACTTATGCCAGGAAATGGGCAGTGGCCCAAGCGCCTGCATTACATAAAAATCATGTAGGATGGGTTGAGGATTCTCCTCACCATAAAACCCAGTTAAAAAATCAACCAACTACACAAAGGCAGTATCCAGTTAAGCAAGAAGCTAAAAAACAGGTCAGGAAGATATTAGATCAACTTGAATACCAAGGGGTGATTGAAACATTCACCTCGCCAATGAACAATCCTTTGTTTCCTATCTCTAAACCAGACCATACATATCGTCTAGTATTGGATTACAGACATCTAAACTCTTGTTGCAAAACTTTTGCGGTACAAAATGCACACAGTGCAGCATTAATAAATATAAAACCACATTAGATATTTCTAACGGTTACTTCTGTCAAAACATTGCACCAGAAAGTAGGTATTTGACAGCTTTCTCAATTATGGAGACACAGTGTCAATTCTGTCATCTCCCACAGGGATTCAAGACTAGTCCGGAGTTATTCTCAGCAAGGGAAACAGAGTTACTACAAACCTATGATGATGAGGCATTATCATATGTCAATGACATCTATCTAACAGTTGATGACTTGGACAGGCACTTGAACAGGGTGTACACCATCATACTTGGCTTCGCCTCTGAAGGGTATAAATTCAATTTTAAGAAATCAAGAATTACCCACCTCAACGTCCTTTTTCTAGGATATGAACTTTCAAGTGAAGGCAAAAGCCTGGCAGCAAACTTTCTAAAGAAATGTGCGCTGCTCCAAAAACGCTGAAAAACGTAGTCAATTCTAGGTTTCCTGAATTTCGGAAGAACATACATTCTAAATTACGCGGAAAAGGTTAAACCTCTCTATGAACTAATCAAACCTGATTTCAAAACAGTTAATTGGACACAAAAACACACAGAAATTTTGCGTTTATTGCAAACAGACATGTTAGCAACAAAACATAAAACGTACGCAACTTAGTGATCCAAATCATTCCAGGACAATACGGATTCCTGCACTCAACTTTTAACGAAGGTGAAAAAGTACCAATAGCTTACATATCACACTTGTACGCACAAGCAAAAATTAAATTCATTTTAACAGAAAAAATTCTGACAGCAGTTCAAACTGCAGTAGCGAAAGAGAGAGCCCTCGCACAGGGTAAGCTCATTATGGTTATTACACCTGTACCTGCCTTAGAGGCAGTGAGGAAAGCGAGCATTTCAAATGCTAAATCTTTACATCCAAGATGGATACAATGGGTTAATTCTCTTGCTGCAACAGACGTTGAATACGTTTTTGACCCATATTTGAAAACACAAGCATTTCTAACAGCAATGTCCTTGCCTACTGAAATTCTGCCTCTTGATCAGTATGAATGTATAATTTATACTGATGGATCAGCTCAACCAGTTACGGGGTTAAACAAGCCTATAGTGCTGAGTGCGCGATCGTTAAAGGTCGTTGGTGCGATGGCAAATTCCGACCAATGGTCACTAAAACTCAATCTCTAGGAGATTGTACAGCTCCGCAAGCTGAACTACAAGCAATTAAGATGGCGCTTGAGAATACGGACCGTAAATTCCCCACACACATAGTGTGCGATTAATATTATTGTGTTCAATCTTACAATGACTACTTGCAGAACTGGATTCAAAACGGTTACAGAGATGCAAAAGGTGGCACAATCAAGCATAAGTTGCTTTGGGAACAAGTAGTTCTGTTACGACAAGGACTACAAAACACTCACTTGATACATACACTGAGTCAAAAACGTGATGGCGTTCACGTTGAAGGGAATTCATTGGCTGATGAAGCTGCAAAGGCATTCCGTAGCTGCAATCACTCGTTCAAAAACGAAAATAGCCGGCGAAATAATGCAAGCTGTCAATGCTTCAAGCAAAGACAGTGCTAAAACATTGCCAAAAGGCTTTCCACTCAAAGACTCATATATAACTGATGCAAACAATGTTCCGTTTGCTCGAATCCCTGGAGTGGGGGATATAGTAATTCCAAACATGGAACATAGATTAGGACTAATCTTAGCAGCATATGAAGGGCTCGCCTCTGCACATGCAGGTATTTCTGCTACAGTGTCGTTATTAAAACAGAGATGCCGGATGGCCACGCATACCAGACCAGAAACTATGTATTGGAATTTGAAATCTGCCAAAAGATGAAAAGTCTCTATAGTGAAACGTTCTGCCCAGATGCCCCTGCTAATTTCAGATAAACCATTAGCTTGCGTTTACCTGGATCACTCCGGTCCCTTACAGAGGGATGGCAACTATAAATATATTATGGTCCCAGTGGATTTCTGTTCAAGATTCATTTGGATGTGGCCTCAGTGCTCGGCTGACGCTCGAACGGTTATAAAAGATTTGAGAGTCTTTATCCGCACATACGCAGTCGGCACGCTACATTCCGACCAGGGTCCTGCGTTTAGCTCTCGAGCTTACAAGGCCATGGCCAGTTTGGGCGTTGCATTGTGGTATTCTAGTCCATTCCATCCGGAGGGAAATTCGGTAGTGGAGAGAAAAAACCGGGACATAAAGCAATCTATAACAGCTAGGGTATTAGGCTCGGGTGGGTCAAACATCTAATAAGTGTCCAACGTAGGCTTAACAATCTGCCAAGAAGTTCTCCAGGGGGTACCACTCCATATGAAGTCTTTTTTGGGACCAGAATGTTAATTTCGGATCTCGATTGTCGGACTTCAATGGTAGACCAAATAGCTTTTGATATCAAAGACCGTTTGGCTGTTTTACAGGACTTAAATGAAATAAGAACTAAACAAAGTAACGTTTTCCAGAAGCCAACCACCACTGAAGAGAAACCGACTGTCCCAGCAAGGCCTGTCTGGATTCCTAAGCTTGGGAATCTAGTCAGAGAAAAGATTGCGGACAGAAAGGAATTTGGGCCATCTTACAGACAACCAGTACCTGTCCTAGCAATCCACAGATCAAGAACAGTATTACTGCCGCCCCTAACAGGTTTGTGTCCATCGACCTGGTCCAACCACATCATGTGGCCGATCAGAAGCAGTAGGCCAAGTGGACTCCGCCAATATAACAGACGCCCTAATCTAGCTACTATCCAAGAGGTTCAAACTGAGAGACTCATCACCTTTGAAGAATCTACAGTGTGAAAAGAAGGACTAGGCAACAAAGCTATGGAACTTATACCTCTTGAGACCCAAATAACAGTTTGTCAAGAAACAACTGTCTACAACAAAGTAGCATCAGACTACACAAATTTATAAAGTGATCAAGTGGTTCCAGCGATTTCAACAAATCCCGATGCGATCCCTACAATTGACCAAACTGCCTCTGGCTATTTCATCAACTTTGATACGTTTTCCAAGGATCCCAGCGAACCTGAAACGGCGCCAGCAAAAAGAACTTTCAAAGAACAAGCAACAGACATTTTCATCACCTGGAAAAGACTTATCTAGTTTCACCATGGATTGAACTTTGGATTGTGTTGGGTGTGCTTTTTCTTCTACCTTGGTTGACTCTGGTAATAACTTTGGGAATGCTGATAAATGGAAGATATGTTATAAAGGACACAGCAAGTAAGAAAATCAACTTACTACTCAAGCCACACTAGTGTCATCGTGAACAAAGAGACTTGTCATCAGTGAACATCACAGCCGTTCCTATTCCTGGTGATATAGCTTGGGACAGAACTGACTGACATTTTTGGCATGTCTGAGCTGTTGAAGATTCCACACCAGTTCAAGATTTCCTTGAATGGCTGTTTCATCTAGTACCTTTTCTGATGATTGGGACTTCGAGACTGTTAATAATATGATGTCAGACTTAGAAATGTCTGCAAAGTTTACAAATCATGAATACTTAGAAGGTTCATCAGATTATGAACAAATGTATTGTTATAACCACTATGGTCATTTCTTGCACAAATCTTCAAATCCTAGAAATGTATTAAGGTATGACCAATGGGAACACTGTCCTGCGCCACCAAAGGGTAGCTCTAAAACATTTTTGGGAAAATTTCCATACTTTTCAGGTTTCAATACTTCAAATCCAGAATCATTTTACTTTCAACATGTTAATACGACAGGAAAGAAAAGTATGTTGACTATTACCAAACACATTTATTCTGTGGCCTTTTATGCTCAGCTGTCTTCACTAGGTTTCAACTATTAGAAAGACAACATTGAGACAAAAACTGTCTGGGGCACAAGTAACTGGCAAGTGCAGGGATTAGAAGCATTATTTAGAGCCTGCATTATCCCAGAGCAAATTATGTTTTTGAATGACACTGTCCAACAGACCTCTGGTCTTGGGTAAGCCAAGATCAAAGAACTGAACAATCCGTCCATACCTACACCTACACCTGATAGCAGTAACACTTCAGAGGGAGAAGTCGACGTACATACTATTTTGCATCACAACAGAACAGATCCAGATTGGAAAAAATTGTTAATCCGGCCCACAGACACAAAAAACTGTCAAGACAGATTCCTGAATAAAACACGGGGGTTCACATTCACTAGGCCAGATCCAAGATATGTTCAGAGACAGCATCCAGGAATAGTAACAACATACAGTGTAGGGAAACTGTGCCTTGAATGGTTACATAGATCTACACTAAAGGATGTAAAACAACATTTATCTTTACTTAAAGATGATGCTGATATAAGGGACTTCTTGCAAGGACCTACTAAACCGCTCCATAAACGTTTTATATATGCCGGTATCTATGGTATGTATATTGATTCATGGAAGATTACGCAAGCAGAGACTGCAGAACGAATACGAGAATGTGGTTGTATTAATTTAGAGAAAACTCTCTCTGTAGTTGACAAAGGGTTAACGACTGTCGTCCAGGATATATACTTTGGACAGCATAGTATCCTCTGCCATAGACATAATGGAACAGGACTTGGTCATGTTGCAACATGGTCAGACACAATTACGTTCTATCAGGCTATTAGGCTGGATGTTGCAAAACCTATGTTCAGGCTATGTGCCTTGGCGTTTAATCAATACTATGTCACTGTTTTCAGAATTCAATCTCACTGATAAACAGATCAAACTGGCACAGAGGGGAGCAGACTATAAGGTGCTGAGCATTGAAAATCTGGAAAGATTGCCATTTGCAGTCGCTGAAAAGACAGCCACTAAATGGATAATACACGGAACAATCACTCTGCCTGTTACAATTTTCCATTTTCAATATTGCCTAAAACATATACCAGCAGGCACATATGAAAGGTTGGGTAAAGAATACATCAAGACATCCTGGGACTTACCAAACACACACAGATGTTGGAGTAGGGGGAAAGAAGTGTTTCTTAGTGGTAAAAAGTGTGAAAACGCACTAAGCGGTTCTCTCCTTTGTCAGGGTATTAATTTACACGGGGCCTGTGATGGTTCCTCTAACAACTTATCCTGCCACCTGCAAGCTTCACCAGCTGCAGCGATTGATCCAATTTTTGGACAACTTTCTAATGGAAGTTACCTCATGTTGAACAATCACAGCTGCTGTGGCATGTTGCCAGGTTTACCCTACCTCATAACTGTCAGTCAGGGTCACTTACTGTATGCAAGTATTGTTTCCAAAAACCAAGACAGACCGGGAATCGCTGTTATGGCCTTCACTGAACATCTCTTCCATATGAATTGATACTTTAAGCAGAATGAAAGCCATTCTTTTACAGAAAACTGTGCCACTGAACTCAGCCTGTCGCAAGGACTTCTGCAGTGATACATGCCGTCTTAACTACAAACTGCCCTATAGATTACTCAGAAATGTTAAGTCGTATCTTAAACATGTCTGATACGAGTGGTATTGTACATGTATTTAAGACAGTTTTTTTGGGACAGTTAGCACCCTTTCAAGCAGTCCTAGGAATATTTCCAAACTTCAGGAACTCTGCGTTTGGTGGATTGCCTCTCATTTTGGGACTCGCTGCAGGGATACTATTTTTACTCCTACTGCTTTGATATGGCAAGCCAATCCACGAGCGACACCCAGATCACCGTGTAGACAACTCTACTGGCGATGAAGTGTCGTGAGCGCATAGTCCAAATTTTGGGATTCACTCGTTTAAGAGAATTAAATACCACATGGTTTCTATCATTGAGACCAATTTGGCAAGAGTACATCTTACCTGTTCAACGCTGCCTACTATGCGGAGAAGAATGCGTGCTAGACACATGTCTGACACTCCCATCAGTCATGTCAACGGATGTTGATACTTTGCTTGAACAAGTAACTGCCCATGCACTGTGTTGTCCCCAGTGGCTACCAATTCTGATGACGGCATTCATTGAGATCTCACAGACGCAAAATGCTCACGATGAGGTACGAGAGGAAACAGGCACACAGGTATCATCCACTACGAACATTGCTAATGCGACCAATGCCGATGGCAATGCTCCACATCCATGTGTGGTTGATCTTCTTAACGAGGTAATCCAACTCTCACCTACAATGGTAGACACCTTTTTTACAGACTTAGAAGATTTGATGTTTTCTCCAAACAATAACTCTGTCTTTTGATTGGGCACACCGTGTTCGGAGAGACTCTGAATTCGACCTACATTTTTCAAAACAAAGTTCTAACTTTGGAACTCTTTTTTTCTATGAATATTAATTTTCCAAAGTTGTATTTTAAATTTTTTGGCACAAAGTAATCTGCTTAAAGTAGAACTATTCATAGAGAGCTAGATTTCTTTGAAAACCTTCCAGAGACAATATTTGACCTTGTCAACATTCATACAGTTTATGTAATCTGCCATGAAATGGTTTCGGCTTTTCTTTTCTGTATTTACGAGCCATTTCATAAATGTATTTTCTTGATTCATTCAGTTAGCATTTTGAAAATGTCATCTATAAGCTTGGAATGAAACATTGCTTTAAATGCGTACAGCACAAATGCGCTTTTCGTGTACAACCAGTGCCAATGCATTTTTATGTATTTTGGGTGGGTTTTAATACATCATGTTTAGATCTGTTTAACGTGTTTAGAACTTAGTAATGTCATACATAAGAAAGTGGAGTGGGTGTTGTGTGGCGTTTTAGGATCCGATTGAATTTTCCAGATTCATGCCCTTATATAGGCATAGAAATCAAGCCCTTATTTAGGCATAGCCCATGCTACCCAAATACAGGCATGGTTACTTCCATCTGTTCACCAAACGGCACAACGATTTCTTGGAAAACCATCTTAA
The DNA here is from genome assembly GCF_964263255.1 of Lissotriton vulgaris. Lineage (NCBI taxonomy): Eukaryota > Metazoa > Chordata > Amphibia > Caudata > Salamandridae > Lissotriton > Lissotriton vulgaris. Next base: position 362,142,431 of record NC_141697.1, read on the forward strand.
GCCGTTAGGGACTGCCCCTTGCTTGAATATTGATTTCTCCAAGAACTCAGTTAGTTTTACAATGAACAACTATTCCCCAGGGGTTCATTCATGACGTTCATATGCCCGACTTTACATCAACTATGGCATTCATAAACACCATCAAGGTCTAAATATACCCTCACTTGCTATAGCAAGATACGGTGGTTTGGAGCAGTTAGAAGACCTACTTGACCGATGCAGCTCGCTACAGCAAGTGCCAAAGGAAGCGGACTCTCCAGCTGACGCACTGATCTGGAAGCTGCCCTTCTCTGCCGAGAATCCAGCTCCAGTGTTTCCGGCTCCCCTTGCGGGGTGTTGGGAAATCGATTTCCGAGACGGAGATACCAGCCCTCCTTCATTCTAAAAAGGTATGGAGCCGATTAGAACCTAGAGAAACCTTTGGCAGATTCTTGGCAAAAACAAAACCTATGCTAAGCAATACTTACTTCTTCCCTCGTACTAGACTTAGGTTAGGTACATTGGGGTAGGTGTATTTTAGAAGCACCAGTTGAGTATTTTAGTCTATGTTATTTATGTATGTATTTTTATATGGCTTAGAAACCATACAATGCTCTTACAGTATTATTTTAAAATACTATTCTCGCTGTACGCATTTTACTTTGCATTCTGTCTAATGATTGTAGCAGTTCACCTCTCTTGCATGAGAAAGAAGACTGTTCAATAAACCTTTTATTGACAACGCCCATCTAACTGTTTCTCTGTAACTCTGTAGAAACAAAGCATGCACGATTGACTGAGTAGAATAGTTATCTATTGTTTCCACGACTCAGAGATATATTTTTATTCTTGGGAAACAAAGTTGTCATGTTTATGCGGTTGTCAGAAACTAATCCCTTCTTGTGAATTTGAGAAAGTTTCTAGTGACCTCTGAGCTAGCTGGCACTCACTATTAAGTTTAGTATATTCTATAGCATTGACTTAAGTCCTACGTCAACTCTATAGGATATATTATTCCAATGTGCAGAGCCCATTGGGAATATAGGAACTACACTACAGGAGGCACAAACATGTGAACAGTCAGACAGTTATCATGACTTTTAAGAGGCTGATACAGAGCGAAGATAAACACACACAGAAAGAGAACACTGCAGCAGGAAGTCATGTGCACTGTTAAATGCAGATGCTGAAAGGGAGACACTAACAAAACATGGATACTCATGAAGGGTGACTAATACATTGACAGTGGCCTTGAAACATGTAGGCATGAACAAGAGAAAACTTTGTTGAGACGTTTTTAGCTGGCCTCTAAACACAAACACCTAAAGCTAAAAACTCCTTGAAAAGAAGGGGAGACGAGAGATTGGATAAAACAACACCAATTCTATGAGGACACCAAGACAGAGGGCCACCAACGATGTCTATTCCAGAGACCGAAAGTAGACGAAATCACAAAAGGTACAGACCAGCAATGACAGTGTGGGTTGAGCTTTGAACATCTAGTTTCTGAAGATGCTGCTCCTGCCTTTCGCAGTGAATGCCATGTTACACCATATGTTGAGGGCCACAGACAAACGGAGTCCAACGCGCCACATGTGCTACACAGACAGATGTCAGATCAACTGAAGTCATAAGACTGCTCTATGTGAATTGAAGAGTGAATACACGAGTCATCATCTACATGCAGTCATGCAACTGCTCTTATTTGTATCTTTCTGAAGGGCTGAGATGACAGAATGTAGTGTTCTGTTGTGTGAATGCCACATGTAGCTTGAGGAAGAGAGGGCTGGGCATCCTTGTAGACCAGCTATCCGGTGCACAGTGTAAAACATAAACCCTTTTAATGGTCTTTTACTAAATAGGCATTAGCTAAGATGCCTAGTTTGGTTAAGCTGAAGTAAATAATTTGCCTCCATTTTCTTTCTGTACATAAAAAAATAAAAACACAAACAGGCCTAACTCCTCTTTAATACCTGTATTATGTATATCAATTTCTGAAGCTACAAAACACAACAAAAATACATTTGAAATTAGTAATTGACACCACTTTAATAATGGACCAAAACCATTCAACATTAAGGTTTCAGGATCCTGTTGTGATATAAAATCTTTAAACGATTTTTAATCTATGAATCCACTTCTATACTTTACCTGATGATGAACAAATTCTTGGTTCCATTTCTCTGCTGTCCACAATTCAGTAATTTCCAAATCTGAATACTCCCCAACTTTAAGGTCTGAATGAGTTTTGACAGCTGAAACTTGCTGAGCGACTTGGTTTGCTGGGAAGAAGGAATAGGTTTTACTCTTCCCATGTTTAGTATCTGCTGATATCAGATAAAGATGTGACAAAATACCAAATAGGAGAAACTAAAATAAATGTGCTTATCCTGGTACATGTAATCCAAGTTCTCCATCATAGAGCTCTTAACTGGATTCATTAACAATACATATTTAAATCTACAAGCTGGATCCCTTACAAAACAGCCTTTGTTTTTTTCCAAACATAACACACCTTTCTAAAGACACTTTTTAAACAACAAATACACCCTTAAAGTGAACAGTAGCCTTTCAATTTCCCTAATGCATATTTTTCAAACTAAAATCACAATGAGTAAACCGCTATTTCCATATATGGCTCATGTAAGAAATACACCTTTTTCTGCGATTATCCCAGATTTTTCGCCTTTTGCTAGACTAGCATTAGAAGTCTGTGCACTTTATCCATTCTGGACAGCAGTAAAGTGCTTGTGCTTCCCCTTTAAATATGGGTGAATTAGCATATTCCTAATTAGTATATTTAATTTAATTAGAAGTCCAGAGTGTATGCAACAAGGTGTCCTTGGTGGCTGGAAGAAAAATGCCACTTTTAGAAGCACCTGTTGTGCAATCCACTACAGTGGGAGTGAAAACTAGGCTTCAGTCCTACCCAGTGTAGCTCAACTGCAGTAGTGTAAAAATGTCAATTCAACTGGTCAAATAAAGCCATTTTACATGTAAAAATCTTCCTTTAAGATATATGAATAGTTCACCCCATGAGGCCTTACAATACACACAGCAGTGTGCATAATATCTAAAAGTAGGACATGTAGCAATTTACTGTTAACATCTCCCACAAGTGACAAGGAGCCAAACGCCATTTTCATTATTGAAAGTCAGGCTGGCCTATAACAAACCCCAGAACATAACACAACATATTAATGGTATTTTATTATAAAGACATTAGCTACCAACGCCTAAACAGTTTAGTCAAAGAAAATTACAAAAACCTAATAATCTCAGGAATGGGACTATATAGAAAAATATACACCTATTTCCTTATAGTTATTAAAAATCCAATTAAATGGTAGTCAGATGTTTTGTAACTATTAAGGAAAAGTAACTTTTAGAAAGTTGCCTTTTACCTGCCTGAAGTTCCTGGAGACTCATTTACATTTGCTCTCAAACTGATTTGCACTGGAATTGGTGTAAAAAAGATGTGAAAAGTCTTACAAGAACAAACAATAGGCTGGCATGGATGACTCCTGAACCTCCCAGATTCTGCAAGGTGAGGACTGTGAGCAACCTTTTTGACATTGGTATTAAAGCCTGCTTGAGTGTCAAAGCCTGCTTCACAGGTCTGCTGAGATTACACGGTACATTTTGGGACACATTTGAAACATCAGGAACATGATGGCAAGGCAATTTTTGTGTATCCACTAGGTTTGCTGATAAACCCAGTATTGTTCTACCAAACTTCTGCCTCTGGTCCTAAGGTACCAAGTTTATTTTATTATGTTTTGGAACTCCAAAGAGGTCCACATAAAAAGGTACACAATACAAAGTACTCGTTCAAATGCAAAATACATTTACAGAATTTACCAAAATACAAGATAATCAGCGCAACACAGTTAAAAGACCATCTAATAAATATCTAAAAAACTTTCAAAAAAGTTAAAAATACTAAAACAGAACATTTTCATTGGGGGGATTATATAAAGCGTGTAAGAAGGAGTTGGCAGTAAGACTGTTTAATTTCAAGCATATTTGTCTCAGCCACTTACGCCGAAATGGTCGGAGTACAGGACATATAAAGAGAACATGTATACAGTCTTGAGTAAACAAATTACAAAGATTACAAATTGCCGAGCAACCATACCACCTTGCCATAAGATTATTTAAGGGCAGCTGATCCTGCCTCAGGAGAAGTCAAAACTGCTGTATGCCGTGAGATAGGTTCCAGGCGACATAGGGTTGCATATGTTTAATACGCAAGTATCAGTAAAAGGAGAGACTCCCTTCTTTGCAAGAATGGACTCCCTGTCCAACCTAAAACTGAGATCCCATGAGGCCTGTTTCAAAAGTGATTTTAACTGGCCGGCAGACAGAGTAAAAAGCGTACTCTCCTCCAATTGTAGGAGGGCTACAGCCCTTCTAAAATTCTTTACAATTAAGGAGAACTCCCTTAAAGTGCCCAGCAATTCATTCTTCATCAAGTGTCTCATTGTCCCCACTTCCCCTCTAGCCAGACTGGCTACCCAACGCACTAACCCTGCCAAGCCCTGCACCCAGCTACTCGAATTCAAGTCTCAGGGCTGCCACTGTGCAGGCGGTGTTAGTAGAGGCTAAAGAACGTAGGATTTTACCTTCTGCAACGTGTAAAAAACCCCATTGCCCTAGATTGACTATCTCAATTCGGTACAAGAGGGATGACGGGATTTTCGCCCGAAAGACCTCTAGCAAGTAAGAGAAACGTCTTCTCCCAGTGGCAGAGTATAATGCACTCAAGCTTTTACCCTGAGACAGGGCCTTCCGGGTATTATCAATGTGGGCCTTGTCACTTAGGTTATCAGATATTATTTTTCCCCAGGAAGACATAAGACTTAACCACCTCCAGCTTATGACCTCCTACTGACCAACTGAAGTTCTCATATTTTGATTTTTTCCTCCCTGAGATACACATAATTTTACTTTTAGGTGCGTTTATCTTCAGGTAGTGGGATTCTGAAAAATGATGCAGAGCGTGCAGACGATTGTTTAACCCTTTGGGCGTTAAGTCCAATATAAGGATGTCGTCCGCATATAGCAGACAAGAAATTGGAGTTCCCCCCAATATTGGGGCTATACCATCACAAGAAGATAAAGACATAGGGAGGTCTGAGATGTACAGCGAAAGAAGTAAAGGGGCCAAAAGACAGCCCTGCTTTAATCCGTTAATGGAAGGGATGACTTGAGACAACCCCCTTTCCCCTCCTTGAAGGATTTGGCACCATGTGTCTGAGTAGAGAGCCTGCACCAAATCTAACAGGAGAGGAGGCATGCCTAGGGCCGATAACTTTCTCCACAACAAGGGCCGATCCACTTTGTCAAACGCTGTGGAGAAGTCTATAAACGCTGCAAAGACTCTTCCCCCACGAACCCTTACGTATTTATCAGAGATTATCTGAAGTGCGGAAAGGTTGTCCAGGGTGCCATGTCCCTTACGAAAACCTGTCTGTTCTAAGGGTAATATGTGACTCCTATCAACCCAATCATTAATCGAGTATAAGAGACATTTAGAGAAGACTTTACCAATTGCGTCGAGCAGGGCGATTTGGCGGTAATTCTTGGGTACATTCCTGTCGCCCTTCTTAAACTGGCACCAATATGCTCCCTTTGCAGGACAAGGGGACAGTTTTACTCATGAAGCAGAACCTAAATATGAGAAAAATAATTTTGCTCCAGGCGACTGGGTCCTGTTTCAAGACGGATACCGGGAGCTCATCAGGCCCCATTGCGCCAGAAGGGCGCAGTTCCTTTATGGCCAGTTCTATAGTTTTTTCAGAAGGGAAATCTATTGGAAAATTACTATCATTACAGGATCCCCTATACTCGGCCACTGGCCCATTACTAGCATATAGATTAGCGATGTAATTGACCCAAATTTGTTCAGAGAAGGGGATTGGACGGGGACTAACTCTTGTTCCACAGCCCTGCCCGATGGTCCTAAGGTATAAAGACAAGTTATTCATCGTCTATAAACACTCACAAAATACACTCCAGGAAAATAAGGGGTGGGTCTGGAATAGCACTCTATTTACCAGCACTGCATTAGTTCTCTCATACATTTAATGTCAATTTGTTTTTCGGGTAGAAGAAACAGTGAAACGGATAACCTCTTCTGCATCAGTCCCATTGTAACCTTGACCATCAACATTCTTATTAGATTCGAAGTCAGATTACCATCTAGAACCAAAGTGACCTGACTCACTATGCAATCTCAGAATTCCTTCTTGTACAGGAAGCTCATAAAAGATTAAAAGTGAGTTAGTGGTTAATGGATTGGGGGGGGGGGGAGGGGAAAGGGGGGCTAACTATCTTAGGCACTATGTCTCTTGCTTAGTAAATTTGAATATCTTTGCCCACTGCTCATTTGAGATCATCCTAGTTCATGCACCTTTGCACAATCTGGACTCTTATTGCATCCACAATGACCATTCACTTTTATAAACAAGCTTCCTTCATCCAGCCTCATTTATCAAGCAAGCATGTCTAGGCATGTCCATAAAGGTACTTGATAACCCCTTACATTCATGTAAGAATATCAATTTCAAGAACCCTGAACAATTTGCTCTTATCAGCATACGCACTGCTGACCTAGGGTACATATGTACCTAATTGAGATCAATTACCAAACATGCTGTGCAAACAATATTCAAGATAGGACCAAGGGGCCATTCACATAGAAATATCAGTAACGAGCATCATCATTTTTGCCAACTCAAATTTACAAGCGATTGAAGAAGAGCATTTCATTCACCTATTCATCTTTCCACTTATCTGATCTAGTACAGCATAATGGATGTTCTCTTTAGACCAGAAGTTCTTATGCCAAAGTATGTAAAAGATACCAGGCATCAACAATGTCTGAGCTTAAGCAACCTGCTCTAATGTGGCCAGTGGAAAAAGGCTTCATATATCATTCAGCCAATCTTAAAGCCGAACAGTTCAAACAACTTGGCCAACAAGTCGAGAAAGGTCAGTGAGTTTGCACTGAGATCAATGAGGTGAAATAGATCACCTGCATAATAATTATTCTTTATTTACTCGCTCCCTCAATCTTTCCTAGTGAAATATTGATGCAAGTGGTTTCATAGCTAGCACTAAAATGAACAGGACATGTAACAAAGTTAACTGAAAACAAACTAACTCGAAACGAATGATATGATATTACAATGTCGCAAAGTCTAAGCAACCCTTCTTTGGAACACAAACCTAGTGAGATAATTTAAGCAGCTTTGAAGGCCAACTTAAGGAACACATTTTCTAACTGTCTAAACACTTTGGTATCCAACACCTAAAGGATGCTGTATGGCAAAGTCAAACCGAACCAGTCCTTCCACTTCGTCAGTCATGGTTGGATAAGTGTACAGTAAGCACAAAAGTCAAAAGTCAGGTTCAGAACATTCCTCTAGATGATGTTTGTACACACTTAAAACCGACAGTTAACTATCTATATTTTGGCTATGACCAAGTTGACTGGGTACTGAAAATGAATTTATAAATATTTTAATACAGAGTACGTTAGAAAAACCTATGAGTGGTTCTTACTTCACTTTAAACAATTACAAGGCAAAATATTGGACTACCCTGCATTAAAACATTGAAATGGTAAGGATCCACACCAAAATACTACAAGAAATTGATCTTACCAGAGTTGACAAGGAACACAGTTCGTTTGCCATGCTGGTTGAAGTCTCCCCGTATCTGGTAGGACAGCTCTTTTGTGAGTAGTACAGCAATGAATGTTTTCCCTGAACCAGCATTTAAGCAAACTATTGTGTTACGATCCAGTGCCGCTTCAAGCAGTTCAACCTGTGGATTGAATCAGATATTAGACTGTAGCAGTATCTCAGACAAAAGTACCTATGACTTGGCGGTAACAAGACATTTTGCAACAGCAGAGTAGAATATTCTATACCAGGATCATACTCTAGATACTTCACACTATGGGCTTATGCAATAAGACTGTACTGTGGGTCTGCGTACATAACAGTTTATAACCAATACGCATGAAAGCACACACTGGCATAAACCATATATGCAGATGCACAGAATGCAATAGGTCATATATTCCTATTTTTGCTGAGAGACTTCGCCCCTGGAGTCCTAGCGCTATCCCAACAGTTTCAGGGACGTTACAGTTAGATGTTGAAATAAGGTAGAAGTTAATGTTTACAATTTTAAACTCTAAAAAACCCCATTTATAGTTCATTTAGCCAACTAGAACCTACAACTGCGGCATGAACTGCTTATGACCTCATATGTAACATCACTCAGAACATGTTAAATCACTCATGACATCTCGAATGACAATTTATGACACAATTGATGTTCACATATAATCGTTGTGACACAGTTGTATAGAGTTTGTGGCCTTTAAGTAATTTAACATGTTACAACTGTGGACAATTTTCTATTCACCTTAATGGGATTTACCTTCAAAAGACTTTACATGAGCTGCAATTTTAGTCAGGAGGTTGACCCGTATACATTTGCCACTCTGAAGACACCTTCTGTCAGGCCCTACGTAGTTTAGTAAAATAAACTACACACATTCCTGAGATGGGTGCACTCAACTTTTATCTTGTGTAACACTAAGCACTTCTTCCACCTCAACCTTTAGTGATTTGTAATGGTGCACTATATAGAACTTTCAAAATGTACAATTACACTTGTCTCTAGGGTTTACACTATTTTGATGCTATTGACCCACATGTGAACAGACAGGAACTCTATGCCGTACATCACTGTGGTGTGGTGACTGATGTAATCAATGAGGTCAATTAAGATATCAACAGTGATAGAATAAGTGGAGGTCACAAGATGTCTTGTATCAGGAAATCACCCAGGAGGAGGTCAAGAAACTTTTACATTCAAGTAAAAAGGGGAAAGCTGCAGGGCCTGATGGGCTACCAACAAAGCTATACATATATCTGAGTGAAGCGCTAATCCCTTTCATGATTCAGCTGTTCAATGAGATCCTAAGTACCGGGGTACAACTGCCTGGGTCATGGGGCGAGGCAATAATCACACTAATATTAAAACCAGGGGGGGCGTGGCCAAGCAGCATGGCCGACAGGATGTGAGCTCCACCAGCTCCGTCCCGCAGACCACTTAAATCCTCCTAATAATCCTGCCCGGACCCTCCCGTTCCCTGGAAAGCGTGTCGGAGGGGCAGTGGTAGCCCCGCCGGTACTCCTGTGCCTGGTGAGACGGACCCGTGATGGGCAATCTGCCGTGTGCGCTGGACTGGCTGTTGCTGGAGGCGGCGCCGGCGTGCTCTCTCACGCTACGCCGCGGCTTGGGCCTGCACGCTGGGCCGGACGGCGGAAGAGGCGACCGGAGACCCCAGATCTGAGTGCGCCCTCTGATGTCCACCGGTGGCCTGCTTGAGGATCCCCGACCCGCGACCGGAGGACTGTAGTGCCGGATACCCAGGAATCTCCTAGTGTGTGGTGAGGAGGGGAGCGGGACGAAGGCGCCGTCCATTTTGTGTGGCCTCGCTGTGCTGGAGAGCTGAGGGCCCCCCCCCCCCTTTTTGGCTAGCGCTGCACGCCCGATCATCGGGGCGCCTACACCCAGGAGTGGGGGATGTGGATGCCGATTGCCCTGGCTCCCCCTTGAGACGTGGGGGTGCGTGTGGGGGCCCTGGACAGTTGTGGGCCTGTCTGTGTCCGACTCTCGCGTGGAGACTGCGGAGCTTTTGCCGCATCTGTTCATCCTCCCGCTGGTCTGTTTCCTGCGCCCTGAAGGGGCTCTGGGTTTCCGCTACCTGTGAGGCATCAGAGGGGGTTTTTGGAGAAGTGTTGCTGGGCCCGTGGACGGACGGCGCCCCTCCCCCACATATCCGCCATTTTGGAGTTGGTGCCGGGCGGCCTCTTGAGGATCGGTGGCGGCCGATAGAGGGGTGCACCTGTGCCCCGCCCTGCCCAGGCCTGTGGAGTATAAGCGGTGCACACGACATTGCGCTCTGGTGGAAACTGATCTGTGGCCTGCACTGCCTGCTGTGGTCTTACCGGGGCCCTGCCCACTGGTCCTTCGGGGGGCTCAACGGTCGGGACCTGACCCTACGCTGTCTTGCCTCTTGGTTTGCCTGATCCGAACACTGCTCGCCCTATAATCCTCAAGCGCTGTGGTGTGCGCATACCCTGCCTTGTTTGGGTGACTTGAGGGACCCCTCCTGATAACACCGTGCGAACCCCTAAACAACTGATATGGCGGGCCGGACTGGACGTGTCCCTAAGGCTACCCAACCCAACACGATTACGCAGTACACTACCCCTCGCCTGCAGCCGCAGAGGATCACGCGCCAGACGGGCGATGGGGATGGTGAGCCGCTGGAGCCATCCAGGGCGGAACTTCTCAAGGCGATACAGGGTTCACACACTGCCCTGGAACGTCAAATTGAGACGGTATCCATTGATGTAAACCTTTTGCGGACAGACCTTCGCAAAGTAGCGGATAAAGTCTCGGACGCGGAGGGCAATATCACTCAACTGCAGGGGGAGTTTGCGTCCCTACAGAAGTCACTCTCCCAACTTACTTCTACTACCCGTGCATTGGAGAGGCGCGCCGAGGATGCAGAAGGTAGGGCGCGCCGCAGTAACATACGGGTCCTGGGGGTGCCGGAACGGCTGGAGGCAGGGAACCCTGAGCGATTCCTAGAGACCTGGATCCTTGAACATCTGTGTCCGAGTGGATTGTCCAGCGTCTTCATTGTGGAGCGGGCGCACAGGGCCCTGGTGCCCCCTCCACGACCTGGGGAAGCCCCTAGAGCCCTCATTGCAAAAATCCTGAACTATAAAGACCGAGACTGCATCCTTAAGGCAGCGAGGGAGTCGGGGCCCCACATGATAGAGAACAGTCGTATTTCAATTTATCCCGACTACACCCAGCAGGTGCAGGAGCAAAGGAAATCCTACTTGGGAGTCAAACAAAAGCTACGCGACATGCAGCTACAGTACATGCTTTTATACCCTGCCAAGCTCAAGGTGCTCTCCCAGGGCCGGGCGCACTTCTTTGAGACGCCGGCGGAGGTATGGGAGTGGCTTGAGATCAGAGGAGATGATCTGCCCCCGGGTGAGAGAGGGGGCTCGCGAGATGTCTGGGGGACCAGGCCGCAAAAGCGACGGCGTGGCAGGAGAAATCGCCGTTCTGGATCCCGTGGTCCTCCTGAGGCTCGACCCACGGTGGGACCGGATGGGGCCATCCTGATGGACGTCTCACCTGAGGGGCCTGGATCAAGCTTGCACGAGGCGGCCGCACCTGATGACATTTTGGTACCAGATACTTTACAGGAGACGCCGCTGAACTTGGATTCTGCGGCCCCAGTGGTCCCGGAGACGGCCTTGCAGGCGCCAGAATTGGAATGATCCTTGCCCTGCCTCCATTGACTCCACTGTGAGATAGCTTTTATTGTGTGGCTCCCTATGGCCCGGCAGCTCTTTAAAACTCTGATTGTTCGGCCTTGATGCTGAGGACGATTGAATACTGATTGATACCTCGTGCTTGGCATCTGAGCTGTGTGTGCCCCGAATGGTGGAAGGTCTGAGTGGGGGCTGTCCCTCCCGCATTGCTGACTTGGGGAGGGAGATGTGACCGGGTTCACATAACGGATCCGATGGGTCTTTTGGGGAGCTGGGAGGGGGGGTGGGTCGGGTTGTTCTGTTGTGTGTGAGTGTGTGTGAAGTGTGTTGAATGGGGTGGCTGTGCACGTCCTGGCACTGGCGGGGGAAGGGCGGGGTGGCGTTTTTGGTTGTTGCTATCCTATTGCTCGTGGGTGGTGGGGTTGAGGGGGTTCAAGTCAAAGTTTTGTATGTTGGGGTTGTTGGGGGGTGGGACTCGAGTTGCGACAATGATGACACTGGCATTTGGCGCATGTTGCTTCCGTTTTGCGGGGTGCTTGTTTTATGCGATGCATCCCTGGAATTCTATGTGGCGAGGGCCTACTGGCGACAGCCTAGGCTGTGTTTATACTGTTGCCCGGTTGGGCGTGATTGGTGGTCATGGGGTTTAAATTCTTGACATGGAATGTCCGTGGCCTTGGTACGTGCACTAAGAGACACAGGGTCCTTACCTTCCTCAAACGCCATGGGGTTTCGGTTGCTTGCTTACAGGAGACCCACTTAGATGAGGAGGGTGCGCAGCGACTGGCCAAGAAATGGAGAGGCCAGATATTCCATTCCTCCTATTCTACATATGCTAGGGGGGTTCTAATTTGGGTGGCACCTGTGGTTCCATGCGCTGTCCAATATATTGATGCGGATGTGGAAGGCAGGTACATATTGGCGAAGCTCAGATTGGACGATAAAATCCTTTTGATCCTTAATACGTACGCGCCGAATGTTGATGACCCGACATTTTTCTCCCAGATGCAGGATCTTGTGGCTCCGAGCCTGGACGCACCCCTCCTCTGGTTCGGGGATTTCAATTGCGTGATACATCATGAACTGGACCGCCATCCACCTAGGGTGGGCACTAAGCCCCGTATGACGGCGTGCTTACAGGATGTGATGCATAACATAGGGGCAATCGATGTCTGGTGTGCCTGTCACCCCACGCAGAAGCTTTACGCATGTTACACCCCGACACATGGTACTCATAGTAGACTAGATAGAGTGCTGGCAGCCAACCTCCCCTCCTTTCTCACGTTGACGGTTACACACCAGGCCCGGTACCGGTCGGATCATGCTCCGGTCACGTGCGTGGCGCAATGGCCTGATCGGACGGAGCGCCCACGCACGTGGAGACTGCCGACTGACCTGCTTCAAGACCAGGTGGCCCGGGACCATGTGGCATCGTCACTTTCCGATTATCTGGAACTCAACTGGGAGGGGGGTGATCAGTCCTACTCCACTAAGTGGGAGGCGCTGAAAGCGGTCGTCCTCTGAGCGTGCATGGGCCTGTCGTACGGAGTCAGGAAACAACTGCTATCTGACTTGCAGACTGCGGAGGCTGAGCTCTTGCGCGTTCAGACCCGGACGCCTCAGATCGACGGGCGGAGGGCTTGCCCTTGGGTCGGTCCACGACATTCTCACGAGGCTCGATAAATTTACGCTGGGCCAATATAGACAGCGACTACACCGTGAGGGGGATAAGTCTGGCCGATTGTTGGCCTGGATACTTCGCCGAGAGTTCACGGCCGAACGTATAGTGGCCCTACGGACGCCCAGTGGCGATATGGTCCATTCGGAGGCCGGTGTACTCACAGTTCTGCAAGACCATCTGCGTGTTGTGTATGAGGCTGACCTGTCCATATCTGAGGAGGTCTATCATTTATACCTTGAAGACCTCGGCTTGCAGACCCTGCCAGAGGCGGCGGTGAAAGAACTTGATGTCAAACTGACACTGGGTGAAATTACTGCGGCGATCGCCGCCCTCCCCCGGGCCAAGACCCCTGGCGGGGATGGATTCCCTGCAGAGTTTTACCATGAGTTCGGGCATACCCTGGCCCCCCTCCTTTTACAGGTCTACAATGAGGCATTACGTACGGGCACCCTCCCACCCACCTTGAATCAAGGTGAGGTTTGTATGATCTTGAAACCGGGTGGTGATAACACAGACCCCGCTTCTTACCGCCCTATCACTTTGATAAACTCGGACGCAAAAATCCTGACTAAACTGTTGGCCAATCGCCTTGCCCCACACGTGGCCCGGCTCGTCCATCCAGACCAGTGTGGTTTTGTACCTGGTCGTAACACGGCGATGAATTTGCCCCGCCTGAATCACGTATTGCATGAGGTCCGAGGGCGAGAGGCTCCCCATGTGTTGGTCTCGGTCGATCTGGCTAAAGCCTTCGATACTGTGCATTGGGGTTACCTGATGCATGTGCTCTTAAAGATGGGGTTTGGTCCCGGATTTCGAGACTGGATCCGGGTCCTGTATGGAGCGCCCCGGGCCAGGGTGCGTCTGGGTTCGGCCAGCTCTGATGAATGGCCGTTGGGGAGGGGTACCCGGCAGGGTTGCCCGTTGTCCCCCCTTCTATTTGCCCTTGCAATTGAGCCCCTGGCCATATCTGCCCGCAAGGAGTTGCATGAATGGGGTATCGTGGTGGGAGACACTACTAATGTTGTCTCCCTCTACGCCGACGATGCGCTCTTCTACCTGACTTCACCGGTGGAGGCCCTTCCCGCTTTGTTGCGACTTTTGGACCGTTTTGGTGCGGCCTCTGGTCTGCGCATGAATGTTAATAAGTCCCTGGTGTTCCCACTCACTCCTAGTGTCCTCGACCCGGCTGCGGATTCTTATTATTTGGGCCTCCGGTGTGAACGCCTGGCGTTCCGGTACCTGGGTATTCAGGTGGCCGCCTACGGTGAGGCTCTCTTAACTCATAACATAGACAAGATTCTTGTGGCTCTCCGTAAGTCCATTGCATTCTGGAACACACTCCCTCTCTCCCTTATGGGCCGGCTGGCAGTTGCCAAGATGGTGATGCTTCCTAGAGTCCTATATGTGCTGCAAAATACCTTATGCCCATTGCCCCCCCCGGGTGTTTCGTACGCTGAATTCACTCCTCACATCCCTGCTCTGGGCGGGTGGCCGTAGCAGGGTTGCGTTGCGTACAGTGATGCAGTGTTGGGACGAGGGCGGTCTCGAGGCCCCAAGGTTTGATTTATACTACTATGCAGCACACCTTCTCCCAGCGGCCAGGTGGTTTGCTGACGACGAGAACTGGGAATTGACATTGTTCGCGGGTGTGGCTTCGGACAGGGTCTTGCAGGAGGCTCTCATGCAGGGTCGGGGCGCTGATAACGCACTGCCTTATGTCGTCAGGCATACGGCTAATATTTAGCAGCAGTTCGTTGAGCGGGTTCTGCGACGTGCGCCGTTTCACAGGGAGCTCTCCCTTTGGATCCTGGCCCCAATACTCACAATGGAGGCAAATATGTCTTTCCGAGAGTGGCGCCCTAGGCAGTTGCGAGACCGTCGCGGATCTTTATCCGGACGACTCTTTTGTGTCCTTCGAGAGAGCGGCGGACTCCTTTGGACTCCGTGAGGGCCAGGACTTGCATTATGGATGTCTCCGGGATGTAGCCAGGACGACGTGGCCCCAATTCCCAGAGGCGCCCCAGCTCACTAATACCCTGGACATCATTTTGTCCTGTGGCAGAGGTAGGAGACTGATTTCCCTCCTTTACTCAGCCATGCGCAGAGACTCGACTCCCCCGTTGGCGCCAGCTTGGGCGGCTTGGGAAGCGGACCTGGGGTTCGAATTGGATCCAGCTCAGAGGAAGCGAATTGGACTATTGACTCGCAAGGTATCTTGTAATGCGCGATTCAAATTGATCCATTTTAACTTTGTCCATCGCACATATATGACGCCTGCCTCCCTCCACCGTATCTCCCCGGATAGGAGCCATAATTGCCTGAGGTGTAGTGCAGAAAGGGCGGGATTCCTTCACCTGGCTTGGGAGTGCCCCTTGGTACATGATTTTTGGATTGAGGTGGTAGCACACATTACCCGGATTACACATCTTAATTTGCAACTAGACCCGCTTCACTGTCTACTAGCGCTAGTGCCCAAACCCAGGGAGAGGGGTCTGTCCTACAAGTTAATGCAACTCCTGCTGGTACTGGCGAGGAGGCGGGTGGCCATTACCTGGATGGGCCGGAGGGCACCTGAAATCCCTAGTTGGCTGCGGGACGCCAGGGAATGGGCCTTGGCAGAAGAGACATATATGCAGCGCACTCGTAGGGATGGGAAACTTCAGGATGACTTACTCGCTTGGAGAGCCATGTGTCTCGAGGGGATGGAGGGGGATGACTCCGACGCTACCAGCGCGGAGCTGTTTTCCTCCGCTTCCTCGGAGTCTGATGAAGATGGGGGGGGGGATCTGGGGCGGGGTGTCGGGAGGTGGTGTAGCAGTCCCCTGAGCCATGCCGATATTCCTTGTTGCGTACATTTGTCTTTCATTGTGACTACCATTTGACCACACTGCACTATGAGGACCGCGTTTTAGTGGGCCCTTGCCTTCATCTCCTTGTATGATTGTATCAGCGCTACAAATGCCATTCATGGGGGTTTACGTTGCTGTTATGTTATTGTTTAGGTTGGAACTGCATCATAAATGAAAATTGGCGTAGACATTGATATTGTTTATTTGATATTTGAAGCACAAGAGCGAAATCCTTTACTTGTTTAACAGGTTTATCGCGACGCCGCCCTGCCTCCGGGATGTGGGCCATACCTGGCTGTGTACTCCCTTTGGACCTGGCCTACCTGGTCCATCTGTGTCAACTAGCTTGATAACTGTATAATTTGTGCCTTCTTTACTATCCTCGCCACCAAAAACAAAAAAATGTAAAAAATAAATAAATATTAAAACCAGGGAAAAATCCTACTAACTGCGAGTCGTATAGACCAATATCATTGCTCAATGCAGTCAATAAGATCTTTGCAAAGTGCCAAGCAGATAGGTTGAGATCAGTGGCAGGAGATATGTTACACAGAGATCAGAAGGGGTTTGTCAAGACCAGACATTTACATGAGCTCACATATAGCCTTATTGGCGCAATAGACCTGGCCTTGGCGCACTAGCTCCCGTTAGCAGTTACGACCTTGGATGCCACTAATAGAGTTACCTGGGTGTACTTGGCAGTTGTTTTGGAAAAGTACAACTTCGGGAAGAACTTTTGCAGGGCAATCCAGCTAATCTATCAAGACCCATCAGAGAAAATGCTAGTAAATGGCAATTTAACTAAGTTGTTTAAAATATCCAGAGGCACTAGACAGGGCTGCCCTCGGTCTCTTCTCCTCTTCAACCTTAACATTGAGCCGTTTACACAAAACCTAAGGGATGCTGCGAACATCCCCCGCTTTAAGCATGAAGGTAGGGAGCGAAAAGTAGCACTCTATGCAGACTATATAATGGTGTATCCCTAGGATCGCGCTGTTTCCCTGCCAGCTATTTTCCAATATGCAGTGGAGTTTGGTAAGGCGTCAGGGTATGAAGTAAATACTGAGAAAACAGAGATAATGTTCTGTTATGGAATTTAGAGGAGGGAAATACCCGGACCAAAATATAAATTCGATACCTGGTGCTGAAGATTGTACAGGAGACAGACGAAATTCTATAAGTCAACATGACAAATATTACAAGGGAATGTACGTGGCTAACAAAGAGCTGAGTGCACCTTCCCCTATCAATCTATGGGCGGGTGAATCTGGTTAAAATGATCTTACAAAAATCACTTTCTTATTCAACACAATCTCTTTTATCGATAGATGACTTTCCAAAATGTAAACTTCTGCAGGCCATAAATTCATTTATTTGGGCCTATAAAAAGGCACAAGAAATTCTTGGAAAAAGCTGCGGTTCAAAAGGGAGAAAGAGGGTCTATCCCTCCAGGATCTACAATACTATGCATGGGCTTTTCAACTGACCCACTCCACAATGCTGTTAAAATCCCCAGACTGCTCCGGCGTGGGGACCCATGTTTTCAGCAATGCTGAAGGGGGCTGATTTAGAAACAGATTGCTCTCTATTTAAGTTTGGGGACCCCAAATACTTGAAAAAGATTAGACTCAAGGTGCTAAATGGCAATGGCTTGAACATGAGCTAGCATTTGACAGCTGACAGGTCTAAGCTACTACTCTAACTTGGCCCCTTTATGGGACTCTCCAGGAACACCAGACTGCCTAAAAGATAAACTAGCCAGCTCATTAAGAAATTCAGGGCTCCGCTGTTGGGGGGACCCCGCCCAGGATGGCAATCTAATATCTTGGTCACAGCAATGCAGTACTTTGGAAGGAGAGCTCTCCAAATTCAAATATATTCAACTGAGAAGTTGGGCACAGAATCAGAAGTCTACGATCGGCATGGGCAACTATCTAGAAGAGCATCTGGCGGCGAAACCTCTCGGGAGGAAAGAGGGACCGAAGTGATATATAATGATTCATGTGCACTTTACTCTTGCTGTTTATAGCGGAATTATGGGTTCCTGTGAGTAGTCTGAGTTTTTATCCTTGGAATGGTCTGTGGTGAGGGGAGGGGGGGGGGGGGGGGGGGAGATCGGGGTTTTGCAGGGTTAGGGGGTTCCATTTTTTTTCTCGTGCAAGTCAGTTTTATTTTCGCAAGGCCCACAACCCTATGTAGGCCATAACAAGGAATAGGAAAAAAAGGCGAAGAGCCTGTAGGAGGAGGCAGGAGGGAAATTAACAGACAGAGTGATGAGAGGACAGAAAAAACAGGAAGAAGAAATAAAGCTAAGACAAGGGGGCAAGAACAGATAGAGCGAAACGGGAGGAGTCGCCGCATTACTTGTGGTTTCAAATAGTGAGGGTCAAGGATATTGCGAAAAGGAGAAGGGTGGCGGGCTGGGGGGTGGGTAGGAATGGGCAGAGGCGTTCAATAGTCGGATCACCGCGTGAGGCACACCATGGAGGACAGGATTACATTTGGATGTGCATTATATGCATGTATTGTTCTAAAGACAATTGTCTAAACATTATTAAACTCGACTGACTCTGCATGTTAGAATGTTTTACTGAAATGGATTTAGAAGATATTTGAGAACTCCTACAAACTGTGACCTAATTTTAGGTTTCTAGAGCATTAAACATATTTCCTGTGACAATAGGAAGCCACACATTTTTCTCATTAACTGAATTGTCTCTAATGGTATGAGATAGTGAGAAACATTTATCTGTGCAGAAACTACTTTAAGCTCTTCAGAATTACACCATGTGCCTCCTTCCTTTTTCGACAATCAATGCACTCCTTTGAGGTTTCTTAAAGGGAAACAAAATGATCTGAGTCTCTCAGGCAAAATGCTTGCCTATGACAGTGGGCTTTGCATGCTGGACATAGTTACCTATTGTTGCATTTTCTAGTTATCAAGGACTGGCTTTTAGGCTCTTTAACGGACCCAGCCCACCAGATTGAGAGATCGTTATGGGCGACCACCCACCGCTACACTACCTTTACAGAGGTAGAATCCCTCTTTGGTCTTCTCCCTATCTACCAAATTATTATTTGCCTCATTGTAAGGCTTGCTACATACAATTCAATGGGAAGTTCAACAAACCAGCAAGATTCCAATATGGGTGGGAACACATTTAGCTGGGGACTTTATTGCCATGCATCAGTAGTAGGACATGTGCTCTAGGCAAGCCTTCGTTCATTTTCAAATCTACAAATCAGCATTGCCCTCTGCAAACCCTAGTTTTCTGTGATCTCAAACTAAGATATTGTTTTACTCCTGGGACTTTAGTTACATAGAATTTTAATTATTAACCCAATCCCACCCCACTCATTTTCTGCAATAAGGGCATTAAGGCTGGCTGGGGTAGGTGGCTTGTTTCAGGAGGATTGGCGAATGAACATATGCATCCGATTCAGTCATATTCAATTCAAGTACCTCCACAGGTTTAATTATACCAGAGCCTTGCTCAGCAAACAAAAAAAGTTCATATTCTTCCACAGTATGCCCAAGCAATCACCGTGCTTTGGTTCCTTTTAGCATATAAACTTGAAGGGGAGGAGGGGTGATTATTCAGGGGCTCTGGAAAGAAGTTCTGAAGCAGTACCACAGGTGCTTAACTGGCCAAACCTGCATAACCAAAGCAAACTTCTCCATATATCTGCCAACACAGACACTGACTATTACATAATGGTCTTGTTACACAGTGCTTGGTGATAGCACAACATCAGAAAACGAATAGAAAGCCACAAAGCTCCCCTTTGGTGTGAATGGATGCAGGACACAAACAGATTTATAGAGTGGCCTATATAAGAAGCATAGTAAGACATGGGACCCACGGAAGGGCACTGTCCATCCAGATTAATTTTGTGGAAGCTGAAGTTATGCTCTTTATTTAAACTTCACTGAACACTCATTTACTATAACAGCTTATATTTGACATCCAAATCTCAAACATATTTGTACACACTTGCTATTCAAGGGCTGCTCGCTGTTAAATTCAGTTTTTCTCCATGCTTTATTCTAAACACCAATAAATAACTACTTAATTTTTAAAAATTAATTACAGAGGGCTCTTTTGGCATGCAAAAGAGGATTTATGGGAAAGAATGGACAGACATCAAAGTTGGCGTCTGGTAGTAACTTTATTAGAAAAGAGGGATGAGTCCCTCTAACACCTGTATTCCAGTAAAACGCTGCTGATGGCTCTCACGAAAAGAGGAATGTTAACCAAATTATCATCTTAACTAACTTAAAGAGCCTACAGAAAAGCTGTTTCCCAGGTTATCAGTGTAACTTTTCCATATGCCTAAGTTTCATGAGGTTTGTGATCCACAAGAAACCTTTAAATCCCAAACTGGAGGTGGCCAACTAACAGACAAATACACATTGAGAATCCATATAGATTTTCAACAACAGCTTTCTGTAATTATTGGAATACATCAATGTAGGTCTTAAACCATACCAAATAAGATCAAATGAGATGGTCCTGAAAATAAGGCCTGGTCAGTACTCCACCAAAAAAAAAAACCTCAAACAAAATGCAATTTCTATTCAAAAGCTCTGAAAAGCTCCTCATCTGAGGAGCAGTTTTCTATCTTTCATTAACCAGTAGGTCAAACTTTAGAAATCGGACAGCCAAGATCAGAAAGTGAGACAGGGTTCACTCATAACAAACGTGGCCCCTCTTATGAGAAATAAGATAGGGAACTCTGGCAAAAGCTTCTAGAGGTTCCAGATTGAAATCATGTAAGACTAACTACCTGAGATCCACTGGAATCTTCAGCTATTCCCTTCTCTTTCAGAAAATGTTAAGCAGCATTAGCAGCAACGCATGGAAGGCATAAAGCCTCTTCCAACTGATTAGGAACGTATCCCAAATGGAGAACAGAACCCTGCAAACACAAGACATAAAGAAGGCACTTTGCCACAAAAAAAAGATGTATTTCTGAAGATGGGTTTGTGCCACTGCATACTATATTTAAGCATGTGTAACTTGGGTATTTCACCATTTCTTTACTTCGGTCTCCTCTTCTTTAGTTCTAAATTGATGCCATGTATGAACTCAAATTGACATATTAGAACACCAAAAACCTGCAACACATTGTGCGCTGTACTGCAAAACGACAGTATTCATTTCTGTAAACATGAAAACATATTTATTTCCAATATTAAGCCAGGTGTACCTGATATTTCCTTGGTGTATAAATGTCATCATGAATAGCTTCTTGCTGCCATGGCAATCCAAAAAAAGGACCCATTGGTGAGGAAGCTGGGGTCATGAGCTGCAGTCCTGCCATGCTGGGGGATTACAAAATGGGTATCTTTCATTCATCTAGGGTTTCCTTCATTGCCATTTCTGTTTATCACTGTAAAGAAAAATCCAAACCCATGTTGGCCATGATTCAATGAAAACAAAAAAGTGTAAACTTAGTTGGGTTGTGCTTGCTGAATGTGCAGTGAAAGGTATCTCGTAACAACTTTATTTAACTGAACATACATTTTTCACTAGTTAAGCAGTTATAAAATAAAGTTTTTTCCACATAGAAAACCAATGTTGTACGTGTAAGACATCGACCCCATAACCACAATGCTCTATAACGTAGACACAATTTTCAAATTGTATTTTCCTTGTCGTCATGTATTTAGTGTGAGAAGTGAAAGCTATGAATAAGGGTCCTTTTGTCATGGTATATATATCTTGAGGATTCAAACAACATTTACTAATAATTCACGTTTTATAGTTTTCATGCACTTCTGGTTTTAATTCTCTGAGAAAATAAAGTAGTATTTTTATTTTAACGAAAAAGAATGGCGATAGAGCTTTCCCAAACAACTAAATGTGCATGTAATATGCAAAATACATTTTGTTAAACAGTCAGTCGGACACACTTTGCTGTCAAGATCTCCAGGGCACACAGACACTAGAGCCACTGAGCTCTCTAAGAGAGAAAGTTAAGGGTTCCTGGTAAATGTCAAGTCAACAACAGAAAGTTGACCTCACCCAAGCCTCCTTGACTCTCTGCGAAGATGTGGATGTGCATCCAAAGCTTAACTCAAGAGAGGTGCATGGAGGAAGTCTAGGTACAGTACAAAACAAGTATTAGAGCAGCAATAAAGTACGAATGTCAAGCTAATGCTTTATGTTAACGATAAATATATACATTTTAATTTCCGAAAGCTCGCCGTATGGCGGAGTCTTCATCTTCTGTCCGGAAAGTCATCATACATCAACCTACTGAGTTCTGCCACTCGGTATTCGACAAAAACTTAAAGAACATCTTGATTCTTTGTGTTTAGAAGGTATTATTGAGCCCACAGACAGTTCTGAATGGGTTTCCGCTATTGTTATAGCACTTAAGAAAAATCAAGATTTAAGATTGTGTGTGGACCTTAGGTCCCTTAATAAAAATATTGTAATTGATGCACATCCTCGCATCCAGGAGATGTTAACAGCTGTCAACGGGGCAACATTTTTCTCGGTAATAGATCTTAGATCTGCATACCATCAGGTACTCTTGGATGAATCATCCAAAGATTTGACTAAGTTTACTACACCTTTTGGTTTGTACAGATTTTTGAGGATGCAGTTTGGGCTGGCATCAGCAGCTAGCGTTTTTCAAAAGCTAATTGAAAATCTTTTCCAAGGCATTAAAGGAGTTCAGTCATTTCAAGATGACATTTTGATTTTTGCTGGGACTTGTGAAGAACATAATGTCATTCTCAGTAAGGTACTTGGTATTCTTGGTTCGAAGGGTATGACTGTAAGTAAAGCTAAATGCAAATTTTTGGTGGAGGAGATGAATTATTTGGGTCATAGGATTAATGCAGATGGCATTTTTCCTAAGGAGGATTTAGTTAATACCCTGGAGAAAATTTGTACTTCTAAAGACAAGGACTCCTTAGGTTTAGGAGAGTATTATTCGAGATTTGTAAAGAGTTATGCTTTGGTAGTAGAACCTCTTAGGCAATTGTTGAGGAAAGGCGTTCAGTTAAATTGGACCAGTTTACATGATGAGGCATTTTGTAATGTGAAGAAACTTATTTCAAAAGCACCTGGTTTAAAAACCTTTGATCCTCAGGGTAAATCATTTGTCACTGTGGATGCTAGTGCCATTGGTTTGGGTGCTGTTTTCACCGAGTTAGTTGATGGATGGGAAAGAGTTATTTCATTCATTTCAAGAGCTATTCCTGGAGCTGAAAACCACTATAGTACAATCGAAAAGGAAGCCTTAGCCTGTGTTAGGGCGGTAGAGAAGTTCAAGTGTTTCTTGTGGGGAAGTCCTTTTACTCTTGTAACTGACCACAAACCTCTTGTTTTTATGATGGATGGTATTAGGTGTGGAAAGGAGTCTTCTAGATTAGTGAGATTAATAACCAGGTTACAAGAGTACAATTTTGAAATCCAACATATTCCTGGTGGGAAAAATCTGACAGCGGACTGTTTGTCAAGACTTCCACCGGTGGAGGAGTGTACTTATGAGAATATTGATCAGCATGAATGTGTTGTAGCTTTGTTTGACGCTATTGATTCTGTTAAATCTGCTATTACGGTAGAAGAATGGGTTGAGGCTATGGATAAGGATGTAATTCTTGAAAAACAGTTTGTTGTCCAGGGATGGCCTCCTTTTAAAAATCTTGATGAGCATTTGAAGTGTTTTGCACAACTTGCTGATGAGTTAAGCTTAGAAAATGGTATTCTTTTGCGTCAGAATTTATGTGTACCTCCGGTGAGTTTAAGGAGCAAACTTATGATGTTGGCTCATTCTGGTCATCCAGGTGTCTCGGGCACTAAAAAAATTCTTATAACTCGGTACTGGTGGCCAGGTATGGATGCCTGTGTGGAGAGATTTATTGACAATTGTGCTATATGTGTTAAGGCTGACAAACATTGGAAGGTTTCAGCTCAACCTTTATCTCTTCGTGAGGGTGCAGTCAGACCTTGGGATGAAATTTCAATTGATTTTGCTGGACCTTTTGAGTGTTTTGGGAAGGAAAAAAGATTTTCTATTGTGGTCATTGACAATTTTTCTAAATGGATTTATTACACTTTTGTAGAACATCCTGTCACTGATGCTGTGATAGAATTTTTAGACTACATTTTCAGGATTGAGGGTGCACCCAATCTCATTTTATCTGACCATGGTGTGCAATTTGTTTCTAATAAAATGAGAGCATTTTTGAAGAAATTTGGTGTTAAATCTATAACCACTCCGTTATATTGTCCTAGGGCCAATGGTCAAGTGGAGAGGGCAAACAGATTTATTAAGGAGGGGATTCAAGCAGCATTGGAAAGTAATTTAGATGTTTGTGAGTTTTTGAAGGACAAATTGTGGAGTTATCACATAACTCCAAATACTTCAACAGGTGTTTCTCCTTATTTGCTTATGAGAGGAAGGAAGGATAAGTCATTGTTGCAACCTGAATTCATGAAGGAATCTTTTGATGTAAACATGAAAGAGGTTATTGTAAGAGCTAAGGAGAATATTCAGGTTTCACGCAATGCAGGTAAAATGTATCATGATGCTTATCATAAAACAAAAGACAAAGTTATTAATGTGGGGGATTGGGTACGTCTCATTAAACCCACTTTGAATGCCAAAGGTTCATCTAAATACACCAATCCTTTTAGAGTTGAAAAAGTTACTGAGTCTGCTGTATTTATCAACGAGAAGGGCTGGTGGAGCAAAGGTTCTGTTGTTGTTCTTAAGCCAGGGCAAGAATTGTTTTTTGCTAAAGATGAGGATGATGTATATCTTTGGAATGATGTTAATTTTGGGAAGGGGTGTAGCTCCAAAGATATACTTTCTTATGATGGTTGCTTGGATGGTTCCGATGTGCAAGAAGTTGGTTCTGAGCAATCCAATATTGCTGAGCAATCCAATATTGCCGAGCAATCTAATGTCTCTGTTTCTATGGAGGAAGAACTTATTGGTCCTGCTGTTCAAGATAACACGTCATATAAAAGAGTTTCCAAAACTCCTAAAAAATTTGATGATTTTGTTTTAGATGTGTAGTTTTATTTTGTTTGTTTGATTTATAAAAAAGGCAAATGTGGTAATATAGTCTTTTCTTAGTTTCCATCCCTGATGGTTCGTGTAGTTTTTGCTTTACAGAATTTATGTATGTCATTTATGGAACACTATGATGTAATTGTAGAACGGTGTATTTTATGTATTCTATTGTAAGACGGTTGCACTTGGGACAGCTCAGACGCTTTCCCTGTGTCTCCAGTGGGTCTTTACTTATACACTTAATAAAGTGTTTAATTTTAGTTTACTCCGTTTCCTGAATCTTTACACTCTCACTCTGAAAACAGATCAGCTCAGTGTCTGGGAAGTAACACAAATAGAGCATATTGGTGTAATGCCATTTTGGTGAAACATCTTTCCACACTAAGGCTTAGTGAAGAACAGACAAACTGAGACTGAGTGGGTGGCATTAAAAGGTAGTTGTAGGAAATTAAATTTTTAGTTGGAAAGGATGAGAGTTCCACACAAATAAGCCCACAATTGTCTCTCTACTGAGAACCAAGTATCCCACTGTACTCAGGGGACGTTTTGTTAGCTAGAAATCTCAATTCGCTGGCACGCAACACTACCACTCAAATTATTGTGCAAAACATGATGTTGCTGGGCATTATGGGGCAGTTCCTCATCCATTGTTATCAAAATTATAGTAGCGGGATCAGCTGGTGTTATAAGCTCTCAACTGCAGCCTTGTGTTGCAGGTTTTTTTCAGCTTTCTTTTTTAATTATGGTGGGTGTCCCGGTCCCAAATGAGGAACCCAGATCCATCACGGTTTGTAGGAGGCTTCAGGTGGGCCCCAAGGCTCCAATGAATCCAGCAGGCTCCCCCAGCATCCCTTCCTCCATAGAAACAAGAGCCGGCATCAGTTTTCTGCTTCAGCATAGCAGAAGCAACTCTTATTTTGCTTCTGCTCGAGGGCCCAACTACAGGCAGCAACTTCAGAGGATCGTGCGATCAAGCAGTTGATGACAACAAAACATGGAAACAAAACTTGAAGAATGGAGCAACAAGACAAACTGAAATAATCATAACTAACATGATGAAAGAACTCGTCCGTCAAGGAAGCGGCCTGTCAAACTATGTAAATATAGTAACGTCAATTAAACCTTCGGTTGCAATAAATCTTGCAGAAAAGACCAAAATACCAAAGAAAACAAAAATGTGTTGCCTGGTCCAAACAAGGATTGTAAGGAATCAAGAGAAGATATCCAGGGATGCCCAGAACAAATTAAGATGCCCAGAAAATTACAAAAACCGAATCAAGAGAAAGACAAAAGATGTAATGCTCGATGACTTTAGAGGCCTAGAATAGCATGCACAGGATATTGACTCCCAAGGTTCTGGAGAAAAATAAGATAAAGACTAGCCGCCAAAATTAACACACTGAGGCAAACATAAAAAAATGATAACCTTCTTCCTAGGTGTTTTCAACGAAGAAACCCAAACAGGAAGTGGATCACAAAATAGAAGCTCCCCCAAAGAAAATAGATGAAGGACACAAACTGAAAATATAAAGAAATTCTTTACAGAAGGGAACATTAAAGAAGGCAATCCATAACCTGACCTGAGGGATAGACCCGAATCTCAACAGGATACCACTGAAGGTCTTCAAACACCAATCAGTGTTGGGCTTCAGCCCCAGCACTTATCTACAAGATCACAGCTAAAAAGAACATCCCTAAATTATGGCTTAAGAGCCTAATTATGACCCTTATACAGAAATGATCCAAAATCCTTCAGGCACACCAGCCTAAATGACACAGAATGTTAGACTATACTAAAAACTGTTTATAATCGATATGGAAGATTGGAAGGCAGATCAGAACATACTAAATCTAATCCAAACCTGCTTCAGCCAGAGAATTTCCACAGTGAACCAGTTCTTTGTTTTCTCCCACAAAGTATACATATAAAATCCAGGAAACAATTCAGTTCAGTTCATATAGTCTTTATTTCGAATAAAAAATTCATAAAAGACACAATATATAAAAAAAAACATTTCAGCATTACAATGTTGTACAATGGATCCCCCAAATACATAAAAGTGAATTTAGCACAATCATATGCAGCATAAAAATTTGGTTACTGTTAAAAACAGGGGTTTACAATTAAAGGGCAATTTACAGTTTCTTTGCACGAATCAACCACATCCAACCCAAAAATTTAGCTATACAAATCACTGATTTAGCAGTGAGCAAGTCACGCAGTTTAAGCAAAGCTATATTGCTACCTCGACAGTTCAGTGTTTTGCAAATTGGTTTCAGCCATTTTAATCTAGGCAATCGATATGCAGGACATGCAAAGAATATATGTCCAATACTTTCCGCCTGGTCAGGGCAGACGGGGCATTTATTGCTTGTGTCCTTAGCCCACTTTGCAGTGAAGGACTTGACCGGCAAGGTTCCCACCCGAAACTGATGGTACAGCTTACGGTCGAGTGTTTTGCATATCAAGTCCCAATAGGGTTCGAGGAACGGAGTTAGCTTATGCATTAAAAACTGTCCCGTTAGGCTGTTCTCTGAAGAGAGAGTGACCAGTACAGATTTCTTAGTGGCCCAAAAAAGCTCTTTGAATTCCACTTTAGATGAGAAACAAGAACTTTCCGGGTGTAACCATAGCTCGCGGAGGCCCATGGAGTACAATATTAGCTTAACCTCTCGTAGCCATGGAATTTTCTGGGCACCGCACAATGCTCTTACCTCCCCCAATTCATGAGCAAAGAGACTAAGCTCTTCGGTCGTCCACAGACGACGCCATAGAGCTACAAGGCGATACTGTGCCATCTCATTCAGCGGTTTACAACCTAAATCTAAAAGCAGGGGTTTAATGGGGGTCGATTGAGGAAGTCCTACTAAATTCCTAAGAAACCTATTCTGTGCGCTGGTTAACGCCAGCAAGCCCTTGTAACCCCATATATCCGCCCCATACAGGATAGCTGTGTTCACCTTGGCCTCGTAAATTTTTAACGCAGGTGTAATGCGTTTGGTCAAGGTTTTTTTCTGTTCCTTCAACAAGCATCCTGTAAGGCGAACAAATTTAAGAGTTGACACCTCCAATTGGGGTTTCCATGTAAGTTGATGGTCAAGAGTCACGCCCAGGTATGACATGACTTTAACCTGTTCAATTGGGACACCCTCTAATAAAAATGAACTTGAAATGGGTTTGTTTTTGTTAAAAATCATAAATTTAGTTTTATCGGTATTAATCTGAAGGTCATTAACTGTGCAAAATTTGGCAAATCTGTTAAGAGCAGCCTGTAGGCCACACCGAGTCCTGGAAAGGAGCAGGGTGTCGTCGGCGAATATTAGCATGGGGTACTTTGAACCCCCCCCAAGGATGGAGCATCAGTATGTGCGTCTTTTAAAAATGCAACCACCCGGTTGATAAACAGGAGGAACAAAGTAGGGGCCAGCACGCAACCCTGCCTTACTCCACGTTCCACAGGGAAGCTAGCAGTCACCTGACCCTGTTTACCCCATCTTACACGGGCAAAATTATCCTCGTGTAGGCGCCTTACTAGCTCTAGTATTTCAGGTGGAAAACCCATAAGTTCCAGGGCTGCCCAGAGTTTTGCCCTAGGTACCAGGTCGAATGCCGACCTGAGGTCAATAAAGGCAGCGTAGATGACACCGCCGCCCAGAGAAACCACCTTCCAATACAGCATGGTAAGGCGAAACACCTGGTCTAAAGTGCTAGTGCCTGATCGAAACCCTGCCTGCATGGGGGAAGAGTATGTTATTTTCTTCTATCCACCCTTGTATTCTGGCTAGGGCCATTCGTGAAACCACTTTTTGGATAGTATCGATCAGGCTGATGGGGAGATAATTTTTGGGTGACGATCGATCCCCTTTCTTATAGACCGGGAGAATCTCAGCCCCTTTCCAGGATTGGGGAATCCTCTCTCCAGCTGCGATGGAATTTGCCAAAGTTGTTTTGTAAGTGACCCACAGATCTAAATTTAGTTTAAAAAGATCAGCTGGTACCGCATCAATACCTGGTGCTTTCCCGGACTGAATAGATTTTAGTGCATGTTCAGTGTCAGAGTTATTAAAAATAAGCCTGTCCTTGTGAGGAGCTAATATAGTCCCTGCTAAGGGATCTTCAGCCAACTGGGAGACGTTAGGGATTTTGAATTGAGTCGAAAAAAATTTCACCCAATCATCAGCAGAGACATGGTTTTCAGGGGATAGTAAATCTGAGCCCCTGCCCCATCTGACTATCTCCCAGAACTTAAATTGGTTGGACGATTCACAGGCTTGAAGGAGATCGAGCCAGTAGGAGTCGTCCCAATCCCTTTTAGCCTCCCAAATAATTCGTCTGTAGTCCTGTCGCGCTGCCCTGATAGCGGGGGTATTTCTAGATTTTACAGCAGCAATGAGAATACTGTGGGCTTCTCTACAATTCTTGTTATACCAACCCTTAATTTGCTTCGCTTTCTGTTTCCGGCATGGCCTAGTAAGAAGTTCCTTAATAGCCGCGAAACAGGCCTCATGGAGATCAACAATATTTTGCTTAGGAATAACATTTGTGGTTACTGCCATCATCCTAACTCTAGTATCTAAAACCAGGTCTTCTATCTGACAAACAAGCTCATTTTTGGCTAAAACCCTAGGCCATTTGACCCGTCTTCTGTTGTCACACAAAACAAGGTCAGATGTGATACAAGATGTTTCTGCCTGGGGAAGCCCTAGTCCTGGAATCTTGAGTATAAGTGAAAGAGGATTATGATCACTCTCTGGCCTAGTGTCAATAGACATGTCACTAACTAAAGCCCAAGATTCAATGTTAATTAAAATGTAGTCAATGCGACTTGTGCTAGACCCATTGTCGAAAGTTGGTTTACCCTCCTTGTCAGATAAACTGCGGCCGTTCACCGCTCGGAGCCCCCATTCTAGGCAGAGTCCAAGCCAGTGGACGGCAGCCTCGGTACCCCTGACACCCTTGGTAATTGATAGTGGGGGAATATCCCAGGCGAAATCTTCCTCTGAGCCTACATCCTCATCGAGATTCAAAATGGGCTCAAATGAGGAATTCAAGTCACCAGCCACTAGAATAAGCTGGTCACTTTTATACTCATTAAAAAAGATTTCTAAGTCATTAACAATTGGTTGCTTCTTGCCCCCCTGGCATCCTCTAGCATAAATGTTGATAAGGATAATATCCTTGCAATTTGGTTTGCTAAGGGATATGCAAAGAAGGTCACAATAGGATCCAATATAGGGTCATTGGCTAGTTGGGGTGGGGACAGGGATGGGCGGTGGTGTATGTCAACCGTTGTGAGTAAGGGTCGAGGGCCAGATATACGCTCAGGAGTCAATGCCAAAGCTAGGTTGCCTAATGATGATTTCTTAGAACTAGCTATATTTAAGGACAGCTTGCGAGCAGCTTCAAGTTCTAGGGAAACCCTATGCTGCATTTTATTAATTTCGGCATCAATGGCCAAGTTTGTCTTAGTTAAGAAATCGTCCAGAGTCCCGCTAGGCCCGTTGAGACCCTTGGTAGTTTTACTACGTGTGGCCCTAGTACACATAATGAACTATGAAGAACTATAACACAGGGGAAAGAAAGAAAAAATACAATACCAGTTCACAAGGAAATCAGCCAAGGGATATGGCCCAGACCAGACCTCTAAGACCTCGAACGGCCTCAAACGGCCCGCTCTTAGCCCGGTCTTTGCCCCGGGCTGCGTCCCGCGCTGCGGGAGAAGAGGCAGTGTTTAAAGTGTTAGTGAAAGGGCGGGGGCGGAGCTCCAGGGAGAGCGGACCGGAAGCTGGCCACGGTCTCGCAGGGACACCTGGGTAAGGTAGTCCCTGCACGCTTGCAGCCCTGGAGTTCCAAGTTCACCCTGAGTCACCCCCACCGAAGACGGGCAGAGACAGCACCAGCACGGTATCCCAGATGAAGCGGCACCCGCGGAGCGGGTGCGGCGAACAGCACAACAGTCAGGAGCAAGGGTGAGGTGTGCGCTAATCCACGAGTGCGCTTAGCAGCAACAGCGAGGTGTCCCAAGGTCAGGAACTGCCCAGGTGGTTTAAATTGCCTTCTGATGGGCGGAGCTCCAGGGAGAGCGGACCGGAAGCTGACCACGGTCTTGCAGGGACACCTGGGTAAGGTAGTCCCTGCACGCTCGCAGCCCTGGAGTTCCAAGTTCACCCTGAGTCACCCCCACCGAAGACGGGCAGAGACAGCACCAGCACGGTATCCCAGATGAAGCGGCACCCGCGGAGCGGGTGCGGCGAACAGCACAACAGTCAGGAGCAAGGGTGAGGTGTGCGCTAATCCACGAGTGCGCTTAGCAGCAACAGCGAGGTGTCCCCTCAGGAAACAATTCCTTTGTATGAGGAAATTTTGCATTTTACATCAGCATTCAACTTGAAACCAAGGCACAGACTACAGAACAAACTAACAAATAAGGGTCTGAAGCCTGCTCTCCTCTCTCTCGTATGGAAAGCTGTACTCAGAAACAACCACCCCCAAGTACGAGCATAGCAAACACAAGGTCCTTACAGACAATTTTTAGACTCTTGCTTAGTAAAACAAGGATGTTTGCTCACCCCAATTCTGTTCTCGCTCTAAACAAACATTAACAAAGAAAGTTTGCAAGCAGCCCAATTTGTGCCGACCATGAAGGCAGTCAAGTGCCAGCAATTCTCTATGCCACAAATTCCATCCTCCTGGCTCAGTCCCTTAAAGGGCTTCGAGTGAGGTTAACAGTCAAGGAGAAATACGGTGCAATAAGGGGGCTGAAAATACACAGCCAGAAGGCAAAGAAAAGGATCTTAATGAAAAATTGACAACAAAGCACAGCCTTTTCCATCAGGTGCACAATGTCCAGGCGTTTAGTGCCTTCGCCTACTGGGGTGTAACTATAACCAGCAACATGAGCCGGGAACCACATATTAGGAAAGCAACTGAAAAGTCAGACACACCATTAACGCCCATCTTCAGGCTTGTCCGTTCACAGGGAAACCTATTTTTCCAGTATATCAAAAAAGTATTTCAGGCAAAAGAGGGAAATCATATAGCTGATGAGGTTGAACTATGGGGCCTGGACAATGTAGGGCTGAAATCAGACACCATGAAAGAAAGCTCTGTAAGACACTGCTTGTGCTCTCGACAGGCGTTTCCACCATTACACTAGAATCCAATGTTGGATACATCCCTAGTCTAGATAGATGCTTAATGTCACCAATAAAATACAAACGGAAACGCTGGAAATCGATCACAAACTACTCAACAAAGCATGGAAGGAGCACTTTGTTATCTACATAACACCTAAATATACAATGGTGTTCAAAATAAAACTGCCATTTCTTGGCCTTGCAACAAAAAACTCTAGGACAAAACCTGAGACCAATTCCATCACTGCTGGCAATTCAAAAAGCAATGCAAACAAAAAAGAAAACTGAATGCCATAGATCAAGCTCCAAAGACAGGAGGTTGTTGGCACTGGTCAGAAGCGGAGCCTGCTTCGCCCTGCTAATAAGGCTCCTAAGGAAAGGAAATCTGGGCTTCACGGATAGATGCACATGAGGAATCAGAGAGAGGTAAGACGATCTTGCAAGAAATGACCAAAATATAGCTGGAAACAAACTAATGTTTTACCTTCTCAGCAACATGTCAGTAACAACAACAAACATGGTTAGTTCCTGGCAAGGAGTTGGGCAAAATGAGGCAAAGCAGATGTCACAGCAAAGGTGCGGACGGATTAGCAAGAACTCACATGAGTATATGCAAGAGAACGTAACTGCCCTGAAGCACCTCAGAACCTAACACTGCCTATATTTTAACAGCAATAGACGCCCAATAGATGCTCAAGCACTTTAACCTTTTTAATTTTATTTTTCACCTTCCAATATTTCTCCTTTGACTGGTCTGTAAAGATGTACTTAAGTGCGCGAAAGCCAATACACTACTTAAACTGAACTAGACACTTATGAAGGATAACCTCAGCCTGCCCAGACAGCAGTCGGAAAGTTGTTCTCCTTTTGGAGAACAACTTTCCGACCTGATTGCACAAGGCGCACTTGGCGACTCCAATAACCTAATTCTTGGGGATCTGAACCTTCGCTGGAATGAGACACACAATCCCCTAATCCAATCGTTATCCAGCCTCCTTCATGATAACAACCTGCAACAACATTGCACAGAGGAGACTCATTACAAAGGAGCCACACTGGATGCTATCATCTCACAAAAGAAATCAATC
Organism: Lissotriton vulgaris; assembly: GCF_964263255.1. Classification (NCBI taxonomy): domain Eukaryota; kingdom Metazoa; phylum Chordata; class Amphibia; order Caudata; family Salamandridae; genus Lissotriton; species Lissotriton vulgaris. The sequence goes on from NC_141697.1 coordinate 362,175,591, forward strand.
ACGATCAACCACATCCTTCCCGTCGACTTGTCAGACCACCACATGATCCTCTTTCATATCAATCACCCCATTACCTCACATAAACCCCCCCTACACCCCCCCAAATGGACAAGAAACCTCTCTCAAATACCCCTGGATATCCTGGATGATCAGTTAAGCTCTCTTCTTCCGGCCAATAAAGCGCACCTTTCCACCAATGAGCTCACCGACTGCTACAACTCCAAGCTAGTGTCCATACTCGACAAACTTGCACCACTAAAGCTCAAAAGAAGCAGAGCTATCCCTTCCAGAACGTGGTTCACCGCTGACCTCAACGCAGAAAGGAGAACTCTAAGAGCCAAGGAAAGAAAGTGGAGAAACAACCCAACGGCCATCCTTCGTGATCAACTGAAAGCAGCCCGAAGGAAATACAACAACCACATCAAAAACAAAAAATCCAGCTTCTTCCGCGAGGCTCTGGACAAAGCCAAAAATAGACCGAAGGAACTTTACAGCATCATCAGGCAACAAACGTCCAAACCACTGTCTTCTTCTGTGCTAGCGTTTAAAGATCTTTGCGACAATTTCGCCCACTTCTTCAACGAAAAGATCACAAAAATTGAACTTTCACTTGACCCCAACAATTCACACCCCAAGAAGACCAGTTCGGCTGCTCCTCAGGCTCTCTCTCCCGGCTCTTTGAGCACCCCTTGGCTTAGCTTCCGCCCCGTCCCAGACGCAGAGATAATCTCGCTGATCTCGTCCTCCAAACCATCAGCTCATATCTCTGACCCCATTCCTCCCTCACTAATCATGAAAATGAAACACTCTCTTGCACCTATATGGGGCAAAATCATAAACAGCTCCCTAAAAAACTGAGTAGTCCCTGACTGCCTAAAAATTGGGCAAGTTACCCCCCTGCTGAAAAAACCAGGTCTTGACTCAACAGACCTGAAGAACTTCAGACCAATATCTAACCTCCCTCTACTAGCCAAAACATTGGAACGATGTGTACTCCTGCAACTGACTCATCATCTGGACAACATCAATCTCCTAGACCCCCTCCAGTCTGGCTTCAGACAAGGATGCAGCACAGAAACAGCGATGCTGAACATCATAGACGATCTCCACGGATCTCTGGATTCAGACAAATGCTGCCTCCTCATTCTCCTTGACCTTTCTGCAGCATTCGATACGGTGGATCACAAACTCCTCACCAAGGCTCTTCAAGAAAGAGCAGGCCTCGGCGAAGTAGTTCTCAAATGGTTCTCCTCATTCATACACAACCGAACACAAATAATAAAAATCAAGAATTTCACCTCCGAAATCCAACAGGTCAATAAGGGCGTCCCCCAAGGTTCGGTGCTCTCGCCCCAGCTCTTTAACATCTATATGGAACCACTCTCCAAGCTACTCAGAAAAGCCAACATCCGCTTTCACCTCTACGCGGACGATACACAAATCTATCTGGAAACTTCCTCTCTCACTGACATACATAGACTAAATGCTGTCCTGAAAGAGGTCCAACAATGGCTGACAAACAATCACTTGAAACTGAATCCAGACAAAACTGAGACACTCCTCATCTCGAACAAGGAAGACAACCCGCAAATCTTCGAATGGCTAAAAGCTATCGATGCGCTTAAAGGAAATCTTACTCTAGCCGACTCCGTTAAATCTCTTGGCATCATCATAGACCCCAAACTAAACATGGTAAAACACATCAAGAATGCAGCCAAAGGTGCTTTCTTTAACCTCAGACTGTTGAACAAGATCGAACCCTATATTCCTAACAAAGATCTCAAACTGGCCACTCAATCTCTGGCACTGTCAAGGCTCGACTATGGGAACGCAATCCTAACAGGCATCCCAATATCGAACTTGGCACCGATCAAAACAACACTACATGCTGCAGCTAGAATGATTACCGGCATCAAAAAATCGGATCACATCTCCCCAGCAGTCAAGGAACTCAAATGGCTCCCAGTAGAAATGCGTAGTAACTTCAGAACGGCCTGCCTAACACACAAAGCCCTCCATACCGGCAAACCCGAATACCTGGCAAATAAACTCAAAAAAGCAGGCCAAGCCAGGAATCTGAGAAGCTCTAACTCCTTCCTGCTCATCCTACCCAAAACCAGAAAGAAAAGAACAGCGGACTGCTCCTTCACTGGAAACGCCCCCAAAATCTGGAACTCCATCCCCCCGCACATCAGAACTATTCCCTCTTTTGTGGAATTCAAAAGGCAACTCAAATCCTTGTTCCCGATCCGCTCCCTTGGCCGTTGATAACCGGGGTCAGCAAGCAACCCCTGAACTATGTGACTACAGTGAATCCCATAATCCAAAGAAGCTCGGCAACTCACCCATGTTCCGCTTACAATGTCACCCTTTGAATGCTTATACCTTACATATGTTATGTTAATGTTCATGTTTATGTTATGCATATGTTTATACAGATTTTTGTCATTCTATTACTGTAAAGCGCTCTGCTACCTCCGGGTCTTGACAGCGCTATAGACAACTTCCTAAATAAATAAATAAATAAATAAATATAGGGGCGGGGGTAGTGATACCCCAAATCAACCCAGACCTCTCCGTACAACAAAAAAAAGAAATCCTCTCTCTCCTCCTCCGCTACTCAGACGTGTTCTCGGACCAGACTGGAAGAACCCAGCTAGCAGAACACTCCATTCCTACCCCACCGGGTGTTGTGGTTAAAACAGAAACCCTACCGCATACCCGAAGCCCGACGTCTCGCATTTCAGGATGAGGTAACCCAAATGCTGCAATGAGGTGTGATTGTCCCTTCACACAGTAACTGGTGTTCGCCGGTGGTCCTTGTGCCAAAACCGGATGGCAGCATCCGGTTTTGCATAGACTTCAGGGCCGTAAATAGAGTCCCCAAGCAGGATGCCTATCCCCTCCCTCGAGTGGACGAACTGCTAGAGCGCCTTGGTGAGGCCAAATACATCACAATCGACCTCACCAAAGGGGTACTGGCAGATACCCCTTACCTCCACCGACCAGGAGAAGACCGCGTTTTCCACTCCTTCCCGCCATTACCACTTCCCCGTACTCCCTTTTGGTTTGCATGGGGCCCCTGCAACTTTTCAAAGGGCCATGGATAACTTGCTATCCCCCCACCTGGATTATTCCTCGGCTTACCTGGATGACATTGTCGTCTTCAGTAAGACGTGGGAAGACCACACCAAACATTTGGGCAATATCTTCTCTAGTCTCAGAACAGCGGGTTTGCACATGAACGCTAAGAAGTCCCGGGTCGCCTTCAGGAAGGTTAACTACCTAGGCTATGTCTTAGGAGACGGGCTTGTAGAACCCCAAACAAAAAAAAATTGAGGCCATTCAGGCCGTTCCATACCCCAAGACCAAAAGAGATATGCGGGCATTGCTGGGTCTGGTGGGATATTATCGCAGATTCATAGCCCAATTTGCTGACCTAGCGGGACCCCTCACTGACCTTTTGCGTAAAACACACACCTCGCCACGGTTGCCAGCCCTCTCTGACAGAGAAGCCAATGCGTTCCAAGCATTAAAAAACGCTCTTACGTCCTCCCCTGTACTGGTGTCCCCGGACTTCCACAAACTTCATCCTCCAGACGGACGCCTCGGGGGTTGGGATCAGGGCGGTTCTCTCACAGCTGGAGGATGGGGGACTCGAACGACCCATTCTGTACATCAGCAGAAAATTGTTTCCCCGAGAACAGGCCTACTCAACCATAGAGATGGGGGGTGGACAAGCTCCGTTACTACCTGGAAGGCAGACCCTTCATACTGTATACAGACCATGCCCCACTGACCTGGCTCCAGCGAAACCGCGGCCACAATGAGCGCATCCTCCGGTGGTTCTTGGCCCTCTAGCCATACCAGATAGACGTTCGTCATCGGAAAGGCGTGGACCAGGGGAATGCTGACTTTCTCTCTCGCTTTCCCCCGATCGGGGAAATCCTGGGGGAGGGATGTGTCACGGGGACTCCGTCGAGGACGGACGGGGTGGGGACATTAATGGCTGTTCCTTTCCACCCCGTCCACAGGACACGTATGGCCCCTTTAACGCGGCTTGGGCTTCCCCGGAGGCGGAGTCCACAGCCCCGACGTCATCATCAGTGAATCTGTCAAACCCGGAAGAGGCGGTTAAAGGAACATCAGCAGGACATGAAGGCGCGAAAGCCGGAGGACGAGTTAGAGTTTGGGAGCAGGAGCTGGAGGAGCATAGTGTAGAGAGCGGAAGGAGAACGGACGGAACAGGAGACGGTGGGGTCAGGAGGACCGAAGAGCCAGGAGGCCAATGATACCGCGATTCACCCTGCCACGCCTATGGAGAAGTGTGGCTGGAGAAGGTTCGAAAACTTATACTGCGCTTTGCCTTTTCACGGGGAGGGACTTGGTAGAATAGTCAGGGGAGGTCACGGGCTGCGATTCCTTTTTTTTCCCTTTTGTACTCACCCTCCTTATTCTCTACATTCTTTTTGTTGGTTGAATAAGTGTATGGTGGCAGCCCTTGGTGAATCCTCACACCCCGTCCCCTTTTTGAAACCCAGTGGTTGTTGAACCCAATCCTTAAACATATGATCTCTCTTTCCTCCTATCACATCGGATATAATACGAAGACCACTTCCCTGAAGAGACAAGACCTCATCAAGGACAGCGGAAACAAGGATCGTCCTTCCCCTAACCCCAGAAGCAAGTCTGGGGTGCCCATACAAATCTTCGGATGGATGTTTTGTCCTTTATGTTTTCAAATAAAGACCCTGAAACCTAGTATTGGTCGGCCGGTCATTGCTTCGCCACCCAACACCCCCCACTCCTCCGCGACAGTCCGTATTACCGTTCTGAAGGCCTTTTCGGTGGAGCACCTCAAATGAGAAAGGCTGTAGGGTGAGAAACCACCTGAGGACCCTAGGATTGTGTCCCTTATTACGACTCATCCACAATAAGGGCGCATGGTCAGTGAAGAGAATGAAATGGGAGCCCTCCAGGTAATAGCGGAGTTTATCTACTGCCCACTTGATTGCTAAACACTCCTTCTCTATAATAGAGTATCCTTGTTCTCGGGGGAAAAGCTTACGGCTGATGAACAGTATGGGGTGATCAATACCTTCTGCGGAGGTCTGGGCAAGCACAGCTCCAATTCCGTGATTGGAGGTGTCAGTCTGAAGGAGAAACGGTCTGCAGAAGTCTGGGGATCTAAGCACTGGTGCAGTGGTGATGGCTTTTTTCAAGTCCTGAAACACACGTACGGCTAGTGTAGAGGGGTGAGACAGATCTTTGTTTTTCACCTGTTGTTTGATTAGATCGGACAGGGGAGCAGCTATGTCAGAAAAGAGGGGAATAAATCTTCTGTAATAGCCCAAAAGGCCAAGAAAGGCCCGGACTTCTTTCTTTGTGGAGGGAAAAGTGGTATTCACTATCGTTCTTATTTTCTCAGTCTGTGGCTCAGTAACTCAATTTCCCAGGAGGTATCCAAGATACTTAACTTGCTGGTATCCAACACGGGATATTTTTTCATTCACATGAAGGCCTGCTTGCTGAAGGGCCAGGAAAACCTCACAACCGTCTTGTAGGTGTTTTTTCCAATTGGGGCTATACATAATTATGTCGTCAAGATAGGCTGCTGAGTACTCTTGGTGTTTTGAAAGGATTTTATTCATGAGCCTCTGAAAGGTAGCAGGAGCCCCATGAAGACCGAAGGGGAGAACCGAAAACTCATAGTGACCGCTGGGGGTTGAAAAGGCGTTCTTCTCCCTATCTTCTTTCTTTAGGGGCACCTGCCAATACCCCTTTGTGATGTCCAAGGTGGTGATATATTCTGCATTAACAAGCTTTTCGATAAGTTCATCCACTCTCGGTAAAGGATAGGCATCGAACTTAGATATAGCGTTGACAGCTCTGAAATCAATACAAAAGCGCACAGAACCGTCAGGTTTTGGCACGAGTACTATGGGGGACGACCACTCACTTTGGGAGGGTTGTATCACTCCCATTTTCAACATATTGTCTATCTCTGTCTCAATAGCGGGTCATCTGGCCGCTGGTATGCGATAGGGTCTTTGTTTAATGGTTTTTCCTGGTGGAGTGGATATGGCATTTTCAATGAGACTGGTTTTTCCGGGGGAGTCGGAAAAGAGGGAGGAAAATGGTAAAAGACTTGCATGTAAGGCACACTTTTGAGGGTCTGTTAACGTGTTGTTTATATCCAGCTGACCCAGGGTGGTTTCTTGCTCTTTTGGGGGCTGTGTGATATGCACATTTTGGGATATGGGACCGAGCCACTTCTTTAGGAGATTGATATGGTACATTTGGGATTTCTTAGGTGTTAGTTGTACAAGATAAGTAGTGAGCCCTATATATTTTTTTATAATACGATAAGGTCCCTTCCACTCTGAGAGGACTTTCGTTATATTGGAAGGTAGCAGAACCAGAACCCAGTCATCTACGTTTACCGGTCTCCACTTCTTTCCCTTATCGTAGAAGACTTGTTGTTTTGTTTGAGCTTTTTCAAGGTTGGCCTCAGCAAACTCCCTTAGCTTATGGATTCGAGTACGTAAGGCCGAGGTTTACTCAAGGAAGGAGTGCGTCTCCTCTTGTTTTTCTTGTTCCCATGCTTCTTTTGTGATCTCAAGGAGATCTTGTGGACGTCTCCCAAAAAGAAGCTCAAACGGTGAGCAACCTAGACTGCTCTGTGGTTGGCTACGAATGACAAAGAGGGCTAGGGGGGAGAAGCATATCCCATTCCCGACCCTCAGTGTTAAGCATTTCTTTTTAGAGAGAGCTTTAGGGTAACGTTATACCTCTCACAAAGACCATCGGTCTGCGGGTGGTACACAGAGGTTTTTATATGGGAGGTATCAAGGGTTTTACAGACTTGGGACATTAAACGTGAAACGAAGGGGGTCCCCTGATCGGTGAGTATCTCTTCAGGAAATATCACCCACGAGAAAAGCTCAACTAATTTGTCGCTTATGTTGGAAGTTGTGGGTGTTTGAAGGGGGAAGGCTTCAGGGTAACGGGTTGCGTAGTCTACAATGACTAACGCATATATATTGCCCGTTTTTGTGCGAGGAAGGGGGCCTATGGAGGTCCATTCCATGTGCAAAGGGTTTTCCGATAATTGGGAGGGGTTGTAAGGGAACAGGAGGTGGATTGTATGGGTTCTTCCGCTGACATACCTCACACTCCTGACTTGCGAGTATATTCCTGGCCAGTAGAGGTTCTGTAGAACGATCTGGGTTGTTTTTGTGCACCCCTGTGCCCAGCTAATAGGTGTGTGTTTGCAAAGAATAAGATCTGTTCTCTAAAAGGTTGTGGTACCAGTAACTGGGGGGATGCTTTTTCGTTCTCTGTTCTATATAAAAGGCCATTAGAAATATGGAAGAGAGGATAGACCGGTGTTTGTCCTGTAGAGGTCTGTTTTGCCTGAGCCCAAGCATGTTGCAGAGTGGGATCGTTCTCCTGACTATACCGGAAACTACGGTCTGTTAGCCAAGGAACTTGGGTGAGAAGAGTGTTTTGGTCAGGAAGAGGGGAAACATGGACCTTGAATATAATCCTTTAGCAACTGTAAAAACATGGGATTGTCTAAACCCAAGATCAGTTCCTCAGGGAGTCTTGGTAGTACACCTAAACTGGTTGTAGCGATTTCCCACCCAGAAGAAGAACATGGAGGTATACAATTGGGTACATATGGACATCTCCATGAACACATCTAATGGGAACATGTTCTTTGGCGATAGAAAGAACAGAGGAGGGTATTAGAGATTCTCGAATAACGGATTATCGGCACCCAGAGTCAAGTAGGGCTCTTACAGATTCTTCATGTATTTGGACACTCGCGTGAAAACAGGGGCCCATCTCTTCTGTATACAAGACAGTACATGGAATGCAGCTCACATCCGTTGGTTCCTCGGTTGGCTATTTGTGGGGACAAAATCGAGCAATGTGACCCCACTCTCCACAATCATAACATTGTGGGCCCTTGGATACTGCTGTTTCGGGTCGCGAGCGGGGTCGAGGTGTCTCAGGGATAGGTCTCTGGGATCTTCTTTCAGTCTTTTGGGAGGGCATGTTTGTACGTTGTTTGTCATTATCCCACAGGGGTCTGGATTGAGCACGAGCAAAAGTTGTAGCCATGTCTATCGCTTGAGTGGCTGTTAAGTGGGAATGCTATTTTAACCAGCGCTGTGTGGGATATGGAAGGGGCTCTAGGAATTACTCCAGGTATATTGATTCCATAATTTCCTCTTTGGAGTGCTCTTGTGGCTTGAGCCACTTATCCGCAGCGGTTTTTAGTTTAAAATGTAATGTTTTGGGATTCTCCCAAGGCGCCGTTTTTTCTTTCCTAAACCGGACTCAATATGCTTTGGGGTCAATACCAAGATGGTCCAAGATTATCTCTTTTACTTCGGTGTATGGGGTGTTTCCTGTAGGGTTGGCTACCTGGTAGGCAGCTTGGACCTCACCAGACAACAGAGGAGCCAGGAAGAAAGGACACTTGGTAACGGGCCATCCGCAGGCAGTTGCGGCGTGTTCGAAATTAGTAAGTAATACATCCGGGTCTTCTCCGGGGAGGAATTTCTGCAGGGCGATATGAGGGCTGTTCGTCTGTCCTACAGGGTGATTCTCCATCTGGTCAGTGGCAACTTTCTGTATGCACTCAACTTGATGGGACATAGTCTCTTTGAACATTTTGCGGTCGGCCTGGGCCGACGTCAACTGCTTCTCAACAGCCCATTCCAACTTTTGCTGTCCTGATATCAGCTGCTGTAATAGGTTTTCCATATTTGTCTATGGAACTTATTTGCCCTCATTCTCCACCACGTGTGGGCTAATGAGAAGCAGGAATACAGTGGTTAAGGTTTCAAAACCGCTATTTATTACTAAATGTTACACAGGAGACTTGATTAGCCAGTCACCGCTTAATTTTAGAAGTCTCATTTAGGGTATTTCACGGTTCTCACAGTCTCTTAAACAAACTACTGGTTTCCACTTCCTTCAGTGTTCAGTCCCAGTTTGGCCTTGAGGTTAACGTTCCGCTTAAAGAAAGTAGCAGCAGGAGCGTAGCAGAGGAATTTCGTGTCGCGTTGCAAATAAAAAAAAATTTTAAAAAAGAGAAAGACCTCTGTTAGGAGATTATCCTGATCGTTCCCGATTAGAGCTGGGAGGGGGTAGTGAGAGAGTAAAGCACACCACCATCCGTCACCCGTGTACAACAGAAGGGCAGTAAAGAGTGTTTTGTGCTATTTAGGTGCCTTCCTCCGCCCGGTTCCCCGACTTCCCGCGTGAGGGACCTCCTTTGAACACACTCCCGAGAACGGCACGTACCTGCCACATCCACGCTCTTCGTAGAATGTGGCTCGTTTCCTCGTAGTGCCTGGTCAGGTCCGGCGCCTTCTTGAATGGTCCTGGTACCCTCTCTTGGCTCGCGTCGTCGCCTCTGCTCTTGACGTCGGTCCTGGATCCGAGGTCGGTAGTGAGAAGGCTGGCTGGCGGTTCGGGCTCCTTTCCTGCCGGTTGGCTTGCGCAGCTTCTTCGTCCTCCGGCCTCGATTTCAATTCGGAGGCTTGAGCATCAGGGCCAATAAGGTGTGGAGTTCCTGGCAGGGGGGCTGGGCCGGGATCCTGCAGGTTCAGATCCTTAAAGGCCCAGAGGACCTCGGAAGAGTTTCAGACTGCAAGGAAAGGAGGGGTGAGATATAATGCGGAAAGTCATCGCCTTCTACCTCCCTCACAGCATCGGTAGCTGGCACCTCGTGACAGACATAAACACCCAGATACTTGAAGCCCTCGCTCACCAACGTTGCAGGACACATGGACATTATCTACAGGGGAGGGCCCGAGAGAGAGAAAATTACGGACTTCGCCCAGTTGATACAATAGCCCGAATAGCTCCCAAAAAGCTCAAACAGGTGTAGGGCCTGCGCCATAGACTGATACGGCCTAGCCGTGTAGAGCACAATATCGTCAGCATAAAGGCTGATGCGTTCCTCCCAATCATCGGTCAATGCTAAGCCACAGAATGACCTGTCTCTCCTCACCCAATTGGCCAGCGGCTCCAAAGCCAGGGCGAACAAGAGGGGGGATAAGGGACACCCCTGCCCCGTGCCTCGCCTGAGCTGAAAGGCTCTGGAGACCGTTCCGTTGACACGTACACGTGCCATCGGATTCTCATACAGGAGGCGCAACCAGCTGCAGAAGGTCAGACCGAAGCCCTGGCGCCGCAAGACCATTAAAAGGTACGGCCATTCAATGCTGTCAAACGCCATTGAGGCGTCCAGTGCCATCAACCAGGCTGTGTGTCCCCCACGCCGTTCGTCATATATAGCGCTCCATACAGATGTCACAAATTATGGCGCATGCTCCTGCGTGGCATGAGACCTGATTGGTCGAAAATGCGCCAGGTCCGGGAGCACCGGAATCAGCATATCCGCTAGGAGGTATACAACGTTTAGCACGCATTTTTTACCACGCACTACCATTACAACGCAGGCATTACCACGCATACCATTACAACGCATTGCGCTGGGGGGCGCTCTAATGTAAATGTACATGTATTAATATAGCGCAAATCGCCCACATCGCAGGCATCTATGCGCTTGCTTAGGGAACCCTTCCTGGTATTCCCCTGTGAGATAGCCCCGACAGGGTATCCACAAGGTGAAAGCCAGGCATCCCGCCGCGAGGGGCCGTTGTGGAGATTAAGCAAGCTATTGCCCAGAGTCGCAGAGTGTGAACCCGTGAGTCGAGTAGGCACCGGAGCGAGAATTATCGAGTCCGTGGAATTATTGAGCCCAACCCCCGTCGAGAAAATTACAAAAAACAATTTGATGGACAGAATGTAGATCAATGTCTTACATTCACCCCAGTACAAGGACCTGGGCCTAAATCCATCGTTTTTTGCACTCCACACCACCCTGGGTCAGATAATGGCTTTATGCAAATCAGCTCTGACACTGTGCCCCATGGGAACAGTCCAGTCCGAACTACAACAGCCATATCTTTCGTCGAGGCGGGGAATTGAACCCTGGTCCAGGGCCGATCTCAGCTTCCGGGTCTGCCGCCTCTAACCCCTGAGCCACACTTCTCCATAGGATAGAGAATAAGTTTAATTTTATATCCAACACCTTCCCTAGTGTCCACGGGGACTGGAGTTGGAATATAAAATTATACTTACCACTATCCAGCACCTCAAAGCGCTATGCGTTGTAACGGTATTCGTTGTAAATACAGCGTTGTAAAGGTATGCGTGGTAATAGTATGCGTGCTAACGTCATACATCCCCGCTAGAACCTTGGCCTCGACATTTAGGAGTGAAATTGGCTGATATGAGGACCAGCAATCGGCCGGCTTGCCGTCCTTATGAATAACCACAATCGTGGCCTCCCTCTGATCCAGCGGTAGCATCCCTACTTGACGCGCCTCCTGGTACATACGCAAAAGAGGACCCTTGACAACGTTCGATTGCTACTTAAAGATCTCGACCGGGAGCCCGTTAGGGCCCTGTGCCTTCTCATATTGCAGGGAGAGGCGCGCCGCCCCTATCTCGTCACCAGTCAGGGCTGCCTCCAGTTCCTCCCTCTACACCTGCACAAATGTAAATAACATGTTTCCGTTCTCAACCTCGAAAATAATGAAACAGGCCTTAGATTTAACACATTTTAGAGACTTGCTGGTATTACGGCAGTTATCTGGCTATCTTTAGACATTGCCCCCTACCCGCTTACCACCCACAGAGTTGAATACAGTGGTAAACTGAAAAGAAGCTACAGCCTCAAAGACTTCCCTTCAGAGCTTAGTATATGGCTTCCCCAGGCATAGGATTAACTTTTGATAAACAAAAGCAATCCAGAATTAGCTTTGAAGTCTACTACTGTCAACTGTATTTTTTTCACTAAAAATTAAACTAAGTGGGGAGATCCATACATAATTATGCCCACCATTTGAACTACAAGCGCTCTAGGTTACACTAAACCAGTGCTTCCCAAACTGTGGGTCGTGAGCAGGTTTTTGGTGGGTAGTGAATGTCCAAGTAATAAAAAAAATGCCTTTAAATTCTGCATTTATTTTGTCACGTTTGCTGCGCTTCGAAGACAAAGGTCAAACGTCAGGCTACATCTCACAAATTGCTGCTTTTTAGGTCGAGGACCTAAAGGCTGCGCTTGCGCAGTCTTTGGTCGGAGAAAATCATGTTTTTTAGATGGGGCTTGAACCCGCCTCTCTCCTCCATCTCTCCTCCATTGGCTGGCTTCCTAAACGGAGGCCAGCCATTGGAGGAGAGGGGCATCACTCCAAAGAAGCCCAGTCTCTTTTGGATTCGGGGGGGTGTTTTTGGTGTTCTTTCCACCTGTGACGTCATCCGTCACTCAGAACGCCAAAACACGCCCCCGAAATCGAAAATGTTCGGACGTTTGCGGCCGCCATTTTGTTTTTATGAGCGCGAGCTTGGGGCGTCTGTTGTTCCCACTGCTTGTTTTATATATTAACTGGCTTCAATTGTTAAACCTACTCGAATACCTTTGCCTGAATCGGTCTACTATGCCACGTCTAAACTTTATTGCTGTATGCTCATTGTTCATACTAGTTTTCGATCTAGTTATTTTCATTCTCCTTTCGCCGTCTGCTTGTTTGGCTCTCTATGCTGGAATCGGAGGCACGCCGCGTTCCCAAAAGCGCCTCTGCTGTGACCCCGCTGCCTGTGTTTTGTGTGACATTTATTGCGCTGGAAGCCTCCCGCCCTCGGCGGTGGTAATTGGCCGCCTCCTGCAGGGTGGTCAGTCAGTCAGTCAAAGAACTTTATTCGGTTAATTAAAACCATAAAAGCAATACATAATTCATAAAACCAAGTTAAAATACAATTAAACAAATATCAGGGTGATTGCTAATCCTGAATAAAAAACATGTTAAACAAGCATTTACAATGCAATGGTTTTGCCTTTGTTAAAGTTAGAGCTATTGCCATTGCTCTTGACATTATTTTTATTTATGTTTTTTTAACATAAATAAATGGCATTGTCATTTACAATGCCACTAGCTTTATCTATCGCAAATGACACACACAAACACACACAGAGCCGCCCCACACACACCCCCACACAGAGCCCCGCACACACAGCCCCCCACACACACAGCCACACAGAGCCCCCCACACACACAGCCACACAGAGCCCTCCACACACACAGCCACACAAAGCTTCCTACACACACAGCCACACAGAGCCCTCCACACACACCAACACAGCACAAGCAGGCAACAGGGGCAGACGGAGGCACAAGCAGGCAACAGGGGCAGACGGAGGCACAAGCAGGCAACAGGGGCACACAGAGGCACAAGCAGGCAACAGGGGCCCACAGAGGCACAAGCAGGCAACAGGGGCACACAGAGGCACAAGCAGACAACAGGGGCACACAGAGGCACAAGCGGGCAACAGGGGCACAAGGAGGCACAAGCGGGCAACAGGGGCACAAGCAGGCAACAGGGGCACGAAAACGGAGGCACAAGCAGGCAACAGGGGCAGGTGGAGAAAACACAATTTTCAACAGCCCACTTGGCTCTGCAACAGTTGCCTTTGAAAAGCAATACGGCGTAATGGGCATGATCAAATCCCGTCCCCTGCATAAAAAAAAACAACAGCCTGAGGCGACTGCTAACACAGATGTAGTACAAGGCATTACACGGCAAGGGTGCTGCTGCCGGCAATTATCCTGGTATTTAAACAAATCTCTCTCTCTCACACACAGAGCCGCCCCACACACACCCCCACACAGAGCCCCGCACACACAGCCACACAGAGCCCCCCACACACACAGCCACACAGAGCCCTCCACACACACAGCCACACAAAGCTTCCTACACACACAGCCACACAGAGCCCTCCACACACACCAACAGCACAAGCAGGCAACAGGGGCAGACGGAGGCACAAGCAGGCAACAGGGGCAGACGGAGGCACAAGCAGGCAACAGGGGCACACAGAGGCACAAGCAGGCAACAAGGGCACACAGAGGCACAAGCAGGCAACAGGGGCACACAGAGGCACAAGCAGGCAACAGGGGCACACAGAGGCACAAGCAGGCAACAGGGGCACACAGAGGCACAAGCAGGCAACAGGGGCACACAGAGGCACAAGCAGGCAACAGGGGCACACAGAGGCAGAAGCAGGCAACAGGGGCACACAGAGGCAGAAGCAGGCAACAGGGGCACACAGAGGCACAAGCAGGCAACAGGGGCACACAGAGGCACAAGCAGGCAACAGGGGCACACAGAGGCACAAGCAGGGGCACACAGAGGCACAAGCAGGCAACAGGGGCACACAGAGGCACAAGCAGGCAACAGGGGCACACAGAGGCACAAGCAGACAACAGGGGCACACAGAGGCACAAGCAGACAACAGGGGCACACAGAGGCACAAGCAGGGGCACACAGAGGCACAAGCAGGCAACAGGGGCACACAGAGGCACAAGCAGGCAACAGGGGCACACAGAGGCACAAGCAGACAACAGGGGCACACAGAGGCACAAGCAGACAACAGGGGCACACACGTGCAAAAGACACCCACAAGCTGACAGCCCAATTATCTTGAGCCACAAAATGTATACAGACCCTTAATTCGGATCACGTTTATTTTAGTTTCAAGTCACCATACCTAGAAAAGACATTATGTAAATGCAAAGATACTGGATCGATTTGAAATATTATGCTCTGCATCTGCACAGTTGAGCCCAAGTACCCACCCAGTGACACCCGTCCATTTCCACACGAAAAATCCACGTAAAGTATACACGAATATTAAGAATCAACCCGGAAGTAGAGTTGCTTTTGTGCCGTTTAAAGAACAAATAAATACTAGAGGTTCGCCATTTGTATAAAATATACGTTTATTCACCCCGGTATGAAACATCCTGTGGACAAAACGTGATCCAGTTTCCACTTCGCACCGGTGTGATGCGGAAGTTATGGGATCTGCGTTGATTAGGAAACGTCCTGCCTTACTTTCCGACGAATATAAAGATCTAGAAAGTATTGAGTAACCAATGTGGACTTAGTAAATACGCGAGCAGAAAAGGTCAGTTTTTTTTTTTTTTTACAAACTGCCCGCGTCTTTACAAGGTACTTGAGGACAGACTACAAATCCCATGATGCCCACAGTCGGTTTCCATGCAGGAACCTTCACCATTCCTTACCCCCGTTTTAAACAAACAAGCCCCATTTAACTGCAAACCCCCCACAAGAACATGCCCTCACCGTATCCCACTCGACCAGTACGTGACCATACGAATAACTAATAACTATATCCGTTTGCAAGAGCGGAAGGGCGGGATTACGCAGAGAGGGTACTAGCCTCTAACCCCGTAGCCAACAGCCTAATCCTGTTTAGGACCCGAAACTCGCGTCCGTTTGGACAATAAAAGAACGGGCGGCAAGGTAATATGTCCTGTAGCATACTCGGGAGGTCGAGCGGCTTGTGGCCGCGCCCCGCCCTCCCCTCGCGCTCACCCACCTGCCGCGCGCTGAGCTCCTTCTCCAGCTCCAGGGGTCGGTTCCTCCAGACCAGGTGATGCAGCGGGAACCTGCTGCTGTCCGGAGCCTGCCCGGAGCCCAGCATCATCCCTGGAACATGCTGGGCCCGCCTCCGCCGGCCCCGGAGACAACCCGGCTGACGGGAGCGCGGGGGGCGCTGCGGGGAGGAGGAGACTGGAGGCCGGCGACGGAGACTGCAGGGGACGGGAGGGGAGACGGAAGGCAGAGAGAGGGAGAGGGCGGAGAGCTGGGAGAGTGTTACCATGTTCATGCAAAAGGCATATACGTGAGCACAGGAATAGCGCAATGTCTGTAGTGCATTCCATAATTCAATGTTGTTTTTCTCTTTTCCTTTCTTTCAGTACAGTGACTATAGTGAGGTTTGGTCTGGCTCTAAGGCTTTGTGATTTGGTCTAGTTTCATTGGGTGTGAAGAGAGGTTTCACCTGGAAGCACAGTGACTGTAGAGAGGGTTGGGCTGGCTGTTTGCTAAGTGTTTGTGAGTATATCTGGCTGCACCAGGTTTGAAGTGTGCTTACATCGGCACAGTGGCTGTAGTGGGGTTTGTGGGGGTTTTTAGTTTAAATCTGACTGGAAGGGTTGAAATGATGAGTGGTCTTCCCGCGCAGCTTCTGATCTGCTCTACAATGGCTGTCACATCCCTCCACACGGACCCATCCTTGCACCCCTTGCCCCCAGACATCACTCCACTTACCACCGGCGGCTTCTTCATGGTGAGCCCTGTGCGGGGCGGCTCAGGCGGTGCTCCCCGGGCACCCCCGCCTCCTGGCGCCTTCCATTGTATGCTGTCCGCCGGTCTGGTGCTCCGGGAGCAGTCAGGCTGCGAGCCCTGGTTCGGAGCTGCTGCTGCTGAGCTGCAGATTGAAGGCAGCGTTCAGCAGCACTCTCTTTGGGCTTCCAGTGATATCCACACACACCGCCGCCTCCCGCCGTCTCTGCTGGGTCCTAAAGCCCGCCCCCGCCATCAGCTTCGGTGTTTCATAGACACGCTCATCTCCAAAGCTAAGCATGTTTCCTAGAGCATTTTACCATGTGTGTGCCTTACCTAATGACGAGGGGTTATTACCTAACGTGCCTTTACTTTGACCAGTGTAAAACGCAGAAAAAACAGCATGCTGTAGATTTTACACTTCTACGTTTTATCTAACAGGAATGATTCTCGCAACTAAAATACCGACTTATTCCGATGATCCTTTTATAATTTGATTGGGTCGAGGCGGGGCTTTCTGATGTTTCCTGCAGGGCCGAAATTTAAATAAATTGTACTTCCGTTGTGAACTTGGCATCAAGTATTTTATTTTATGGACGTGTACCATCTCTACTCCTGCATCTCACTGCTTAGCTTCGGAGGTTTGTGCGACGCGCCCTCTCCCCCAGCAACACGCGTCCACTCCTATTCTACTTACACCTTTGTGAATTCAAAGGATGCAGTGCTGGGCTGCGCCCTCACCCTGGGCGATTGACTTGACCGGAGCCCGTGCTCCCACCGATAGGGTGCAGAAGAATCCTGCTCCCACACCCGCAGACCTACCACGCTCTATACGGCCGGATATTGCCAAAACCTTTAAACTGATCGCTCTGGCGGGCCTGATCCTCTCAATCTACCACACAGATTCTTTTGCTTGCTTGCTGGGAAGCGGGGCATAGGTAACCACCTGTCTCTCATCCTGGCATAGCGGGTGTGTTTTCGAAACTGTAAGGAGTGCCTGATCTTTTCCCTTCGCTATTAGCCCCGCAACTAGCCTCCATGTAATTCCCCCCAGTGGGTGCTTGTTGGGCTCATGTAGCCGGTTAGCAACTTACCCGGGGATGGGGTAGCGTGTGGCCACACACCCCTGCCTGCCCTCACCCCTAGTGACCCTTCGAACTCTCTGGTCGGTCCGCGTGGCTGCCGCACGCTCCCTATTCGCTTCTTACCTCCTTCTGATGTCCGTCCTGGCTTGGGGGGGTTTCCCGCCGCCCGCATTGGCCGTTGGCTTCTCGGGGGCACAGCCGCCCGCTCCGAACACTGCGTGACTCCTACATTTCTCGGATCCTTCCCTTTCGCCACCTCCTGGTGTGAGCTTTGCCCAGCCTGCTGATGCGGAGTGTAGACGGCTGCTTGCAAAGGTTCAAGGTGCTCCACGCTACCCTGCCCCTCGTTACCCTCCTGAGGTATGCCTGGAATGGCGGGGGCATGGTGGGGGGCCGGGACCCTCAAAAGGGGGGGGGGTTCCCTCTAAGAGATTCCGGATCCCCGGCCCGGCCGCCCCTCATGCTGCTTCAGTTGCGCTGGTTCCTGGGTACCTTTGCCTTGGTGCTGCTGCCAGCTTGCTTGTTCCCTAGGGTGGGATCGCTGTTTGACCTGTAGCACAGGCGGGGTGGAGGCTCCGGTCGCGCTGCCTCCCCTCCCCGCGCCACTCGACCATCGCCGTCGGAAGGAAAGTAAAGCGTGAAAGGGAAGCCAGCTGTTCTTGCCGCCATTGCTGATCTTTGTCCTGCTGCTCCTCGTGCTACAACCCAACTCCTATACGGAGGTTTGGATCCGGGCTGCATTCTTTTTCTGTATGCCGGGTAAGTCCTCCCAGCCTTCTTTGCGGTTTACAAAGGGGGTGCGGTGCCGGCCGCTTCTCCAGCGGGAAATTCGCCCTTCTGAACGGGTCCCCGTGCTCGGGGGCAGAAACTGGGTGTGTGACTCACGTCCGTTCTGTTGCAGCCCTCCGGAGTTTTAGCTTGTGTCTCCCAATGCCCCTGGTCTCTCGCAGCCATGTTCTCCCGGCGCCATAGCCTTGCCAGCTGGTGACGTCGCTGGCCGGACTTCTCCTGGCTCGGTTTGTCTTTTTCTTGGCTGGCCTTGCTCTGCCCCGGGTTCTGGGAGGATTAACCTCCAGATCCGGCTGGAGCCGGGGTGAATGTTTTCAGCAGCGGTGGTTGCTCCTGATGGCCAGCTCGCGCATGGCAACTCTAGAGAACCAGCTGACACACGCAGTCCTTTCTTCTGTTATTGGGCGTTAGTGTTAAAAAAAAGTTGTTGCTCCTGCAATCATGTGTCCAGGGTCGTACTGGTTCATGGCACAATCAGGCAGTGCCAGTAGGGCTGGTCCCGGAAGTCTCTACGGGGGGGCGGGAGGGGACACGGACGGCAAAGCACTCACGCAAGCAGGAAAGGGTGCCGGCTCAATGCCGGGACAGATTCGGGGGCGTTCCGGGCGTCACGTGACGTCGGCAAAAGCCAAAGAATGTCGGGAACGCCCCCGTGTCTGGTCCGGCATTGACGGACAGGCCCCTCATCCAATGGCTAGGCTCCATTTACGGAGCCAGCCAATGAATGACGAGGGCCGACCCAAAGCACACTACAGTTCTCATCAGGTTTTCGCCTGCGCGAAAAAGATGCGCAGAGCGCATCTTTTTGGCGAGGCAAAACCTAAAAAGGCTTTACAAGAACAACTTTTAAAAAATAGATAGATATATGGAGTACCCATATCGGTATACTTAGAACATTCCCACCGAATTTTTGGAAAGTGTCAGGTTTGGTGGTTGAATATTGGGACAAGTCTTGATTTATTTTGTCTAGCGGCTGCTACCAAAAAACAAGCTACACCATATGTGACCTGTACCGAATTCAGCATCTGTAGGTACAATAGAGCCGGCCGTACCTGAACAAAGTTTAAGTCTTTCAAGATAGGGACAAGAAATTTTTTACGGGCCACCAAATAATGTTCACAAAGCAGGACTAGGTGCAGAGTATCCTGTGTGGAAAAACAATCGCAGGTGCAGTGTGGGGAGTTTTCTGGAGTACCCCACTTTGTATACGAGCCGAGCACAAGATGTATCAGGTTGAACCTGAACCTTATAAGTAGGAAACGATGATAAGGTTTGGTTACATATTTTAGATAAGGTTCCATAGCCATGGACGACGAAAGTTGGAAAAGTGATCTTACCATTGGCTTACAAAGCTCAACCGTTTCCCTTTCACACTCCAACATATTTCGAAAATGCTGCTTGACCCACCTTACATCCTCTTTTTTAAGGTTCTGTGGAAAAGAGTACATATCCGGGCGCCCTAGCCTCGCGCATGCCGCTCTAACATACGCCAGCCACGGTATGCTTCTGCTTTATCCAGGGACATACAATCTTTGAGGATGCAATGATTCAATGTGATCTCCTCGTTTGTCCAGGTTTTAATCCAGCACAACAGTGGGGACATTTTTAAGAGATCAGTGACATGTCCCAAGCCTATTTCGTTATGGATTGAATATGTGGGAGATGATTTCGGGAGTGATAACAAGGCTCGTATAAAATTGTTTTCTGCAATTTGGATGCCTGGGGCTGAAATGTAGCCCTAAATGTCTGCCCCATAGGATGCAATTGCCACACATTTGGCTCTATAAATACGAGTCATAGCTTCCATAGGTCTCGAGCCCAGTCTTTTGGAAAAATGCAGAAGGGCCGTGGTGGATCTGCTAACTCCGTTCTCCTTTAGTTTCAATTGGGCACCCCAAGTTCCTTTCTCGTCAAAAGTGACACCCAAATAACAAAAGAAGGGTACCCTCGAGATTGGAGAGCTGTTACAGCTAAAGGACCTAATCTTCATGTTTTTCTTTTGTGAGCCAGTAACCATAACATGAGATTTAGCAGTGTTAATTTTTAGGTCCAAGGCTTCCATAAAACCACCAAAGTGATCTAATAGTCTTTGCAGGCCCGTGCCAGTCTGAGCTATAAGGACAGCATCGTCCGCGTATAGGAGGACCGGAATAGGTAGCCCCCACATACGCGGCATGTCCAGGGTGGCTGAGTTCAGAGATTTCCCTAAAGAGTTGATGTACAGTGTGAAAAGGAGAGGGGCCAGAATGCAGCCTTGTCTGAACCCTCTCCCTGACCTAAACTTCGCCGTGCATCTTCCTTCCCTTGTTACCCTAACAGAGGCGGACAGATTTTGATGGAGGTCGTGCAAAAAATTAACCAAAGTAGTGTCCAAACCCAGATCACGCAAAATAATCCACAGTTTTGAACGGTTGACCAAATCAAAAGCAGAAGATAAGTCCATAAATCCCAAATATAGAAGCCCCCCCTCACCACGGTTTTATTTGCTAATAATGAGATGAAGGTTTAAACATTGGTCCATAGTTCCTCTATGTGCTCTGAAACCATACTGTAAATCCGAAAGGATCCCGCTCTCCTCAAGCCAATCCCCCAGTCTTTGCAGAATGACTCTGCCCAAGATCTTAACGGCAGAGTCCAGCAGGGAGATTGGCCTGTAGCAGGCAGGGTCCCCCCTGTTCCCTTTCTTAAAAATGGGCACAATAATGGAGGTGGACCAGGAGGAAGGAAAACCAGCTGCAGGTATCGCATTGAAAACATTAGTTAATATTTTTGACCAAAATTGCGGATACTGGATGTAGAGATCTGCAGGGACCCCATCAGGTCCCGGGGCCTTGTGTTTACTTGTGTCTTTAATCGCCCTTTCAACCTCAGTGGTGTTAAACTCCATAACCAGGTTGGATGAATCATGGGCACTGGCTGGTGAAGTTGGTGCTGTGGATTCATAAATCTGTTTGAAGTGGCCTAGCCATTTATCATCTTCGATCACACAGTCCATATCAGTTTTCCCATCCTCGGAAAAAAAGGGCTGGTTCACGGTGGCCCAAAACTTTTTTCTGTCTCTCAATACATCAATGGATAGTAAACTATTCCAAGCTTCCTCCTTAATTTGGGTTTTGCGATTAATAACTGCAGTTTTGTATTCCTTCCTTAAATTAGCCACTAAGGGCCTGTCTCTGGGTTTATGTTTTAGTGCTTTCAGCAGGGCACTGTGTTTTTGCGAACATTCCTTATTGAACCATTTGTAAATCTTCTTATTCCTTTGTGCGCCTGGCCTTCGCTCCAAGTTCTTAGAGATCCTTACACATATCTCCTCATATGCAGCCACTACATCGGAGCCCAGGGCGGTTGGATCTAAGCACAGTGCCATGTTAGCCTCAGACTCTTGGGCTATTGATTGGAAGAATTGATCAGGGACGATCGTCTCCCATTTTAGACGCCTTCCCTGGTCCTTAGTTGTCAAATCCTTTGGAGCTGCCACACCTGTCAATCTGCAGGTCCGGAAACAGTCTAGGTCCAGCATTAGGAGGACAGGATGATGATCACTGAAACTAGCAGTAACAACCCTATACTCGCATGCCTTTGCCAGGACCCCAGTTGATACAAAAATATAGTCTATAACGGTGTTGGCGTCTTTCCCAACAAAGGTTGGGGCTCTAGGCTCATTTTTGCCTTGATCAAATTCAAATAGGTTTAAGTTCGCGAGGAAAGTCTCAAGACACTCACCCTCATTTGTGTGTTCGAAATGGGGAATGCCCTCGGTCGGTAAACCCCCATATATATCGTTATAGCAATCTCCCTCACAGGGGTGAATGTTAAAAATCACCCAGGATTACCATCTCTGGGACAGAAATGCAATCATGTCTATAGACTGACAGGAAGTCTAACAGGGAGGTCAAATGCTCATTCGCGCAGGAAACCTCCTTGGAATTATAAAAATTAATAAGCAAAAAAAATTTTGAATCAGGTAGGGTCCACTCCACAACTAACGTGTTCATGGGTGCGGAATCTAGTTTTTTAAAAACCCCCACCAAGTCCAGAGAACACAATGTGAGTAGGCCACCCTTTGCTCTCCCTCTTGCTCCTGGTACTGCTGGAGTAGAAAAAACCATCCAATGAAAAACTTGTGGTGGTGTCCCATGTTTCTTGGATTCCCAGGATGTCATATTGTTTTACGAATCCTTGCCATATGGGGTCTAGAGCCTTTGCATTTAAACCCGCCACGTTCCAGGTAAGAAGTTTACATAGTGGTGAATCTGCGTTAGGGGGGGTAAGCGCTCCCCGGCACTCGCCCTCCGCCGAGCCTTTATCAGATGTAGGAGATAAGTTTACTTTAATCAAGTCCTCCGTGGCAACATCCTTGTAAGGTTGAATGGAAATAGTCTGATAACTCCGTCCAATTGGGGAGCCCTGTGTAGGTCAGTCAACCCAATCTGTGGTTGACAGGCATTCGAAGCGATTTGCTATTGGGAAGTGCAAGGGATTGTCTAGACCATTTGTAGGCTGGTGGTAATGATAAGGTTGGATAAGATGTGGACCAAGAAAAGGACCGCCTTGACGCGGTCTGCCTCTTCTGCTCCTTGCCAAATTCCATCCCGCATCCCACCCCTCCTCCCATCCAAGGGGTTGTGTATTCCAGGGGGGGGTTAAATCTCTGTCTGGGTTTACAGTCATGTGGTCCTTTTAACCAGCTCCATCGATTATCAGCTTGATTTTGTGGAAGATAAAAGTAGGAAAGGGGTCTAGCAGTCACCGTGCTCGCCTGATATCTAGGGGCTCCACTGCTACAGATGAAATCTACAACCTCCGTATTCTCAAAAGTGACCACAACGCAGTCCCCTGGAAGGTTTTTTCTGTTGCCTCCCACCCACGGAGCTCTCTCTATCATTAGGATATTGCTCGGTATATTTGGCGGGAGGGGATAATTTCTTGATAGCCAGTGACATACTTTGTTTTTAAGAGCCTGGTACGATTCTACTTCTGATGAGGGATTTTAGTGACACCAGTGAGAATGACCACGTAGGGACAGGCATCAGGGCGGAGATGAATATTTCTGCGGGCCATGCCCTTGGCTCTGTCGGGTGCATCAAGATTTAGAGGCTGAGATGAGCAATCGCTCGATGTAGCCTGAGGGGTTTGGTTATTTTTAGTTGTTTTCTGGGTTAGATCTGTTTTCTTAGTTTGATCAGCTACAGAGGGCTTTGTTTTGGTGCCAGCCTGGTTTGGGGTGTTACTAGGTTTCTTGGGCGCCACACTTTTGGTCTCCAACGTTCTGTTAACAACCACCGAAGGCTTGTTGGCCGTTTTAGGTGGGTTGGTGGCCTGGGCGGTTTTGTTGTTTAACACCTTGGCTGCTGTGGTTATTTTTCCCCTGTGCTGGAAATTCATTGATGCCATATATTCATGACGAGCTCAGCTCGTCATCAGCACACGACCACCGTGGCTGATGACGAGCTGAGCTCGTCATCAGCATCGAAGGGGTTAAGGTGAAACAAGGAGCACTTATATCCTTATGTATGTTTTTTAGGACAGTTTCCAGGCAGCGTAATCTAGCCTCTATGGGTTCCAGCAATTCTTTTAGCATATTAAAAATAGTGGTGTTATTTGTGCTTGAACCGTTCCCCTCCTGTGATGGTGATTTTACTAAATTACCTACTTCCCCACTCAGCTCCAAAATTTCTTCCAGACTTTGGTCAATGATAGTGTCGTCTGGAAGGCTCAGGGGTAAACCAATTTTGTTGTAATACGGAACCTCTGTGAGACTGGGTAAAACTACTGGCAATTTATCCATGTTGGAGAGGTTAGGGGGAATTTGAACCTTCTTTCCTTTAGGAATGGGTTGTTTATTGACCTTACGTTTCTGCTTAGGGATTGCCCCTTCAATCCGGCCCCTTTCTTTTGTAGCGGATGTGGTGTTAGAGGTGTTTGACTCACTTTGTTGCGCTCCACTCTCTGTTAAGATATTGAGGTTAGGTGAAGCCTCCAGATCCTGTACAGTGTTTGAAGCGTCAAGATCCCCAGTTTCTCCAGAACTATGTACTAGGGCCTGTATATCTGACCGAGAATCAATGTTAGGTGTCTGTGCCTGTGCAATAAGGCCCAGGGAGGAGCGCTTGGCCATGGCCAGGTCTTGGGAGACTCTCCTATCCATTAGTATTATAGCCTCATCGATTAACGCATGGGTGCGGGTGATGAAGTCGTCCAAAGTTCCAGTAAGTTTTTTAGCTCCTGCAGCGGCCATACTTCTAGTTTCACGGCAGGACATAACCCGTGTATCCTAGCAGTAATAGCAATAAGGAGCTATGTATAACCGACCAGGGTTTGTGGCCCAGCCCAGCCTCTTCTGGCCTCTGAGGGCCACAGAGGGCCACAGAGGGCCACAGAGGGCCCGCCCTTTGCCCGGGTTTCGCTCGGCGTCCCGCTCGCGTCCCGCTGAGCGGAAGAGCGCTATTCTTAAAGGAGGCGTTGCGGCCGGGGGCGTGTCTTGCTGGTGGCGCGGCCGTGCACACCTGTGCAGCGCAGGGACTCCTGGTCTATGGAGTCCCTGCAGCGCGCGCCCACAGTTACCTCACGCTGATGTTCCCTCTTCCTCCCGGGTGCTCTCCGGCGCTCCTGCTGCCTCAACCCCACGCCAAACGCCACGCAGCGGCACCCGCGAAGCGGGTGCTGCAAGTTGTTAAACGGCGATATGGCGGTCAATCCCTCCAGGGACACGGGGAGGCTGCAAGATGAGATGGTCGTTTCCCAGTTCACTTCATCGGCAAATGGCGGCGTCCAGGTAAAGTTCCTCACACATAAGGGTTCCACTGCACTCAGGAAGTCTTCGCGCTTAAGAGCTTGGTCGGCCGGGGGCGTGTCTTGCTGGGGGCGCGGCCGTGCACACCTGTGCAGCGCAGGGACTCCTGGTCTATGGAGTCCCTGCAGCGCGCGCCCACAGTTACCTCACGCTGATGTTCCCTCTTCCTCCCGGGTGCTCTCCGGCGCTCCTGCTGCCTCAACCCCATGCCAAACGCCACGCAGCGGCACCCGCGAAGCGGGTGCTGCAAGTTGTTAAACGGCGATATGGCGGTCAATCCCTCCAGGGACACGGGGAGGCTGCAAGATGAGATGGCGGTTTCCCAGTTCACTTCATCGGCAAATGGCGGCGTCCAGGTAAAGTTCCTCACACATAAGGGTCCCCTGCAGGGTGGTCTCCGGGCTCCTGACAGCCCAGAATCCGCAGGCAGGAGGCAGGTAGGCAGGCCTGTGCGCACTGCGCCGCCCACGAGAGCCCTGGGAGGTGGCTTTGGTTACCGTGCGCTGCCGCCAAGGGCACTCCGTGCTGCAGTCGCCGCCATGGAAGGACGGGCTCCGAGGAGGGCCGTGCACACCGTACGTAGCTCTGCCTTTTATTTATCCTGGGTTGGAGAGGGGCAGCCAGGGTGGTGCCCATCCTTTGGACAGGTGTTTAACAGCCCCAGCTTTGAAGCGCTTCTTTAATGCAACCTCTTGAGCACTGATGACAGCGTGCTCTCTGCGCTGTGTGCACAAACGCCAGGACCGTGCATTTGGCTGTTTGCCTTCACTCTGTCACCCAGCCCTATCGATGTGCGATCTGCAACTTCTTGCCGGGTCTCTGAACCCACACTTTCATTTCTATTCATTTTTCTGCAGAGTGCGACTCTGGTGGGTGTTGACACCGCAGGTTGAGGTGTGTTTTGTATCGCATCTTCGACTGCTTGCAGGGGTTGACAACTGCGCAACAAAGTGGCTGCCGGTGGCAGTACAGGGCAGTGAGATCCGCCCTGATGAGCCAATCGTTAAAGCCGTTTTGGCGCTCAAAAGGTAATCTGATGTCAAGGCTCCGTGATCGGCTTCCGGATTTGTTTTAGGTCCTTAGAGACTTCTGCAGCCTGTAACCGCTGCATGAGTAATGGGGTCTGATGTGTTGAAACTGCAGGGTTCTTATCCTTCCTGAGACTCAGTTCGTTAGTGTGCGCTGGGATTTTGGGAATCGGTTAGTCAGCGGTGTGTGGCGCAGTATGTGGACACATTACAAGTTGTCGGTTGTGCTGGCACACGTAGGTCTAGTGTTGCAACAATCGAGGGATGGGTGAGACCGCATCTCGTGGGTTACCGCATCTCGTGGGTAGCAACAACTAATATGTCCTACTGAGCCATTTTCAAGAGATTACTTTTAGAACATAACCGATCAGGCTATATTACATGTCACTTCTTGCAACCATAGAACAGATTTAGTAGTAGTGGGGGCCATCATGCATTCCCTGTGACAAAAACAACTGTTGTATCTGGGCATATCAGGCATCCCCATGTACAATAAGGGAGGGGCGGGGGTGTGCCTGTGTGTGTGCGTGTGTGTGTGCGTGTGCGTGTGCGTGTGCGTGTGCGTGTGCGTGTGCGTGTGTGTGTGTGTGTGCGTGCTTGCGTGTGTGTGTGTATATAGCTTTTTTTGTAGGTGGCTCTATGTGTGGGTGGCTCTGTCTGTGTGAGGGTGGCTCTGTGTAGGGGTGTAGCTATTGGCATTGTAAATGACAATGCCATTTATTTAAAGATTAAGCTATTGGCAATGTAAAGGACAATACCATTTATTTATGATTAAAAAAAAAAAATGATATGAGCAATGCCATTAGCTCTACCTTTAATGATGCCAAGACCATTGCATTGTAAATGCTTGTTTTTACGTGGAAATGGGTGTTTATAAACTCATCTCACTCGCAATCAGACAAAGAAAAGTAAAGTTAAATATGTTACATTCTGCAGAAGCAAACATGAAGCACTTTTTTGTAATTCTGAAGCGTTTTGGAAACAAAGATTTTAATAGGATCAAAACAAATCAAGACACTTTACTTGGCGAAGCACAAATGGTAAATATTCACAAAAACCTGATTTCCACACATTATCATTGTGTGCAATATAGTTTTATCAGTCAAACTGTACACCTGTGGAAATTTAGTGGCCATTTCAATAAACATGTGCTGTCTGTAAACTGTATAGTTGCATTCCGTGGATGCGATCATTCTCCAACAAGTTTAATTCATCTATCCTGTCAATACCTTCTAGTGCATATTTTTAGGAAGCAGAGCTCTTTCTAATGTTCTGGAGGTGGCTGTGCCTGCAGACCCTCTTGGGTTCCTAAAAGGGTTACGGGTGTACCATTGATAAGTCACATCTAGGTCCCAAGGGTGCCCTCAGTGAATGCCCGGCTCAAAGTTGGATGGTACTCAAATCCAACTGCCGTTGGAGTGCACAGGATGTGTGATTTATTTTAATTTTAATGGCATCAGCTATGCATTTTGCGAACTATTGGACTGAAAAATAAGGGCTGGGTATGCTATATCAATACTTAAAATGAGACCGATATTGGTGCTTCTACCCAGCTTGAATTTGAATTTAATTTGAATTTAAAAATATTTATAGAGCGCAACATTCACCTGGCGGTTTCTTGGCGCTGTGAAGGGAGGGTACCATAGGAGAAAGTTGGCAGCCACATATTCAAGAGAGTGGAAGCAGTTTACAGAGAGAAAGCCTATTTAAAAAGAAAAGTCTTGAGGTCTTTCCGGAAGGGAAGATAATGCGTGGCTGATCTTAGATGGTCGGGGAGAGAGTTCCAGAAGGTGGGTGCCAAGGTAGAAAAGTTGGCCCCTCCCCACTTTTTGCGCTTATAGCGAGGGACCAGCAGGAATGACTGTGAGGAGGAGCGTAGCTCTCTGGTGGGGGTGTACTCCCTGATCAGGGAAGAGATGAAGGCGGGAGCCGAGCCCCATCGTGCCTGGAAAACCATACAACCTATTTTAAATAGGGCTCGCTCCCCAACAGGCAACCAATGAAGCGCCTTCAATAAAGGGGTTGAATGGTGGGAACGTGATAGGCCATAAACTAATCGAGCCGCCTGGTTTTGGACCAGCTGGAGTTTCCGCAGACTATACGCCGGAATGCCGTTGTAGAGGGCATTCGCGTAGTCCAGCCGGTGTAACACCAAGGCGGACATGATCAGTTTAAGTGCCAGGGGAGAAAAGAACCGGGAGACAGTGCGGATAGTACGAAGGGTGAGAAAGCAAGAAGAAACAACAGAACTAACCTGTGACTGGAGAGTGAGGTGATTATTAAGCTTGATACCTAGAGTCTTAACTGTGGAAGAAGGAGTGGGGCCAAAAGAAGAAGGCCAGAACAAAGAGTTCCAGGGACTGGAACAACCACCTGTGAGAACCAGCTCGGTCTTGTCAGGGTTCAGCTTCAGGTGGTTGAAGTTCATCCAGTCCCTGATAAAAACAAGCATTTGCAATGCAATAGGTCTCGCATTAATTACGTTTGAGCTATTGGCATTGCTAAATTTTGCAACACCAATTGCAACAAAAGTCTATAAGTGTTTGTGTGTGTGTGTTGTTGTGCGTGTGGTTGTGTGTATAGTTGTGTGTCTGTATAGTTGTATGTTTGGTTGTGTGTGTGGTTGTGTGTGTGTGTAGTTGTATGTGTGATTGTGTGTATGTGTGTGTATGTGTGCGTTTTTGTTGTGTGTGTGGTTGTATGTGTCGGTGTGGTGTGAATGTGGTTGCTTGTGTGGTTGTGTATGTATGTGTGTGTTTCTGTGTGTGTGGTTGTATGTGTGATTGTGTGTATGTGTGTGTGTGTGTATGTGTGATTTTTCAGCTGTGGTTGTATATGTGTGTGTGTTGTGTGTTGTTGAGTGGGTGTATGTATGTGTAGTTGTTTGTGTGCTTGTACGTGGTTGTGTTTGTGTGTGCTTCTGTTTTAGCAACCCTATTTCAAACCATTGCTTAGATAACAACACGTGAGACATGGCGTATGTAGGAGCAGACTGCATGTGCCCCGCTGGACATGTCCGCAAATGGGAATTTTTTTTTCAAAGCTGCACCTCTCCCTTTAATGGACCAAAGCTACTCTAAAGAGCACATTTCTGTAATCAGAAACCATTCACATGGAACTGGAGCCATTGTAAGCCCAGAGGTCACTGCTGTTGCTGCTGTGACTTTATTAAGCTCCCCAACGTTTACTGCATATAGTACAGAGGGAGATACAGAAAAATAGAGAGGGAGAAACAGAGATATATAATTAAAGTAAGTGTGTGTGTGTGTGAGAGAGAGAGAGAGAATATGCATTGATGCTAGATGGATGAATGGGTAGATGGATGTGTGGGTGGGTGACTGGCTAGGAGTCTGGATGGATGGGTGTGTGGATAGGTGGGTGGTTGAATGAGGAGATGAAAAGAGAGGTATAGAAAGGGGAGAAAGAGTGTGAAGATAGTTTTAACATTTGTCCTACAGCAGGTTGTTGTTCCTAATCCGGGCCTTAATCTTCCTTACCCAATAAATGTTAGGCTGATGATTTTGTTATTCTCTGTGAAGGGACAGTTTCCGAAGTGGCCTATTAGTACACAGGTCATATTTCAGATTGCATTGCTATCAATAAAAAGATCACTTTCGCTATGATGCGTTGACATAAAAGAGCACTGCCGACACAGCTCTCTTGTGTTCCAATACGAAAATATTTACTTTATCAATGTGGCTATAGAATGTCTTTAAAAATATGTAAAGAATAAGTGAGGGCTCTAAACCAGTCCTAGAAAAGTCCTTGTTGTCTGACAGACGTGAAATCATAAATACTCATCCACTCCAAATACTCTACATCGCTCTTGAAAAAAAAACAAAAACATTTTGACTGCCTAGCAATTTGCCTCTGGTTGTGCAATAAGTGTCTCCAAATGGGCTACCAACTATTTTTAGGCAATCTATGCAGAAACATTTCTCCTCCCTCCCTCTCAAGGCTGTCTTATTGATTTTGGGTTCTGTAAACGGAGCTCACGGCGCACGCAGACATCCTGCCAAAGCATCTGCATTGCCTCGCAGCGCTCCCTAGGACAGCAGACAGCGCGAGGAGGTTTGATCCCGATTTGGTGCGCAGATCCATTATTACAGCCCTGGGTCACTCGTGCAGCGCTGTGCAGAAACGCATTTCTATGGTACTAGTTGATATTCCAACAGAATAACAAAAAATCAAACGAAATTGTATAAGCAATAATCCAAGCGTTTAGTTTAAGAAAAAAAATCTGTATAGGTAAGTAAAATTTTTACTTTATCAATGCAGACCCTACAAATATGGTCATTCCACGGCTGTTGCGTCAAATAAATGCAATACAGCCAGTGACTTCACATTTCGATGTTTTAAACTAAGAAGACCTCCAGTTAAATACAGAAGACCAGTGTCGGATCTACACAGTAAAACCCTAACAGATGTAAAACAAATAGGCAGTACGCAAAGATGATGAAAGAATCACAAAACCCAAGTCAAACATCGTGACTGTTCACAGCTATCCTACATCCTAGGCAGCATGTACCATTTATTCAGTGCTTAATTTGTAAAATATGAAGTGCAGGTGCTCAAATGTTTGTCGGATGCCACATCTACTTTTCTCCGTCTCCACCCACTTCCTCTACTGGCTCCACCCACCTGTTACTTAGCGCTACACCAACCAGTTCAGCACAAATGCTAAGTTGTCGCAAATCTTGACCTTTTGAGTTTTTGGAAAGAAGCACATTAGTTCTAAGTGCTTTGCTGTAATTGTTATTTTATGTTCATTTTGGGGGATTAAGGGTTGACTGCACTCCGAAAAAACAATACAGGACCCGCAGTCAACAAATGTGTGAAAAAAATATGGTGCAATCAAGTTTTGTCTGTGCTTTAAACATTTATTTTCTCGTTCTAACCACATTTTTGTTCTGAACTGACACTTTTGGTTTTGCTTTGGTTTAGTTATGACTCTACATGTCCCGCTCTAGAAATGTAATTTGATTCGCACCTCACTTTTGTTTTCCTTCTCTGTCACGCGCTTCATCACGCACACGCATTTAGATCTGACACTTGTTAGGCGAAAAAACACTGACTGACATTCATCCAAGGCTCTAAAAAGAGGGTTTAAATTTAAAATTGCTCAACGGGTTAAAAAGATTCTTAAACGCATCTATAAATACATCAAAGAGATGTCCCTCAGCACCTTTGACAAGACGTCATTAAAGCAGGCTAGTGCCAATAATTCCACTAGTAATTATGACCCGATAAACCAGCAACAATTTCGATGATATGGCCGTGGCACTTAGGGATGAGCTTCTTCATTGACTCTCTAAACAGCGCCGCCATTACCGTGGGCATGTGTGCAACATAAAGGTTTTCTAGAGGCAGAACATGGATGTACTCCCACATATAAAAGCTGCCGCAAGAAAATCCGAATTTAAAGTTAAACACAACATCCACAAACCTCTTAGCATTTTACGATAGTGCATTCCAGTGGCAATGTCCCCTGGGCGGCATTCATATTTTTCATTTAACACTAACAGGACAATTTTTGCTTAATAAAAAACCTAACTCACCTTTCTGCTGCAGAGAGCGGAGCTGCCCTGGGCTCTCTGTGACAAAAATCCTGCGCAGAGCGCGCTCCAGTAATGTTAGCCACCGGAAGTAAATCTGTTGACTTTTCCAGGGCCCGCCCGCCCCACGATGTAGTACAGGTCAGCTAATCAAAACACTTACAGCAACGCATGGGCGGGCAAAAGCGTGCCGGGGAACGATGCAGCCAACAATGCGTCCGATATAGCGCCTGGAAGTCGGCCAGGGCATTGGAATCACAGAGGAGCACTTCCTGGCTTTTTAGGATAGCCAGATCCTCCCTGGGGGATCAGATGTGAGAGAAGGAGAGACCCTTGTCTGCTGGTCTAGAAGGGGCGGATGCAGCTGAGCCGTCCAGACGGGCGAGCCCAGGGCGAGAGTCACAAATTTAAATTCACAGTTAAATATTAAGGACCAGTCCCAAAAAGGGTGATGGGCCCGTGAGAGAAAATTAAACTCCATCGTAGGGAATATGGAAACTTACTGAATACTGCAACGTGCCATTTCTATAGTGTTTTCTACCTCTTGACAGGCCTCAGGGCGCGTTCCAACTTGCAGAGTAAGCAGGTTCGGCTTGGGTGGTACATGGATGGAGGCGGGTGCTGGCTGGGGTTTGGGGGTACGCTTTACCTCCTGTGGAGGTGCATTTCATAGTGTGTGCACTGGAGCACTTGTCCTCCCCCCCACCCCTCCCCACCTGTGAAAGTGCAAGCCCAGCCTGGAGCAGGAAGGGGGGTACTGAGAACCGAGGGCAGATTCGTTGGTGAAATTAAAGGTTCGGAGACGCGGCTCATGGTCGACATTAGGGTGAATGTTAGGTTTCCCTAACAACTCATACCCACCACCCCTCTCCCCCCGCCAAAAAAAGAACACATAACACACAATGGTCCCGAGGCAGGATGTTTGCTTTCCACTGTCCCTGTGCAGTTTCACTCTTTGTTGGTGACCTAAGGTCCTTACGTGCTGCTCTGCCAATGAAGAAAGAAAACCGCACACTACTCTGGGTAGGTGTCAACCTGTGTCACTGCTGGTGCCGTAAAACAGAGTCAATCCTGGTGTCACCAGGGTCAAATGGTCTTATCCTGCGCACCTAACTCCGCCAGATAATACTCAGGGATTCTGCTGTCCGACTACAGTAACCTGATGCGAATTCAGCCATACGGAAAAGCGAAACAGATATCCGTCTACTGCCCATCGCCTAAGGGCAGCAGTGGCAATTCCATCTGAATGGCTCAGGCGGTCATGGGAGACGTCGAGAACAACACTGTGCCGAGTGAGACAGTGAAGAGGAGACAGTATTTAATCAATTAAGTCAAGTCAAAAATGTAATTCGAATAATGTGACATGCAAGCAGCAGACGCATAGACCCGGCCCTGATAAGTAAGTGCCGGTGCTAAGCACTGGCACAAATTAAGCACTGCTTTATTCCTTCTGTCACTACGCTAAATCAATACACTGTCTCTAATGCAACAGATCCTTCCGTTCTATCCAAGTTGGCTGCCGAAATGCTGGCGAGTCACGATGTTACACGCCCTCTCCCAATTGCTCCAATTGTACCAGCACACTTAACCTGCAGACTCTGGCACCTACCGACGCTCCGGCTGCCGCCAGCCTGCAGTGAATATTAGTAATGAGATTAAAAGCGGCCGCAAAATGAAATTAAAGGCGGCCGCGAAATGAAACTAAAAGCGGCCGGAAAATAAAACCAGCCGTGAGCGTGCACACTCCCGAACTTCCGGTTTCGGGATGTGCCCGCTCACGGCTGTCGTGGGGCGGGACTTCCGTCTTTGCGAGAAGCCCGCGCCCATGGAGTGGATGGCCCAGAGACTGGTGGCAACAGAAGTCAGGAGCGGCGGCTGAGGCAGCTGATGCCGTAAGTGGGGCTTTGGGGGCTTGGCACGTGTGTGTGTGTGTGTCTGTGCGTGTGTGTGTGTCTGTGCGTCTGTGTCTGCACGTGCATGAGTGTGTGTGTATGGGCGTGCCAGCCTGCATACGCGCGTCCACAGAGCCTGGTCCGCTCGTGCACCAGTCTATCTCCCTTGAGGAGCAACTCAATCACAATAGGTCGAGAGAGTTCGACCTAATCATAACTAGGGCTCCCGGTTTTCCGTTTAAACGGATTAATACACATAAATACAGACGGAAAACATTTTTTCCTTTGTCTGTATTTATAAATAGACACGGAAAAATACTGACAAACCGGCAAATGTGTCTATCCCTGTCTGAGGTTCACATGGGCTGCAGAAAGAAATTTGAAACCGTTTCCTGATTCTCTTGCACACTATTCTTCCATCTAAATCACCCTAAGCATTCCCCTGCTGAGCGATTTGTTTCCAGGGAGCCTCTACCGCCCTGACAGCAGCAGTCCAGGAGCGCTTATCAGCTTTTTTTAATTGAACACTCTCGGCTGTTAAGGCTGTAATGATGTAATCAGCTGTCTCTTTCTCTGGACTCGGTGCCTGTGTAGATCGCTTGAAAGGAAAAGGAGGGAGCACCATGGGTGAGTAGGGAGGGGACCCCAGGACACACTCAAATCACAGCGTGGGCAAACCTAGCCTGAAAGCGAACCCACACAGAGACAGAAAACTTCAGAGCGCCAATCTTCAGAAAGGCCTTGGAAACGAAGGGGTGTCCTGTAAACAAAACTTTGCACTGGTTCAGAAATTGACTGGATGGATATGTATGTACCACGCTAGCAGCTTGTGCAAGGGGGACACCTCCTTGTACTAACGGCGGCAGCATGATAAAAATATAATTAAAATTGATTAGTTCTAAAATAGCTGTGTTTACATGATACGAAGTGGGAAAATATGCTTTCCCCTTCCAAACCTGAAATACCACCATGTGTTCGCCCAGCCCTTCATTTAGCACTCAGTGCCCCCGGAGTGAAAATCATTCTGTTCTATTTGTTTTAATGGGTTATTCGAAGACCAGGCTGGTCATTTGAATATATATGTCACTCTTTTAAAATAAAATGCAATGTAATGCTTACACGCATTTTCCAGGTAGTTAAATCCATTTTGTTCTTTTTATATAAATATTTATATAATATGGAGCAGAGAAAAATATATTTGCCCCCATTCCTTGCCCGGAAAAATCGTAGGCAAGTAGGGCTCTCTCATTTGGTTGAGCCTCTTAGACTGGGCCTTCATGGGCAGCGCTTTTATTTATCTTGAAGTGTATAACCAGGCCCAAATCTCGGCGTCTGCTCACCATCCTGTGATCCTGGGCAAATAACTTGATTTACCAGTGCATGTAGAAATTAGAGGGATTTTGTGTAATCAGACTGGCGCTCATGTCAAGCACTTCAATGCCTTTGGTGCACGCTATACAAAACAGGAAAAAATGCACAACGATGTCAAACAAAAACATTTTCTTTGAGAAAAAAACCCTCCCCAAGCAAAAGGTATCCATTCAAGATGAACATGATAAACATGAATAAATGGGAGGAATTAGAGTACACTTGCACGCTGTTCCCTGGACTACTTTTGCTATGAAGTGAAGGTGTTAACAGTTGATAAAGTTGGAGATCAGAAGTCCTAACCGGGGTTAAACTGTACAGACCATATGGATAACTAGGATTTAGGGACTCCCTCAGTCTGTACTCTGAATAATTTGTACTAATGTCCGGAGGCCAAACGGCACAAAGGCAAAAAACAACCAGAAAGAGCCCCAATGTCCTCAAAGTCTCTTGAAATATACATGTTCTTATCCTACAATGGCAAAGTTTTCAAGTTTAAGTATTCTGTTTATTTAGTTTGACCTATATATATATATATATATATAATATATATATATATATATATATATATATATATATATATATATATATAATCTAAATCTATAACAACCGAGTTGAAGTGTGCATTGTCTAATTAAATAAATGTGGAAAAATACTAGCTGCAGCGGCTTTTTTGCTTGCAACACAAATAAATATGGATAAATACAGAAAAAATGACCCAAAAATAAATATGGATAAATACAGACGGAAATGTAAAAAAAATAAATACCATAACACCGGGAGCCCTAATCATAACAGACTGGAAGTTGGCAATAGAATGAGACGAAGAGGATAGATTAAAGATGAGCTGGAGGTCATCCGCAGCTTGATCTAATCTACTCAGGCATTAAGTATTAGGGTTTTATCTTCTAATGTTGGCACTACATTTCCGTGACGATGCTGTACCTTTTAGTGATAAGATAATTAGAATATCTGTATGTCGTCCTTGGCATGCATTTCAGCCATCAATAAAAAATAAAACATCTCATAGAAGAAACCATTTGACAGAATCTCAATTACGTTCATAAATTCGTGCTTACCGTTTTCGTTTCATAAAATGAAGTGCTTGCATTTTCTGAACTGCAATTCTCGAGTGAGCCTTCCATTTCTACGCCAATTACATTATTCCAAATTGATTGCCTTTAAAAAAAAAAAGTAGAAATTAAACCACAATGACCAACACAAGTTATCAATTCATGCAACACAAAACCCTTTCAGGTCTAGCTAAGGTTAAATGTATGTAAGAATCAGTTGTTAATCATTAGTCAATCAGGTGCAGATGTCAAACTACCTACACAAACTTTC
Organism: Lissotriton vulgaris; assembly: GCF_964263255.1. NCBI lineage: Eukaryota > Metazoa > Chordata > Amphibia > Caudata > Salamandridae > Lissotriton > Lissotriton vulgaris. The sequence continues at coordinate 362,211,687 of NC_141697.1, forward strand.
AACAAGCTGCGTTTTTTACTTAAAACAAATAGCTCCTTTAACTTTTTTCTAATCTTTTTGGGGTTTTTGGGAATGTCAAACAAACACATTTGTCTGAGACCACAGTGCAATTCAAGTATTCAATGAATGAATGAATGAAATTATTTAAATAAAATGTATATAGCGCAATGGCTACCCTGAGGCCTCCCAGCGCTGTGGACTAACACAGAATGACAGGAAAGGAGAGGATTAGTTGCATTTATTGAAAAGAACGTTTTTTAGGAGCTTTCAAAATGAGAACAGGTTATGCTCCTTCCGCAGGTAGAGTGGGAGGGTGTTCCAGGAGTTGGCAGCATTATGAGAGAAGGAGCGCCAGCCGCATCCAGCCTTCCTTATTCTATGTGTGATGACTAGGAAGGAAGACAGAGCGGAGATCTCTGGAAGGTTGATACTGGGTGATCATGGATTGGATTGTCACTGGGACCTTCTTTCAGAAGACCCTGTGAGTCAGGCACATGGCCATAATCTGGATCCTTGCCTTGACTGATAGCCAATGGAGGCTCCTTAGTGCAGGTTTCGCAGATTGCCGTCGGGGGACCTGAAGGAGCATGCGAGCAGCACAGTTCTGAATGATCTGGAGCTTTTGGACGGTGACTTGGGGGGTAGAAGGAATTCCCATAGTCCAGGCGAGAAAGGAGAAGGACTTGAACCATGCTCCTTCTCGCCTGAAAAGGGAGAAGGGGAAGGATCTTGCGGAGCATCCTCAAGAGGCCGTAGAAGGTGGCTGAGGTTTTAACGGCCTGGAGCAGAACTGCAATCTTTAATACAAAAAGTAAAAAAGGACAAACAACGTTCACTTTTGTAGCAATTAAAAGTAATTTGCTCTTGATTAAAAACTCAATTTTCATCAAACAGTCTGCAAAGCTAACAATGGCACAACACAGGCATATTGTATTATTCATGCGCAAATTGAGACAATCCAACCAGCCATGTCCTTTGGATTTGAAACACCACATTTTTGAAAGGGTCACTTTTATGTACGAGTCATTGCACACAGCAAGCTTCATTTTTTGGGCACTGCTATGAACATCAGTCCATTAATCTGCATTTCAAAACAAATAAGCTGGCTGACTATAGATGGATGTTGTTATACTTGCCAGTACGAATCTAGATACACCCTGTGCCTCCATAAGCATTAAGAGGATGCCAGAGACATCCTATTGGGCACCTGGAAATGTGTAAATCAAGATACTATTGTTGGATTGGCTGAAGAGAATAATTTCATTCCCTGTTCAAACATCTCAGAACAAGAACACTGCATTCCCAGATACAACCAGCATGCTTACTACATCTTTGATGCAGGACAGAACTTCTTTTCAGAAGATTTGGACCAAATTGCAGATGCGCTACATACGGAATTCCATAACCACTTACGAAAGTTTCTTCAGTATCACAGCAATGTATTTTTTTTTACCATAGGAGTCAGAAGTATCACCCAAAGTTTATTTAAAATGCATTTTCTTTGATATGAGAGCAGCTTGTGGCCAACCAGCCTGACCCAGGATCTCCTCCATGAGTCTCCAGAAAGTTTATGCTCTCAAATTAATCTCCCACATAGACATGTAGGATGGGTTACTTGGGCATGAGGCATCAAAAACAGGAAAACAAACGATAGCAAAGACAGCCTAGCCCCCCTCCCTCCTCTTCCCCCCATTTCTGCTATATAATTTAATAATACTCTTACTGGACACAACAGGACCTATACATTTCCAGATAAAGTGAAGACCCGTTTTTTAAAGTTTTGGATATGGTGGTACGACTATCATATGCAACCTCTATAAAACAACAAATACCTTGGTAAAACATTCATACTGATGCCAGTGATCCTTTCTACCTTACTAAGACATCCCTAAATATGCCTATTGCTCAGAGTCTGCAGTGGCAACCTGGAGGAGGTTGAGGATATTTTACATGGATAGTGTGACTTGTATATCCATGACATGCATAACTACGTAAGTGATTTTGAACACTGCCAATTTGAAACGAATTCTCTCGCTTGAACTGCTTCCAATCAGGATAAATGTAATCATGTGCATATGTACTGATTATTGACTCAAGAAATCTAACCCAAAGATAGATGGTCTCATTTAGAGTTTTGAGGGCAACCCACCGACCACATGGGTAGACTGAAGGGGAGCAACAGTGATGGCTTAATAACATCCACTGCCCTGCCATACTACCACCTATAATGTTTGCATGTCGCCGCCTCCTTGGCAAAGATATCGACGCCTTCAGATGCGCTGTTGCCGCAACGGGTCTTCTGACGGCAGGTAATGGTTGCGGACAGGCCACCACGTTTTGTGTTGCTGCACAGTAAACCTTTTTGCTGTGGAAAAACAAACTCTCAAAGCAGGAGTTTCTTTTAGTAAATCAAAAAACTAATGTCTCTGAGAACCTGGAAGTTTTCTCCCTGGGTTTGGGGGTCACTTTGCTTTTTCTGTTCAGGATCACCAGGGTTTACCTGGCAGACACAGACAGGAGAAAAATAAATAAATAAAATAAATGTACATCGGACTGTGAATGAATGGGACAGGCAATCAGTTTGGCAGATAGTGTACTTTGCTGCAGAGTACCCTGTCTGCCAAACTCTGGCGTTTGTCTGTGGGCAGAATGAAGAAAAGCAAACTACTAGTAGCTTATGCAAAATGCTTTAACATTACAATATGGACTACAAAGAGTAGAAAGAAACGCATTCTTTTGCCCACTACTGCACTTCCAAGTGCATGATTAGTTTAAACACTTAGCTTTTGCATAATCCTGTATCCGTTGAGGCACTCAAAATTTTGAACGGGTTCAATACTGATACTGGAGTCACAAGGCATTTGATGAACACTCAAAAATGGAGATTAAAAGAATAAAACACACAGTCACTCTATCAGTACGTAGACCCAAAACCTTACTTCTATTGTGCAAATGAGGGGGTCATTACGATGGTGGTGAACCCGCCACTGGCAGCCTGCCGGTGGCGGATTCACTGCCATCGCAAAGCACTACTCCGCCCACCAGATTACGATGGTGGGCGGTGTGCATGGCGGGCAGAAAGTCCATCCACCACGGGCCCGAACCAGGCAATCGTTAGATTGCCTGGCAGACCCACCCGCATCAACAAAATGTTGGCGGTGCCTAGTAAGCACCGTCCGCCATATTACGTTCTGATTCAAGCCAGCCTTTGAATGGCGGTTCCTCTGCCATTCAAAGGTTGGCGAAGATTGACTTCAGGGGCCCATTGCGGGCCTCCCCTGTGCAGGGGCACTTCCTTGAAGCAATTTGGAGGCACAATAGGCAGGCACCGCGTAGTGCCCGGCACGTAGTGCAAGGAAATGGAAACTGTGCGTCATTAACATTGCGCCCGATGCTGCAGCCAGCAGCACCCACCACAATGTTAAAGATAGTAGATGCAACCGCCATTGTGGCGGTGGCATCTTAATACCCCAAGTGGTACCGCCGCCTTGTAGGCGGAAGGACCCACTCCCCGACACAATGGTGGACAGACTGAAGTCCGTCCGCCATCGGAATCAACCGCTAAATATCCATATTTCACCTTGGAGTCAACACTGCATTGATTTAAGTGCATATGCATACCGACGATGTTCTGTGAAGACCCCATGATAAGGACCTTCAATTTAATATTGCCCAACAGGAGAACACAGCTTTGTTTGCACTAGTTTGCGTATGCACAAATATCATTTCATATATACACTTGTGAAAGTGTGCAGAAAACAAAGCACAATACTTTGAGTTGTATGTGGATTTGTGCATGCAAGAGTACAAAAAGCAAGCAATGAAAATGGCAATAGGTCTCGCCTTTGATTAAGTTAAAGCCATTTGCTTTGCTAATGGTATTGTATTCTAGCTTTGCATTATTTAGTGTATATTTGTGATATGTGCATATATTTGCTCTCCCCTCACCCCTTTCGTCTGCCTCATGCTATTGCAATCCTCACTATACGAAATTAACACAAATACTGTTCTTCTATTCATTCACCTCCCAAATCTGAAACACTGCTCTTTTCCTACTAACGCTAAGCTTTAAACTACTACACAGCTAGCAAAACAATTCTAACTACATACAACTACAATATATCACAAATATACACTAAATAATGCAAAGCTAGAATACAATACCATTAGCATACCAAATGTCTTTAACTTATCAAAAGCAAGCCCTATTGCATTTGCAATGCAATAGGTCTCGCATTTGTGAGCGTTTGAGCTATTGGCGTTGTAAATGACAATGCCTTTTATTTATGGGTTTTGAAAACCTGCAAGCAGCGCGTAAACACCTACTTTGTACTTCTAGTGGTTGCTTACGAGAAGCAAGGCTGGCAGTAACTGCGCCTATTTTACAGCCAGACTTGCTTCTCGTAAGCAAGAACTACAAGTACAAAGGGGGTGTTTACACAATGCTTGCAGGTTTTCTAAACATAAATAACAGGCATTTGTCATTTAGAATGCCAATAGCTCAAACTCTCGCAAATGCAAGACCTATTGCATTGCAAATGCTTGTTGCTCCTTGTAGCTGGTTCTTCTGCTGGATCCTAATATCTGTCCTTTTCTTTTACCAGCTCCTTCAGGAGGAGTTTGGTGATCATCATTTCCCATCATTTGTATTCGGCTTTCAGGATTCTTAAGGTTTGTCAATACTATTTTCCCCCGTTTGTGGGGTATGCCTTCTATTTGGACCCTCTAATGGAGGCATTTGGCAGCTTTCATGTATACTTTTCCTGAGTAGGGTGGCAGTGGCTACAGAAAGGAGTCGCCCTTCTTCAAACAATTTAGATAAAGACTCGCGAGATTTCAAATAGCAAGTCTTTGACAGATGTTCAACTACTGCCTGCCTCCAAGCGGTCCCTTTAAATGATATGCCCTAATCAGATATTGTAACAGATTAATGGACACAAGTTTATCTTAATTTCAAAAATCCCCTGCCTTCTACGATCTGCAATGCCAAAAGAAAAGTGGAAGCCTCAGAATCCTGAAGCAAGTCAAGTGTAGCCGAGGTTCACATTTAAGTTCCAATCAAAATGGATTTCATTTTCTGAATTGATCTTAACACCTTTTGCGCGGCGGCACAAATTCTGCTGCGGTGCTGGTGAATTAATGAGTGGGCGGGGTTCGTACGCCGTCCGCCAACCGCCCCCCACACCCCCCCCCCAGCAGAAACGCCGTAGAGAAAGCCGGTAAAAGAGGGATCAAGGGTGTCCCCTTTTGTTTACTTGCGGAACGGACCCGTCATTGCAGGCCGCTCCACCGAGGGGCCTATGATTATTGTTAAAAGGCCCAGAGGGGCCCGTCCTTGCCCGTACCTGCCTCCATTTTTGTTCCCTCAGTTGCCTCGCCAGACAGTGGGCAGCTGCAACAATTAGCCTACTTATACTTGAAGTCCCAGAACGGGGCTTGGGGGACAGTTCTTGGCACAGTTGTGGTGCCAGTCCAAGAGCACAGATGAACCAGGGCCCATTTGCTTTGTCCCCAGCCGCGCCGCACCAGCGCGGGCGGCTGCAACGTCTCTCCCTACTGATGCAGAGGGCACATTGCGGGTCCAGGCCCCATGTGGTATTTTCAGCTGTCCAGCAAGTAGAGGGCAGCTGCACCATTTAGGTCTTTCTTTTAGGGGACCTGTTGAGGTAGGAGTGAGACGCACTCCTTCGCCCCCATCTATTCCTTCACAGCTGCGCAACACTTAGTGACAGCTGCAACGTTTAGGTTTGCGCAAAGTGCGCACCCTTGACTTTCGCTGCCTAGGCAGCCGCCCTGACTTTCGGACAGAGGGCATTTGAGCCCCTTAGAGATGGCTAGTTGGCCAGGGGGACTATTAGGTTTGTAGGGCGCCAGGCCCTAATGTGATTTATATAGGTGCTAGGAAATGTAATTTATATGGTATGTTTTATGCACCCTGTTTTTATGCCTCCAGATGTGCTTTTAGGATTACGACGTTTTACTTACTGTGTATTGTTCTATTTTATTCTCTGCTGTGGTTTAGGTTTGATTTATTCCCTACTGCAGTTCATGTCAGTAAGTTTATTTCCTAATGCGAGTTATGTTTAGGAGATTATGGTCTACTATGTTTAGGCTTATGAGGTTGGCACAGAATATATTTCTGGCCTTATGTGATACTGTACATGATATGATTTATGTTACAGGTTGATGCAGAGTATAGTGTGCCAGTAATTACTGGTTGTGGTCTACGTTCAGGATAGGTTATTACTTTTATTTTATTTTACCAAGTGATGATTCTGACAGTGGCCCGGTCAGTGTAAATAATCCCTTGTAAATATTGGCCCGTGCCAGTTGGCACAGTGTATATTGTGCGATTACCATTTAATGTGTTTTATGATAATACAAAGGCTATTTTTATATATAACCTTGTGTGGAGTTCCTTTTGTGGTGTGCCTAGTATGTTGTTACTGTGTGTGTTGTGCAAATGCTTTACACATTGCCACCGAGATAAGCCTGTCTGCTCATGCCAAGCTACCAAGGGGGTGAACAGGGGTCATCTTTGGCGTGCAACTTCCTTTCCCTGACTAGAGTGGTGGTCTCTGCCTGGCTTTGGCGCAAGCCCTAGCCAATTTACAAAGAAATAATTCCCTTGAACAGAGCTAGATAAACAGAGCACGAAGGTAAAAAAAAAACAATAAAAAGATTCACTAATGTAAAAAGAATTCTTAACAATTTATTGAAAATACAAATGTTAAAAAAGTGGACATACAAGAACCACTATGGCAAAAATTAAAAAAAAACAATAATACTGTTTGACATTCAATATTGACCAGCAAGATTGAAACATAAAGACAGAACACAGTGAGACATGAAACTTGTACAGTACTAAATGTATATTCCAACTCGGTTTCCAACACCTATGTTGTGCACACCACAGAATAGCATATCAACAAAGGTGTATGAGTCATGAATTATACTGAGATAGTGCGTCGACGCGTTTCGGTGGGTTTCCACGTTTTTGTCCACCTTTGTCAAGACAACATTTGGTGTCTGTCGTTGCGAGTGGGTCAATATGATCTCCCTTGAGTTTCTCTTTTGAATGTGGTCCGATTTTCGCTATTAATCACATCGGAGCGTGTTTGAATAAAGATTTGGGCTTTATATATTCCCCTCTTTGGTTAAAAAAGTCATATGCAATTGACTCCTGATATTGGAACTTGAAGGCGTTAACTTTAGCTGTTGTCTAGTATTTAGGCCTTGTGATACGTTTTCTTTTATTTATTAAAAGACCAGAGGCGCTTCAGTCGTGTCCTTGCGTCGTGAATTAATGTTTCAGATTGTGGAGCAGAGGGACTGCTTACTTCCCTGGTTCTAGGAGTTTTTTTTTTTTTAAAAGGTACCAGAGGCGCTTTCGTCATGTCCCTGTGGCGCATTGGCGTATATCACTGCTGTTCCGTCAGGGACAGCCTGCTTCTCTGGTTACGAAAGGTATGCAAGCCCTAGCCAACCAGAGATCCCATTTCTAACTCTGACGTGCACTGCACTCTGACAGCAGAACAGTATTAATGTCCATAATGTATATAACTTGCTTATCGTGGCTGCTGTTGCTCTCATTTTTACATTACATGGACAGCTATAACTTTTTTTTATATCAAACGTGGTCATGTGCCTAGAGACAGAACGTGCACTTGTGCACACAATGTCGGGGCTTTAAGTAAGCCGGGTCTCACCGGTGCTGAGCACTAGCAGTTTTTTAAAGGGGGCCTTGAAACAGGTCTCTATCGGGCTGTGTTTTGTGCCCTGGCGGTCTTTGATTTTTCCGGACTGCAGTGACACCAGGCACATAGATGTGCGCATCGTTACACTTCTCACTCTTTGAGAAGTTACAGCATGCCAGGTGAGCACATCGATGTGCGCAAGCTCACACTGCACACTTCTCACTAGTGTAGAAGTTACGGCATGACGTCATGCCAGGTGAGCGTTGTAGGGGGGGGGGGGGTGGGGGGGGGGGGAAATCCTTCAAAGAGTAATTTTCTCTCTGAATTTCCCTTCTCTTTTTGAGACTTAGCAGCATTGTCGTGGTGTCACCAGGGCTGTCAGTGGAAGCTTTTTCGATATTATATACAAGACATAGTTGCTGCTTATTTATCTTCTGCAAGTAACAACCATTGACAAAGCAAATAGACCTGACATGTTATAGATATGATGTTACTTGTTGTATCATATCATATATCTGGATGCAATGACAGAAACAGTAAAATACAAGTCGGGCAGAACACTATGCTAAGCACAGATTATTAGCATATGTGTTTTAAGCCACACCCTTAATTACATTGGCCATGCCCCTTTGAGAGAGCGACCCTAGATTTTTCATCCCACTTAAAGCCCTGCACAATGTAACTAAGTGCTTGCAAGCAGAATGAATCTGAATTCAACTACATACTGAAACATGCAGAAGTGAAAGCAAGCAGCAGCATGGGCAAGCCAACCAGCACAGCGTGGAGGTTGAAAAGTATTTCAAAACCTCATTAGCTTCTGTGCTGTATTTACCTTGCAGCCTCAACTGGCCCTCTTCAATCACCTTGTTGCAGCACCACTTCCAAGCCAATCAATGAAGCTGCTTGGTTGCAGACCTTGCACCAGCACACCAGTACCTGTAGATATTCAGTTCATCTTGTGCTGCCTAAATTGAAAAGCTATGTGCATCTCCTGCCCTGGACGCATACTTCTGGCGCACTAACACAACACGCCACACTAGCCCACATCCTGCATAAAGAAATCACAACTGTCAAATGCACCTCTCACCCCACAATGCACAGATTCACTCGAGCTGCACAAAGTAATGGGCTCCCACTGACGGTCAAACATGAAGCAGTTTTTAACAAGACTTGAGAGCTGCTGAAAATGTAATGAAAATAAATGACCATAATGCCAATCCTAGGTCAGAGTTATAAAACACAAATTTGGAAGCATGTTCAGTAGTATTTAATAGCAGCAGCGAAAGACAAGAACATACTGATACAGCTGCCTGTGGAGGCTTTCTGTAATCCAGACCACGTGCTCAGCATAACATAGGAGGGTCACTTTGCGACATTCTTTAATCAGTGCCCCTTGAAGCGTGGCTCTTAATTGAAAGCACGTTGGGACTAGGGCCGCTGATACATGGGGGCTGTAGGGGCCAGGCACCCCACCATCATAATGCTGATGGTGGTACTTACGCTTTAGCTTTAAACATCTGAAGCTAAAGCGTGTGTGCCGGGATTGCTTCAAAAGTAAGGAAATAAAAATAAAGAAATAGAAAAAAAATGCACATTTTCTAGGTCTCGTGGCATTAACCGCGCCAAAGCGCGGTCTCGCCAGAGACCCATTGTCACTGGCTCAGCTTCCCAGGAGATAAGAGCTGGCCACGTGCATCTTGAAAAATCGGATCGGCGCGGGCCGCGCGCGAGAGAGAGAGAACGCACACGCTGTGGCCATCTCCTGTCTCCTGGGAAGCGCAGACACACACAGCCACACCTCCCTCTGCACGCATGTGCACACACAGAGACACACACACATGAGCGCACATACACGCACGCACACATACATACAGACACCCCCCCCGCCGCAGCACACACGCACATGCGCACACACACACAAGCGCAAATTTTTACTGAAGGCAGCTCAGCGGGTACGCCACATCTCCTCCTCCCCAATCGTGCCCATGATAGCGTCATATCCCTGTTCACACTGGTCTCCTGGGGCTCTGCTTCCCTTCCTTGCTCTTCTGACTGCTTCCACCATCCCTCATCCTTCCTATCCAGTACAGCAGATGGTAAAACCCCCGGTCTTCTGACCCCTTCCGCCATCCCTCATCCTTCCCGAGTACAGCAGTCGGTAATAACCTAACAGTAAACAGGGTCTATCTTACTTGAGGTGAAGTAGACGCAACTAAAGCCTTCTCTTAGACTCGTTCTCAAAGATGGGCGGCACCTACTGACTGTAAGAGGTTGGCTCAGGCAGAGGCACATGCGGCCTTCACAACCAATCAACACTTTTGGAATTCTTTATAGGGCGCTAGGATTGGCTGGGGTGCCTCCCAATACTTCAATCGTAGATCAACTAACACGTTACCAGTACTTTCCACTAGTAGATGACGCCCAATATATGTTCAGCCGTAGTATTGGTTATTATGCAACCCGGAAGTGTTAAAAATTATGGACCAATAACGTCCGTTTGAAGATTAGCTACGGACGCCGGACATGAAGCTGAACTTGTGGAGGGATCCTGTAAGTATTTGACAGGTGGCCACTGCAAGCTCAAGACATGGTGGTTAATGTAACCAGGTGTGTGTTGTGGTGTGAGATGGCAGGTATGTTGATGTCAGAGATACAGGTTAGGGGAGTTGGGTCAGGTGGTTGAATGGTGCAGTGCTTGTTGTGTAGTTAACATTGATCGGGGAATGAAGGAAGGGGCAGTGAGTGGGTGGCAGCTGGGGGTAAATCTTCTATGGTTTGTAGTCGAAAAGTAGGTTGTAGATGACCAGAGACCAGTGGAAACGGATGACAGTAGGTGGCATGGCCATCCGCATTGTACTAACGCAATTCTATGTCTGCATAAATTAAATTTGATAAAATACATTAAATTAAAGTGAATTATTTTCTGAAGCATTTACCAGTAAGGAACTTGAAGTTCTGGTTAAAAACTTATTCTACTTTTTTTTCTGTTTTTCTGAATTATTCAACACCTTTCCTCGTTTAGAAATTTCCTCCATCGAACCGCGTCCTAATGTTTTAACTCATTTTAACAACTGCATTTTGAAATTCCAGGTCTTCATAGCTTTTACGGTGGAGACGATTTCTTGATTGAGACCTCTGAATTCTACACTGTAGTTCATTTACCTTCAAATTCAACAACTGTGCGTCCGTGCCTGAGGTGCATCATCAGAGCTGTGTGAATAATAACTGCGTCAGCCCCGTGCGTGAGGTGCATCATCAGAGCTGTGTGAATAATAACAGCTGTGAGCCCGTGCGTGAGGTGTATCATCAGAGCTGTGTGAATAATAACAGCTGTGAGCCCGTGCCTGAGGTGCATCATCAGAGCTGTGTGAATAATAACCGCGTCAGCCCCGTGCGTGAGGTGAATCATCAAAGCTGTGTGAATAATAACAGCTTTGAGCCCGTGTCTGAGGTGCATCATCAGAGCTGTGTGAATAATAACTGCGTCAACCCCGTGCGTGAGGTGCATCATCAGAGCTGTGTGAATAATAACAGCTGTGAGCCCGTGCCCGAGGTGCATCATCAGAGCTGTGTGAATAATAACTGCGTCAGCCCGTGCGTGAGGTGCATCATCAGAGCTGTGTGAATAATAACAGCAATTAAGCTAAGTTGAATGCGATTCCGAATATTTCTAGCCTATTTTCTTTATCCTTAGGATGTGCCAGGGACACTCCAACCCCCCTCCTGAGACCCATGGTGCAGATAGCGCCAAACTTTAAAGTGAGATTTGTAATTTTACATGAAACTTATGTTTGTGGGTCACTGACTTTTTGTCCATTGATCCTCTGAAACACTTATACTATGTGATTTTAACCCCTATTAAGCCACTCATGGCTTTTTTAAATCACTTTTTGTCACTACACTTCCCAGAACTAGAGTTATCATCCCCAGAGGGTTTGCGGATGGTGTTTAATTCTAGTAGCTAGTTTGGGAACACATTTGCTGCCACTTATTTGGAGCACCTTGAACAGAAAAACGTTATGGCACGGCCCTACAAATAATTGTTTGTTTGTCTTATGTGTCTGTTTGTATTCTTGTTCCACAGGTGCCGATACACTCCACAACTAGGAGTGATTTTTCGGAATGAGCATTTGCTCTTCCAATTTTTATGCACTTTAAACACTTTTTTCATTTATTTTTCACTTTCACGCCCCCAGGTTAGGGTGGACGATTAGAGAGTCCATACCGCCGGGGTTTATCATTGTCCTGACTAATGCCTAGGTAAATTAATACCACCACTAAGGCTGAAACATGTTGACTAAGTTAAATCTGAATTAAACCATCCATTACCTTTGGCTTTAAAATTCAGACACATAGAACCCTTTTACTTGTGTCCTAGGGATCATTAATAAACTTTTTTTAGATACCCTTTAGACACTTTTAAGTTTAATTTACCCTCACAACACACCCTTCACACAAAACCAGCTCCGCAGTCTCCTGGCGTCGCAGCACACCGAAGAGGCATTAGGTCTCTTCGGTGGGGCCCGATGATGAAGCATGACACTGACCAGGTCGGTGTGTGAGGGCTTTCTTCTCAAACCCAAATAGGGTGCGAACTCCACGAGTCTTTCGGCTCCATCTAAGTGGCTTATAAGAGACCTCAACCTCTCTTTTTTTGTTTACTGACATATTATTGGGGATTAAGAGAGTGTTCTTGTACTTCCCTACCTCTCCCATTGTTATTCTGAATAATAACTGCGTCAGCCCCGTGCGTGAGGTGCATCATCAGAGCTGTGTGAATAATAACAGCTGTGAGCCCGTGCGTGAGGTGCATCATCAGAGCTGTGTGAATAATAACAGCTGTGAGCCCGTGCCTGAGGTGCATCATCAGAGCTGTGTGAATAATAACCGCGTCAGCCCCGTGCGTGAGGTGAATCATCAGAGCTGTGTGAATAACAGCTTTGAGCCCGTGTCTGAGGTGCATCATCAGAGCTGTGTGAATAATAACTGCGTCAGCCCGTGCGTGACGTGCATCATCAGAGCTGTGTGAATAATAACAGCTGTGAGCAACAGCATACTCTTGCACACACTCTCACTGCTCACCAATTCAAAGTTTTCTAAAAATATTATGCAACGCATGGTCATAAACAATGCCAATAACTCAAACTTTAATGCTGCGAGACCTATTGCATTCTACATGCTTGTTTAAATATTCCTGGCACCTGCGATTTAGCTTCAGATGTTTCAAGCTAAAGCGCGGGTACGGCAATTGAAACAAAAGTAAACCAATAGGAAGAAAAAATGTCAGGCAGATGTTTTATTTACTTTTGTTGTAATAGTGGCCCCGGCACAGCTGCCCCATTATAGGTAAACAGGGAAGAAAAAAAAAGCACGTAATCAGTTACCCCATTTCTAATATGTTGTCCTCAGAGGGAGAGAGGCTGTGGTTTAGCGGTTAGAGCTGCCGACCTGAGAGCTGGGGGACCACTGTTCGAGCCTCAGCATCGGCTCAACACGATCTTGCAATTATAAATAAATAAACAGGGAAAAGAAAGGACAACAAAAATAACAAACACAACACACAATCATATCAACAAAAAAAGTGCTTAGCGCCTAATTAAGAGACTCTGTCTCCCTCCGCAAGTAAAAGATCCAATCCTGGTGGACGGGGCCAAAAGAAGACAACCAGGAGGGATTAAAATGCCTCTGATGCAATTATTACACTACGCAGAATCTTTACAGTCATCCCCCTCTCCCTGAACTGCTGTTCCTACCATAGACAGCCTACACAGGCCTAACCTTCTCTCTGTAATACTCCCTTCGCCTTAGACCGGCCATGTGTCTCAGAGGCACTCCACATGCAGACCTTGCAGGCGCTTTCCTCTTCTGGGTAATCCTCTCCCTGCCTGGACAGATGATATTACCCTCAATGTCTTATACATAAAAAATCCTCAATCAAACACAATACTTTGATTTTAAAAAAATCCTAGACCTCTTGGATTTGCCATTGCTTGTGATTCACCTGCCAGTTACATTTGTAGTCACCAGAGTGTGCAGATATTTTCTTAAATAATGTTCTATTTTAATCTGCCCAAAAACGACAGAAGCATTCTAACTTGCTTTATCGAGTACTTAATTTGAAAATTGAAAATAAGGTACTTGAACAGCAGCAGCCTTGCTACAAACAACAGAACATCCATGTTGCAGTCCTTTACACGATTGATATTAATGATAGTACGTTTTATGTAAAGTACAAGGTCCTTATTGTACGTTTTAGGTGAAGTACAAGGCCCTATTTGTAAATGATGAATGAGGTTAATGACACTTAAAACCCCAGTGTGGTAGAATATGTGATATTTAACAGCACAGTACAATTTTGTCACCTCTTCTATGGCAGCCCAAATTTAAAAATCATATATTTTTTAATTAATGAGTGCAAAAGTAGCTTCACATACTGTAAGGTATATAATGAACTGGTGTGGTTGAAAAATGAGATTTTGGGTACCAAATACAAGGGGCCAGCAGTTTGTACCAAAGGAAATTATTAGTTTCACCTGCCCATTCAAAAGAAATATGATTCACCACCTGAAGTAAATGGCAGCAAAGTGAAAGTACTCTTCCCTTTGGATACTGTACAACAGTGCCTCACAAACATTTTAAAACCGCGCCCCCACCTAGATTTAATGTACATGATTCGGCTGATTTTAAAATGTAATAAAGTATCATGTGGTAGTGCACTGTCATTTAGAGACAGCACATTTTCCATTGAAAGGGTCAATAAAACTGCATAAACAGTTTTAGAGGTAAAACTGTATTGCACACAAATGATAATGTGTGAAAAATGGGTTTCAGTGAATATTATTTGTGCATCACCAAGTAAAGTGTCTTGATTTGTTCTGATCCTACTAAAATCTTTGTTTCTATCACACTACAAAATTACAAAAAATGTGCTTCGTTTTGGTTTCCTAACAGCACAATGTGCACAGTTTTTACCAGTATTTACGTGTTGTTGTGGGTTAAGAAACAAGCACTGGTAATGCATAGGTTTCGCCTATGTAACGAATAAAGAGCTGTTTTGTTATGTTACGTTATGTTAACCAGATTTGTAGAGCACGCAGCTGCCCCAGCAAAGGGGCGTCCCGGCGCTATAATGGACAAAAAGCCGGACACAAGCAGTACCAAAGACACAACCATAACAACTCTAGGAATCTGAAGGAAAAAGGAAGGTTTTTACGGCCTTCCTAAAGACCAGAAGTTTGTCAATAGCGCGGATATGGACAGGAAGAGAGTTCCATAGCCTGGCAGCGAGCACTCTGAAGGAGGGGCCACCGGCCCTAGCCCTCTTGAATGGCGGGACTGTGACCAGATGGAGTCCTGAAGATCTTAGAGACCGCGGGGGTACATACGACAAGATAAAATGCTCCAAGATCTGAGGAGAGGAGTGCTCCAGAATTTTAAACGAAAGGCAAAGAGACAAACTTAATCCTTTGGGCAACAGGGAGCCAATGGAGTTTATAGATGGTTTTTTTGGCCGAACAGAATCTGGGCAAGCCTACCAGAGCCCTGGTGGCAGCGTTTTGAACGCGTTGAAGTCTGGAAAGTTCGGCCTGATTAGCTCCCAGCAGAAGGGAACTCGCGTAGTCCGACCTGGACAAAATCGTAGCTTGTACAATAAGCTGTCTGGTTGGAGCATCAAAGAATTTAAAAATGGGTCTGAGTCCCGAAACACGTGGCAGCGGTTTTCTTAGTGTGAGAGACAAAACTAAGGTTAGAATCCAACCAGACCCCTAGGTTTTTAACCTCCGTGGCAGGGATAGGGGTTGGGCCGAGCTCAGATGGCCACCAATGATCACCCCAGAGATGACTCTGCCTGCCAACAATGAGCACCTCAGTTTTTTTGGCGTTCAATTGCAGGCAATTGTCTGTCATTGAACGGGCCACTGAGCTGATTCCCTCACGGAACTTAGCCGCCTCAAGGTCGGAGGCCCCACTTATCGCAACCGCCAGCTGCGTGTCGTCAGCGTAGGACACCATAGTCAGGTTCCAACGCTTGGCGACAGCAGCCAGCAGCTGCACATAGAGATTGAAAAGTGTGGGGCTAAGAGCCGACCCCTGCGGAACACCCTGTGCGATAGGATAGGGTTTAGATTGGAAGGGAGGAGTGAAAACCCTGAATGTGCGACCAGATAAAAACGATCGGAACCATTCGAGTGCCACGTTGTCGACGCCTGCCTCACCCAAACGCTGTAATAGAACAGCGTGGGAGACTGTGTCGAACGCGGCACTAAGGTCAAGAAGCACCAGTGCCGCCGTTTGACCAGAATCAACCAAAGTTTGCAGGTGATCGACCATTGAGATCAGCGCAGTCTCAGTGCTGTGGCCAGGTCGAAAGCCATTCTGCGAAGGGTCTAAAATATTGGCAGAATGGAGATGGTTGGATAGGATGGCATTGACGTGGGCCTCGGTCAGTTTTGCCACCCACGGCAGAAGGGATATGGGACGATAGTTCTCCAATTTTGATGGGTCTAGGGCAGGTTTTTTTAAAATGGGCATCACCTGGGCTTGTTTCCAACTACCAGGGACAGAGCCTGACGTCAGGGATAAATTAATACGGTCGCATAAAGGAGGGAAACAGAGTGAGGCAGATTCTCTGAATTGGGCAGGTCGTAGAGGATCCATTGGTGAACCTGATTTGACTTTCACCGCAATTTTATTAAATTCCTCCATCGAGAGCTCTGGGAGATAGGATAGGGTTTAGATTGGAAGGGAGGAGTGAAAACCCTGAATGTGCGACCAGATAAAAACGATCGGAACCATTCGAGTGCCACGTTGTCGACGCCTGCCTCACCCAAACGCTGTAATAGAACAGCGTGGGAGACGGTGTCGAACGCGGCACTAAGGTCAAGAAGCACCAGTGCCGCCGTTTGACCAGAATCAACCAAAGTTTGCAGGTGATCGACCATTGAGATCAGCGCAGTCTCAGTGCTGTGGCCAGGTCGAAAGCCATTCTGCGAAGGGTCTAAAATATTGGCAGAATGGAGATGGTTGGATAGGATGGCATTGACGTGGGCCTCGGTCAGTTTTGCCACCCACGGCAGAAGGGATATGGGACGATAGTTCTCCAATTTTGATGGGTCTAGGGCAGGTTTTTTTAAAATGGGCATCACCTGGGCTTGTTTCCAACTACCAGGGACAGAGCCTGACGTCAGGGATAAATTAATACGGTCGCATAAAGGAGGGAAACAGAGTGAGGCAGATTCTCTGAATTGGGCAGGTCGTAGAGGATCCATTGGTGAACCTGATTTGACTTTCACCGCAATTTTATTAAATTCCTCCATCGAGAGCTCTGGGAGAGAGCACAAAGACATGGTTGTCTTCGGGCCAGATTCCAGCTTCTCCGAAGATGCGGATGAGCCAGGAAAAGAACGGTAAATGGCCTCCGCCTTTTCCACAAAAAAGGCGGCCAGGCCCTCACAATGCGAGGCAGAGCAGATCTCAGCGACTGGGGCTCTACTGGCAGTAAGATCCTTAAGCACCTTGAATATTAATTTAGTAGGATTGGTGCTGATGTTAAATTCACGAGAAAAGTAAGCAGCACAAGCTTTACAGACCCCTCTATGATATTTCTTAATCCTAACAAGGTACTAAGTTTTCCTATCAGGCTGATATGACTTACGCCAGGCTCTTTCAGCTTGTTTACAAGATTTTCTTAGGAGCCGAAGCGAGTCATCATGCCAGGGACTGGATTTGGCGCGTCGGCGTTTACTCTCAGCAATTGGGATCAGGCAGTCTAAGGCTCCTGTCAGCCAGCTACAGAAAAGATTATAGCCCGACTCAGCGTCAGCAAAGGGGCCCGGAGGATATAGACCAAGAAGTCGATGAAAATCGGCTAGCTTCAGTTTTTTCCAAGGGCGTGTAAGAGACACAGGCGCAATCGCTCTGTGAGGAAAATCATCAATCGTAAGGTGCAGCTCTATAAGATGGCGATCAGTCCAGGCCATAGGCCTGGGAGGCAGCACCTTAGCTGAAGTTAGATTGGTAAAAATAGTGTCCAAAATGTGCCCACCAACATGAGTGTGATGATTAACCAGCTGAGATAGCTACTAGCCGCAGGAGAAAGGGGGGTATCAAAATGAAGATTTAAATCGCCCACTTTACTAAAGTTGGCAGCCCTTAAGGCTAGTGAGCTGACAGCTTCAGGGAGAGCTGGCCTAAAGGCAGCGTCCGGGCCCGGAGGCCGACAGATAAGTAGCCCAGAGAAAGTAAAATGGTGACTAACAGAGATAGAAAAATGGGCACTTTCGCAGCCTGCTATGTCCATAGCCTTCCATACACAAGAGTAGCACAGCAGCCGCAATGCCACCGCCTCTCGAGTTACGATTGTGGGTGAAAATCGCATACTCAGAAGGAAGAGCCAAATTAACCGCTGCCAGAGCTTCCTCATGCAGCCATGTCTCTGACATAAAAAGAATGTCAGGAGCTTCCTCCGTAAGTAGATTATGGACATCCAAATGGTGTTTAACCAACGACCTCACATTGAGATGGTAAACCTTAAAGTCATAAGGGACCTGAGATTTTACCAGCAGTGGAACAATACTGTCTAGGCATCCTAGGGGGGCTATCCTATAAGCAGAGATGGAAGCGGGAGATGAGAGTCTAAAAACGCACTTGGGGCACTGAAAAGGGCCGGAAAGAGGGTGTAGCGGTGTATGAGTGCAGGGCGAAGAATAGCGAAGACTAAGCAGGTCGGTTCTAGAATACATTCGTACAAAAGGGTTCAGAAACAACACGGAAGGAAAAAAGCTATAGAGCCCTGCCTTAGCCCTGACTCGGCGCTGACGAGCGCAGACGGGCAGGACTCTGGCACGACTCAGGCGCAGTGAAGGCACAGCCGCTGCGCGCTAGAGGGTAGGTTTAAATAGGTCGGGCGGGAGACAGACGCACCACTAGACCGCTCGGTTTGGCGCCTCCAAAACGGCAAAACCACACCTAAGATGGCAGCGAAAACAAACAAACTAGGAACCCACAGAACCCGGACCCGCTTAGCAGCGGTGCTTCAGCTATTATAGTGCAGGTAAGGGGCAGAAAGACCCACGATAAAAACAGGGGATAAAAGAAATAATAACAAAGATACAAAACGGGTTTTTTAAAAGCAATAGTCACAGGCTGCAGTGTAGCGTTGCAGCGTGTGAGTCCTCAGCACACTAGTGCTCGGGCACCTTGTCCAGGCTGACCCCCTAGAGGACCGGTCTTAAATAGGGTGGGCGGGAGACAGCCGCACCACTAGACCGCTCGGTATGGCGCCTCCAAAACGGCAAAACCACACCTAAGATGGCGGCGAAAACAAACAAACTAGGAACCCACAGAACCCGGACCCGCTAAGCAGCGGTGCTTCAGCTATTATAGTGCAGGTAAGAGGCAGGAAGACCCACGATAAAAACAGGGGATAAAAGAAATAATAATAACAAAGATACAAAACGGGTTTTTTAAAAGCAATAGTCACAGCCTGCAGAGTAGCGTTGCGGCGTGTGAGTCCTCCGCACACTAGTGCTCGGGCACCTTGTCCAGTTATCGCCTGGGAGAAGGAAAGAGCTACCCGACGGATAACACAGTAGTGGGGAGATTAAGGGGCCTTGCCAGAGCTACTGAGTCGAGAATTGGGTATCCTGATTCGAATATCGGCCGTGCAATATCCTTCGATTCTATGCAAATCACAATCTCTCCCGGTAATAAATTGTTATATAAATATGCTGCAATAATAAAAGGCAAAACTTAATGGAACAATAGTTCCACCAAAGCGGATGTTAATATTTCGGTGGTGAGAAACTGATAAGAGAAGCACAGGAGGGAAAAGCATTGGTAAATGCAGGAAAATATGCTACAGCCAATAGAAATGGAGAAATGGTAAGTGGCATGCACAGGAACCAATGAGAAGCCAGGAAAGAGAGAAGATGATTTAGAAAAGGGGGTGGTGATGAACAGAGTGTCTGAATTAAGCAGCCCACTCTTACCCAGTCCAAAGATCAGAGCTTGATCCATCACCGTTTTTTAGCTCACTGCACCATTCCAGCTCAGAACTTGGCTATATGCAAATTAGTCTGACCCTGGCCCAGTGCATCATGGGAACAGGGCAGACCAAACTACCAAGCCAATTCTTATACTGGGAAGGAAACAAGCTACCGGGGACCGGTTTCTGGCATTTCAGCCGTCTTCGGCCCGGCTTGCTTGAATCCTGATGGTGCAATGAGCTAGGGACTAACATCTGAGTATACCCTTCCACGCTTATGGTGGACAAAAATGATTCAGAAAAGGGGGTGGTGATGAACAGAGTGTCTGAATTAAGCAGACCACTCTTACCCAGTCCAAAGATCAGGGCTTGATCCATCACCGTTTTTTCATCTCACTGCACCATCCCAGCTCAGAACTTGGCTATATGCAAATTAGTCTGACCCTGGCCCAGTGCATCATGGGAACAGGGCAGACCAAACTACCAAGCCAATTCTTATACTGGGAAGGAAACAAGCTACCGGGGACCGGTTTCTGGCATTTCAGCCATCTTCGGCCCGGCTTGCTTGAATCCTGATGGTGCAATGAGCAAGGGACTCACATCTGAGTATACCCTTCCACGCTTATGGTGGACAAAAATGATTCAGAAAAGGGGGTGGTGATGAACAGAGTGTCTGAATTAAGCAGACCACTCTTACCCAGTCCAAAGATCAGGGCTTGATCCATCACCGTTTTTTAGCTCACTGCACCATCCCAGCTCAGAACTTGGCTATATGCAAATTGGACTGACCCTGGCCCAGTGCATCATGGGAACAGGGCAGACCAAACTACCAAGCCAATTCTTATACTGGGAAGGAAACAAGCTACCGGGGACCAGTTTCTGGCATTTCAGCCGTCTTCGGCCCGGCTTGCTTGAATCCTGATGGTGCAATGAGCTAGGGACTCACATCTGAGTATACCCTTCCACGCTTATGGTGGACAAAAATGATTCAGAAAAGGGGGTGGTGATGAACAGAGTGTCTGAATTAAGCAGACCACTCTTACCCAGTCCAAAGATCAGGGCTTGATCCATCACCGTTTTTTAGCTCACTGCACCATCCCAGCTCAGAACTTGGCTATATGCAAATTAGTCTGACCCTGGCCAAGTGCATCATGGGAACAGGGCAGACCAAACTACCAAGCCAATTCTTATACTGGGAAGGAAACAAGCTACCGGGGACCGGTTTCTGGCATTTCAGCCGTCTTCGGCCCGGCTTGCTTGAATCCTGATGGTGCAATGAGCTAGGGACTCACATCTGAGTATACCCTTCCACGCTTATGGTGGACAAAAATGATTCAGAAAAGGGGGTGGTGAGGAACAGAGTGTCTGAATTAAGCAGACCACTCTTACCCAGTCCAAAGATCAGGGCTTGATCCATCACCGTTTTTTAGCTCACTGCACCATCCCAGCTCAGAACTTGGCTATATGCAAATTAGTCTGACCCTGGCCCAGTGCATCATGGGAACAGGGCAGACCAAACTACCAAGCCAATTCTTATACTGGGAAGGAAACAAGCTACCGGGGACCGGTTTCTGGCATTTCAGCCGTCTTCGGCCCGGCTTGCTTGAATCCTGATGGTGCAATGAGCTAGGGACTCACATCTGAGTATACCCTTCCACGCTTATGGTGGACAAAAATGATTCAGAAAAGGGGGTGGTGATGAACAGAGTGTCTGAATTAAGCAGACCACTCTTACCCAGTCCAAAGATCAGGGCTTGATCCATCACCGTTTTTTAGCTCACTGCACCATCCCAGCTCAGAACTTGGCTATATGCAAATTAGTCTGACCCTGGCCAAGTGCATCATGGGAACAGGGCAGACCAAACTACCAAACCAATTCTTATACTGGGAAGGAAACAAGCTACCGGGGACCGGTTTCTGGCATTTCAGCCGTCTTCAGCCCGGCTTGCTTGAATCCTGATGGTGCAATGAGCTAGGGACTCACATCTGAATATACCCTTCCACGCTTATGGTGGACAAAAATGATTCAGAAAAGGGGATGGTGAGGAACAGAGTGTCTGAATTAAGCAGACCACTCTTACCCAGTCCAAAGATCAGGGCTTGATCCATCACCGTTTTTTAGCTCACTGCACCATCCCAGCTCAGAACTTGGCTATATGCAAATTGGTCTGACCCTGGCCCAGTGCATCATGGGAACAGGGCAGACCAAACTACCAAGCCAATTCTTATACTGGGAAGGAAATAAGCTACCGGGGACCGGTTTCTGGCATTTCAGCCGTCTTCGGCCCGGCTTGCTTGAATCCTGATGGTGCAATGAGCTAGGGACTCACATCTGAGTATACCCTTCCACGCTTATGGTGGACAAAAATGATTCAGAAAAGGGGATGGTGAGGAACAGAGTGTCTGAATTAAGCAGACCACTCTTACCCAGTCCAAAGATCAGGGCTTGATCCATCACCGTTTTTTAGCTCACTGCACCATCCCAGCTCAGAACTTGGCTATATGCAAATTAGTCTGACCCTGGCCCAGTGCATCATGGGAACAGGGCAGACCAAACTACCAAGCCAATTCTTATACTGGGAAGGAAACAAGCTACCGGGGACCGGTTTCTGGCATTTCAGCCATCTTCGGCCCGGCTTGCTTGAATCCTGATGGTGCAATGAGCTAGGGATTCACATCTGAGTATACCCTTCCACGCTTATGGTGGACAAAAATGATTCAGAAAAGGGGGTGGTGATGAACAGAGTGTCTGAATTAAGCAGACCACTCTTACCCAGTCCAAAGATCAGGGCTTGATCCATCACCGTTTTTTAGCTCACTGCACCATCCCAGCTCAGAACTTGGCTATATGCAAATTAGTCTGACCCTGGCCCAGTGCATCATGGGAACAGGGCAGACCAAACTACCAAGCCAATTCTTATACTGGGAAGGAAACAAGCTACCGGGGACCGGTTTCTGGCATTTCAGCCGTCTTCGGCCCGGCTTGCTTGAATCCTGATGGTGCAATGAGCTAGGGACTCACATCTGAGTATACCCTTCCACGCTTATGGTGGACAAAAATGATTCAGAAAAGGGGTGTTGATGAACAGAGTGTCTGAATTAAGCAGACCACTCTTACCCAGTCCAAAGATCAGGGCTTGATCCATCACCGTTTTTTAGCTCACTGCACCATCCCAGCTCAGAACTTGGCTATATGCAAATTAGTCTGACCCTGGCCCAGTGCATCATGGGAACAGGGCAGACCAAACTACCAAGCCAATTCTTATACTGGGAAGGAAACAAGCTACCGGGGACCGGTTTCTGGCATTTCAGCCGTCTTCGGCCCGGCTTGCTTGAATCCTGATGGTGCAATCAAAGAGAGAAGGCAAGATGCAAGTCCCTTCTAAGTTTATACTAAAAATAATGGTTTTCTCAAGCACAGTGCAAGCGCTGAGCAGGATAAATCTTAAATTTACATCCTCCAGCTTTTATTTTACACTTAATGTATCCCAGGGGGATTGTCAGATAAGTAACATTATTTTTTTTCTGACTGTAAAGTGAGAGGTGTTCATAAACACCAATCTGCGTTAAAAAAAATAAGCAGCAAAAGACATACCCTGACATTAGACCCCAGTATCCAAAGTGCAACTAAAGTGACATGTAAACACAAAATTTAAAGGCATTATTTATAGCCTGGACTTTGGCGACCCACCAAATATCGGGTCGCGACACGACCCACAGTTTGGGAAACACTGCTGTGCAATGTTTATAAATCACACATGAACCATCTAAGACTACACAATAACTATGGCAGATGTCAACCTGAAATAGAATACAGTTGGAGAATATGGCAGAGGATTGGTAAAATGGCAAATAGTCTAATAAGACCTCAAAATACAAATGAGCAAGAGATGGGAATCTTGAGATTTTTAAAACCAAAACATAAAACTTCCAGCCAACACTAATTGCTTCATGGAAGTTAACCCCTCTTTACTATAAGACAAGTAGCCGCCACACCTGTAAAAAGCAGTACGGAAACAGCCTGCAGAAATGTATAACTACATGTGCTATTGTTTTAATACTGTACATCAAACATACAAAAAGGTGAAGGGAGAGATGCTTGCAATAAGGTTAACCACTGAAAATCGCTCAGGTAGCATCCCATCCCATTGTTCCTTTCCCCACTGTCTCCTCAGTCTGTACCTAGCCATAAACAAATCAGTCTTGACCCTGCTCCAATAGGGAATGGCCAGCTCGAACTGACAGGCCAGGTCCACCCTGCCCCAGAAAATAAGCAACCCAAGACGGTTTGGTCCTGAATGGGCTCTTTAGTCAGGTATAGCTTGGTCCCAGTGGCACAGTGAGTATGGGACCCTTGTCCGGGTATGCCTGTGGTCACTTGGGACGTTCCATCAAACATTCAAAAGGTGAAGGGAGGGATGCATCGAATAAGTCCAACTAAAGTAATCGTTCAGGGCAGCATTCCAACCCACTGTTCTTTTGCCTACCATGTCACCTCAATGTCTGGGCAGAGCCAGTCTTGGGTTGCTTGTTCACCGGTTCAGCGAGGACCTGGCCTGGTAGTTCAGGCTGAAGTGTTACTACTGGAGTATGGTAAAGGTTGATTAGCACATGGCCCGGTCTAAACTGAGATGGCCTAAAGAAGGATGGGTTGGTATGCTAATCCGATCAATAGCAGGGGTTAGCTTAATGCAAGCATTCCTCCCATCAACTTTTGTGTTTTCAATACTGTTTGCCATTAACTTGAATTTCCTAAAATATTCACAACTTTACTGGATTTGTCAAAACACTGTGGAGTCTACACATAAAAGTATTTAAGAATTCAAACTTATTATTACTTAGACACAGGTTGTCTAAAATAAACACAAGAACGGTGTACACAAACGCAAATAGTATTAAGACAAAAGAAACTAGTATTCACAATTGTAATTCATTCTCCATCACAATAATGACTGAAGGTACAAGAATGACTGATTTTATAGAAACTGAGGGCCAAACATTAAAGTCCACAATACTGTTGCACGCATAGCGCACCCTCAAATGACAGATGACCGCGTAGAATGACAGCGGTGGGCAGCAAACCCGGTCAACAGCACAAGGATGGTCTGCCAAGCAAAGTAACACAGAAGTAGAAGGGTGGAAGAGCATGTAAAGGCTTGCTAGAACCTATACAGAGCTACTTTAGATACCACTGAAGAGTGTCTACAACAAGATAGAGAAAACTAATCAGTGCCATTCCTGGAATTTGGCTCCAAGTTTGAGAAGACAATAGATCATAATGAGACTTATCCCCCATAAAAAATCTGATTCCTCAGTGTCTAGGGAAGTGGCCTGTCAACGAGATTTCCATTTGGCCTCTTTGTTGACAGCCTAAAAGAGGATATAGGATTATCACATGTAACTACGTTTTACCATGTTTGCAGTCTCCTGTTTAAACTGCTATGAAGGGGTGGGAGTTTTAAATCAAGACATACAACTCTAGTACTGGTTAGTAGTAGCAGCTCATTTATTGAGAGAGAAAAGGCACCACCTACCATCATGCAACTTTAGGTCCATTCACAATGTTATGTGGGCAAAAAAGATCTAATCAAAATTGTTTCTATACATGTACAGTTCACTAACAGGAGCTCTTGAGGCTGGCAGTATACTGTGCATGCGTTCAAAGGGATTTCAGAGGAGATACCTCACACTGACACAATACTTCTGGCCTAACAGCTGTGTGGATGCAGGGAAGAGCAACAACTCAGAACTGTAGAGCTCTGGTGCTGATCCCAGAGAAGCGATGAGTGCGTAGAATATGGGCAGATTAACCCTTCACAGCAGATGTAGAGGCTGGAAGAGACCTGGACCAATCATGAAGGTGATGGGTGTGTAGCCAGTGGCAGCACTGCCCCATTCTGCAGACCAATGGGTGCTAATCCTGGGGACAGTCCAACTAGCAAAGCAGTAGTGGCGAATCCATTGGCACCCTAGCCTACCCCCTGCTGAGGAATGGATGTTGAGCCTCTGGGCAATCTAGACCAACCCTTACAAAAATGTTGGTGTAGATCCTGGGAGAACAGCACCCTAATCAGTAGGACGAATGGAGACACTCTAGCTCTGCAGATAAGGATATCTTGAGTCCTGGAGAACACTGTCGCAAAAGAACTGGGGAGTGAGAGTGTGGAGCCCAGAGAAGGAACCAGACTGTTTTAATCAAAGGTCAGACGCCATAGTGTAAGGTTTATTATAGCTTAGATTCATGTAGAGAAGTAGATAGCTAAGCCCAACCAGGAGCAGCATCCTGCTGCTCAATCCATATCTCCAACTGACACTCCAATTCCACAAACACTCTCTAAAATTCTAAATGACCTTACACACTGGTTGAGCAGCAGGGACCTTGAATGCTGGGAATGACGCATTAAGATACAACACATCTCCCCTCTTTAAATATAAACAAAAGTTACAAACAAAAGTTACAATAGAACGTATCATGGGATATAAGATGGTAATTGATGAAACAGTCCCATGACATTGGATACAATACTGTGGTCCCATGACATTGGATACAAGACTATGGGAAGAATGCATACAATGGCAACGGGCCACAACAGGAAATATCACACAACACACACACACACCATAGTTCTAAAGGGGTGAAAGACAGTAAATTACACAAACCATCAAAACGTCCCACCAATAAACAGTGCCAGAGTGAAGATAACCCAGATCTTGAACACAACTATCTGTTATTTTCACACCACATATAGTCTGATAAGACCAGCCCGTACCCACCATAACAACACAGAAAGAGGAACTGGATTCTTTCACACTGTAGTGCATTGGATATACATTTATCCCCCATCACCACGCACTTGAAAGGGACCTATGGTTTTACCTACCCTCTATTACACAGGGAAATAACAAGGTACTTCCTTAATCATTGGGCTAACCTATCTATCATCCTACACCTAAAAGATGATAACTTCCCACCGGGCTAAACAAATACCCCTACACCCTTAATCCCTTAGGAAAGGGTGGTACCTTAGGCTAAATAAATGCCCCTACAACAATAAGCTCTTTGGAAAGATGTTACCTTAGGCTAAACAAACACCCCTACAGCCTTTAACCCCTTAGGAAAGTGTGAACACCTTGGGCTTACACACTGCCCCTACTTCCTCCCCCCTTAGGAAGGATGAATACTTGGGAAACACACACACCCCTACACCATTACCCCTTAGAAGGAGAGGAAAACTACACATCACAAAACTATCACTCATCAAACATGGCCGCAGTCCAGGACCAATACTTCACACCCTTAACCCCACATGAAGGGTGGTAAATTACACACCACAAAACTGTCACCCATCAAAAACACTCACATTCCTGGACGAACATGTCTGGATAGTCCCTTTTCTAAGGCCAACATGTCACATCATGGATGGTACCATCATATCACCACGACCCCACAATGCACACCACTCAATGCATGGGGCAACACATCCCAAAAACAAGAACTCAAGCAAAAACTGCTCATTCCAAAATATACTCATGTAGCAAATCCAGACCTCCATGAAACAAAATACCCGTAGCAAATAATTAAGCTAGGCATACATCAAAAGACTGAAGCAAATTGAGAGTACTAAGGTATAAACTAGCATGGCAGTACAAGCATACTGATGGTATAGCACCATTTCCAACACAAAGAGTCAAAGTTCCTGGTGAGTGACCTCTCACCCACTCGCTCCTGTTGGGGCGCTGATACGCCTTTCATGAGGGTGTACAGGATGATCAAATGCAGGTGCACGAAAACTACTCCGCAAACCGATCCAGTATGGCAGCAACAGGCAAATAGAAATGTAATGGCAGGGCAACACAATAAACAAGCATTTACAATGCAATGGTCTCTGCATTATTGAAGGTAGAGCTAGTGGCATTGCTCATGACATTTTTTTTTATCATAAATAAATGGCATTGTCATTTACATTGCCAATAGCTTAATCGTTAAGTAAATGGCATTGTCATTTACAATGCCAATAGCTTAATCGCTCGCAAATGCATGACCTATTGCCTTTACACCCACACACACAAAGCCACCCATACAGAGTCATTCACATAGGGCCACCTACACAGAGCCACCCACACAGAGCCACCTACAAAAAAAGCTATCCACACAGAGCCACGCACACACACACACACAGAGCCACACACACACACATACACACAGAGCCACACACACAGAGCCACACACACAGAACCACACACACACACAGAGCCACACACACACACAGAGCCACACACACACACAGAGCCACACACACACACAGAGCCACACACACAGAGCCACACACACACACACAGAGCCACACACACACACAGAGCCACACACACACACACAGAGAGCCACACACACACAGAGCCACACACAGAGCCACACACACACACACACACACAGACCCCCCCCCACACACACACAGAGCCCCCACACACACACAGCCACACACACACAGCCACACACACACAGCCACACAGCCACACACACACACACAGCCACACACACACAGCCACACACACACAGCCACACACACACAGCCACACACACACAGCCACACACACAGAGCCACACACACACAGCCACACACACACAGCCACACACACACAGAGCCACACACACAGAGACACACACACAGAGCCACACACACACACAGAGCCACACACACACAGCCACACACACACAGAGCCACACACACACACACAGCCACACACACACAGAGCCACACAGAGCCACACACACACACAGAGCCACACAGAGCCACACACACACACACACAGAGCCACACACACACACACACACACAGAGCCACACACACAGAGCCACACACACAGAGCCACACACACAGAGCCACACACACAGAGCCACACACACACACACAGAGCCACACACACACACACAGAGCCACACACACACACACAGAGCCACACACACAGAGCCACACACACAGAGCCACACACACACACACACACAGAGCCACACACACACACAGAGCCACACACACACAGAGCCACACACACACAGAGCCACACACAGAGCCACACACAGAGCCACACACACACAGAGCCACACACAGAGCCACACACACACACAGAGCCACACACACACACAGCCACACACACACACACACACAGAGCCACACACACAGAGCCACACACACACACAGAGCCACACACACACACACACAGCCACACACACAGAGCCACACACACACACACACAGCCACACACACACACAGAGCAACACACACACACAGAGCCACACACACACAGCCACACACACACACAGAGCCACACACAGAGCCACACACACACACAGAGCCACACACACACACAGAGCCACACACACACACACACACAGAGCCACACACACACACACACAGAGCCACACACACACACACACAGAGCCACACACACACACAGAGCCACACACACACACAGAGCCACACACACACACACAGAGCCACACACACACACACACAGAGCCACACACACAGAGCCACACACACACACACACACACACAGAGCCACACACACACACAGAGCCACACACACACACACAGCCACACACACACACACAGCCACACACACACACACAGCCACACACACACACACAGCCACACACACACACACACACAGAGCCCCGCACACACACACAGAGCCACACACACACACACAGAGCCACACACACAGAGCCACACACACACACACACACACAGAGCCCCACACACAGAGCCACACACAGACAGAGCCACACACAGACAGAGCCACACACACACAGAGCCACACACACACAGAGCCACACACACACACAGAGCCACACACACAGACAGAGCCACACACACAGACAGAGCCACACACACAGACAGAGCCACACACACAGACAGAGCCACACACACAGACAGAGCCACACACACAGACAGAGCCACTTATGATCCAAGCTTCTGCTAACTAAGGGCATAATGCCATCACTGATAGATATATGTAATGACCATATGGCAAGGCCCTCCTCATTAAGCCTAGAGTCTCACCCCTCAAGTACGAAATCAAGGCAGTTTTCCTGAGTTAAAGTATAGCCCATCTCCCTCTTGGAAATACATACACATGGTAGCCGCTCAGGCAAGAGACATTATACCCGACAATTCATCAAAGACTAGAAAATCCAGGCATCAAGCAAAACAAAGCAACATGTTCCCCAGGTAGGCTTACCGGTATAAGCAGGTCTGCAAGAGCCAAGACGTCACTGCAGGTAGGATGGGGGACAAATAGCTTCACCGGGCCAGTTTAAATACTCCCGCCTGATGAAATGAAAATGCGAGTAGTTGTGTGCCACCACAAAATGTCTCCCTTCGACATTCTAACTAGGATGCACTCCATGGCGGCTATCTTGGATTAGCAATGTCTTCCTATAGCGAACAATTGATGAAAAACGGAGTCTCATACAATAGTCAAATCCAAAATACCCAGGGCATATCTAGTTCAATAGAGACACCCGAAGGAATTGACGGGCATAAAATCATTTACGATGTGTTTGTATATAGCCCCTACATGATTAACTATCCAATCATAAATAAATTAAGTATAAGTATAATACGAAGAAAATGCTTTATAACACAAGAGATAAGTCCCCAGAACAATTTACAAGGCGGTCAGACATATTTGACAGCCCCTCAAAATTCAGATTAAAATCGTGGCAGCCATCTTGTAAAGGGGTATCTAGACCAAGACTCAAAATTCAGATGAAAATTGTGGCGGCCAGCTTGTAAAGGGGTATCTAGACCGAGCAATATATTAATGAGACAAAGGAACTTCAATACGCTACTGGGGAAATAAGGGTCGACGGGAGTACAAAACAGAAGCGGAGCGGCCATCTTAAAATGGGGTACCAAGGGCAAGCTTTGAGATGTGCAAAAGTCATATTCTTGAGAAGACTGATTTAAATACAATCCTACGACAAATCAGACCAGAAAATATGCAAGACAAAGTTCTATGTCCAGAGACAACAACATGACTGTTGCACAGAGATTGCTCTCAGTGTGGGTGATGGCGCGGCTCCGATGGAGCGGACGAGAAACAGGCAGCCGAGAATTAGCGCCAGCAAATGAAAGCCCGGCCCGCAGAGGGCACACCCCCTGAAAGAGATAAAGGAAAGGAAAATAAAGAGAATGATAGGGAAACAGGCCGGAGCCAATCCCAGCGCAGCAGGCCAATGATGCTGCCGCAATCCCTAGGGGCAGGAACAAACCACAGCGCTGCAAACAGATGATGTAAGCCCCGTCCTTTTCAGACTGGGGGCGTATTTTTTAGGTTTGAGTGACTAAAGACGTCACAAAGAGAAAGAACCTAAAAAACACGCCCCCGAATCGGGAAAAGACGGGGCTTAAAGGGAGCGACGCCCCTCTCCTCCAATTGCTGGCCAGCATTTACGAGGCCAGCCAATGGAGAAGAGGGGCGGGTTAATGCCCCGTACTAAGAAACATTAAATCTTCGGACCGAACTGCGCAAGCGCAGCCTACGGTCCTCGACCTAAAAAGGGAAACAGGGATAGCCCATTGTGTTATCGTCCTATCTCCCTCATGGACGCGACAGTGAAGGTTTTAGGCAGGGCTATCCTTAACAGATTACTGGACTGGGCGGAGGAAAATCGTACAATTACTGACACACAGTATGGGTTTAGGTTAGGACTTTCAACGGCTGATCAATGCCTCAACTTGTACCTGTTGACAGCCAAGTACACTGTTGCCAGTCAGGAGACAGTGTACTTGACTTTCATGGACTTGACGGCGGCTTTCGACCGAGTAAACCGCAAAAAATTGTAGGGGCTCTTGGAGGACCTTGGCGTACACCCGTGTTTGGTTAACATCTTAAGGACGCTACACTGGAATACTTTTGCTCAGGTCAGATACAACGAGGAGGGGAGCATGACTGACCAATTCCCATGCTCAAGGGGAGTAAGACAGGGTTGCATTTTGGCACCTTTCGTATTCACCCTCTATATAAACGACCTGGAATCTGTGTTAAAAGCCTGGGGGTGGACTCACCTCGGATAAGAACAAGAGGGGTCCCCGCTCTGCTATACACAGACGATGCGGTACTCCTTGCATGGGCCCCTCGTGGTCTACAATGTCTGATAGATGGCTTTGTCCGTTTCATGGAGAGTCTAGACCTGTCTGCTAACCTTTCCAAATCCTATATTATGGAGGTGGGGAAAATGCAGAAAAAGAAATACAAATATATAATTGGTGCGCATTGCCTACAAAAAGTCCAGACTCTCATTTCTGCGGATTTCATTTGTTACCCGGCTTAGTTTTAAAGCCCTGATAGAAGAGAAATCTTGTACTCTAACTAGCTGTTCCGGCGCTATTCTGAATTTTGCGCGTAGGTTGGGTCGCTGGTCACCGGAACAAATTCTGAGACTCTACAATTCGATGTGCTGCGCCAAAATATTGTATGGTAGTGAAGTTTGGGGCTTTACCAGTGCGCAAATTCTCCACACAGAAGAGAATAAATTCCTGCGGAGACTGTTGAACGTCCCACAGAGTATCCCGTCGTTTATCACTCATGAGGAATTGGGTGTCAGCTACATCAGAGATAGGATAGCACTAAAACCTATCACCTGTTGGATTAAGATCTGGACGAATCCAGAGGCCGCATTAACTAAGGCGATTGTTATGGGCTGCATTGCACGTGACCAGGGGAAGATTATCCCATGGCTTAAGTATGTTAGGAAAACCCTGTCAGCCTTGGGTTGCGTAGATTTTTTTAACCACCCTACAAAATTGTTACCTCTGGACAAGGCTTACGTGAAGGCGGAATTCCTGAAACATGTGGCGTCCCGTAGGGAGGGCAGCGAGGTGAACAAACCCTCTGTTAGAGTGCACATTTTGACCAAATCATGCTTGGGCAATGAACCATATTTGTCTTTTATCTACAGTCCCCAAGACAGATTTTTAATGACACGCTCCAGGCTAAACTTACTACATCATAGCCTAGCGGTGCCGGCAGGTTACACTAAAACCATAGAGGTGAAGGGCCCGTGCGGCTCCGACCAACGGTCTCCGCAGGATACCCTCCGCTTTGTTTTATTGAGTCCCTACTATGTGTACCGCAGGAAGCTATTTTTAAAAAGTATTTTAAGAAAAGCAGGGTTTAAACAGGCAAAGGTGGCTCTACTTTTCTTGAAGCTGTCCACAGAGGTTTTAACTCTTCACTGTACTATAAGTTTTTTAAGGTCAGCAATGCGACTTAGAATCAGTAGAGGCGAGGAGTGATCAGACTAACTTTAGTGTTGGTAGGTTAATGGTCGCAGTAATGAATTGGGGAGCTGAGTTCATCCTCAATTACCAAAAGAGCATTTATTGTATCCCCTGTTATGAGGTGGTTTCTTGTATGTGTCTTCTTTTTATCCGGTCATGTTACCTTTTTTTTTTTTTACCCCAGGTCAAGTTTTAACCATTTGTATAAGATTATCAGAAGAGAAGGGGTTTTAATATGAATCACTTTGCATATGTAATTGTGGGCTGGTCTTACCGTGACATTCTTAACTTTTTACTGTGATATATGAATGTTTTTAATTTGTTCTTTTATGGTATTGTTTTGATGCTGAATAAAGTATTAATGGATTGATTGAACTAGACTATTTTATTTCTTTTATAGCGCTACGTCGTGATGTAATGATCTCATTTGCATGCTGTCCTACTTGGTCAGTTCCCCCGCTTCTTTTTATAGGACTTGTGCCCTGATACGCACTATACATGTCTCTACAAGGCCGTTCTTTTTTATATATGGATAAAAACTAACATTTATTTTCACAAAAAAAACATAGCCTTAAGGTCTTAATATCTCCCTACATATACCTCCAGCCATTACTTTACGCTCCCAACCCCAGAGCAGATCAACTGTCCTTGCTCAAGCAGTGGCCTAGCTGTAGTTTGATTCTATGGCCTATCCAAGTGCTTAATATAGCACTATTTTACATGAGAATAATGGTGTATTTTTTCAGACAGTTGTGCATCCTGAGAGTGCATACTACCTCAAAAGTCTACTCTGTGTTCCTAAAATCCTGCATGAAACTATTGAACTTGATTTACGATTGTCGCGTCTCCTTATTTTCTTTTGAATTCATGCCTCCTCACACTGAGTTCAGCCGATTATAACTCATGTGCTTGTATGCCTTAATCTGTTATTGTATTTCTACAAATTGCCTAGACCTCATTTCAAAGATCGCAACGTGTCCTTTGAAAGTCGTACTCTGCAACCTAACAATACATAATCTCATCAACTAATCCCACCAACTAACGGCATTAATTCACAATACCTCCCGCCCGTCACTACTGATCACACCTGTCTCCTACTAATTTAATCCACCTCAAAGACACTAGAGTAAATGCACTGAATGGTCTCCTTAAGAGAGCAAGGTCAATCCAAGTTACTAACAACAACCAACTACTACCATGTGTTCCGGAGCAGCGTGCGCCCAGGCATAAGGAACTTCAACGCCTCATCAGGGGTAGGTAGCACTATATAAATACATTAATAATAAACAATTCTCGACATTGTAAGGATTTCAGTGAGAGGTGTAATGAGTGCCTCACACCTGGTGGCTGGACTGACTGGTAGTGTAACAAACGTCCACCTTCAGGTCAGGACGTGCAGCAGTACATTGTTTTGTTACAAACCCGTTTCCAACCCAACTAATCGCATCCTTGACTGACTAGAAAGAGTTTTAAATCCCTTTTTAGACACTTAGATTTGTAAAGAAGTGAGAATTGTTTTCAATGATATACCATGGGTAGCAGCGTACCGCCTAGCTAGAAAATAAGTGTCACTCCAAATATCACGCATTAGGTACATGGATGTTACACAAGCACATTCTAAACATGAGAATACCACACAAAGTCTAGATAAATCGATCCATGGTATGCATGATTTCGACTACCTAATCTGAACTCTATAAAAGGTAACTGCTCACTTTGTCTAGATGATAGACGAAACACCATGCTTTATATGACCCTAGCTCCTAGATCACTTGCCTTATCTGCTGCACACATCACCGAGTCATCTGTATGTAAAGCATGACTCACCTTATCTGAAAGCTTGAGCGACATTTCTTTTCTGATTTTACAGGTATTTTTAGATGAAAACCTGGCGCTGAAATGTGATGAAGCAAGCCCAAACCACACTGCTCTCTCTTCCCTGACCAAAGCCAACAGAAAGCAAGCAACAAGACCGGATTACCATACCAGTTACATTGCACACACGCTCACAACAAGAGACACTAGTCCCCGGAATGTGCGCCAACTGAGCCTAATTTCTCGCGCTAGATTTCTCTTAAAGAGCTACAGTGCCAATAGTGTTCACTTCATGTGCCCCCGCAGCGGCTACCATAGTGAAAGCTTCAGTAGAAGATGTGCTTCCAGTTGAACCTTGTTGAGAGTGTTGCTGTAAACTTGAGAAATGGCTTGGTGCATTTGCCGTCTACGGTGATTTATTTAGGGCATTAAAGCTAATATCTAACACGAACAGAGTCTTCCATGCCACACAGATCGTTAATTGAGCAACACTAACGAGATTTTAAGCCTGCAGAATGGCTAAATCTCAGCCAGAGGTTGAGATTTAGAGGAATGCAGGAGTAAGAGACAGTCTGTGAAATACAGGGAAAAATGGGACGATAGAGACAGGGAGAGACTGGGGAGAAGGTCATGGAAAGAAAGGGGTAAAGATGAAGAGTCTGGGAAAGAAAGAGGAAGACAGAGCAATACAAATTTTCGGAATTGGGGGCGTGTTTTTGGGTGAGTGACAGATGACGTCACAGATAGAAAGAACGCAAAAAACACGCCCCCGAATACGAAAAAGACTGGGCTTAAAGGGAGTGACGCTCCACTCTTCCAATGGCTGGCCAGCATTTACGAGGCAAGCCATTGGAGAAGAGGAGCGGCTTCCAAGCCCCCTCTAAGAAACATTAAATCTCGGGCTCCGCCCACTGCTACGCAGTGCGATGGTCCTCGACCTAAAAAGGGCCCCCTGCTCAGTGCTCGTCTTTAAACTCCATGGTTTCCATCAATGCGCCATGGTTTCTATCACAACAAAGGGCCCGATGTACTCCCCGATAGGTCAGCATTCTAATCTTTGGTTACTCATCACCGGACCGCCGAATTCAATGAACTGAGGCGTTCAACATGCGCACACTCCACTTGCCAGCTCAAATCACTGTTCATGGCCATCCCGGCTTCCGCACGGCTCCTCTTGTTACCGTGACTTGCAGCCACATATACACACCTAATGGGCACACAGCACACCATGCGGGCAGTTTCAAAAGCAGCATCAGATCTCAGTAAGTGGACACATGCTCCCCATCTCAGGGTAGCCTTACTGTCCATTAAAATGCCACACTAACGCAACGGCACAGGGACACGTTCTCTACACCCCTGAGAAGTATGCTGAAGTTTAGACTAAGCCCCAGCATAGCGCAGCTCAACGGTCGTCTCATTCTGCTGCTGTTGTAACTCGGGCTGCAAATATCATTCTTGATGCCATGCTGCAAGCACCACCTTCACAGTTGGTACCACAATGGTCACATCAGACGGCAGATGCAGCACACAATTTAAACCAAACAATGCAAAACACCTGCGAGATTACATGCACATGCTGGTCGTCTCATTCTGCTGCTGTTGTAACTCGGGCTACAAATATCATTCTTGATGCCATGCTGCAAGCACCACCTTCACAGTTGGTACCACAATGGTCACATCAGACGGCAGATGCAGCACACAATTTAAACCAAACAATGCAAAACACCTGCAAAATTACATGCACATGCTGGTCGCGGAGCCAGTACCCCAAACATCAACACTGCAGGTTCACAACACTGCCACTTCCCAACAACGTAAGACGGTATAAAGACGTGACTTTTCTCCAACCTTTAGCCTAACTGCCTCTGTGTCCGCTTCCATCTGCTTTGGCGCTGGGACACCCTGTTGCTGGGGTAGCCATGCGCTCTAGAAGTACGGATAACATAAGTACGGATAACATAAGCACGGATAACATAAGCACGGATAAACGCTGCGAATCCGGTTGAACAGCACACAGTCCACGGCACCTGTGGATTTCTTTAAATGATCCCAAAATATTTACCATTAGTGCTGTTGGTCCCTTTACTAAAGTGCTTCCTGTTCATACATTTGTATGCTGATAGATGACTGTACTTGAACAATAATGTTCATTCGGCTCGGGCCTTTAACGCTGCAGGGGGGCTTTAATAGCAGGTATAGCTCACTACGGCGGGCTATAAGGCTATATTAAAATGAGAGCTGCCACATCTGATGAAACGCCCGACTCTGTGGGCTGTCCGATGTAGTGGACGCTGGCGGGTCTCTTAAGAGGGGAGTTTTCGTTTTCAAAAGAACTTTAGTTTCTTTTTCTTGGTACTCTTCTTAATTTCTACTGTAGTTGCTTCATTGCTCCATTTCACAAACATGCTTCTATTTCGTAATAGTGGCAAGTTTTATCAAAGTTATAGTGTAGAATAGATTCCAAGAAGATTGATTAGATCTTAGTTTCATGTAGGTAGCTAAGCCCCCCCAGGAGAAGCATCCTGCTACTCAGCCCATACATATCTCCAACTGACACTCCAATCCCTCAAAAACTCTAGATGACCACCAGCAGGTAATGGCTGAGCAGCAGGGACCTGGAACATTGGGGAGGATGTATTAAGATACAACACCGGCCCCAAACCAGGTGGTGAATTCAGTTTGAAAGCAATTTAGCCTTTCCTCGCTAATGCTTACGCCCCCAGCCCCCCAACCACTCCCAGGGAGCAGTGGGTAAAGATCTCACGGTCAATCAAAGGAAAGACTGGGACAACCATCACTGCAGGGACATGAACACTGACTGTGTTTTGGGGCTGAAGGGCAATACGGTTCCAAACCCTCCTTAAACTCCCCGTACTTGAGTGGTTGCGGTATAGCTCAGTAATTGTCCATCCAAATCCGCAGAAGGCTGGGTGTGGTGATAAAAAGAAACCCATCACAGCAAGCTCAGAGGGTGCATCTTATGGGGTTAGTTCAGTCCCAGTTCTGAAGTGCCCAACCTGGGGCAGCCCTAGTGTGACATCAAGAAAGGATGCACCTCCGCCCAGCCACAGCGGACCGGCAGGTGTGGAACCGGAGGCAGCAAAGTTCCACCCCTGCGCAGCGACCGGCAACTCTCCAGTTGAAACTAACACTTACCGTCCTCTCTGCAGACCCAAGCTCGCGAATGCAGAGGAAACCGTCCAGACGGCAGCCGCAGAAACTAGTCTCAGCCCTGGGTACTCTGCTAGGGTGGCACCACCTAGGGCCTACACCCGGGTTGGAAACCTTGGTTGGTGCTAGGGAGCAGCGAAGGAGGGGGTGGGTCGCAGGAGGTGACATAGTCGTGATGCAAGCAAAGGCCGAGTGGATCTCGGCAAAGTCGCGCGCTTCAGAAGCTGCTTGCAGGGCGGAGCCTAGGTATACTTTTCAGTCGTGAGCGCGAGGTGGGAGACGTTTTCTCTGTTCTGTTTTCACAGGGGCCATTGACGTCTGCCGGTGTTATATCATATCGGGTATCCTCTCGGAATCGTGTATTCCCTGATCTGCTCTTGTCGGAAACGAAACTTCGCTCGAGCAGCGCCAGACAGAAGCAGCAGATCTCTTCTCGGGCTGAGTTACGGGATAAATGATTCAAGAGGCTGCCAAACTCAAAGCAGGCCATACATTACCAGACACTTGTTAAATACTGCAGCGGGCCTCTATTGCTCCAGTTAAAACAGGCTGAAAAGCATGCTTAATGCAAATATTAAAACTTACAATAAAGGACAATTGATTGCATATACACGTTGAAAGCTACGTATTTTATTTATTTATTTATTCTATTTACTGCAATTTTATATAGCGCGAACTTTACCCGGAGGTGTCAGAGCGCTTTACATAAGAACCAGTTGTAAATATTTGATGGAGGATATGCAATGATAAATAATGAAATAAACACGTGGGGAAGAGAAAGCGAATGGAAACAATGGCAGGGGTTACAATAGAAATCTACAAGGGGGAAAAAACATCAAAACTTGAGAAAGATTAAAGGGTGAAGGAAATAAAAGTAATGAGAAAGCACGATTTGAAAACGGAAATAATCGTTTTGGTTTTATATAATTGACATATTACAAAGTGTTATTAACAAAGACATAACTTGCACAGTAAGTTCAATAGCGTTGCATGTTTGATTAAATTCAAACAATGGCTAGTTTGCCTCCTTCAATCCTGTCAAGTTTCCCAGGTACATACATGTGTGATGTCCTGCTCCAGGCCAGGTTTTTTTCTTGGAATTCTGGGAATTCTAGCCAGGGCCAATGGAATTATACGATTGTACGGCTGCTGCGAATTTCACATAATTATGAATTTGCTGCATTAGCCACATAATCCACCATCTGCCACATCATTTGCAGATTTTTTACAAAACAAAAAAAATGATTTTAGCTCAAACGTTTCAAAAGTTAGAAAAAATGCAGCAACATATATATATATATGTTCCAGGGCGGTCGAAGGCCCTTTTCAAAACTTGACTGGTCAGCTGTTTCTTATTGCTATATTTGAGTGTTAAACTGGTACTAATAGGGTGCAACCAATTCCCAGATAGTGTTACCAAGTTTAAAAATGATGAAATAATGAAGTAATATGTGGGAGGGCAGGTTTGATATACAGGCGAGGAGGCTGTATGTATTTGCCAAAAGATTGATTTTTATTATCAGAAGTAACAAGGGTCTGTGATTCAGGATGATTTTCTTCCGGTTCCTCTTCTGATGGGATCCTGGTTGAGCTGGATGGGGATGGAGAGGGCGATGTTTCCGGCTCCTCTTCCAGGTCAAGGTTATCACCCCGCAGGCTCATAAGAGAAGAAAAGAAGGAGCCGTCAGACACGAGTTTTAAGTCACTTCTGTATTGTAGACCTGATAGACACCTGAAAATGCACAAAGAATTTCTCTTTCTGTGCATTTTTTGGGGGGGGGGGGGGGGCAGTCGTTTAATTCTATGTCAGGACGGAGGCTCCGATTATGCTTTTCTCAATTTCTTTACTAGACACAGCAGCCAATGAAAACACAGTAAAGAAATCAAAAAACTACACTACCCATAAACACTGGGGAAACATAGAGTATGTAGATAGTATATAAACAGTCATAGAGGTTCCAACTTCCTCTTTCTTTGCTGCTCCGCAGCCAGTTAAAAGTGTTTTTTGCCTTACTATTACATTATTGTGCATTTACCTTTGTTAAACTTGAGCGCGCTTTGTTATTCTAATTGCGCTTTGTTTATTGCGGCTTGCGCTACTGTTTTATGCTAATTTGAAACTCTCCGGTTCCCTGTGTCGCGCTGCTGCTTACCGGCTTGCTGCTTGCGCCTGCATTTCTTATTTCGTGGAGCGGCAGTGGGGCTGAGAGACGCGCGCCTTTCTCGCGCGTCTCCCATTTTCGTCAGGCTTTCTCAGCGCATGTGCAGTGCACTGGCTGTATCGCTTGGTGGTCGGCGGTGGTACTGCGCTCTTCGTTCCTGTGTGGATTTTGACAGGACGATAAAGCGCTCGAGTTTCTCCTTGGAGATAAATTAATTGGCTTTTCAGCTTTTGCCCTTTAGCCTGTCGTTAGGTCCCTGATGCCCTAGTGTATTTAGAAGACCTAGGGTTGTAAAATAATTACAGAGGCTTTGCCTAGAGTGTGTTAGCAAGCCCTCCCTCCACATTTGACTCTATATTGACAGGTTAGTGCCTGTTCTTTGGCTTGCTTTGGGGTCATCACTCCCCCTGAAGTGCCGTTTGGGTGTCAATATTATACTTCTCCTCTTGGGCATATTACCTTTTTGAAGGTCAAAATGGCAGATTATTATGAGGATGAAGAAGCATTCTATTACGATGAGGAAGAGCCCGCAGGCTCTGAGGGTGGCGAATACATGGACCAAGCATTGTACCAAGCTATAGCCCCTCTTAAAAGACATTTGGCTGAATATGCAACTCAGCAAGGTTGACTACCTTCTTCAGGTCTTTCCAAAAAGTCACCAAAAAATCCCCATAAGGC
This sequence comes from Lissotriton vulgaris, assembly GCF_964263255.1. Classification (NCBI taxonomy): domain Eukaryota; kingdom Metazoa; phylum Chordata; class Amphibia; order Caudata; family Salamandridae; genus Lissotriton; species Lissotriton vulgaris. The sequence continues at coordinate 362,252,482 of NC_141697.1, forward strand.
GGATTTCGTTAAATTGGCAAATAATTTATCCACTTCCAGGGCTTCTAAAAGATCTGCCTCGTCTTTTCAGTCGCACCAAGTTTCCACTGTGACTGAGGATTCTTCTACTGACTCTTCTTCAGATCCTGTGGCTCCACCTCCCAAAAAGAAAGCTCGCAAAGAGCATTTCGTAGATGCTCCATCAATCCCGCAGGTCTTAACCTTTGATCCGGATGACATTATTCACCCAAATTCATCGGCCTGGCTTCCCTCACCTGAAGTTACTGAATATGTACAGGCACATATTCGTTGTCCCTTTGAAAAAGATGTTCGCGCCAGGTTGCGCTCTGAGTGTCCCCGCCCAGACCTGGCGGACAAGTTAGCGGAGACTCCCGAAGTTGATCCTTCGATGGTAACTTACATGCGCAAATATGCCAAAGACCCGAAGAAAGGTCTGGATAGGTCGTGAAGGTCCTGCCAGGACAAATTACTTGATCTCTTGGGTCCTTTGACCAAGATTTTGGACTTGGCGTACTCTGCAAAAAACTCTAACTCTATGATTGATCCCGATGAGTTAGCTGGATGGTCTCAGAGGGCCATCTGCATTTTAGGTAATGCTAATTGTGCCCTGTCCTGCGAGCGCCGTCGCTCCATTCTGATAAAGTTGGACCCTAAATTAACAGATCTTGCCTCTTCTGAATCTGGTCCCTTAGCTCAGGGATTTCTCTTTGGTCCCCCCTTTTTAAAAGATTTAACTAATTTTGTGGCCACGTTCAGTGGCCTTGACCAGGCACAGTCAAACCTGCGTCGTGCCTTCCGTCCGGTTTTCGGACGGGCCGGACGAAGGGGACGTTCGGACGGGCCGGACGAAGGGGACGTTTGTCCGGCCAGGGAGGTAATCAACCTTCTCAGCGAGGAGGTCAGTCCCAAAGAGGAGGAGCCCAGGACAACTATGGCTCTGGAAAGACCAGATTCTACCCTTCACGGAAAGGCAGAAACAACTACGGCAAAGGCGGCTATAGAGGTGTTCAGGGAGGACGTCAAGATTCCTCCAACTCAGGTGAGCTTGATTCTGGCATCCAAAGTTGTTTTGGGGGGCAGACTGAAATGTTTTCTCCACAATTGGCAGCAAACCTCCAGATATGCTTGGGTGTTGGAGACGGTGCAAGGTTTCAAGCTAGAGTTCTACTAACGTCCTCTCCAACACCGCCTTCCTTTACCCCTTGTTTTTTCCCAACAAGATCAGGACTTCATCTCCGAAGAAGTCTAATCTCTTCTGGCGAAAGGAGCCATCATTCCTTCTTCCCGTCATCCCGGCGGCTTCGTCAGCAACATTTATCTAGTGGAGAAAAAAGGGGGAGGTTCCCGTTTGGTCCTCAACCTCAAAGATTTCAACGGCGGCATTGTCTATCGTCATTTCAAGATGGAGGGTATCCATCTTCTTCGAGACCTTCTTCAAGAAGGGGACTGGATGGTCCGTTTGGACCTGAAGGATGCCTATCTGTCTGTCCCGATCTATGCTCCTCACCGTCGCTTACTTCAGTTTCGGTGGTTGGGGAAATGGTTCGAGTACACTGTACTCCCCTTCGGTCTTTTTTCCGCTCCATGGTGCTTTACGAAGCTTATGAGACCAGTGATGGAATCTTTGCGGGCCAGAGGAGTCCGTTTGATTGTCTATCTGGACGACATTCTTTTGATGGCACATTGCCCTTTTCTTCTGCAATTCATTTACAATGGTCCATAGAACTCTTACAGTCTCTGGGGGTTCTTGTCAATCCACTGAAGTCAGACTTTCAACCCTCCCAGAAGATGGACTTTCTCGGGTTCCGCATCAATTCGCTAGCCTGTCAACTTCTTCTTCCAGGTCAGAAGATCAGAGCGATCAAATGAGAATTACGCATGGTCCTGTCCAAAGAATTGGTATCTTTACGGACCACGGCTCGGATAGTAGGTCTGTTGTCCTCTTCAATCCAAGCCATATTTCCGGGTCCCTTACATTATGGAGCTCTTCAGCGCCTCAAGATCAGGCATCTTCAGAAGGGCCTTCGTTACTCGGATCTCATTCCCCTTTCAAGAGGACGCTCGTTGGGAGATGTTGTGGTGGCTGGACCACATGGAGTCTTGGAACGGTCGTCCGCTGTTCGGGAAGACTCCAGACATTGTTATCAAGTCCGATGCGAGTCTTTGGGGATGGGGAGCCCGGTGCGGTTCTCTGACGACAGGGGGCTGCTGGTCCCAGGAGGAATTATCCCTCCACATCAATTGTCTAGAGCTTCTTGCGGGCACTTTTGCGATCCGCTGTCTTTCCCCTCAGGCGACGAACTGTTGCATTCTCCTCCGCATGGACAACATCTCAGCGGTGAGGTATGTCAACAAACTTGGGGGCACGAAATCCAAACTCCTTTCGGAGATCGCCAAGGATTTTTGGCATCTATGCTTGCAGCGCCAGATCACGATTATTGCCGAATACCTTCCGGGTCGCGACAATCTTATTGCGGATTGGAACTCCCGTCATCTCTGGGATTACAGCGACTGGCGTCTCCACCCTCGGGTCTTTCGGACCTTGGCCCGGTTTTGGGGCCAATGCCACTTGGATCTCTTTGCCTCTCGCCTGAACAGTCAACTTCCACGGTTTTACAGTTGGCGACCGGATCCGGAGGCCTTAGCCACGGATGCCTTTCTCCTGTCTTGGCCTCCTCTCCTGTGCTATGCGTTTCCTCCCTTCATGATGATTCCCAGGGTTCTGGCCCGCACAAGGCGTTTCCTCTCGGATCTGATTCTCATCACTCCTCTTTGGAGGGCTCAGGCGTGGTTTCCAGTTCTTCTGGAGATGAGTTGCTCTCCGCCGCTCCTTCTCCCCAACAAGTGGAACCTGTTGCTGGACCCTCTTCTGCAGCCCCACCCTCTCATTCTGTCGGGTCATCTCCGTCTTGTTGCGTGGCGGATTTCGGAGGACGCTGGCAAATCGCAGGCCTTTCTTCAGACGCTGCCCCATTTATCGGGGAAGCTTGGGCCCCCAACACCCACAAATGTTATGCGTCAGCTTGGAAACGGTGGTGTGATTGGTGTACTCAAAGGTCAGTGGATCCCTCATCGGCAGATGTCACCTTAGTTCTTAATTTTCTTGCTTCTCTTGCTTCTTCTGGTTTGGTATACAGAACGGTAAATAACTTTCGTTCTGCTATTTCGGCTGTCACATTCCAGTAGATAGTAAGCCTATTGGGGAACATCCTTTGGTTTCCAAATTTCTCAGAGGCATCCGGATGGTAAAACCTCCTTGCCCTAAGTATGTTACATTATGGGATGTCTCTGTGGTTTCACGCTCCTTGAATTCTTGGCCTGATAATTCATTACTTTCTCGAAAACAACTGTCCGCTAAATTGACAATGTTGTTATGCCTATTGTCATGTAAGCGTGTGTCAGATGTACGTGCTCTGGACCTTGCCGGTCGCACTTTTTCACCGGAAGGTGTTTCATTTTCCATTACTCGCCGTACTAAGACTAACACAACTTCTGTGTCTTATCCTTCTTTTCCACACAATCCCAAACTGTGTGTGGTACAGTGCATTAAGGATTATGAGGTGAGTACTGCACCTTTTCGCCATGATTTGCAGGGTCAACTGCTTATAGCTTTGCAAAAGCCTTTTAAGCCTGTCTCTCCCGCTACCTTGGCACGTTGGTTACGCTGGCTTATGTTAGAAGCGGGCATAGACATTTCTGTCTTTGGGGCCCATTCTGCTCGGGGAGCTATGGCTTCAAAGGCTTTTTCCTTGGGGGTTGGCCTCCAGGATATCATGAAGGCCGCTGATTGGTCTTCGGAATCTGTTTTCAAAACGTTTTATTTTAAACCTATTTTTGATGTTGCCTCTGCTGTGGTGGATAAGCTTTGAACAAGCATAATCGGAGCCTCCGTCCTGACATTGAATTTAAAATTTGCTAACATTCGTGCCAAGAATTTGCAATTCTATTAAGGACAGGAGGCGAGGATTATCCCACCCTTATTGATAAATAATATATTGTATTGATATCTGCTTTTTTGCAATATTGTACTGTTTATTACTTTATGATTCTTTCCCACCCTATTTTGCGTTTTGTACTCCTTCCTTTTGGGAATGGCCTTTACGGCTATGTTTTATTTCCTCCAGGCTCCGACCTTAAATGAGATGTGCTGCGAGTTTCTACTCTTCGTGGGTTTGCTTCTGTTCCTGTGGCTTTGGGAAGTTCCTTCGTCCCTTCCTCTTGATCATGACTTCTCCGTGGGACGTTCCTAATGGATTTTGGGACTTCTGGTGTTCTTATTCTGGTTCTAGACAAAGAAAGAGGAAGTTGGAACCTCTATGACTGTTTGTATACTCTCTACATACTCTATGGTTGCCCAGTGTTTATGGGTAGTGTAGTTTTTTGATTTCTTTACTGTGTTTTCATTGGCTGCTGTGTCTAGTAAAGAAATTGAGAAAAGCATAATCCTCGCCTCCTGTCCTTAATAGAATTGAAAATTCTTGGCACGAATGTTAGCAAATTTTAAATAAGTGCCTATGGGACCTATCCGTGTGCTGGTTGGGAAGGGGAATCTTAAACAATGCACAGTTTGTTATGAAGCCTCAAACAACAACAAAAATGCCATACGGAAACAAAATACTTGTTATATGCCCCACTGTTGAACTAAAGTACTGGTAAAGACAAAAACACCAGAACAGAGGCTTGTTATCCATTCTACTCGGTCTGGGAAGGTCCTGCCACCGAATCAAACAACCACTCTACCGGCGCTTACAAGTCACGGGTAATTTCATAACGGAACCTCTAGCTCCCTACCAGCAACCCCTCCCGGTTCGCCACCCTCTTCCCTCGTACCACCCTCCAGTTCCCTTGAGACGCTTCCACTCACCGGCTCTGCCGCAACTCTCCTGAGTTGCAGCCGCTCTCCAGCATCCTCCGGCAGCCACCACCACTCCTCACAACAGCGCTCGTCCGGTTCCATGTCTACTTCCTCCAAGGCATCTACGCTCCTTGTGTCTCCTTCGGTTGTCTGCTTGCAGGGTCTGTCTTCCGTCCGTTCTCCCGACACCGTTCCTGCTGCTTTCGCGCCACCGGTCTGACCAACCTCCGGGTCGTTTCCTCCTATTTTCATTGGGCCATGACATGGACTTCCGGCGTTACACCCGCCCACTTCCGGGGTCACGTCAACGTCTCGCTGTGGAGAGTGGAATGGGTTTTGTATTTCCTCGTGATCCTGCAAGTCCCGACTGTAGATGAGAATACAGGCTTTAAAGGGAAGATCCGCTCATGGCGGCACACCGGTGAGTCCCTCCTGCATTTCATCACAACCCCTTTCCCTTGCTGTCCTTCTACTAGGAGTCAGTTCTTGGGGAAACCTGGATAGGTAGTCCACGCTTCGCTTCCAACATCACCGGAGCCTCTTTTGAAGTCCCAGGGGGCTGCTGACACCGGGAGCACATCAGGCCATCGGGAGCACGCACTGGAAAGTGCAAACTGCTGTCTGCTGGTGGCTGCGGGGTCAGGAGCACGCGAGCACGGGACTCCAACTGCCAGGAGTCCGTGCATGCCACACCTGTGCACAAGACCGCCCACCCTCCCACCGGATTGTTAAAACACCTCGCGGAACCCGCTGGCGCGGGTCCCGCTTCGCTTCCAACATCACCGGAGCCTCTTTTGAAGTCCAAGGGGTCTGCTGACACCGGGAGCAAATCAGGCCATCGGGAGCACGCACTGGAAAGTGCAAACTACTGTCTGCTGGTGGCTGCGGGGTCAGGAACACGCAAGCACGGGACTCCAACTCCCAGGAGTCCGTGCATGCCACACCTGTGCACGAGACCGCCCACCCTCCCACCGAACCGTTATTACAGAGCTAAGGGTCCGCAGCGAGGGACGTGCGCGGGGACGCGCCTGGGAGTGTCCCCGGGACAAGGGCGGGGCCATCGGGGGCCAGAGGAGGCCTGGCCGGGCCGGCCCCCTAACATTTTGCCCCAATTCAACTAAGGTACTGTTGACCTTTTCAGGAAAGTGGGACTGGGACTGCTCCGTTGATTTGAAACTAAGGGCTACCAGAGAGGTGGAGAGGGTTGGGGGCAGAAGCTGATAAAGTGCAAAGGAATAAGCGGAGAGGGGGCTTGTGGTGGCCAACTTATCTAGTCTATCTGGTAGTCACTGTTTCTAAGTTAAATTGGGAAACATTTCATTATAACAATGGCTAGTACAGTGCAAACCAGGTCGGCTAGGCAGAGCCTACGCACTCCCCCTGATCTCCGCTCGTCTGGCAAAGTAAAGGGTGTGAATTGTATGGCACCTGATAAATCCACAGCAATAGATAAAATGTGGCGCAAAGTAATTGTGGAAGTATCATTGGAAATAGAGCGAACAGAGAGGCGTTATTCATTAACCCCACAAATTGATTTAACAGCCTCACAAGTAGATTGCGACTTGGAAGAGCCTCTAATTGATATACATACCTCACCAGAGCCTAACTTAACGGACATACCCTGTGGGCAGGAGGTGGGTCTACAAGCTGAGGCGGGCTGTAAAGGGGAGGCACTGGAACAAAGGGGCAAAAAAAAGAAGACGTTAAGTCGCACGGAAAAGCAGAGAAAGGATACTTCAGTTATAACAGGGAGTAATAAGCCTGGTAGAGTGAATACCCCAAGGACCGAGGAGCAACCACACACTCAAGTCCCCCCTAGGTGGGCTGCTCAAATGAATAGGGTTGAATTGGAATAGGGTGGTTACTCCCAGCGCCCAGCCCCTTTGCTTTTACCATGGACACCACCCTGTCTAACCTGCTAATAATTAGTTTCATTTGAGTGTTAATGACACTTTCAAAGTGGGCCTGAAGGTCTGAAATTGCGATTCTCCTATTAACATGACCAGAGAATCTGGATTTCATTAAAGACACGGAGGCTACATTATGCATTAATCTTTTTAATGCAGCTCACAGCCGCTTACATCACAAAGGTTAAGAATAGAACTAAATGACATAACAGTGTCCATAAAAGGCGTGTGCCCAGATAAATCAGCCTCTTTTGAATGCGGCTCACAACAGATAAGTAACTCTCTTGCAATCCTTACTAACCTTGTGCCAGTTTGCCATTTATAATTGTGTTTTTACCTTCACTTAATGTTTAACTTTATTGAACTGCTTAATACTGCTTAATACTGCGCCACTGAACTTCGTTTTCATGGCTGATATATAAAAATGTTTATCTCCACGTTTTTGCCTCCCTTGCTGTGTGACTTGTTCCCAACTCTTTACTCGATCGCTGCCATACCCCACGATCTTCCCCCCCTCTCACCCCCCTGACTTCCAATTTATGGTCGTCACACCCTTTTCGCGTTTTGATTACTTTCTACCCGATCCCCTGAGCGCTCCCCTCCTTTCCCCTCCGTTTCCTCGCTTACCGGCGCTGGCTCGATCAGGGGCACTCCGCCGATACACTCGCGCCCATTTCAACATTAAACGCGACCTCAGCCTCGCGCTTGCAACAAAACGCGTCCCCTGACCCGAGGCTGAGGAATGAACCTTGGCAACGGCGGCGCAACGCGGTGTGCCTCCCAACTTTCATTCCTCCCCCACCAGGCATCAGCTGCTCGAGCCCTTCGGTTATTTTACCGATTGGACCACGATCAGCTGTTTTTTCCCACTTCAAGCGCTTAGGTGGCATTTTCGACGTGTATATCCACGTTTTAATAGGTTTAAGCCTACATTTTATGCCTAATCTCTTACCCTTCCTGGCTCAACCTTTTCAAACAATATTTATTTAATTAATTTAAAAACAACCCAAATTCTTAACTAGATTTAAACCCTACCTTACTTGGAATTACCTAAGATTCTTAATTTACATAAAAAATATAAAAAAAAAAAAAAAAAGACTTTACCTAATTATTTTAATACTTTACCTACCTGCCATGTCCGACCTAGAATCAGATGATGCTATGGCAAGCTCCCCAAATCACAACAATGATAACTTTAAATCCTTCCTTCAAAGGGAAATGAGGACATGTATGCTGAATACTTTCCGTGAATTTATGTCCAATAAAAGGTCCCTCTTACCTGATGAAGAAACTTCTGATTTAGAAGCTGAACACCCTAAAGCTACTAAAAAAAGTAAACACTCTTTAAGCACTGACGGAGGTCGCGCTACCTCATTTGAGATGGGAGGTCCAAGCACCTCAAAAGGCATGGGAGGTCCAAGCACCTCAAATGGCATGGGAGGTCCAAGCACCTCAAAAAGCACGGGAGGCCTAAGCGCCCCAAAAGGTAATGTTGTCCCGAACGCCTCTAACAACGCAACAAATCTCAGTGCTCCCCTCAACTCCAGCTCAGAGGAAGATGAACTCTTCCTGGACCCTGACGACGAATTCGTCTTGGACCTTGACGAGCAAGATACTGATGAATGGGACCTTAACACTCTATCAGAGACGCACTCCTCTGACGCAATTCTTGACCCTCTAGGCGAGGAGATGTTCTCCCCCGAAAACATCTCCCACCCTAACAGCAAAAAGTGGTACCCACATGACCACGTAGCCAAGTTCGTCACCAAATGGCTGAGAAACCCCCTTCAAAGAGAATCTCGTAACACCATGAGATCTGAGTGCCCCCGTCCATTTATTGAGGGAAAAGTCGGCCAAACTCCCAACCTAGACCCCGACTTAATCAAATTCCTATTCAAACTAGGTAAGGACCCAAGAAAAGGCCTAGAAAGAGCCCTTAAAACATGTCAAGACTACCTCCTTGACCTCCTGGGTCCCCTTACCAGAATACTAGACCTCGCTGAGGAATCACATATCTCCCACACACCCCTAGACATTAACCTAATTAAAGGCTGGAGCCAGAGAGCCATCGTACTACTGGGCAATGCCAACTCCTCCCTCAATATTGAAAGGAGAAAATCTGTCCTCATCAGAATTAACCCCAAACTCGGGGACCTTGCAGAGAAGGAACCAACAACTAAACCTAATGGCCTCCTCTTTGGACAAGATATGATAAAAACCCTCGGCAAGTACGTGGCAACCTTTACAGCCTTAGACAAAGCCCAAAACAACATGAAGCGTGTTTTTGGCCAGGCCGGTGGAAGAGGCCGTTCTTCCGGCCGTGGTAATTTCCGGCCCTTCACCTACGGAAGAGGAAGAGGTTCGTCCGGTAGAGGTAGAGGCTTCTACCCCTCCAACTCCAGACAGTACTTCCCACAAAGAGGAAGAGGCTCACGCGGAAGAGGCTTCCCCACTCGTGGTGCTCCCAACAACACCACCTCAAGTAAGTGCACCCCCTTCTTCTTCCCCTCCAAAAGTCGGCGGCAGACTAAAATACTTCCTTCATGTTTGGGAATCCCTGACCCAAGATCCATGGGTTCTAGAAACAGTTCAGGGCTTCAAAATAGATTTCACAGAGATTCCTTTCCAATCTACCACTCCCAATCCCATGACCCTTTCTCTAGAGCATCTAGAAATCGTCAAAGAAGAGGTTTCCTCTATGTTAAAGAAGGGCGCAATAATAGAGGTCCCTTGGTCTCAAAAGAATTTTGTGAGTACCCTTTTCCTAGTCAAAAAGAAAGACAAGGGTTGGCGCCTAGTAATAAACCTTCGAGAGGTAAACAAGTACCTCGTCTACCGTCATTTCAAGATGGAGGGCATCCATCTGCTCAGAGACCTTCTTCTCCATGGAGATTGGCTAGTCAAATTGGACTTAAAAGACGCATATTTTACCATTCCCATGGCAACAGAACATCAGTCCTTTCTCCAATTCATCTGGGACAATCGCCTTTTTCAATTTCAGGCCCTCCCTTTCGGCCTTTCTTCTGCCCCTTGGTGTTTCACCAAGATCATGAGAACGATAGTCTCCATCCTAAGAGCCAGGGGTATTCGTCTCATCATCTATCTAGACGACATACTAATAATGTCCCAATCTCACTCTCAAATTCTAGAGGACTTACAGACCTCTATGAACCTCATAGAAAGTCTTGGGCTCATTATAAACAGGGAAAAATCAATCCTTTTACCCTCAAAATCTCTCGAATTCCTCGGCTTCACCGTGGATACTTCGACCTGTCTTCTCTTACTCCCCAAGAAGAAGATTGCCAAAATTCGGAAAGAAATCAGATTCGTTCTCAAACATCACTCCTTATCCCTGAGAGAGCTAGCCAGACTCCTTGGCCTACTCTCTTCCTCGATACAAGCTATCTTCCCTGGCCCACTCAACTACCGTGCTCTTCAGAGAGTAAAAGCCAAGGCTCTCAGATCTGGACTTTGGTACGGAGACCAAGTCTCTCTAGACGAAGAAGCCAAACTGGAACTTTCCTGGTGGCTGGACAATTTGGACGCCTGGAATGGAAGAGCTATTTTTGGTTCATCTCCAGACTTCGTCCTAGAGTCAGATGCCAGCCTTCACGGTTGGGGTGCTCGTCTTCTCAACCAGGACACTGGTGGTATATGGACCCCTTCAGAGTCTTCCCACCACATAAATTTCTTAGAAATGACAGCCGGGCTCTATGCTCTGATGAGCTTCAGACAATCTCTCCAAGGCAGATCCGTCCTCCTGAAGATGGACAACGTCTCCGCAGTCTCGTATATCAACCGCCTTGGCGGTACGAAATCTGCCGACCTTTCGAACCTAGCCAAGAAACTCTGGATGTTCTGTTTGGAACACAAGATTTCCCTGAGGGCCGAATACCTCCCTGGAAAATCCAACCTCTCCGCAGACTGGAACTCGAGGTTCCTAGTAGACTTCAGCGATTGGAAACTCAATCCAACCATTTTCAATTCCCTGTCCGACCTTTGGGGCCCCTTCGATGTGGACCTCTTCGCAAGCCGGTTGTCCTCCCAACTTCCACAATACTTCAGTTGGATGCCAGACCCGGGTGCTCTCGCTGTCAACGCCTTTCTCCAACCTTGGGCACCTCTCAGACCCTACGCCTTTCCCCCCTTTGCCATGATTCAGAGAGTTCTTCAGAAAGTGAGACAAGAACAGTGCTCCCTGGTCCTGATAACTCCTTTCTGGCCGTCTCAAGCATGGTTCCCCACAGCCTTGGAACTCTCTTACGACATTCCTCTCCTAATCCCGGCCTCTCAAGGTCTCCTCCTAAACGCAAACGGAGAAGATCACCACCTGGTTCTTTCAGGGAGCCTGAACCTTCTTGCTTGGAAAGTGTCAGGCAATCTAACCAATTGTCTGGACTTTCGTCATCTGCTCTTACACTCCTCGGAGAATCTTGGGCACCTGGAACACACTACAGATATAATAACATCTGGAAAAAATGGTCTAGTTGGTGCTTGGAAAGGGACCTGGATCCCGTGGAAGCTCCTATCGTTAATATAGTCAATTTCCTCGTGGAACTTTTCGGCAGTGGCCTCTCTTATAGATCCATTAACTGTTATAGGTCTGCCATTTCTGCAGGTCACTCTATCGTCAACGGTAAAACGGTAGGTAAAAACCCTATTGTTTGTAGGATCCTTAAAAGTATCAGACTTAAGAGACCCCCCAGACCTAAATATCAATCTGTTTGGGATGTTAAACTGTTACTTGACCTTTTTTGCTCCTGGCCTGATAATTCCCTTCTTAACAGAAAATGTCTTTCAATCAAACTTGCATCTCTTCTTTGTTTAATCTCCTGTCGCAGAGTTTCAGATGTTAAAGCTTTAGACATCTCCAATAGATCTTATGAGATGTTCGGTGTTAAATTTGAAATTTTTAGGAGAACTAAGACCATGTCTGATTCTATCTTCTATCCACGTTTTGATTTCTGTAAAAAGCTCTGTGTGGTTGACTGTATGAAAGAGTATGATTCCAGGATGTCTAATCTTCGACCTCCTGATGCAAATCAACTCCTTGTTTCCTACGTTAAACCCTTTAAACCCATCTCATCCTCCTCTATCGCAAGGTGGGTTAAATTGGCTATGAATTTCGCTGGTATTGACCTTTCAAAATTTCAAGCTCATTCACTAAGAAGTGCAATGGCCAGCAAATCATATTGGTCTGGTGGTAAGTTGGATACTATCCTCAAAGCTGCTGATTGGTCTAATGCTTCTACCTTCGCTCATCATTATTGTAAACCAATTGAACATGTTTCTGATATTGTGATTCAGGGCTACCAACATGCATAATGTAGCCTCCTGTCTTGTAATGAAATTGCGATTCTCCTATTAACATGACCAGAGAATCTGGATTTCATTAAAGACACGGAGGCTAACATTATCCCCCCCGTCCCTCCCTTGAGGGATATTGAGGATTAATTTGGTTTACAATGTTTTGAATGTTCTATACCTTTAACCTTGCCTTTCTTTACTTCTGAAGGTTTCCTTGTACCTTTCTTGACTTGCCTCATTTTCTTTCAGACAATTCGAATTGATGTCCCGCATGGATTTTCAAGTTTCAAGCATACTTCCTTCAAGTTTCAAGATCTGTTCTTCGTTCATGCATTCTAAAAGAGGCTGATTTATCTGGGCACACGCCTTTTATGGACACTGTTATGTCATTTAGTTCTATTCTTAACCTTTGTGATGTAAGCGGCTGTGAGCTGCATTAAAAAGATTAATGCATAATGTTAGCCTCCGTGTCTTTAATGAAATCCAGATTCTCTGGTCATGTTAATAGGAGAATCGCAATTTCAGACCTTCAGGCCCACTTTGAAAGTGTCATTAACACTCAAATGAAACTAATTATTAGCAGGTTAGACAGGGTGGTGTCCATGGTAAAAGCAAAGGGGCTGGGCGCTGGGAGTAACCACCCTATTCCAAATAGTATTTCAGTAGGGGAGACTACCCCCACAAATCTGATGAAGGTGACAGATAGCAACCCTACATTAGGACAAGCAACCCTCACTACTTCCACAGGGGCCACTCATAACCGAGGTTGTGAAGGAGAGTACGGCCATTGCGAGGGAGGAAAAGCGGGTGCGGCCTAAGATCATGCATCAGGCTATAGTCCATAGGCAGACCCCCATAGACGCCCCGCCAAGGCACCAGGCAGTAAGGGCAACTAAGAATATACTACCTTGTCTAAATCTGCCCCCGCAAACTGCCCCATATGTAATAATCCTAACAGGGGTGCCCGAGCTAAGGCCAGAACAGACTGAGACCCACGGGGAGCTTAAAAATAAAGTCATGTTTTAGCTGAATAAGTTTAGACCCCAAGAAGAGAACGAGCAGGGGGAAGTTTTGTTGGTACGCAGGGTGAACTGGGTGGGGAATAGGCATAAAGACATTCGTGGGGATGCTGTGTTGGTGAACTTTAGGAACCCCCATATTGTTGACAAAATTGTACATTGGGAGTCACCCTCACAATACACCACCATTGGAGCTATGCCCTTACATTTTTTCTATCCGAGGGGTACGCTTAGCTCAGATTATGACTTGGCAGGGCAAAGTAGGAGTGAGTGAAACAGGGTGGGACCACAACGTTCTGCACCTATGTCCCGGTCAGCAATCAAGGAGCTGTATACCTGATGAATAGATTTGACCCACTGATGTCTCTGGAAGAACTAGATTGACTATGGAAGAACAGTTTGGCTCAAGAGAGTCCCCAGCATAGTCCATCAAATGCACTATTAGACTACCCCTGTGACCAGGTGGGCTAACCTAGAGAGGTGATACAAGAAGGGCCCCCGGCAGACCCCCAAATAAAAAGTCAGGGTGGCAACAAAATATTTTCCCAGTACTCGATGTCAGTGGGTAAGGGTGCCTCGGAAGGGAACATGGTAAAAAATAGTATTGAGACACATTCGATGAGTACGTCCTCTACCAAGACGGGGCTAAAGCTCTTGTCATGGAATATAGCGGGACTGGCTGTGAAGTTTAACAACAAGGGCTGGAGGGATTATATCATGAGGTTTTAGATAATATGCCTGCAAGAAACCTGTGTGATTGATTATAGCCCTTTTTTTCTATCGGGTTATAAGTGTTTTACTATCCCTGCCCAGAAGTCACAATCAGGAAGAGCCTTGGGAGGCTTGATTACCTATGTGGATTTGAAGATCGAAGGGGTGTGGACGGACCGAAATTGGCCATCACATAACTTACAGGCCCTGGGGCTACACATGAAAGGGTTAAACCTCACTATAATTAATCTTTATAATGCAGTGGGGAGTAACGGGAAGGGTACCACAATTAAAGAACTTGATAACTTCCTCAACACTGAGCCCGTTCAAGGGAAAAGGGCAGTGGCTCCATTTCGGATAATCGCGGGTGACTTTAACTGTCACATTTGTCCATCCCTTAGACCTATTACTAGAGACTGGTTTCGCTGTACGGTGGAGAACGGGCCACACTTTCTGCACACAACAGATGGGATGGACATGGACAGGTTGATGAAAGGCCAAAACCTGATACACACCATTGATCTAGTGAAAGCTGAAGAAGGAGAGGAGATGGCACCCACCTTTAAGGGTAGAGGTTGCCGTTCCTTTATCAATTTTATTGTGGTTTCTAGACTGTTTAGATCCTGGGTGAAGCGAGCGAACATTGAGTGGAATGTACATAATGACCACAATCCCCTAGTGCTGGAGCTAATATACCCCCCCCCCCCCCCCCCCCACCAAAAGAACCCCCCGGGTTATGGAAAATATTGAAAGAGTTACGGACCAGGGGCGGCGCCTGAGGTGGGCTAAAATAGATGGGGCAAGGTTCTATAAACAGTTAATGGATAAAGGGGGAGACGCCTTTAAAGTGTGCATTGACCTTTCCTTAGAAGGTGTGGCTGTGGTAAATGCTTTTGAGGAAATAGCGCACCTGGTTGAGGGCTTTTTAACGAATACCAAAAAGGCAAGTCCAGTTAGTGCCCCAATATGGTTTGACAAAGCATGTTCACAGGCCCACAAGAACCTGAAAGACAGCCTGAAAGCACTCCCGAGGGACAAACTATACATTGCCCAATATAGAAGCACCTATAAGAAAGTATTATACACTAGGAAACAATCGCTCCAATCGCAAGTTTGGGAGGATCTAAGGGAGGTGGCGGAGAACAGAGATCTCACAGCATTCTGGAAAATTATTAATAAACCATGTTTTCAGGATACAAACGCCCCCGAGATATGTAATACAATCCTCCCGGAACAATGGCACATTTATTTTAAAGACCTGTATAACCACACAGGTGTGTCCAACGAGGTCACTGAGCCAGGCAACCAGTTGGTTGCCATGCCAGAATTCACACTGGAAGAAATAGTAGGGGCAATACAGGGCCTATCTAAAAACAAGGCCCCAATTCCGGATGGAATACCACCTGACCTATACTTAAGTAAGGTGGAACTATGGGGCCCCATATAACAAGGGTTTTGAACGCAGCTGCAGAGAATGGTCTCCCACGCTCATGGTCATCAGCAGTAATAGTGCCCATATTTAAAAAAGGGAATAGGGACGACCCTAAATGTTATCGCCCGATATTCTTAATCGATGTAACGGCGAAGGTACTCGGGCGTGTGGTGCTGAATCGCCTTAAGGTTTGGGCTGACACAAATAATATTATCACTGAGACTCAATATGTGTTCAGGGAAGGAAGGTCTACGACGGGTCAATGCCTAAATCTTTACCTTTTGGTTGCCAAGTACACAATAGCAAGTAACAAGGCAGTGTACCTGGGGTTTATGGACTTATCCACCGCCTTCAATCATGTCAACAGAGACAAATTATGGGCCCTAATGATAAAGCTAGGGGTCGAACCTGACTTGGTGAATATATTAAAAGCCCTGCTCTGGAATACAACAGCTAAAGTGCGGTTTTGTGCAGAAGGAGATTGTACATTGCCTTTCCGATGTAACAGCGGGGTTAGGCAAGGTTGTATTTTAGACCCCTTTTTGTTTTCCTTATACATTAACAACCTGTATATGGAATTAGGTAAATTAAGAGCGGACTCCCCCCAGATAGGTTCTCACCCTGTTCCCGTTCTGCTGTACGCATACGATGCGGTGCTGTTAGCCCGCACACCAATGGCCCTGCAGAAGCTGATTGATGGGTTTGTCAGTTTCATGGCCTCACTTGATTTACATGCAAATTTGGATAAATCCTATGTAATGGTAGCAGGGGCCAAAGCCTGTACAAATTTTACGTATAGGATAGGCACTCATAAAATAGACCGGGTTCAGTCTTTTACTTATCTGGGCTTATTGTTTGACGGGCTATTAAATTTTAATTTGTTAGTTGAAAAACACTGCTCTAAATTGGTGGCTGCAACAGGGGCGATAATGAATTATGGGCGGAGGCTGGGACGGTGGTCGACCGAACAAGTGATGAATCTCTATAGATCAATCTGTTGCTCTAAAGTGACTTATGGGGCAGAAGTATGGGGGTTTGTGAACACTGAAAAGATACAAGGGGAAGAAAACAAATACCTCAGAAAGGTATTGAAAACCCCGCAGAGCACATCGGCCCTTATCGCACATGAGGAATTAGGTGCTGAGTTCACTAAAGATTTAATAAAGATCAGACCGCTCTTAGCCTGGGTGAAGATTTGGATCAATGGGGAGGCAGCTCTTAGCAGGCAAATTATTTCAGATTGCCTGAAAAGGGATAAGGGGATGAATATCCCCTGGCTTAGATACGTAAAGATCACACTGGAGGGCATGGGCTGTCTGAACCTTTTTGTTAACCTTGAAAAAATTACTACCTTTGACAAAACAAGAGTGGAAAATATATTTAGGGAGCAGGCTGTTGCACACAGGGCAGTTAGAGAAGAATCAAAAGTAACAGTCTGTGCCTATAGAGCACTAAAAACAGAAGTGGGGTTGGAACCCTATTTAGCACTATTTTATAATGCCCAAGAAAGATTTTATATGACGCGTTTTAGGCTCAACCTTTTACATCACATCCTGGCAAATTCAGCAGGTTTTACACATACGGTTGAGCAGAAGGGTACCTCCGGCTGCGACAATAGGTCTCCGCAGGATACCCTTCATTTTGTATTGTTATGTTCTTTTTATTCTGTACCTAGGCGTAAGTTTTTAGTGGGTAGTTTAAAACATTCAAAGTTTCAACGTGCTAAGTTGGAACTGCTGTTTCTGCAAAGGGCCAATGATCCCCACACTCTGTTTTGCATAATGAATTTTATTAGGATTGCTGTAAGGTTGAGGATCTCGAGGGGACAGTATTGACATCTGTATAAACTGTATAATCATGGGGTGTTTGGACTGTATTTTTAATGAATGGATTGTTTTTATGCACTTTTATGGTATTTTTTAAATACCGAATAAAGATTTATAAAGTAAAGTAGTCCACATTTCCTTGTTCACTTCTTTTTCTGTGTTTAGTTCGGAATCGATATGGTTGCAGGGAAAGAAACCATCTGAGGACTCTCTCATTGTGGCCTTTGTTCCTGGCTAGCCAATCTAAAAGGTGTCTATGGCCCATTTAATAGCTAGTGCTTCTTTCTCTATAGTGGCGTAATTCTTTTCTCTTGGGAAAAGTTTGCGGCTGAGATATAAGACGGGTTTTTCTTCCTGGGGTGTTTCCCGTGACAAGACAGTCCCTAGTCCCTGATCTGAGGCGTCTGTTTACAGAATAAAAGGGAGGGAATAGTCCGGACTGGGTAATACAGTATCTGAGGTCAGAGATGTTCTCAGGGATTCAAAGGCTTGTATTACATCCGGGGGAGGATGTTTGAGTATTTCTGCAGTTTTAACATTCTTTTATAGCAAATTAGTCAAAGGGGCTGCAGTCTGTGAGAACCTAGGGATAAACCGGCGGTAATATCCGAGCAACCCTAGCAAAGCTTGTAAATCTTTCTTGGAGCGGGGTAAGGGTATTTGGGAAATGGCAGTTAATTTAGAGACTTGTGGTCTTATAACCCACTCCCCTAATAGATACCCAAGGTATTGAACGGTCTGTGCTGCTAGATGGCTTTTAGCTGGATTTATTTTAAGACAGTGTCGTCCTAAGGTCTGTACTATTCTGTAGAGATGTAAAAGCTGCTGTTCCCAGGTATCGCTTTAGATGATTATATCATCAATATATGCGCCTGCATATTTCTCATGGGGTTGTAACACTACATTCATAGCCCTCTGAAATGTTGCTGGTGCCCCATGCAACCCAAAGGGTAACACCATAAATTGATATTACCCATCCGGGGTAAAAAATGCTGTTTTTTCTCTATCCTGTTTCCTGAGGGGTATCTGCCAATATCCCTTACATAAATCTAACGTACTGATATATTCAGACCTGCCTATTCCTTCAACCATTTCATCCACCCGGGGAAGGGGGTAGGTGTCAAATTCTGAAATCTTATTAACCTCTCTGAAGACGATGCAAAATCGCACCAAACCGTTTGGCTTAGGTAAAAGAACAATATGTGAGTTCCACTCACTCACAGAGGGTTCAATTATATCCATGTACAACATTTTTTGAATTTCTTCTCTTATGGTTTGCCGACGAGCCTTAGGAATACGATTGGGTCTCAGGCGAACCTGTTTCCCCGGAGGTGTTTTGATAGCATGTTCAATGAGTGTATTCCTGCCAGGAGAGGTAGAGAAGGTGTCCTGAAGGGGTCGCAATTCTTGTGATAGACTACTTCGTAGTTCGGGAGACAGATCAGGATCTATACATTGGTTGAACAAGGGTGTCTGTACCTCCGCCATACGTACGGATACCGGCAAGGGACCCTGCCATTTCTTTAACAAGTTGATGTGATATACTTGAGAGGTATGTCTGACCGGATCTGTTTCAATGCGGTAAGTCACAGGAGTTACCCGTTCAACTTTGACTCAGACTTTGCTCTTCACTAAGTAATCATCGTGACTGTAGCGTGTCTGCCTTTGGTTTCATGGTTTCTTTCAGGCCTCTTTGCTAAAGCGCCGGGACACCCTCTCGGGGTAGCCGTGCGCTCAAAAAGTACGGCTTAACATTAACATTAACATTAACTATAGTATATGGACCCTGCCACTGTCCCAGTAACTTATGATCCGATGAAGCCATCATAAGCAGTACCGAATCCCCCACTTGGAGAGTTCTCTCCTTGGTCCCTTTATCGTATTGACCTTTCTGTGCCACCTGGGCTCCCTCTAAGTTGTTTCGAACAATAGCCCTGATGTGTCCCAGGTAGGTACGCAAGTTGGACACATACTCTGTCAGGGGTTTAGAATCGTTGGGTTCCATTTCCCATTTTTCTTGGGCCATCTCTAACAAGGTACGTGGTTTATGACCATATAGCAATTCAGAAGACGAATATCCAGTGCTTTTTTGTTCCTTACACAGAATAGCAAACAATGCCAGGGGCAACATGTCTTCCCATTTCCTGGACTCCAGGGCTAGGAGTTTTTTAAGTGTGGTCTTGATGGTGGCATTGTACCTTTCAACTAATCCGCCTGTCTGCGGATGATAGGCAGATGTCCAGATTTGTTTTACTCCTAACTGAGCACATACCTGTTTCATTAATCGGGACAAGACTGGAGTCCCCTGATCAGTCAGGATCTCCTTTGGGAATTCAACCCTTGAAAAGACAGCGATCATGGCTTTGGCTATATTTGAGGCATCGGGTCGTCGTAGGGGTATGACCTCTGGAAAAAAAGTGGTGTAGTCCCCCATAATGAGGATCTACCGATACCCGCTGCAGGAAGCCAATAAAGGCCCTATTATATCCATGCCATGCCTATCTGATGGAAAGGCTCTTCTATAATTGGGAGTGGCTGTAGCAGTGCTCTGGGAGGACGGTATCTACTGTTTCTTTGACACACCGGGCATTCCCTAGAGTACCTCTTTACTTGTTGGTACATCCCTGGCCAATAGAACGGTTCTGCTCGGGAGCTGCTCACGCGCCCCATCGTGAGCAGCTCCCGAGCAGAACCGAAGACTGAAACCCGAGCGGACCAGGGATCTGCCTGGCCGCGTGATCCGCCGATTGCACACAACATAGGAGGAAGGCGATCCTGCCCAGAAGCTGCCGAGGTTGGCTGTAGAAATGGTACGCTAACTAACTCGACCTTCTGCAAACCAATGAATCCTCCTATTTTAACCATGCCGGGCAATTATTAAGGACCACAGTTCCTGGCTTACTATTTACAAGACGGTTTCCCGGTGCCACACTCCCCTGATTGGCATATGATCAGGCGTGACTCCACATCCATAACTGCGCCTACATAGAACCTCGGCTTGACTGCACCCTCCAAAATTGAATGATTCTCTTATAATGAAAAAATCGCACTGATGACACAGAACAGACCTGCCTTCCGAGGATAATCTTATTTCAACCCTCTACCTTGGTGTTATAATTGACTTTTGTTCAGGCAAAATTAATTTAATTGTCCTGATGATGATCCCATTGTAACTGAGCTGGGGATCGAAACGTCGACGACCGTAGAGTAATTCATACAGTTAATTCCATGATATTATTGTTTGTATGAATGACTCCAGGATACACTGTCAATGTGAATTTAATTCAGTGACCTGCAAGCTCACTCTGTTTGCCTGATATCTTTTCTCACTTGCCCCCACTTTCTCACCTCTCTGATGACACAGAACAGACCTGCCTTCCGAGGATAATCTTATTTCAACCCTCTACCTTGGTGTTATAATTGACTTTTGTTCAGGCAAAATTAATTTAATTGTCCTGATGATGATCCCATTGTAACTGAGCTGGGGATCGAAACGTCGACGACCGTAGAGTAATTCATACAGTTAATTCCATGATATTATTGTTTGTATGAATGACTCCAGGATACACTGTCAATGTGAATTTAATTCAGTGACCTGCAAGCTCACTCTGTTTGCCTGATATCTTTTCTCACTTGCCCCCACTTTCTCACCTCTCTTTCTCTTGCTTGGCACAGGACTGTGCCCCAATGTAACCCGGATGCTTTGGGTTATATGTTGTATTTTGTGATTCTAGACTTATTGAACGAATAAACATTCCCTGGCCGGCTGGTCAAGGAATCCTGAACTATATAGAATTCCATTGTGATCTATATATATTTGTTTCCCTCATTCTTGTAAGCTCAGGACCATTTGTTGTTTTGATAATTACTTGCCACCCATGGTCCCGAGCGATTTTATGGGTTCCCCTTGTCCCTCCTTGAGCCATTATTGCTAGGGCAGCCTCCATGGTGCCTTTCAATCCCACTTCTGACACCACTTGTGGGAGGGCAGGTTTGATATACAGGCGAGAAGGCTGTATGTATTTGCCAAAAGATCGATTTTAATTATCAGAAGTCACAAGGGTCTGTGATTCAGGATGTTTTTCTTCCGGGTCCTCTTCTGATGGGATCCTGGTTGAGCTGGATGGGGATGCAGAGGGCGATGTTTCCGGCTCCTCTTCTTCCAGGTCAAGGTTATCTTCCCAGAGGCTCATAAAAGAGAAAAAGAAGGAGCTGTCAGACATGAGTTTTAAGTCACTTCTGTATTGTAGATCCGTCACTACATCTGAAAGTGCTCAAGGAATTTCTCTTTCTGTGCAGTTTGGGGGGGGGAGTTTTTTAATTAGTGCCTATGGGACCTATCCATGTGCTGATTGGGAAGGGGAATCTTAAACAATGAGCAGTTTGTTATGAAGCCTCAAACAACAACAAAAAATGCCATACGGAAACAAAATACTCGTTATATGCCCCACTGTTGAACTAAAGTACTGGTAAAGACAAAAAACACCAGAACTGAGGCTCGTTATCCGTTCCACTCGGTCTGGGAAGGTCTTGCCATCGAATCAAAACAACCACTCTACCGGCGCTTACAGGTCACGGGTAATTTCATAACGGAACCCTAGTTCCCTACCCGCAACCCTTCCCGGTTCGCCACCCACTTCCCTCGTACCACCCTCCAGTTCCCTCGAGACGCTTATACTCACCGGCTCTGCCGCAACTCTCCTGAGTTGCGGCCCCTCTCCAGCATCCTCCGGCGGACACCACCCCTCCTCACACCACCGCTCATCCAGCTCCGCGTCCACTTCCTCCAAAACGTCTACGCTCCTTGAGTCTCTTTCGGCTGTCCGCTTGCAGGGTCCGTCTTCTTCCGTCCATTCTTCTGACACCGTTCCTGCTGCTTTCGCGCCACCGGTCTGACCAACCTCCGGTTCGTTTCCTCCTCTTTTTATTGGGACATGAAATGGACTTTCGAAGTTACACCCGCCCACTTCCGGGGTCACCTCGACGTCTCACTGTGGAGAGACAGGATAGTGGAATGAGTTTTGTATTTCCTCATGATCCTGCAAGTCCAGACTGAAGATGGGAATACGGGCTTTAAAGGGAAGATCCGCCCATGGCGGCACACCGGTAAGTCCCTCCTGCATTTCCTCACATAATATTATTAGAAAATGTGCCACATTATGCCGCATAATTTGGCTTTCCATGCCGCATAATTTACACAACCCTGCTGCATGATTTGACGATCTCCTGTCTCATAATTCCAGCGGTCCTACTTATAGTGTTGTTTATTCCATTGTTAATATTGATGGTGAGGTACTCAATGATACGTGTATGTGCAAAAACTAAATCAAATCACTGTTGTTGAAATCCCCTAATATGACTTCTCCAACAACCCCAAGTCAGAAATACGTGGTAAGGCAAGTCCTGCACCCTATGCCTGAGGCTACTGATTGAGAGATCACAGGTGGGGTGGCACCTAACAAGCAGGACAAATGCGCAAAAAGGAAAAACACAGATTAGTCCCACAAATAGTAGCGACGGCTAAAATAAATAAAGGGTGGTGGGGCAGGTGGGGTCGCGTGTGAGGCAGCAGGGATACAATATTAAAAAAATAGATAAAACTTTTGCATCTGCAGTCGTCCACCTCCAGCATTGCGTTCGTACCCTCCACTCTTCCTGGGTCCCAGCAGCCCCTGGGACCCAGACTCCCATCCAATCCTCGTGCTGCAGAGCAGCGCTGAGGTTGGTCTGAGCAGGCAGGGAAGACGCCAGTGAGTCTGTGGGATTTCTCCAGCCCAGCTGTTCAATGCAGCTCGCTTGGAGAAACCCTAAGTTTGCACGTGTGTTTTCGTCAGCTTGAGACGACCGGCCAAAACACATAGGCACACTTAGTGAATGGAGTGCACGTAGCATTCCTCCCTCCGCCCATGCCTAAGCCCCACCCTTCCCAACACAGCTGGCAGAGCCGGCAAATATAAAATAAAACAATGCAAGAGCATTGTTTTATTTTACATTAGCTGGCTCTGAGTGAGGCAGTGGGGTGACGCTCTTCCAACATTGCGGAGGAACTGCCACTGACAGATAGGTAGCAACACCACAATGGTCCTGGGAGATTGGCACCAATAAAACAGACATGGCCGGAGGGCCGCATGTTCCCAAAACACCATAAAGTTAGATGCCACAGAAACACTCAGCCAATCAGGACACAACACACTACACACACAGTGACCACGTGCACCCCATGCTGAACATCTGGACACATTACCCACTGGCCCTCATTGTGTCCACGCAAGGTCGAGACCCACTTGCATTTGTCACCAGGTGGAAGTAATTTATGACTTCATGCCAAGGCCGACATTCCACTCCCAATAAAGGATCTATGAATGGTTAAATGATGCTTCCAGAAATGTATAAAAAGACATTCAAAACAATTGTACTTTGAGTCAGTCTTCAGACTCGTTTCTGTATGCTGCACTCCCTGCTGAAGTGTTTGATTAATCCAACTCTTCCTGTTTTGCCAAAGACCTCTTGACTTCGTTTATTCAAGGTAAATTCATATTCGAGCAGCAACATTATAAAACAGGATTACAAGTCCCTGGATTAACAAAAAAAACAAGAATCGAATAGCGCATCACACATTGACCTCGGAAACGTGCCAGCAATGTACCTTACTGGCATTTTACAAGCCTGCCGTATATTTTTGTGTCCATGCTAATTAATACAAGCATTGGCAAAGCCAATAGGTCTTGCCTTTGGAACGTTATAAGTATTTAGTTATGCAGTACAATATCCTTGGTGCAAAACATCAACTGTTGCATGGCTAAACACTTATAAGGTCCCAAAGGCGAGACCTATTGTCTATGCCAACGCTTGTCTTTTATGACTTAGAGATGCTTACCATGCTGCTGTGCTCTCTCTGGTCTGTGTGGGGAAGAAGCTTGCACTGTTACTACCAGCATTTGTTTTATGCATGAAAGAAGCCTACTATGCAGATGTGCCGTTTCTTGTCTGTTTGGGAAAGATGCTTGCACTGTTACTACATGTTGTAGTTGTGTATGCATGAGAGAGGCCTGCCATGCTGCCGTTCTGTGTCTGGTGTGTGTGGGGACGAAGCTGGCACTGTTACTACCAGTATTTGTTTTCTGCATGAGAGAAGCCTACCATGCTGCTGTGCTGTGTCTGATATGTGTGGGGAAGAAGCTTGCACTGTTACTACATTTTGTATTTGTTTATGCATGAAAGAGGCCTGTCATGCTGCTGTGCTCCGTCTGATCTGTGTGGATAAGAAGAAGCTTGCACTGTTACTGTCAGTATTTGTTTATGCGTGAAAGAGGCATGCCATACTGCTGCATTCATCTAGTTTTGTGTGGAAGAAGCTTGCACTGTTACTACCGAGCTGTATCTCTTTTACGCAGAAAAGAAGCCAACTATGCTGAAGTGCTCCGTCTGATCTGTGTGGGGAACAAGCTTGCACTGTTACTTCATGTTGTATTTCTTTATGCGTAAAATAACCAAATCATGCTGCTGTGCTGTGTATGTTCTGTGGGGAAGAAGCTTGCACTATTATTACCAGTATTTGTTTTACCATGAGCCATGATGCTGCTCATGGTCGTTCTGCCTGTGTGTCTTAGTGAAGCCTGAAGGGAAAATGTACTCTTTACCAAAGTCTGAAGTGATGGCATGTGACCCAATCACAGTTCAAGCAGAGTGATGTCACCGGATAGGCCGGGCCACATGTGCAGGTGCCCGAGGGTAAATAACGGGATGACATCACTGAGCAGAAGAGTCAGCTAGTTACATCGGGTTCTGGCTGGACAGTCTGGGTCTCTCGATCCTCACTTTCGGTCCGAGTGGGAGTGGGGTGGGGAGGGCATGGAACGCCCAATCCTGCCTCCCATCGCCCTCTGGCCTGTCAGCAATCTCCATTCTCCCATTTATCACCTGTTCAAAGCAGGTGGTAAATGGATGCGGAAAAGTGCCCTTTATTTCTGCATAGGGTCAAGATCCGCATTCAGATTGTGGTCCGATTGAAGAGGGGCTGCAAGTTATTCCTTATTCTGGTGGATTAAATCATAATAGCTGGATATAGGTTCGAGAAGACTGTCTAGAAACATACATTCCACCCACCTCTTTTGTGTGCACAAATATCTGCTTAACCAGTAATCGGGACCTTTGTTATTGATTTTTCATCACATAATTTCACCTCAACTTTCTTTTCTCCGAGGTTTGTTTATGAAACCGCTATCCGCGCCGCATACAAAAATCTTATAATCGTCTTCCTTTCCCATTTGCATGAACAGAAGATGTGACGCGCGTTCATCTTTTAAGAAGGCCGCTCTCGATTCCTAAGTAAAACATTACCTTGCCGGCTGCACTTAGTGAATCCGTTCTATATTTGCATGTCGAGCTCTCGGGCTGTATACGTTTTTAATCTTTGTTTGCGCTCTTTGAAGCCACTAAGAAGATATAATGATTTTTCGAAGTTTCTCATAATGATTACATTCAATATCACATCAGGCCCGGTTCTAGCGGGTGGGCCGGGTGGGCCGGGCCCACCCAAACTTTGGCCTGGCCCACCCAAACATAACCCTTGGCCCTGGCAGTGACGTCAGCAAGACCAGCAGAATATGGCCACTGCAAGTTAAAACGTTCTTCGAACGTTATCTTTCTTTAGGAGTTGCGTGATTGGGCCTGGGCTCGCACCCCCAATCACGCATCTCCTATTAGGCAGGTGGGCTGTGTCCCCGCTGACTCGTGCAGGTACATTAGGGGCACTGCGAAGGGGACAAAGCCTTTCGTTGGAACTGGATTTGTGGTTAATTAATTCTTTTCTGCTGGTAAAGAGGAGTTTGTTTTGCCGTTTCGTTTTCCTGACCTTCCTGACCCCTTGAGCTGTTTGTTTAACCGATCCGGCTGTGACAGAGTTCGTAAGGAGCAGGTAAGAGAATGTGTGGCTATTGTGTTTTTTAAATCTGTGAGAAAGACATACTTAGAACGCCGTGTTTATTTCATTTTCATTTACATCGTGTGTTTAAATCGTTGGTATCATTCATGAGTGGTTCTGCAAGGATGCACGACAACTAAATGTCCAAATAACCTTGGGGGTTGTTGATCTTGCTGGAGAGCGTTCTTTTTTTGGTTTGTAGTATTTAAATGCAATAGAACTGTAGTTAACGTGGATAGCTCAGTGGGTTACTGCCTTTGTCACAGAGATCCTTTGATACATAGGACAGTGTGATCAAAGACGTGTATACAAACCAGAATGGTATAATTAGATTTTTTTTTGTATTGCTAGTTAGTTCGAATTTTCCCAGTATTTCATTATTCTAATGTTGCAATACAGAGTTTGGGCAGATATAATTTCTAATCAGTACAGCCAACCACTGGGGTATGCTTTAAATCCTGTGTTTGTGGTTCTCCAGACCCAACCCTCTTAATACATATTGCCCAGCAGCATGGATGAGTTGTGATTCCTACACCTGGTAATCTTCATTAGCTTATGTGACATTCCCTATAGGCTGATTTGGATACTTTTATGAATCATTGTGTCTGCATAATGTGTGTGTGATGTACAGTACTGTGATACCCTACACTACGAGTAGCGCTGTACAAGAAATAAAATGCATATGAGAGAGGGGCTATGGAGTGATGATGGGCTCTGTTGGAGGGTGGCAATGAGGGAATCCGAGGGGGCATCATGAGGGGTGGAGATGCGGAGAGAATGAAGGCACTGGTGGAGGTTGTTTGTGAGGGAGTCTGAAGAGGAGGTCATGGGGGAGGGGCTTTGGAGTGATGAGAGGCACTGGTGGAGGGTGGTAGGAAGGGATTCTGAGGAGGAGGTCATAAGGGGGAGTTGCTTTGGAGTGATGAGGGGCACTGGTGGAGGGCAGGGCCGGTCCTAGGATTCGTGGGGCCCCGGGCAGGATAGGAACATGTGAGGCCCCTCTAATTTGCATAAAATGTAGTATCACAGAAGTGTCCACTGACTAATCATTTTTTGGCACTGTTGAAGTAGCTTTGCAAGAAGCTACCTCTCTAATGTGTACATCACTGAGATGGCTACAAATACAAAAAATAGCCCTAATAAAATAAGTGCAAATATTTTAAAGCTGTATTATGTGGAAATGCAACACGTCAAACGGGGTTTAAAAGCTATGCCTCTAACTCTCCAAAACCAATGTTTCCAGATTAGTGCATGAATAAAATTCTAAGACAGACTGTCCCATAGCTGTACAGTGGATCTTCAGGTGGCTCCCTGATACTCCAGTTGCACCAATGAAGTTCAAGGTTAAGGCATTTGGTTTTAGCAGGCATGGACATCAACATAAAGGGATCCATGATGGTTCGGGTGAGCGACCTGAAAATGCTCCAGTAAACAGAAAGCACAAATAAGAGGATGAGAGGGCACTTGGAAAATAAAGAGGCAGTTAATTGAAAACTTTGGCAGAAGGCTCAATGTACTTAGCAGCACATGCTAGTTCAAAGACAATTTTACCTCTCCTCCAGCCTCCTACTTTTTTTTGCTGGTTCTGCCCACTTACATTCACCTCTCTCCTCTGTGCTTTACTTTTTACCTCACCTCTTGCTCAGCCTACTTTCTTCTCTTGCTGGTTCAGCCCCTCTTACATCCACCTCATTCTGCATGCTCTCCTTTTAACGTATTATCTTTCCCCAATGCCCAAGCCTTTTACCTTTACTCTTTGGTTCTGCCACTCTTACATCCATCTTGACCCTCACACCTCCATGCTCTACTCTTTACCTCTCATCTTTCCACCTTGCCTCTGATATTCACTTGCTGATTCCTCCCCTCTTAAATCCACATCTCTCTTCTCTGTCCTACTCTTCACATCCCAACTCTCTACCCAGTCTTTATCTTCTTTGCTGGTTATGCCATCCTAAATCCAGCCATGCCTTTAACTTCTTCTCTTTCCTTTTATCTTTTCTTTCTGCTCCTACTTCATTACATACAACTCTCCCCTTACTTCCTTCCTCTCTCCTCTTGCTGATTCTGCCACTCTTCCATCAAACTCTACTACGCTATCTTCACTGCTCATCTCTCCCCCAGCCTTATAACTTTTGTCACTGGTTCTGCCCCATTTCCATCTTCTCTCGATTTTCATCCTCTTGAACACTCTAATCTTTTCTCACAGATTTTGCCTCTTACACCACCTATTTCCATTCATTATTCATTCATATTATCATCTCTTCCTCAAACTTTATTTCATGGATTCTGCCCCTTTTACATCAATCTCTCTGCTATCCCCAGCTTTGTTGCTTCTCTTTCTCGTTATGTCCTTATATCCATCTTTCTCCTCCATGCTGTATGCCTCATCTCCCCCCCCCCGCCTCTTACCTTTTTCACCGATTCTGGCCTTCTACATCCACATCTCATCATTCCCTCTCTCTTCTCTGTATAAGCTTTCTTGATTGTTCTGTCTTTCTTACATCTACATACCGCATCCATGTACTGCCATTCTTCTCTCATTTCTTCCTTCAGACTCCTAGGATTTCTTTGCTGGTCTGTCCCCTTTGCATCCACCTCTCCTCTTTGATCCCCTTACCTCTTACCTTGTCTCACTGTTTGTCTCATAAATCCATGTCTCCCTTCGATGCTCTACACTTCACTTTATCTTAACTACTGTCTCTTACCTTTCTCACGAATCCTGCCTATATTACACCCACCTCCTACCTACCTGCTGAGCTCTTCACCTCTCATCTCTCTGCAGTCTCTAGCCTTCTCTCACTGGTTCTACCTCTCCCCTGCCTCTTACCTGCTCTTGGTTGTCTTGCCCTCTTATATCCAACACTCACCATTCCCTCTCTATGACACTTAAGTTTTCCTGAGGGTTCTGCTTCTCTTATATCTACCTCGCCTATCCAAGCACTGCCTTTCATCTTTCTCTTCTACTTTGTTCACGGGTTCTGCGTCCCTCATGTCCACCTCGCCTCTCCATTCTCAACTCTTTTGGGGATATTCCGAAAAAAGTCATGTGACGCATCGCAGCCTCCCCCCCCCCCCCCCCCGCTGTGCGGCTGCGCTGCCCTGCGCGACAGCCAGGGAGCAGGAGAGCACTATATCTTCAAACACTTGGCTCTCTCCTCCCCTTTCCCTTGCACCGTCACTCGTTTCAGCTCTGTGCGCCATGCACACACCTTAGGGCTGAAGCGCTAGGGTGTGTGCATGAGTGTTGCATAGGTTTTGTACAGAAGGGTACCCTTCTTGTGCAAAATAACTATGCTGGGTACGATACTACGCTTTTCCCACTTTGCATACGTGCTGCGCAGTGTAGTGCGCATGCAAAGTCGTAAAAGCATGGAGAAATGAAAGCATTTCTCTTGTTAGCGCCTCCTTTGAAGGGGGCGTTAACTTTTGTCGCAAAACCATGTTCACAAATTTTTGTAAATATGGTTTTGCATCAAAGGGCATGGGTGGTTACATGGGCACGCCCATGTACCACCCCCTCGGCGCAAAGTAACGCAAAGCAGTGCTTTGCGCTTCTTTGCATTACTTAGAGGGTGCTTTCCAGCACAAAACAAGTTTTCGCTGGAAAGAAAATAGCTGCAAAAAAAATGTGTGCTGGTTAACGTCACTTTTATGACGCAAAACCTGCACAAAAGGTTTGAAAATCTCCCCCTTCATGTTTTATCTCTATCACCTCTACTCTCCATTCACTGTTTCTGCCTCTCAAGCTTCCACCTCTCCCCTACATACCCTGCTATTCACCACTCTTCTCTCCGGCCTCTTACCTTGCTTCACGTCTTGTGCCTGGGCGCAATACAGTCCCCTGCATCACAGATGTGCCCTCAACACTTCTGAGGGCCCCATCCCGCCAGGGGCCTCCCATTCAGCCTAGGGCCAATGAATATCTGTGAGATGTGGGAGACTCTGGGGCCCATTATCACATTCTGCAGGGAGGGACCCCATCATTTCGTGTTACACAACTGCTCTCATATTACTTTTCAGATGCGTAAAGCAATGAATGGTGAGTGGCCTGAGGGGTTATATGACTTGGGTGTATCTTGGAGGGTTCATTGCACTCCCCTTGGGGTGATAAGGATGGATGTGGGATCACTCCCCCATCGCTTCCCCTAACTGAATGTTAGCATCTCAACTTAACTTTTAAAGAGCGAATTGCTCATTCTTCCTTCGGTTCATGTAAATTACATGAAAATAAAAACCACCAAGCGCTTATAACTGTAGTTATTATTTATGTTAAACTCCTTTTATGTTTGTTTTGGATGAACATGCTTGTTTGAGAAAAAAAAAACAGAGTTGCAAAAAAAGAAAAGAATAATAAGCCCTTTATCCATTTCTTCCATAGAAGGAGCAGCACCTTTTGTAATGTGAGATCACTCTATGGTTTTGTGTTGTGAGCCCTGCAAGTTGCTCTGCGTTTCTTTCATGCAGGGGCAGGGCTCACTTCACACCTCACGCCAATTCAAGCATCTCCCTAACTGCTTTTATGCAGATGCAGCGATTAGGCTGATCAGGGCCCAATCTGCACTGCAGCATCTGAAAGGGATGGGGTGTCATATTGCACTTTCAGTCCATGGCAGCCGGGGAGTGAGGGGGCCCCCCGCCGTGGGCCTCGCTCATTGCACCACGGCTGCAAACCCCAAGGGAGGGGGCTCCCCACCTGTTACTCTTACAATGGCACCATTTCAAAGGTTGATGGGCCCGTGGGGGGGCCCCTCACAGTAACACAGCCGCGAGGCCCTGGGCGGCTGCCCACTCTGCCCATGCCTAGCGCCGGCCCTGGTGGAGGGGTAGGAAGGGAGTCTGAGGAGGAGATCATGAGGGGGTGTTGCTTGGAGTGATGATGGGCACTGGTGGAGGGTGATAGGGAGGGACTCTGAGGAGGCGGTCATGAGGGGGGTTGCTTTTGAGGGATGGGCACTGGTGGAGGGTGGTAGGGAGGGAGTCTGAGGAGGAGGGCATGAGGGGCACTGGTGGAGGGTGGTAGGGAGGGAGTCTGAGGAGGCGGTCATGAGGGGATTGCTTTGGAGTGATGGGCACTGGTGGAGGGTGGTAGGTAGGGAGTCTGAGGAGGAGGTCATGGAGAGGGGCTATGGAGCGCTGAGGGGCACTGGTGGAGGGTAGTAGGGAGGGAGTCTGAGGAGGAGGTCATGAGGGGAAGAGGCTACGGAGAGATGAAGGCCAGTGTTGGAGGATGGCAATGAGGGAATCCAAGGAGGGAGAGGTCATGGGGAGGAGCTACGGAGAGATGAGGGGCACTGGTGGAGGGTGGTAGTGGGGGAGTCTGGGAGGAGGTCATGAGGGGCACTGGTGGAGGGTGTTAGTGGGGGAGTCTGAGGAGGCGGTCATGAGGGGATTGCTTTGGAGTGATGGGCACTGGT
This sequence comes from Lissotriton vulgaris, assembly GCF_964263255.1. Classification (NCBI taxonomy): domain Eukaryota; kingdom Metazoa; phylum Chordata; class Amphibia; order Caudata; family Salamandridae; genus Lissotriton; species Lissotriton vulgaris. The sequence continues at coordinate 362,283,876 of NC_141697.1, forward strand.
GGAGGGTGGTAGGTAGGGAGTCTGAGGAGGAGGTCATGAGGCAGAGGGGCTTTGGAGTGATGAGGGGCACTGGTGAAGGGTGGTAGGGAGGGAGTCTGGGGAGGAGGTAATGGAGAGGGGCTATGGAGCGCTGAGGGGCACTGGTGGAGGGTAGTAGGGAGGGAGTCTGAGGAGGAGGTCATGAGGGGAAGAGGCTACGGAGAGATGAAGGCCAGTGTTGGAGGATGGCAATGAGGGAATCCAAGGAGGGAGAGGTCATGGGGAGGAGCTACGGAGAGATGAGGGGCACTGGTGGAGGGTGGTAGTGGGGGAGTCTGGGAGGAGGTCATGAGGGGCACTGGTGGAGGGTGTTAGTGGGGGAGTCTGAGGAGGCGGTCATGAGGGGGGTTGCTTTGGAGTGATGGGCACTGGTGGAGGGTGGTAGGGAGGGAGTCTGAGGAGGAGGTCATGAGGCAGAGGAGCTTTGGAGTGATGAGGGGCACTGGTGAAGGGTGGGAGTCTGAGGAGGAGGTAATGGGGAGGGGCTATGGAGCGCTGAGGGGCACTGGTGGAGGGTGGCAGTGAGGGACTCAGGAGGAGGTCAATGGGGGGAGGGGTTATGGAGCGATGAGGGGCACTGGTGGAGGGTATTTGTGTGGGAGTCTGAGGAGGTGGTCATGGGGAGGGGCTTTGGAGTGATGAGGGACACTGGTGGGGGGCAGGTAGGGAGGGAGTCTGATGAGGAGGTCATGACTGAAAGGGGCTAAGGAGAGATGAAGTGCACTGTTGGAGGGTGGTAATAAAGGTGTCTATCGAGTAAGAGGTCAGTGGTGGGACACCAATAAATACTTTTGCACCGGCGCTATAATAGACCCTGTAATGTTTTTGCTTATTTAATTAGCAGTTGGGTCATTAGGGCCACTGTGTAACATATTTTAAAGTGTGTGCTAATTATATTTACTCTTATATTCAGGGTTTTCAGTTTGAAGGTGATTTTACAAATCTTTTTAGTGGGATTATGGAGAATGAAACCAGGTGGTGCCTGATATGGGTCTGGGGACCAAGGTTAGCTGTGAGTTAAGGTGCACGGTAGAGAGATTGTAGAAAATTGATGATCAGGCCTGGAAGGGAGTGTATTGCAGAGTCTGGGGTCAGATGGAGGTAATAATGAAGAGAGATTCTCTCTGAAGGCTGGCAATGAGGCAGGCTGAGTAGTGTTACTTGCCTGATACTCCCACCTCAGAAACCTCCTCTGCCCATCAAAGGGACCTTACATGGGGATCAAAACACTTTTTGAGAGTGTTAACGATTAGAAAGAGATTTGGAAAATAATGGAGGGCCCTAAATCTCCTATTATCCACTTCTATCACACGCAGGAGTACAGTTTTTTCTATTTGTAGGCTACCTCCAGAAGCGACACATTGAGCCTGCAGTGGCCCACCCAAATGCGCCCTTGGCCCACCCAAACAAAAATTCCTGGAGCCGGGCCTGTATCACATCATCCGGCTGCTAACAGAACATAAAATGCACTAGAGGCCGGTGTTTAAGTGTCTGCCTGCTCTGGTTATTTCCAGGTTCCGTCGAGAGTTTGTAATTAAGTCTGTAAATGGCACGCGCCTGCCAGCGGATATTTGTAGACTAAATGTCAAGAGAGAAGGAAGTAATCGCATGCGCCTCGTTCTAAAAGTGAGAGGGTTGAGGGGAGTGCGGCCGACAGCACACAAAGCGTTTCCCTTGCGGGAGCTAGCCAGGGGCACCATGTGTTTGTAAGTTAAGTGTCAAGCCCACTCCTGCAAGGGAATCGCCAAACATGCATGCGTTGCCAGTAAAGGCAATGGAACGCGTGCATGTTTTTGGGACAGAAACCAAAGCGATTGCTAAAGGTCTTCGAGACCTAAAAAGCAATACCATTATGTTTTTTTCCTTTTGACATATAAATCTAAAACACGAAGCACACAAAGAAGTCCTTTAAAAATGTCTATTTTTTAGGTCTCGGCCTAGCGTACACTGCGCACGCAGTGTCGCGCAGCCGAGAAATTTTGTTTTACAGAACTGGGCTTTATCCCGCCTCTCTCTTCCATTGGCTAGCTCAATAAATGGAGGCTAGCCATTGGAAGAGAGATGTGCCAATCTTAGCGGGAGCAGATTCGTGGGCGTTTCTGTCATTTTTTTAAGTCCCGCCCCTTTTCTCTCCGTCATTCGGAGGTGGGCGTTTACTTTTTTTTTTTTTTGCAGGCGCTTTTGGTTTTCATTTCCCCCGACCGCTGCCTGAAGAAGTCGTCCTCGGGTGAGTGCTTGCTGTCCTGATTGTTCGTGCTTGCTGCAGATACCACAACCGGGCGCGAGATGTGTGGAAAGTGTTTCGGGGTTGCAGGTGGCCAAACACAGAGGGGTGGTGCCGGTGAGGCCGTTAACGTGTGCACCGAACGAGAGGGTTAGGCGGGCCGCGGTCACAAGTGGGGACCGGGAAGGGAGGTGCCTTGGGCGCGAGACGTAGACAGTGTTACGGGAGTGAGGCCGTTAACGGGTGTTGTCTCCATTAAAACATGTCCGAGGATTCTGTTCATATTGGGAAGGGGCACCGAACGAGAGGGTTAGGCGGGCCGCGGTCACAAGTGGGGCCGGGAAGGGAGGCGTGTGCGTGTGTTTGACTGTGGTCTGTGCACCGGCGCCAGCTGCTGAGCCCGATCGGGAGCCCCTGACAAAGTGCCGGGCTGGGAGCGCGCTCTTTTTCAAACAATATATACATATATATTTTTAATTTTTGGGGGACACATTTTGCAGGCTTGCCCCAGCCGGGCGTGAGATGTGGGCAGTGTTACGAGGTCGCAGGCGGCCAAACGCAACGGGGTGAGGCCGTGAACGTGTTGGCTCTATTTAAACATTTCAGAGCCTTCTGCTCATATTTGGGAGGGGGCACCGAACGAGGGGGATAGGTGGGTCGCAGTCACAAGTGGGGGCCGGGAAGGGAGGTGCCTTGGGCGTGAGACGTGGACAGTGTTACGGGGGTGCGGGCGGCCACACACAGCGGGGTGAGGCCGTTAACGTGTGCCCCGAACGAGAGGGTTAGGTGGGCCGTGGTCACAGCCATTTTGTGTTGATGCAATGCTTTCTTTTGTCTTTGAATGTGACCTGAGTGGTAAGGTACTGCACCCCATATTCATACATATTCGTTAAGGTCTGTATGAGCTTTGGTTTGGATATAGATGACTACATTTCCCACTTTCTATATCATTAACTGATCTCCTGTGTCCATAAAAGCTATCATTTAGTGGCCTTAGATGGTTATTTTGCATTGCAGATGTGAAATCACAACTATGTCCCAAGTCAGTATGGCTTTTTCATTTAATATACTTTAAACCCTGCACGATTTGCCCTTGTTTTTCAGTTTGACAGGTGGGCAGCCTTACGTGGCAGGCCACCCCCACAGTAACCACACATGGGCTTGTCTCACTTATTGCAGTGCTTAGTCCCTTTCTTAGTCTGTAGACTCACACTTTAATCCGCCACATCTGCAGCATTTTGAGTGATAGACTTGTCTGCAAAGGCCATTTCGATGTGCATTGTATTTGTGACGTGTGTGTGTGGCTGTCTCTGTGTGTATGTGTGGCTGTGTCTGTATGGCTGTGTGTGTGTGGCTGTGTGTGTGTGTGTCTGGCTGTGTGTGTGTGTCTGTGTGGCTGTGTTTGTGTGTCTGGCTGTGTCTGTGTCTGTGTGTGTGTCTGGCTGTGTCTGTGTGTGTGTGTGTGTGTGGCTGTGTCTGTGTGTGTGGCTCTGTGTGTGTGTGGCTCTGTGTGTGTGTGTGGCTCTGTGTGTGTGTGGCTCTGTGTGGGTGGCTTTTATTTGTAGGTGGCTCTGTGTGTGGGTGGCTCTGTGTGTGGGTGGCTCTGTGTGTGGGTGGCTCTGTCTGTGTGGGTGGCTGTGTGTGTGTGGGGGTGGCTCTGTGTGTGTGTAGGTGGCTCTGTGTGTGTGTAGGTGGCTCTGTGTGTGTGTAGGTGGCTCTGTGTGGGTGGCTCTGTGTGGGTGGCTCTGTGTGTGTGGGTGGGTGGCTCTGTGTGGGTGACTGTGTGTGTGGGTGGCTCTGTGTGGGTGGCTCTGTGTGGGTGGCTCTGTGTGGGTGACTGTGTGGGTGGCTCTGTATGTGTGTGTGGGTGGCTTTGTGTGTGTGGCTCTGTGTGTGGGTGCAAATGCAATAAGTCTCGCATTTGCGAGAGATTAAGCTATTGGCATTTTGAATGACAATGTCATTTATTTATATGTTTTAAAAACAAAAACATAAATAAAAATAATGTCATGAGCAATGCCAATAGCTCTAACTTTAACAATGCCGAGACCATTGCATTGTAAATGCTTGTTCAATGATTGTAAGAAATTGGATTATTATTTGAGGTGGACGACTGCCCATCTCAGGGAATAATCACAACTGAGTCAGGGTGTACCCTTAGAGTCACTAAATGAACCTGTGCTCCACCCTCTGATAGCAAGTGTCCAGAGCTGACAGGATTAACTTTTGTCAATGTGTGAAAAATGTAAGCAGTATCAGAACATTAATAAATTCAAAACACCAAGCAATAAAAATCCGAAATCAAATTAGAAAAATAGGATAAAATGTAATAAATAAAATGACTGGAAAAATCAATCAAGGGGTCCCAAAGATATGATTTTTTAATATACTAAAGTGAAAATTGCGCCAAAAATCATCAAGCGCCAATCATAGACATTGGTTATGATACTGTTTTACCTTGGGACTTAGTATGTGAAATTAAAGTCAAAATCCTTCAGCGGGACAAGGCAGCGGGCTGTATCCGACAACTAGTTCCATGAGGTTGGATACCTTCTTGCAGAGAGCAAGTTGAACCATATTTGCTGCTGCAGTTAAGCTCTGAGTAGGAGAAACCGCATTCTTCAACCCAGCGAGGATGCGTCTTGGGCAGATAGGCTGGGTTGGTTCAGCCCGGTACTCCAGAGGACTGTAAATTCAAAACGTTTTTAAGTCCCAGCTTTTTAGAGGTGGTAGAGCAAGTTTAGTTAGACACAGCCCAGTTTTCTTGGACCTTAGCTTAGGAACATCTCTTGGAAGTCAAGACTCACTCCAGCAGAGGCCATCAGCATGTTCCAGATTAGGTCCAGTTGTGGTAAAAGGCCTCTTGCAGCTTGTTGTGGCCCAGTAGCTACATAGGATGTCAGCCAATTGACACTTGGAGTCCACTTTTTTGTCCTTGGTACAAGAGGAAACAGGCCCAATCCTTCATGGCTTCTCTCATGTTTCAAAAGACAATGGTCCTGGACCTCTATTTGAAGACAATACGAATCAGAACCTACAATCGTTATTTAGAAAATGATTTCCTGAGCCTATACATTGTTAGCTCAAAGTAATTAATAAGTCAGTATACTAAAAGTGCAACAAGCAAAATTATTTGTGAAAAAAACAAGGGTTTTATTCCATCATGATAAACGCAACAGTAGATTCCTTACTGCAAGGGACAAATGACAAGGTAGGAAAGGAGAGGTTGCTCCAAGGGAACGTGCAATAAGAGAGTGCTCTAGTGTTGGAGGGGTGAAAGATATTTAGATAGTATGATAAGAGAAAATAGTTACAATTATTCATTGAATGGACTGATAGTGGAATCTCAGTCTTTTATAACCTGGCCACATTCTAGTCGTTTAAAGTCCATTTACATTTGATTTTAAAATATACAAATTAATCCTTGTGTGGCAAGTAGTTCCCAACTGCTGCTATTTTTGATATAACCTTGTGTGGAGTTTCTTTTGTGGTATCCTAGTTTGTTGCTGCTGGGTGTGTGTGTTGCGCAAACCCTTTACACATTGCCTCTGGGATAAGCCTGACTGCTTGTGCCAAGCTACCAAGTGGGTGAGCAGGGGTTATCTTCAGCGTGTAACTCCCTTGCCCTGACTAGAGTGGTGGTTTCTCCCTGGCTTTGGCGCAAGCCTTAGCCACTTACAACACTACTAGACCTGCCTCTATTTTTTATGAAAACACCTGTCTTCCAAGAGAATTTAATAGATACCTATTTTAACATATCCGCCACCGTGGACAACTTTGTATAGCCGCTTATGTATACCGCCAGGTCATAATTTACAATATATACAATCTGTATATGTGGGGAACTAAGAAACTGTGAAAACAACCCACCAATACAGGAAAAAAGTGTGGGAAAGTAGGCAGTGCCTCATGGGAGCAACACCCGAGGAGGAACAAACAGACTGGTACTCGTCTGTGTCCAACCAGAAATCCAATTTCTAACATTGGTTGTCAGCGGTGAGGATAGGACTTGCATTTGCGCAGTACCACAGTGACAACTGGTTGCACTGCAAACTCTGCGTTGAGATAATCACGTGTTTGGGGATTATTTTTACTGATTTTGTTTTCTGCTCAAGAGTATCATTTTTAAATGGTGTTTTCTGCGCTTCTATTTTGGTGGCAGAAGAGAGAAATGACCTAGTGGGGACGCAAGTAGTTGAGGAGGATCCCATAGATAGGGAGTCCCTTGCTGGGTCCAATGCCTTTCCCTTTCCCTGTCCCAAGAGGAGTGGGTGGATAGGAGGGAAGAAAGGGAGTGTGGAGGAGAAAAAGCTAGCTCTGGAGGGTAGGTAATCCCCTGAGTGTAGTTTGAGTTGTCTGGATTTACCAGTAAGGGTGGGATCCAGTGGTGGCAGCAATATGTAGTCCAGTGCAGGAAGTCCCATTCCCAGTTCCCAGAGTATGGTACCTGGTTCCCAGTAAGAGGGGTACAGGTTGAGATTCAGGGGCAGTAAGCAACTGTCTCACAAGTCTTGGGAGGGAGGGTTTGTGGATGAATGTTGTGATGCAATGGACGATTTGGTGATGGTTAGCACACCAAATGATTTTGAAGAGCTGTTCAATCTGTGTGTCAGAGAACACGTGTTCAGTAATTGTTTTCCAGGGTTGCGCCAACACCTGTTGGAGTGTGAGTTCTCTGATCCCAGGGAACTTGCATGGGAGGCAGACCTCTGACTGTGTATTAGAGGGTCTGAAGAGGAATTGGGGAGTGAATCCAAAAGTAGTGGCTTGGGTATCTTCCGGTCCTGTGTGGTGGAAGAGGTTCAGTGTAGCCCAGCTAGGTCGCAGTGTAGTGGGAGGGGTGTAGGGGCTCACGTCCAGTCTCAGTGACGAAGGACTCTATGTCCCAAGGTGCCCGAAACCCAGTCTCAGGGCCTGGAGAGTACCCTAAGGGAGCACCAGGTTGGGGGCCTAGGCTGTACTTGTAGGTTATTTGAGGAGGATCTCCTAGTGTCTGGAGAACGTGGAGTGCCTGTAAACAGAGCTCCATTGGGTCTGGTGTCTGGCGGTGCCGCTCAAGTTGGGAGGGTACAGAAGTCCAGAGTGAGGGGTGAGAGGGTGATGTGTTCCCCAGTGGGAGAACCAAGGGGTCAGGGACCAGCCAGAAGGACTGAGTCTCCTAGAGGTGACCATGGCAACACCATTTCTGTCTTGGGCGATCTTCGCGCACTGTCAGATGGACAGGGGTCAGGAGATCTGCACCAGACAGGCCGTCACACAACACATTAGTCATGTGTTACCCGGGTGGGGAGACTGTGTGCATCCCCAGAAGTCCTGATGTGCCAGGCAAGTGCTCAGCCGCACGGGTCAGCCCCAAGTTTGGGAGACCAGGTTCATGTTCTGCCTGACCTGCAGGGAAGGGCATCTGTAATCAGTGTTCTGATCCGTTTGGCTTCCAGGGCTACTCCTCCAAGGTGGGAAGGTGCATAACTCTGGAAAGGGGTGCAGAGGGAGTGTGCCCTCGCCCCTGACCCTGATGTAACCTGAGGGTTTAGACCCTAGGTTGGGAGACTTGGAAACTTTGTGATCGAGGGGGAATCCCTGCCAAAGAGAACATCTGAATAGACTTAGGAAAAGTTCTGGCATTGCTGTGTGTCTGGGAGCTGACCTACAGTTTGCTGTTTCTGCTGAGGGAGAGGACTAAGGGACTTTGCTGTGTTGGGCCCATGTGCTTGAAGAGGAGCTATGCTATGTGTTTTGTTTTTCTGAAGAAAAGAGTCTCCAAAGGTCTGAATGAGCTGGCTTCCTAGTAGGGAGTTTCAGCTGGTGAGAGTTGTGCTCTGAGGGTGCCTCTCCAAGGAGGAGGGTACAAACCCCAAAAGAAGAGGTAGGGGGAGGGGAGCCTTGCCCGTGACTTCTGGTCGGCCTGAGGGTGCGTACCCTAGGTTTGAGGATCAGTGGCATTTTGGAACTGCACTGATGAGAGGAAGAGTGGAGAATGGTTACTCTGTGCCAGCGGTTACTGCCCCCACTCAGTGGATGTCCTAGGGTCTGGTCCTGGCTGTGGACAGCTAGGGAGTACCAGTGGCGTAGCCTAGTTGGTCCTGAGAGCTTGGACAGACGGAGCCACGTGTGTTCAGAGTGGCGTAGAACTGGAGGGTATCCCTGCAGTTGCGGGACCGCGTCCATGTTCTATCGCCCAAGGCAGGGAAGCCCATCAAGGTGGTGATTGGTCTACCCTGCGTTTTGGCTGGAAGGGTGTTGTGTTGGACTTGGCCCTTTTTGCAGGGTTATCCCTAAACGTTTTGCCTTTCTCCTAGCCTTTTTTCTGACATGGTGTTGGTGGTTTTAGGACTCTGGGCACTTTAGCACTGCTGTCCAGTGTAAAGTGTGTGTGCTCTCTATGTTAAAGATGGTGAGATTGGTCTACACCTGTTTGGCCTATTTAATTTACCTGTCAGTCCCTTGTAAAGTGGTATCTCAGATACCCAGGGCTGGTAAATTAAATACTACTGGTGGGCTTGCAGTGCTGGTTGCCCACCCACCAAAGTAGCCTTTCAAACCTATCCCAGGCCTCTGCCATTGCAGGGCCTTGCGCACAGTATGTCTGCCGCTGTAACATGGCACCTAAAGTGTGTACCTTGTCAGTGACCCCTTTTTGCTACCTGTCAGTCACCTCTAGGGTAGGCCCTAGCTAGCCGTACGGGCAGGGTGCATTGTAGGTAAAAGATAGGACATGTACCTTAAGTGTGTGACATGTCCTGGTAGTGACAAACAGCCATTTTGGTTTCTCACTACTGTGGGGCTTCCCTCCCATAAGAATGCATTGGTGATTCCCTGATAAGTCTTTCGGTGGTAATTCTTGTAATGAGAGTAGCAGCGTGGTCAAGTTTGGTATATTTGGAATAGTAATAATAAATGCTACGCAATGGTGTACGCAGATTTATTATAACTATTTTAGAAATGTCACTTTTAGAAGTTGGCATTTCTGTGTGTTATGTGTCTGCCTGCCTGATGTGAATTGCCTGACTGGCTTTTGAGTGACAGGGGCTGGTTAGGTGTGTGTGGCTCCAGGAGGGGCAGGGTGAGTCAGCGCTAGACTGAATGGGACATCTACATTTTGAGTAGTGGGAGGAGAAGTCCCAAGTCCCTGAATAGGATTGTGTCTGCCCTATTGAATCCTGGCTCCGCCCCCCTGTGGTGTGTCTGATGACGATCCCCCACCTAACAATAGAGAAAAGGAGCCCTGTCAACAGAGTGCTCCAATTCCCCCTTGAACCAGTTTCTGCTGGTTCCCCAAGCCCTGTGCTGGTGCAGACAAAGGGAAAAGGTGTATAAATATAGGGGCCATGTTCGGTGACTTGTTCCTGACTTGGGGTCGTGCTGCTGCAGGGGCCCAGGAGGAACCGCCATGGGGACTTACCTCCCTGCTGGAGGGCCCTGTGTGCTGGCCTCCCTGGGCCCCGCCATACCCCTTATCCCTAAGGACCTATCAGGACTCCTGGGCTCTTTGTGAGCGCTAGATTGTTTTATTGCTGGCATCCCCCAAGAAGAAGGATTTCAGCCTTGCCAGAGAAGAAGAGTGCTATATTTCTACCCCTTTGGCAGGAAAAGTGTGCATGATTTGCATCGCACTGTTGCAGAGTCAGGAGGATGGAACCCCAGCATGGGGATTCCCCCGTGTTTCCTGCAGAACGTTTATTGACAGGCGGTTGCCCACCCCGCTTATGGCCCTGACAAGCGGGTGCCCACCCCACTTATCGTCCTAACAAGCGGCTGCCCACCCCGCAATTGTGCTCAATCGAAGGTGGGAGCCCACCCCACGCTTCGGTGAAGGAGAGTTGCTGCTGCCGCCGCAAAGGGAACCAGAAGTCAGGCATCCTGAGCGCCTGACTGTGGGTGCGCGACCAGCAACTCCTCTTGCAGCTGAGGAGAGGCCGCCGGAAGGGAGGAGGATCTGCAGCTGAGCAGCGGGGCTCCCGTGGTGGAGGGAGAGCCCCGCATGTGCTCTCCTGGCGAGAGTGAGGACAAGTGGCTGCCGGCCCGAGCGGGACTCCCGTGGTGTTGGGAGGAGGCCCGCAGGCAGCCCAGGACGTCCAGAGCCTTGCAGGCTCCTTGCCATGAGAAGGACCGGGTGAAGCACAGAGTCCTGCCTAGAGCAGAGGAGAGAGGCGCCAATGAAGGGCGAACCCACCGAGGCACATTGTCGGTGCCTGGGGACCGCCAGGTGGCCAACGGTGCCTGCGGAGTCACCCACAGAGAGCCCGGTGAGTGGGGCTCAGTTGTACACTGGTTGGGGAGTGTGCCGGGGCACAATGCCGATGCCGTCCCCCTGTGATAGTGCTTAGGGCACCGTGAGTGCCCTTGCTTATTTCCCAGGTGCCCCGCTTGGCAGTAGGCAGCTGCAACATGGAGCCCCATTTGTTGTAAAGACCTGGAGTGGGGCTTTAGTGGCACAGTGAGTGCCAGTGCTAGTTTGGTTACCAGCTGCACAGAGGAGCAATTCATGCTAAGAGCCCCAGAGCAGAGGCCCAGAGACACGGTAGGGCCCGAGCTTGTTTTTGCCTGTTTTCCAGCTGCCCTGCGAGAGCGCTGGGATGCTGCAACCTTGGGGGACAGTTTGTTCTAGGTGAAGAAGGGGGTGAGTGCACCCCATGCTCTAACCCCTGTGCGCACTTTGGTGGTTGCTGCTGAGGCAGCAAGGGGGCCCTTTGCGAGGTCCCCCTTAGAGCCCTGACTTTGTGGGACAGAGGGCATATGAGCCCAGAGGAAGGCCAGGTGACCTGGGGGTCAGGGCTAATGTTGATAGGGCGCAAAGCCCTCATGTGATGCCCCTTACATCATGATTAATGCCTAATGCTTTTCCTTTAGGTGTGCCAACTGAGAGTGGGTATGGAGGGGCACTGTTGCTAATGATTTATGCAGAGGGTGGCGAGCCTGGATATGATGCCTAATGTGATGGTAATGCTAATGTGATTTAGGCGTAATATGGTTTAGGCCTAATGTGATGCATAATGTGCTTTTGTGCTTGTGATGCCTAATGTGTAATGTATTTATGCTTAGGATGTTATGCATAATGTTTTTATGCTGGCGAGGCCTAGTGCGTAATTTGTTTATGCTAATGAGTTTTGGGCCTAAGTTGATTTATTGCATAATGTCATGTTAATATATTTTTGGAGGGTGTCAATATTAATGTGATAATGCTTAGGTCATTATGGTACCAGTAGGTATGGTTGTGTTTTGCATTTACTTACCAGATCTGATGGTTCTGATCGTGGTCCGATTGGCCTGGTCCTGTATATAATCCCCTGTGAATATTGCCTAGTGCCAGTTGGCACAGTATAAATGTGTGATTATGTTTCTAATGTGTTTATGATAATGCAAAGGCTTTTTTTGTTATAACCTTGTGTGGAGTTTCTTTTGTGGTGTGCCTAATTTGTTGCTGCTGTGTGTGTGTGTTGCACAAACGCTTTACACATTGCCTCTGGGATTAGCCTGACTGCTCGTGCCAAGCTACCAAGGGGGTGAGCAGGGGTTATCTTCAGCGTGTAACTCCCTTGCCCTGACTAGAGTGGTGGTTTCTGCCTGGCTTTGGCACAAGCCGTAGCCAACCAGAAATCCCATTTCTAACATCAACATACACCTATTTTTTGTTTTTCTAATATATTTTTGTATGGGGATACCAAATATAGCTTATGCATATATGTCAGTCCCTACTATTCAAAGGTTTCCTTTTAGTAACTGACCAGTTGAAATGGCTTTTATTTGATAGAAGTTTACAGTATCTTCTTGCATTTTTGATTTCCTTCCACCAGGTTTCACATCTGACTCCTTTGGAGTATACCAAATATAATTGCCTATATGTATCCCATATATTTTTATGGTGAGAATATATCAGGATACAGTCTGACATGGACTTAAGTTGGCTGGGTGGACACAGTATTTTTCTGCCAAATAACACCCTTTTTGCGTTTTCCAACATCTTTTACTTTGGGGATGCGAACAATTATGTCTCATTCATTGCTGTTCCATATTGTATCCCCTACTTTTCAGGGGTTTCCTTTTAGCCATTGACCAGTTGAAGTTGCCATTTCATTTGATAGTAGATTACAGTATATTTTTGCATTTTTGATATCATTCCACAAGCTTTCACATCTGGTTCCTTTGGGGGATATCAAATATAATGATTCATATGTTCTATAATATTTGGTATGTCCTATGTTTGTTGGGTTAGAACTTGCCAGGATTCCGCTTGACATGGTCTTATGTTGGCTGAGGGAACGCAGTATTTTTCAGCCAAATAGTAAAATTACTTGTGTTTTACAACATCTTTTACCATGGGCCACCTAATATTACGGTCCAGTCATTAATGTAATTACTCATAGCCCTACTTTTCAAAGTTTACATTTTAGCCATTAACCAATTGAAGTTGCTTTTTATTTGATAGCAGACTACTGTAACCTTTTCCATCTTTATATTATTCCACAACCTTTCAAATATGGTTCCTTTTATGGGATACCAAATGTAATGGCTGAAACAGGCTTATAATATTTGGTATCCTGTCAGAGGGTCGAGGACTGCAGTCATGTAACGGACTTTTCCTCTTCCCTACAGGACTGGACTGGCCCCTTTAATTCCTGCTTAGCCTATGAGGCGACCTGCCCTGCCTCTATGACGGGGAATCCTGTGCTCCAATCAGGAGCGGCTTCGGGAAACAGAAAGGCGGACACAGAAGACGCCGTCTCGCTGGTGTTCGGGGAGATTGCCGCCACGAACGGAGGAAGGAGAGGAGCAGAGGAGAACCCGGAGAACGAGGCTTCCGCGAACGGTATCCAGCAAGAGGATCCAGGAATTGCAGCGGCTCTGCCGAAAGAAGGTCCGGAGGTCCGGAGGAGCCACAATGACACGGCGGAGCAGGAGGTCACCCCCGAGCGAGGTCAGCAGCGAGGAGAGGACAACCTGGGAAAGCCAGGAGGCCAACGATACCGCCCATCGCCCAGCCACGTGCAGGAGGACGCGTGGCTACCTCAGGTGCGTAACCGTTTGCGTACCTTGTTCAGCTTCAAGCGGGGAGGGACCGGGTAGGAGGGAGGCGACAGACAGTGTGAGGCATCTGGTTGCACTGCACTCTCGGGTGTCTTGAGTATTGGTGGTGGTGTCTGTGCAAGTCACAAAACGTCCTCCCTCACTCCCCCTCCCATATCACCTGCTTCTAAGTGCTGTGTAGTAACAGCCACGTTTGTTTTCTTTTGAGCTTTACGGTGGGAGAGCTGGAAGACGGAATCCAGGGACAGAGCCACGGCGGAGACCGAAGCCCCCAGGACATCCCCCAGGACAGACACTGTGTGCCCCTTTTCTTTATTGAATGGACTGTTGTGCTATTAATAAACAAACCTTGCCCATATCATAGTCTTGGCTCTGTCCATCCTTGTACCAAAAGGTTACAAGTGGCGAGCCAGCCAGGAGTTATCCATCTGCACAGATGGAGGCCATACTTACCAAGATGTCAGAAGGACAGGCCAAGCTTGAATGGGCCGTTGGACAGTCTAGTGAACAGGCAGACAATGACAGGGCCACGTTCACCGCCGCCATTCAACAGCAAGCGGACCACATCACAAAGCTTACAGAAGGACAGACCCAGCTCCTCACTCTTCTAGGGCAGCAAAGAGCGGCCGCACCCCCAGGAGCAGTAGTTCCCCTGCAGAAATACGTAGCAGGAGCCGACCCTGTCTCATTTTTTATGAACTTCGAGAGGGCAGCCCGTGCTAGTGCCTGGCCAGGCGAAAGGTGGCCCTTTTACTTAGCGCCCCTGTTAACAGGTGAAGCACAGGCAGCTTATCAACTCGCTAACAAGGACGGCACCGCTGCATACGGCCACGTTAACAAATAGTATTGGACAGACTCTGGGTCGACGACGAAAGTCACAGAATAAGGTTTAGACAAGAGAGAGGACTTGCCAATGACACACCTAAAACGCTCTTTTATAAAATGAAAGAAGCTGCTGACCGTTGGTTGAAACCACAAGACGGCAACCTGGACGAGGTAATGAACAAGATCTATTTAGAGCAGTTTCTTGAAGCACTGCCCTAGGGTACACAAAGATGGCTCAGGCAACACGCAGGTCTGACCCTTGAACATGCCATAGAGATGGCTAATTCGTATGCCAGAGCCCAAACCCGTCCAACGGTTAGGGATGGCGAGAAGCCTACCGCCAATAAAGTCTTCACCAGAAATGAAAAGAAACCCGTCAAGGGCTCTCCTGATCCTCTTCCACCTCCTATGAAACCCAGACCATTAAGACCTGAACCCCCGGTTATGACAGGACCTCAATGCTACGAATGCGGGGAATGGGGTCATATCGCAAGACTTTGTAGAAAAAGAAAAGAGAAGGAAGAAGAACCGATGGAGGTCGAATATGCTCCTCGTGCCATCCTTTATGCCCTGGAAACCGGACCGGCCTACTATGTAAGTGTCCTCCTTGATGACCGCCCTATCAGGGCCTTGTTACATTCGGGTTGTCGCCACTCTGTAGTGAAAAAGAGTTCCCTGACTGGTTCTTCATACCTCTTGAACCGTAACGTCAGGATAAAGTGTGTGCACGGTGACATACGCTCGTATCCCCTAGCTAGGGTAAATATCGTAACAGAGAGAGGCACTCAGCTACAGTGTGAGGTTGGGGTTCTTCCAGAATTACCCGAAGCCTTGATAATAGGGACCGACAATAAATGCTTACCCACTTTGATGGAAGAAGCCTTGTCTAAGAGTAAATCCACCTAGGCATTTCCCGGACTACTAACCACAGAACCATGTGCCAATGACTCCAACTTCCGGGCTGCCCAGTTGAACGATGCCTCTTTGTCTCCGGCCTGGCAAAAGGCCCAGGAAGCGCGGGGGCAAGGTACTATATACCCCTGTTTTCTGATACAGAACGGGCTTTTGTACACGGTAGGCAGCGATAAAGCTGCTCCCCAGTTGCTTGTACCAGCCGAATTTCGTGAGCAAGTTATGTTCTACACTCATGTCCACCTATTAGCTGGTCACTCCGGGGCCGAAAAAACAACTGAGTCCGTCGTACAACACTTTTATTGGCCTGGTGTGTACGCACAAATAAAGAAATACTGCCAGGAGTGTCAAATATGTCAGAAACGCAACCCATCATTCCGCCCAGGGTTCCGCTTGTTCCCCCCCCATCATTGGGAACCCCTTTGAAAGAAAAGGAGTAGACATCATAGGGCCCCTGCCTAAATCACATAGGGGATATCAGCACGTGATGGAAGTGGTGGACTATGCCGCTCGCTATCCTGAGGCTTTTCCCTTACGCGCTGGCACCACTAACACCATTTCCCAGAAATTGGTAGAACTATTCTCTAGAATGGGATTCCCTAAAGACCTTATCACCGATCAGGGTACCCCTTTCGTCTCCCGACTTATGAAGCAGGTCTGCGCTATCTTACAGTTGAAACACCTGCGCACGTCAGTTTACCACCCAAAAAACTGACGGGTTGGTTGAACGATACAACGGCCTGATTAAGACCACCTTAAAAAAACTCCTGACAGGGGACGGAAAACAGTGGGATCAACTACTCCCCCTAGCCCTCTTCGTGTTACAGAGTCAACACCAGAGTAGCATGGGTGCCTCCCCTTTTGAACTGTTGTTCGGGAGGAAACCCCGTACCCTATTGGAGATAACAAAAGACAGTTGGGAAAAGGAGGGTGCACAGGATGCGCAAGAGTTGATGGACTATGCCCAACAACTGAAAACAGGCTGTACAAACTAAGGACCATGTCCTATGACACCTTAGAAAAGGCACAGGTGAAACAGAAATTCTTTTACGATAAAGGAAAGAAATGGAGAGAACTAGACGTTGGGGATTGGGCTCTTGTTCTTCTTCCCACTTCCACCCACAAGCTACGCAAAGAGTGGCAAGGACCTTACTCGATAGTAAGAAAGATAGGGAGAACCACATGCGCATTACAGATAACTCCATCTCGGACTCAAATCTATCATATTAACATCCTGAAGAAATGGTTAGGTCCGCCTCCCAGAACCTCTGTAGCGGTGTCCCTAGCCGTGTCCACTCCACATACCATAGACCAAGCCATGATAAACCCTGATCTGTCAGAGGCACAAAAGAAGGAGGTCGTGGACAAGATGTCCAAACATTCGTCCAAATTCTCTGACCAACCCGGCAGAACAACGCTGGCAGAACATCACATACCCACCCAGGCTGGGGTCATTGTCAAACAAAGACCTTATCGGGTACCAAAGGCCTGAAGGCTCTTGCTGCAAACGGAAGTGAAGAAAATGCTCGAAGCAGGGATAATAGTGCCTTCCAAAAGTAATTGGTCATCCCCAGTAGTGCTGGTGCCAAAACCCGACGGAAGCACTCGCTTTTGCATCGACTTCCGCGGGGTCAACAGGGTATCAAAACAAGACGGTTATCCACTGCCAAGGGTTGATGAGATGATCGAACGCCTTGGTGAGGCCCAGTATATAACAACAATTGACCTCACTAAGGGTTACTGGCAAGTGCCTCTGTCCCCTCAAGACCAGGAAAAAACAGCTTTCATAACACCAGACGGGTTGTTCCACTTCACAGTGTTACACTTTGGGTTACACGGAGCACCAGCAACGTTTCAATGTCTCATGGACACAGTACTGGCACCATATACCCAGTTCGCCGCGGCGTATTTAGATGACATAGTCATACACAGCCAAGACTGGGAGACCCATTTACGACACCTCGAACTGATACTAGGTGCCTTGGAGAAAGCAGGACTACATATAAACTCAAAAAAATTAAGGATCGCATTCACCCGTGTCAAATATCTTGGGTATGTCCTGGGAAGTGGTCAACTATACCCACAGGAAGAAAAGGTCAGAGCAATACAGGCACAAACTTCCCTACAACCCGGAGGGATCTAAGGGCATTTCTTGGATTGGTCGGTTCGCATTCACCCGTGTCAAATATCTTGGGTATGTCCTGGGAAGTGGTCAACTATACTCACAGGAAGAAAAGGTCAGAGCAATACAGGCACAAACATTCCCTACAACCCGGAGGGATCTAAGGGCATTTCTTGGATTGGTCGGTTATTACCGCCGCTTCATTCTTTGCTTTGCCTCACTGTCAGCCCCTCTAACGGACATGGTAAAGAAAACGGCCACTTCAGTGCAGTTCAAAAACCCCTCTCATCAAGCCCAAACTGCTTTCCAACAATTAAAGGATGTTCTCTCTTCAGCTCCCGTATTGGCAACCCCAGACTTTACCAAACCTTTCTGTTTACAAACGGACGCCTCAGGGGTTGGTTTAGGAACAGTGTTGTCCCAGCCTGATAAAGAGGGTAGGGAAAGACCCATCTTGTATCTGAGCCGGAAACTGTTCCCCCGAGAGACTGTCTATCCAACAATAGAGAAGGAGTGCCTGGCCGTGAAGTGGGGCATCGACAAACTCCGACATTATCTGGAGGGCCGTCACTTCACTTTGATCACCGACCATGCCCCCTTGACATGGCTCTATCAGAACAAAGGCCGGAACGACCGCATAATGCGATGGTTCCTTTCCTTACAGCCATACAATTTCGATGTATTCCATAGAAAGGGTACCAAGCACTCTAATGCTGATTACTTCTCACGTTACCCTCTTTCCCCCGAACGGGAAAAGCTAGGGGGGAGGTTTGTCAGAGGGTCGAGGACTGCAGTCCGGTAACGGACTTTTCCTCTCCCTACAGGACTGGACTGGCCTCTTTAATTCCTGCTTCGCCTACGAGGCGACCTGCCCCGCCTCTATGACGGGGAATCCTGTGCTCCAATCAGAAGCGGCTTCGGGAAACAGAAAGGTGGATACCGAAGACGCCATCTCGCTGGTGTTCGGGGAGATTGCCGCCACAAACGGAGGAAGGAGAGGAGCAGAGGAGAACCCGGAGAACGAGGCTTCCGCGAATGGTATCCAGCAAGTGGATCCAGGAATTGCAGCTGCTCCGCCGAAAGAAGGTCCGGAGGTCCGGAGGAGCCACGACGACACGGCGGAGCAGGAGGTCACCCCCGAGCGAGGTCAGCAGCGAGGAGAGGACGACCCGGGAAAGCCAGGAGGCCAACGATACCGCCCATCGCCCAGCCACGCGCAGGGGGACGCGTGGCTACCTCAGGTGCGTAACCGTTTGCGTACCTTGTTCAGCTTCAAGCGGGGAGGGACCGGGTAGGGGGGAGGCGACAGACAGTGTGAGGCATCTGGTTGCACTGCACTCTCGGGTGTCTTGAGTATTGGTGGTGGTGTCTGTGAAAGTCACAACACGTCCTCCCTCACTCCCCCTCCCATATCACCTGCTTCTAAGTGCTGCGTAGTAACAGCCACGTTTGTTTTCTTTTGAGCCTTACGGTGGGAGAGCTGGAAGACAGAGCCATGGCAGAGAACGAAGCCCCCAGGACATCCCCCAGGACAGACACTGTGTGCCCCTTTTCTTTATTGAATGGACTGTTGTGCTATTAATAAACAAACCTTGCCCATATCATAGTCTCGGCTCTGTCCATCCTTGTACCAAAAGGTTACATATCCCCAATTTTTCTCTGGTTAGAATTTCAAAGGTTACAATCTGACATGGTCTTATGTTGGTTGGGTGAATACAGTATATTTCTGCCAAATAGCACCCTTCCTTCTGTTTTCCAACATCTTTTATCATAGGATACCAAGTATTATGGCTCGTGTATTGCTGTAATATCCTGTATCCCATACTTTTCATGGGTTACCCTTTAGCCATTGACCAACTGAAGTTGTCTTTTATTTTCTAGCAGACTACAGTATCTTTTTTATTTTTTATATCATTCCGCAAGAGCTTGCATTTGGTTCCTTTTGGGGATACCAAAAATAATGGTCCATATAGGCTATAATATTTAATATACCCTTTGTTTCTAGGATTCAAACTTACTAGGTGTAAATTTGACATAGACTTATGTTGGCTTGGGGAACAACTTATTTGTTGTCAAATAGCACCATTCCTTTTGTTTTACAACATCTTTTACTGTGGGGATACCAAATATTATGGATCAGGCATTGTTGTAATATCTTGTATCCCCCACTTTTCATGTGTTACCCATTAGCCAATGACCAGTTGACGTTTGCATTTATTTGACATCAGATTACAGTATCTTTTTGATATAAATAAGCTTTCACATTCGGTTCCTTTGGGGGATACCAAATATAATGGGCCCTAGAGGCTTTAATATTTGGTATCCCCTATTTTTCTAGGGTTCAAACGTACCAGGATTCAGATTGACACGGTCCTTTGTTGGCTGTGTGAACACAGTATTATTATACCATATAGAACCCTTCCCTTTTTTTGACAACATCTTTTACTATGGGGATACCAAATATTATGGCTCTTGCATCGCTGTAATATCTTGTAAACCCTACTTTTCTTAGGTTACCCTTTAGTCATTGACCAATTGAAGTTGTATTTTGTTTGATAGCAGGCAAGAGTATTTTTTTCATTTTGATATCATTTCACAAGCTTTTAGATCTTGATCCTTTTGGGGATACTAAATATAATGGCCTTTACGGATTTGGTATCCCCGATGTTTCAAGGGTTCAAACTTACCAGGATTCAATTTGACATAATGTTATACCAACAATTAGGGCACACATATTGCTGTAATATCTCATATCCCCTACTTTTACTAGTTACCCTTTAGCTGTTGACGAATTGAAAAATCTTTTTTTTTTACAGCAGATTACAATATCTTTTATTATTTTGTTATATCATTCTGTGAGCTTTTCATCCAGTTCCTTTCGGTGATATCAAATATATTGCCTCGTATGGGTTATAATATTTGGTATCCCCTATGTTTCTCAGGTTAAAACTTACCAGGATTAAGTTTTACATGGTGCTATGTTGGCAGGGTGAGCACACAATGTACTTGCCAAACAGCACCCCTCCTTGTGTATTCCAACATGGTTTACTATGGGAATACCAAAAATGATGGTTCATGCATCACTGTAATATCTCGTATCCCCTACATTTCATGAAATGCCCTTTAGCCATTGACCAATTGAAGTTGCCACCTATAATATTTTGTAGTCCGTATGTTTCAAGGGTTCAAATATACCAGGATTCTGTTTGACATGGTCTTACGTTGGTTGGGTGAATACAACATTTTCCTTGTGTTTTCCAACAAGGTTTTCTGTGCGGATACCACAAATTTTGACTCTCGTATTGCTGCAATATCTCATATCACCTACGTTTCATAGTTACCCTTTAGCTGTTGATCAATTGAAGTTTCCTTTTTTTGACAACAGACTATAATATCTTTTAACATTTTGTTAAATAATTCCGCACGCTTTTCATGCAGTTCCTTTGGGAGAATACAAATTAAAATTAACATAACATACCAAATATAATGCCCTGTATGAGTTATAATATTTGGTATCCCCTTTGTTTCTCGGGTTAGAACTCTGTTTGACATGGTCTTATGTTGGCTGGTTGTGCACAGAATGTTTTTGCCAAATAGCACCCTTTCTTGTGTTTGCCAACATTGTTTACTATGAGGATACAAAATATTATGGCTCACCCATTGCTGTAGTATCTCGGATCCTCTACTTTTCATGGGTTACCCTGTAGCCATTGACCAGTTGAAGTTGCCTTTTACTTGACAGCAGATTAGAGTATCTTTTTTCACATTTTTGATACCGTTCCATAAGCTTTCACATTTCTTTACGGGATACCAAATATAATTATCCCAAGGGGCAATAATGTTTGGTATCCCCTATGTTTCACCTTTTAGACCTTACCAGAATTCAGTTTGAAAATGGTAATTTGTTGGCTGGGTGAGCACAGTATTCTTCTGAAAAATAGCATCCTTCCTTGTGTTTTCCAACATCATCTACTATGGCGATAAAAAATATTATGGCTCATGCATCACATTTTAATCTGGTATCCCCTACTTTTCATGGATTGCCCTTTAGCCATTGACCAATTAAAGTTGCCTTTAATTTGATAGCAGACTACAGTATCTTTTTTCATTGTTGATATCATTCCACATTCTAGATCTGTTTACTTTTGGCGATACCAAATATAATGGCTAGTAAGGATAAGCAGGATACACTTCTGAAATAACCCCGCTCACCCCCTTGGTAGCTTGGCATGAGCAGTCAGGCTTACCTCAGAGGCAGTGTGTAAAGCATTTGCACATAACATGCAGAAATATAGTGAAAACACCACAAAAGGACACCACACGAGTTTAAAAAAAATTCCAATAATGTATCAAAACAAGACCTAAAATGATAACAAAAAAGCTATCATACAGTTCTTAGAAATATCAATAAGCAAAATAGACTTAAAATACAGTTCCTTGACGTCGATGGCTACGTCCGGGGCTATCACTGCCAAATCCAAAGAGTTCTGGCTGACCTCAGTGTCATGGGCCAACTACGGTGTCTGGAAGACACGCAAAAAAGTACCTTTAGAAATGCAGGAACACGCAGTGAGCTCAGAAAGCCGGTGTCGGTTCCGGAGGCCGATACAGGAGTCGTCGGGCACTTGAAGTCACACCTGTTTCAGATCGAGCTCCGTGCTGTTGAAGTCAGGAGTGCCGGCAGCCATTGAGGCTGCAGTGCGAAGTGCAGCAGTGCGGCATACCCCGCCCTCAGGTCACAGTGCAGGCAGCGGCTCAGTGACTGTCATCCAGCAGTGTTCGTAAGACCAGGGCTGCGATACAAAGTGGTGTTGTGCTCGTTGCGATGCTGGCAGGTCATGGTGCAAGCAGCGGGGGTGTCGTTACTGAAGTGATGTCCTCAGCGGCCGAACCTGAGTCGATGGTGCCGGCATTGGTAGGCCTAAGCTGCGGTGTGGACCGGAGAGGTGCGTCATGTGACTTACGAGCGGTGCCCTCAAACCACGGTGCAAGCAGTGGCATCAATGTCGTGGTGGAGCGTAGTTGTCGGAGATACCAGGGCAACGGCATGAAGCGAGGCGGTGCGTACTGCGATGCCCACAGGTCACGGTGCAAGCAATAGCTCAGTGTCAGCATCGGACAGCATCGTCTGTGAAACCAAGGGTGTGGTGCGCAGTGCGGTGGTACCCTCTCTGGTGCCTTCACAACACGTAGCTGGCAGTTGCATCGTTGACAGCATTGGATTACTATTCTTTTGTAGCAGCACAAAACACACAGTTCCCAGAGCTGGAAGAAGATGAACTTGAAAGCTTTGTTGGTCGAGATTTCTTGAACAGGGTGCAAGCTCTACCTCAAGCCCTTAGAGAAACTCAAACAAAGAAGTTGCAGAAAGATTAGTCCAGTCCTTTCTCTGCCCAAGACAGAAGCAGCGACTGCAGGCCAACACAGCAAAGCACACAGCAAAGCACACAGCAAAGTGGTATTTCCTCCTCACATTTTCTCCAGCTCGTCTTCTTGGCAGGTTCCTTGAGCCAAAAGAGTTCTACATTTTTTGGGCCCCAATATTTATAAAAATTGATACTTGTATAGCGCACTACTCACCCGCAAGGGTCTCAAGGCGCTTGTACGAATACCGCTGTGGAACCCATCCTGGCTTTTCCTGTGAGGCGTCCACTCCTGGGCACCCCCAAGGTGGAGGCCAGGCATCCTTAGCGTTGTGGGGGCCGTTGTGCAGATTAAGCAAACTATTGCCCAGAGTGGGGCACCATGATTGGACTAGGCACCGAGGCGAGAATTATCAGGTCCATGGAATTTTGAGCCCAAGACCCGCCGAGGCGGAGAATTGAACCCTGGTCCCGGGCCAGATCTCTGCATCAGGGTCTGCCGCTCTAACCATTGAGCCACACTTCTCCACTTTATAACACCTTTTCCTTTGTTCTCTTGTAGCAAATGTCTCTCAGCTCAGTCAAAACCAGTTCTGTCCTCTCTGGTCCAGCTTCTTGGCAGGAGGTGGTGACATCATTGTGGACAGGAGATAGTTACTTATAAGGTGCAATGAAAACTCCTCCCACTACTCTAAATGCAGCTCAGGTCTTTTCAGCTCAGCTCTGAGTCACCCAGGAAAGGCAGAGCCCAACTCAATCCCCAGTTGCTATCATCTGTAAATGCACACCCCTAGCGTCTGTCACTCCAAAACCAGACAGTCAATACACAACCCAGCAGAGGCACATAGGATGGCTAAGCAAGTAAATGCCTACTTTCTAAAAGTGGTATTTTGAAGCCAACAATTTAAAAACCATCTTTACTAAAATATGTGTTATTAAATTCTGAGTTCAGAGAACCTAAACTCCATCTTTCATAACATAACATTGGGAAGTTATACTTGTAAGATGTTACAAAGTTCTCCCATGCTATCCTACGGGACAGATAGCCTTTCAATAGTGAAAAATTAAATACACAGTATTTCACTATCAGGACATGTCACACACACCAGGACATGTCCTACCTTTCACCAACACATGCATCCTGCCCAAAGTGGTACCTTGGGCCTGCCTGGGTACTGCCTTACATGTATGAAAAGGGAAAGTTTGGGACTGGCAAGTGGGTGCACTTGCCAGGTCGACATAGCAGTTTAAAACTGCGCTGCAACACTGCAGTAGCAGGTCTTAGATACCTTTATAGGGCTACACATGTGGGTGGCACAATCAGTGCTGCAAGCCCACTAGTAGCATTGGATTTACATGCCCTGGCACACATTGTGCAGTTTACTAGGGTCTTACCAGTAAATCAAATAAGCCAAACATGGAAACACATATACATAAACACAATTTACAGTAGGAGTGTCTCCAGCCCAATGACCACGGACGACTGTATAGCCTTTTAGTAAGCTGTGTTTATTTAAGATGGTACAGGAATGAGAATGTTGTTCTCCGGTTGGATAGTTGACTTGGCCCATCCTGGTTCTCCTGATGCCACGGGTCCCCAGTTGTCTCTTCTTCCCGGCTTCCTTGGGTTCTTGGTGATGGTCATCCCCTTGTTGAAGAAGAGAGAGGCTATTAGTAAGGGTCCCCTTTTTTCTCATGTGGCCTTCTACTTGCCAGTGCCCCACCTTTTTCCTCCTCCTCTGTCAGTCACTCCCTCCTTGTCATGGTACCCACCCTGGAGGTTTATTCATCTCGCAAGACCTTGAGAAGCCTCTTGCTTCAGACACTTCCCCGGGACCTAATGTCCAGTTGTAGCTTGCCTGCCCATGAGTTGGTGCTTGCACTATCTGGTCTCTTCCACCCTCCCCCTGGCAGTGAACAAACCAAAGAAAAGAAACCCAAAGGAAACAAAAACAAGTGTCCAATACAATTTGGATCCGGGAAGGGAAAGCCCTCTCTGCTCTCTCCCGCCCTTCGCTCTCCTCCGCTCCCTCCGATATGCTCTACAAACCTGTAACGAGCACCTGGGTATATAGCCACCCGCCCAGCTGGCGCCCAGTTCCCCTGAGGACTTGCCTGAAGCCCTGACCAGCTGACATGGTCGCGGCCGCCTAGTCCAGCATGCCTTCCGCAGGGGACACCTCTGCTTCGTGGTCATTGGGGTTTCTGCCATCCTCCGGTTCTACCGCATCGCTGCTTTCACCACCTGCGATCTCCGTTTCCTCCTCCGCAGTCGCCTCATTCTCCTCTTTGTTCTCGAGTTCTCCGTCTCCCTGCTAATCATCGCCGTCTTCCGTCCCTCTATCGGCGTCTTCTGGGTCTTTTATTCTCGTCATGCCTCCTGTTGCTTGTTTCCCTGGAAACGGCACAGATCCTCGCTCCTTGGTTCCCCGAGGCATTCCCGTCCGTCCCCCGGGGGCTCCCTGCCATAAGGAGCACTTAAACTTTAACACTGAACAGCAGTGAGAAAGTGTGCAGAGGCACGAGACCAGCAAAACGAAGTCCAATGTACCAACAGGAGGCTAGAAAGCAAAAAGACTGGGGTAACACACCAAAAGAAGCCAAGTCAAACACATATCCCCTCCAGCTGAAAGTAGGGAGAACTACCTAACCACCTGGGGGTTCTCTTCATTAAGGCGGAAGAACCTGGACAGATCATCAGCGTTGGCGTGTTCTGTGCCAGGGCGGTGTTCAACCATAAAGTCCATTCCCTGTAGGTAGATGGACCGCCTCAACATTTTTGGATTCTCACCCCTTATCTTCATTAACCATCTGAGGGACCTGTGGTCTGTCTGAACTCGGAAGTGAGTCTCAAACAGGTAGGCTCTTAGCATCTTCAGGGCCCAGACCACAGCAAAAGCTTCTTGCTCTATGGAACTCCACCTCTGGTCCCTGGGGATTAGTGTCCTGCTAAGGAAGACTACAGGCTGGTCTAGGCCCTCTTTGTTCAGTTGTGAGAGCTCCGCTCCCACATCATGCTCTGAAGCGTCAGTCTGTACTGCAAATTCTTTGGAGAAGCCAGGTGACTTGAGCATAGGCGCCATGCCCATGGCTGCCTTCACGTCATCTAAAGCTGTCTGGCAGACATCAGTCCAGATCAGCTTCCTGGACTCCTTCAGCTCAGTCAAGGGGGCAACAATGGTGCCATAGCTCTTGACAAATCTCATATAGTAACCAGTAAGACCTAAAAAGGCTCTCACCTCTGTCTGGGTCTTAGGGGGCTCCCAAGCCAGAATGGTATTGATCTTAGGCTGTAGGGGCGCCACCTGACCACTTCCTACCTGGTTCCCTAAGTACACCACAGACCCTTGCCCGATCTGGCCCTTACTAGTCTTGATCATGAGGTCTGCCCTCTGTAGAGCCTTCAACACTTCCCAAATGTGGCACAAGTGCTCTTCCCATCTGGAACCAAAACCTCTTCTTTGATGCTGGCTCTGACCCTGTCAGGCAGCCTCTAAATTTTGTGTTTCACAGGAAGGCTGTCCCCAGTACCCAATTCATGGGTATACCAGTGTGTGACACCTGGGGTCAGGGAGAACAGGGTGGCAAACTGCCCCAACAATTGGTGACAGTCACTCTCCTGCACTGGGGTCAGTGTAGGGAAGAGGTTCGCACCTTCCACTGACCAATCGTGCTCCTTGGTAGACAGGAGGTCAGGAAGAGGTTCACTCTCTTCTTCTATCCCATCATCTGTCGCCACGCACATAATTACTTCAGACCTCTCAAAGTGAAGTTTTAGGCAGTCCACATGGAGTACCCTCAGAGGGTTCCTGGGAGTCTGAAAATTCACCATATACGTAATATCACTTTTGTGCTTCACCACCTCAAAAGGCCCAGTCCACTTGTCCTGAGAGTGCAAGGCTCTACTGGGACAATGACCCACACTTTCTGGCCAGACTGACACTCTACCAGAATGGCATTCTGGTCCAACCAGTGTTTCATTTCCTCCTGGCTGGCTTCTAGGTTCACCTGAGAGAGTTTCCTGATGCACTATGCTTGGTTCTTGAAGGCCAGCATGTAGCTAAATACATCCTGGGGAGTTTCCCTGGGAGCTGTCTCCCATCCTTCCTTCACCAAACTGAGAGGTCCCCTCACAGGGTGAAAATACAGAAGCTCAAAGGGACTGAACTGTAATGACTTCTGTGGTACCTCCCTGTATGTAAAGAGAAGGCATGGTAAGAGGACATCCCACTTACACCTCATTGGTTCCTTTAGACCCTTGATCATGCCTTTTAGGGTTTGGTTAAATCTCTCCACCAACCAATTACCTTGGGGGATGGAAAGAATCGGTGAACTTGTAGGTTACACCACACTCCTCCCACAGGTACATCATATACTTCAATATGAAATTTGTACCCCGGTCAGATACCACCTCTCTGGGGAACCCCACGTGGGAAAAGATCGCCAATCATGCCCGGCCCACCATTGGCGCCGTGGTTGTCCTGAGAGGTCCAGGGGCCCAACAATGTTCACCCTCTCTCAAAAGGGTTGCCTACAGCCGGAAAAGGTTGGAGAGGAGCCTTGCACTTCCTTCCACTCTTACCTCTTGCCTGGCAAGTTTGGCAAGACCTACAATGAGAATTAGTTTGCCATCGCATTTGGGGCCAAAAAAAGTGTGTGACAATCCTGTCAAATGTCTTGTCCTGCCCCAAATGTCCTGCCAAAGGCACGTCGCGAGCCAGACCCAGTAGGAATGTCCTCAAGCGCCGGGGTACCACCAGTATACGGGCCGACCCAGGATAAGCGACCTTAGGCTCGCTGTATAAGAGACTGTTCTCCCAATAGATCCAGTGTGATCCAGAATGATCACCAGCTGCCTGGTTTGCAATCTGCTGCCATAAACCCTCTAGAGAAGGGCATTCTTTCTGCTCCCTGCAGAAATCTTCTCTGGTGGGACCCCCTTCTTGTTGGCAATGGATCAGCTCTGATAAGTCCCCTCGTTCAGCCACTTGCTCCCGTGTAGGTGCTGGGGCATTCCCCTCAAGGTCAGCCTCCTCCTGTACCATCGGAACTTCAGGGACGGGTTTCCTGCACCCCTTGCCCTTTCTCTTGGCAGGCACCTGGGCCACTGTTTCAGGCTCCAGGTCCTTCTGATCACCTTTTCTGGCTGCCATGGACAGAGCGGTCACGCACGCCCACTCTGGCAACCCAAGCCTCTCCAAGTGAGATCTGAACTCCACATCCTTCCATAAAGACGGTTCCAGGTTGTTACTTAGCAGACAATGACAGGCATGGTAGGGCTCACAACCATCCTCAAGGGATCTGAGACCCCCCCCCCCCCTTCAAAGGGAGTGTGTGCTACCTTACACTGTCACTCTGAGTTGTCCACAGTAACTACTAGGTGGAATGCCCCAGGGACTACTTGCTCCTCAGGGACCATGTGACACCGGACTAAGGTCACACTGGCTCCAGCATCTCTGAGAGCCTCTACCCTTCTCCCATTGATGGTCACCCAGGTGCTATATTTTTTAGTGTTTGCAGGCACCTGGTTTCCTGGGACCATCTCACTATCCCCTAGTGAGGAGGTAGGAGCCCCACTCTCCTCTTGGTACCCCTCCTCCCCAAGCGCTACACTAGCCAACACCTTGGACTGTCCACCGGTGGGTGGCTGTGCCCTCTTGGGGCACTTGGGATCCCCCTTCAAGTGACCCACCTGCTCACAGGTAAAGCACTTGCAGGGTCCCGTCTCTCCAGACTTCCCTACAGAGACCCATGGTTTCTTATCCCCTGGGGAATGGAAATCCTTACCCTGGGTGCTAGATTGGGGCCCTTTAGAGAACTCTTTTCCTTTACCCTTGTCCCCCCCACTCTTCTGCTGGGGACCCTGCCCACCTTTGACAGAGTCTCCTCCGTACCCTTCTTGTGGATCCTGGTACTCACCCAGAGGCTCATCTCCATAGCACGCTTTCTGGGGTCAGTCACTTTACTATCAGTCAAGTACTGGCCCAGCTCTGCAAAACATAGACTAGACAAGTGCTCCCACACAATCAAATTGTACAGCTCCTGAAAATCTGTTACATTGCTGCCCTTTACCAAACCATCCAGTGACCTTCAGAAAGCATCCACTTCTTCCAACCATGTCCGGGAATTAGTTTTCTTACTGGACCTAAACTGATCACTGTACTTTTCAGGAGTAAGACCATACCTAGTGAGAAGGGCCTCTTTCATGTCAGTGTAGGTGAGGTTGTACCCCTTACCCAAACCCAACAAGATGTCCCTCCCCTCCTCTGAGAAATGAGGGCACAATCCTGCTCCCAAATTCCTTTCAAGGACCCCATTCACTCTTTTTTAACATGTGCCTATCCAGGCTTTCATTCAAAACATTTTGGGATTCACCATTCATCATAACGCGATGTATTTTTTAACCCAATGCATTTCGAGCACCAACTTCTCTTCCTCAGAGGTAACTGTGATAAAACAGAGCACATATAAATCACCCATACACTTAGCAGACTCATCTTTACTGTTGTTAATTTGTGCATTCCTCATTGGTGCCATTTAACCATTGTTTCTTTGCTTCATTGCTTTGTCCTAGGGTGCAAACATACCAGAGGACGGAAAGGTAAGTACAACTCCAAAAATTGGTAGCATGCACACCAAATCTACCAGATTTATTTCTAAAGCTCAAAGGCTTGAAGTTGTCGCGTACAACCCTGAGGTGCACTCCACTCTTGCGCGCAACAAGTAATTCAAAAACATTTTGGAACCTCACTTGTTCCCAAGTCAGGGTGCACTGCATTGAAGTGAAAAACATTCACAAACAATAAAGTTCCAACCATAATTATTTTGTTCATTTTAATCCATGATCCATTGTAGTTCAAACATTTGCAGACTCCGAATTTCATCCTCTTTTTTAACATGTGCCTATCCACAAAGTAACAACAGTACAGATAAGTCTGCTTAGAGTAAGGGTGATTAATATGGGCTCAGTTTTTTCACAGTTATACCTGACGAAGGGCAGTTGATGCCCGAAATGCATAGGGTTAAAAAAATACTACGTCACGCTATGAGGAATGGTGAATCCCCAAAATGTTTTGATTGAGCCTTTGAGCTTTAGAAATAGATCTGGTAGATTTGGTGTGCATGCTACCACTTTTTGCAGTTGTACTTTCTAAAAGTGACATTTTCAAACCCACAATTTAAAAACCATCTGTACTAAAAAATGTGTTATGAAATTCTGAGTTCAGAGAACCTAAACTCCAACTTTCTCTCTTATCCCCATGGGAAGTTATGCTTGTTAGATGTTACAAAACATTTCCACATCTATCCTATGGGACAGATAGCCTTTCAATAGTGAAAAATGAAATGCACAGTATTTCACTATCAGGACATGTCACACACACCAGGACATGTCCTACCTTTCTCCAACACATGCATCCTGTCCAGAGGGGTACTTTGGGCCTACCTGAGGGGTGCCTTACATGTAAGAAAAGGGAGGGTTTGGGCCTGGCAAGTGGGTGCACTTGCCAGGTCTATATGGCACTTTAAAACTGCACGCAGACAATGCAATAGCAGGTCAGAGATACCTTTACTGGGATTCTCATGTGGGGGGCACAATCAGGGCTGCAAGCTCACTAGAAGCATTTGATTTACAGGCCCTGGCACACATTGTGCACTTTACTAGGGATTTACAAGTAAATCAAATAAACCAACCATCGAAACACCAATCCATAAACACAATGTACAGTAGGAGTACTTGCACTTTAACACTGAACAGCGGTGAGAAAGTGCGCAAAGGCACTAGATCTGCAAAACAAAGTCCAACGTACCATTTAAAACAGGAGGCCTGAAAACAAAAAGACAAGGAAAACATACCAAAAGATGCCAAGTCTAACAATGGCCCATATGGGCTATAATATTTGGCATCACCTATGTTTCTAAGGTTCAAACCTACCAGGATTTAGTTTGACATGGTCTTATGTTGGCTAGGATTTTTATGCCAAGTAGCACCCTTCCTTTTGTTTTCCAACATGGTTTACTATGGGGATACCAAATATTATGGCTCATGTGTTGCAGTAACGTCTTGCATCCCCTACTTTTCATAGTTACTCTTTAGCTGTTGACCAATGAAAGTTTCTTTTTTGTGACAGACTACAGCATATTTTTACATTTTGTTATATCATTCCACAAGCTTTTACTTCCTGTTCCTTTAGGGAATATCAAATATAATGGCCCTTACGGGCTACACTATTTGGTATCCCCCTATTTTTCAAGTGTTCAAACTTACCAGGATTCAATTTGATGTGATCTTATTTTGGCTGGGTGAACACAGCATTTTTATGCCAAGTAGTACTCTTTTTTTTATGTTTTCCAACATTGTTTGCTATGTGGATAGCAAATATTATGTCTCACGTATTGCTGTAATATCTTGTACCCCCTACATTTCATAGATTACCAAAGGGTAATCTATGAAACTATGAACTAAAGAGTTGTTGACCACTTGAAATTGCCTTTTTTCTTATAGCAGACTGCAGTATCTATTCACATTTTTTATATCATTCCACAAGATTTTATATTTTGTTCCTTGGGGGATACCAAATATAATGGGCTATTCAGGCAATAATATTAGGTATTCCCTTTGTTTCTAGAGTTCAAACATACAAGGATTCAAATTGACATGTTCTTATGTTGACTGGGTGAGCACATTATTCTTCTGCCATATAGCACCCTTCCTTGTGTTTT
Organism: Lissotriton vulgaris; assembly: GCF_964263255.1. Lineage (NCBI taxonomy): Eukaryota > Metazoa > Chordata > Amphibia > Caudata > Salamandridae > Lissotriton > Lissotriton vulgaris. The sequence goes on from NC_141697.1 coordinate 362,315,107, forward strand.
CCAGCATAGTTTACTATGGGGATACCAAATATTACAGCTCATGCATTACTGTAATATCTTGTATTCCCTAAGTTTCATGGGTTACCCTTTAGCTGTTGACCACAAGTTGCCTTTTATTTGATGGCAAACAACAGTATATTTTTGCATTTTTTCATATCATTCCACAATCCTTTACACCTGGTTCCTTTGGGGGAAACAAATATAATGCTTCATGTGGCCTATGTTATTTTAAATCCCCTGTTTCTAGGGTTGGAACTTACCAGGATTCAATTTCAGACTGTCTTATGGTGGCTGTGTGAGCACAGTATTTGTATTCTAACTACCACCCTTCCTTGAGTTTTATGGCATCTTTTACTATGGGGATACCAAACATTAAGGCTGACATATTGCTATATTATCCCCTATGCCCTGCATTTCATAGGTTCCCGTTCAGGGACGGGGCAGTTGAAATGGTCTTTTTACTTTACAGGAGATTACAGGTACTGGCATATTTGAAACAAGGTGTTAAGATTTTAGGTCAGTCAGGAAGAAGTCACAAAGACATTTGTTCAAAATTAGATATGCTTGGAACTGCCATACGAAACATGATTATTGTAACATCACCCCCTAAGTAAATCATAATTTGTTTTTCCAACCATCTTTATTGATTTTTTGCAGGAGTTATAATACTGTGAACACAATGATACAGGCTATGCGATACAGCAGACAGAACACAGCAGAACGGTAGCGTGAAGGCATATTAAAGTATATACCCATAAGTAAGAAATAAATTGTGAGCCTGGTCTCCTGCAGTATTCGCGAACGGATCGAGTGTGGTGCGGCAATGCCTGTATGGCGACTGGGGGGTTGGGGGGATACAGAGTTACTCTTGATACTCGGGTATGCAGGCACAGCATGGAGGGCCAGCTAACATATCACAATTGGACTATGCAGGTCCAAACGTAACCTGGGGGAAAGAAGACAGCGCAGAGTTGAGTTGGTTTCATAGCCACCTTGGATGGTAAAGAGCAGGTTATCCCACCCCCCCTCGACTGGGCATTTTCTCAAATCCCTTGCCTCTTCTCGTTGGAGTGTGGAAGATTTTGCTGTGACCCGTGTAAGATGCATGCTTTACCATCTCACAATGCTTGGTAATGCCAACGCATTGCAATTGCTCACTGGGCAATCAGCAAGGCTAGATCGAAGAAGTGGTTAGATGCCTCACCAGCTCTGCTGTATCACTTTTTGACAACATAACCAAACTTCAATTCTTGAATTGTCTCAAGAGGTGTTAATTCCATAATTCCTAACTGTTCCTGAGATACAGATCGTAATGTCAAAAGAAAGAATATTTAAAAATTCACGATAAAGCATAATGCAGAGGTCTGTACCCAAATGTTTTCTTGGCCAAGGCTTGAGCATGCATTTTATTTTCAATTAAAAAATATATATATATATATCTCTGTACGTGTAACAAATGTTTTTCACCTAATATATGTGGACAGAAATGTATTAGCAGATAGTCAGAAAATATGGGATTTTTCCATGAATAGAAAGATTTTGGGTTAATTTTCATCTGTCAAGTAAAGCAAGATATTTTCCCTATGGGAGATACTGTTTCCTGATCCTGAACCAGGATTCAAAATGCCATACTCAATCTACAACAATCATTCAACTCGCATTTTGTTGGCTAGGAAAACACTCACCAGAAGGGAAGAAAAACAGACTATTTGTAAAAAATATACAATTTATTTTAAGTAAAAAACATATGAATTCCTATGCATAGCATAACATATAATTACACAATTAAAACCACCTAATGTGGAAATGGAGAAAGAATTGGAAAAGACACTACTATCTGTCTTGATCATGTCATTTCGGGCCCCTGTTTAGCAACAATGGGAGGAATAGTCTTTCCTTATAACCAAATCATTTGTTGACAACACCGAATATGACTTGTTGTAAATGTGTCGACACGTTTCGGAAACCTTAGTTGATTATGGCTTCCTTCTTCAGGACAGTCTCTATATGTTTCTCCACAAAACTGTATCACACCTAATACACAGATAAAATATAGCTATTAGCTCCTGATTTTCAGATACTATCCTTGCATATTTAAGCTAGATCTTACAATGACATTCTGACAGAATTACCACTTACATGTCTAAACTTTGTAGTATAATATCTTTGCACAGGAAGAGTTGCATTTATGAAATAGGGCCTATATATAAAATCAAAACATTTGTATTTACTCCTATGGATTTCAATTACCTCAAATAGTGAATAGATTCTCCCAAATTATTTGCCCTTGAGGTCAATTGAACCCTTCTTTTCCATAAGGCAATGTTACATCATCTAGTTAGCTTAGTTTGTAATGTTGTACACATCTTTTTTTTATCACCATTATTACTCTTGAGCACTTTTGATAATCATCCATATAAAACAAAGATATGGTGCATTCACGTTAATTTACACTGAAATTCATAAGTACAACATAGTATCACATCAATAATGCCTATGGTAACTGCTTCTGTGCAAAAAATATATCAATATTCACCCTTTTTATTTCCTACATACATGTTACTAGATTCATAAACCGTCTGGTTAGTGTTGACCCCGCCATTCTGACAACCTTTCTTACCATTCATACAACATATTTATCACATTTCATTATTACTGACCGATGCCATTGCATCGCGAGGAGTAGTCTACGTTGTTTGTTGTGTTTCTGTTGTGGTCGCGTTTTAATATTCACGATCTACCACAGTCCTGTATGTTATCAGGGAGAATACTGCATTTAGTTATATTCAAATATATCGTATTATGGCATAATTAATATAAGGGCATTTGGCTATTACCTCAGTTTAAAAACAGAATAAAGCTCTCAAAATTCGATTCAGGTTCTTATTTCATATTCAATTTCAATCTGAATGGTATCTTCATGATCCTACTTAAATTAAAGAGTCCACATTAGTTTCTTGTATTATATGCAGAACTCAGACTACTAGGATAATAAGGTAACATGTGTTTACCTTACAGATTTCTCATCAGGCGTGCATATATTGATGCCACCATCCAGACGGGTATCCGTTCTGTGTTTGTTCTGTAAAGGGTACAGTTATTTTAGTCATGCGTCTACTCTCCCAATTACCAAATAGAGTACATACATTCTCGGTGGTCCTTACCAATGTTAAAATAATATTCTTTGTGTAAGGTTCCTTTGACGCAGCCGGGTAGTTTTGTGCTCGTGGCTGTGTAAAAAACAAGTATATATCATTTTACGTTAGTCCGGTAAATGTTTATGGCTGGTGACCATGATTACTAGTGTGCAGCAAGACATTATTAATATTATGCTCTGCCCCAGCTAGTGTTAAAGCACGGTATTGACGTATTTTACTCTGCATGTTTTACCGCGTAACGTCTACCATTTTCGATTTAACGGGTCGAGTTGTTCTCTTACCTAGTTATATCACACGGCTCCTGTTCCCGGACTGCAAATGTGGCATCTGTATGATCACCGTTTGTGTAATGAATCAAGGACTCGAGCAGCGCAAACCGTCGCCTTTAAGCCACGTAATTGTGTCACGTGGTACTAAATTAAGTCGTCATTATAATGCGTCGTCCCAGGCACTTTTTTTAAAAGGAAAAAGACGTGATTTATGTTTACCTATACGATAACTTTATTAGTCATCTATACATATTAGTTAACCGGAACCACGGAAATGATGATGCTGAATCTGGTTGTTAGGCGCATGGAATAAAAGCGCAAATTATATATTTATTTCTTGAATTTGTGTTACTTTAATAATTTTTAACAAGGCTCCTCGTTTTATAACCATTAATGAGCACATCACCTATCAACTCTCTTTCAATGTCACATACTAATGAGAAAACTTAGATAGTTTAAATTTCTCATATCTAAACTGTAAAACATCTACAAAGTTAAAACAAAATCCCATATGTAATACATAAGGGTTTTTCCAACATCATTTTTTATATATATGCTTTTATTCTATTCCTGTGTGTTCCGAAGTTTGCAATATTATTCAGAGTCTACACTACTATTCTCATCCAAACTTCTTTGGTGTCTCCTCGATTCACTGTATCTAAAGTGGAGATGTACCACTGTTCTCTGTTTTTCCTTTTTATATCTAGGTTTCCCCCTCTCTTAGATGCTGTGATTTTCTCTATCACAAACCACGAGAATTCTGTGTGTTTGTGTTTCAGTTTGTTGAAATGTTCAACCATAGGGGCATTTTCTTTACTGGTTTTAAGGGCTGATCTATGTTCTAGTAGGCGTAATCTTATTTCTCTTCCTGTCTCTCCTACATAAGCCAGTTTGCAAGGACACAATAATATGTATACCAGGTTGCTACTTCTACAATTGATTAGTGTTTTGGAAGTCAAGGTGTAATTATTGTAAGTCAAAGTTTTACCAACAATGCAGTTTTCGCATATTGAGCAATTGCTGCACTTATGGTTTCCTACTGCTTTAGTACCAATCATTGTCAGCTGGTTGGTTTGGTTATTTTCTCTGTATGTATGAACTAAATTCTGACAAATATTTTCGTTGCGCCTAAATGCAAAGATAGGTTTAGGGAGTTTATCCTCTTTTCCATCATTTAAGATGTGCCAACTTGAATGAATTACATTTTTCAGTTTGTTGCTGATGTTTGAAAATTGACTCACAAATACCAGTTTTGAGTCAACCACCGTTTTTTTCCTAAAATTGGATTCAGGGTGTATCATACTTTCTCGGTTATAAAATCGTGCTCTTTTACACGAATTCTTTATGAGTTTTTTGGGATATCCTCTATCCTTTAGTTTTTTACTCAGTTTGTTCGCATGTTTTAGGTAATCTTCCATGTTGGAACAGTTCCTCCTAAGACGAAGGAACTGTCCAAATGGAACATTGTCTCGTTGGGATCGAGGGTGGTAACTACTGTAGTGTAGTAAGGTATTTTTGTCAGTGGGTTTTGTGTATAATTCCACCTCTAAGTTACCATCTTTGTTCTTTATGGTGATGTCAAGAAAATTTACCGAGTTTCTGTCATACACAGCTGAAAATCTGAGGTTCCTATCTCCCAAATTCAACCACTCAAGGAATTCCTCAAGGGTATCAATTTCCCCTTCCCAGATAAAAAAGATGTCGTCAATGAAGCGACGCCATAGTGAGA